>NC_081321.1:34759183-35389183 GCF_026419965.1 Kogia breviceps
TCTTGCATAACTAAAACTTTGTACTCTTGGACCAACATTTCCCAATTTCCCATCCCCCACCCCCTGCCTCTCAGCCCCTGGTAGCGACCTTCTATGAGTTCAACTTTTTAGATCCACATGTAGGTGAGATTATACAGTATTTGTTTTTCTGTTTCTGGCTTATTTCACCTAGTGTACTGTCTTCAAAGTTCACCCCTGATGTTGCATATGACATGATTTCCATCTTTTTAAAGGCTGAATAATATTCAATTGTATATATATACCACATTTTCTTTACCCATCCATCTTTCTATGGACATTTTGGTTGTTTCCATATCTTGGCTACTATGAATAACACTGCAATGAACATGGGTATCTCTTTGAGATAATGATTTTCTTTCCTTTGGGTATGTACCCAGTCATGGAATTGCTGGATCATTATCGTAATTCTATTTTTAATTTTTTGAGGAACCTCCATACTGTTTTCCATAATGGCTGCACTGATTTGCATTCCTACCAACAGTGTAGGAGAGTTTCTTTTCTTCCATATCCTCACCAACACTTGTTATCCTTTGTCTTTTTGATGACAGCCATCCTAAGAGGTGTGAGGTAATATCTCATTGTGATTTTGATTTGCATTTCCCTGATGATTAGTGATGTTGAACGTTTTAAAAATATATCTGTTCAACATGTGTGTGTTTTCCTTTGAGATTTATATCTGTAGTAATATTGATGTGTCTGTTAAGAAAATGTAATGCTAATGAATAATTTAACCTCCTGAGTGTAAATTTAGGGGAAGTCTAAAGCCCAGGAAGTTCAGGGAGATATTAAGGACCAGAACAGTTTATATAACCCATCAAAGTCAAAATGCCATTCAGCATTGCTCTCAAATACTTAGCAACAAAGGAATTTGTTGCTACCTCATGAATGTCCTGCCTTGAGCTACCACTTGTCTATCTTGTAGCTCATCTTGATCCTGTGACCTAGTTTTTAGCCTGGTTTTTGTCCTTAAGTTGTCACTATAAAATCTCTAACTGGCCTATGTCTTTGGTTCCATTTTTCCTTTTATTAGTCTCAAAATCTTATTTCTATTTTGTATTGCATCAAAGGATATGATCAGGAAGACTAATTTTATTTGCTAATATGAAAAAAGTAGTTCTATATGTCCTTGACAATACATATTTGTAATAGATTTGGGGTCAAACTCTGCTTCAAATCCTGCCTCTGCCACTTTTCTAACTCTCTTGTCTTTGGCTATAATAATTATAGATAATACTTATCAAAACCTTACTATTTTCCAGGTGCTGTGTTACATGATTTATGTGTATCATTTTATTTAGTGCTCATGAAAATCTTAGGAGGAGAGTCCACTAATAAAGGTTAAGTAGCTGATACTGTATTGGACAGAGTCAGAATTCAAATGCAGGCTGTCTGACTCCAGAGAACCTGCAGTTTTTGCCACATTGAGTTTTCCTAGCTATAAAGTAAAAATAGTAATACCTACATTATAGGATTCATTTGGTGATTAGTAATATAACGTGTGAATATGATTCTTTTCTTTTTAAAATCAACCTTTAAACACCAAACATTAGCAGACTCTCAGGGTACATTGTATTCTCCACTAAACAAAGATGATTTTTGCCAGAAACCCAAATGCCTTTGTGATAACGATTCATTATCTTATAGTGAAAAAATATATAGAGAGTGTTTTGGTTTTAGGATGACACCGAGAAGCACATGTTAAAAAGACCAATAGCCAGATAATCCTCAGCATCTCTAACGGTGTGCCACTGGGCTCTGGATCTGCCCCTGGCCTGTCAGCCTATCAGCAGCGTGGGTGATGGTAAAGAGGCTGAGGAACTTGGCTAAAGGAATTAAGAATCCTTTCTCCACAGACTAGAGTGATGGGTTGAAAGTAACAGGAAAATCTGATGCAACTTTAGATCCTACTCTTGGATTCTACCAGAAGAATACAGGTTATACTCTTAATGGAGGTTTGTTTAGTAAAGCTCCTAAAGTTTTAGCTGACTGGAGGCTGAATGGGAATCACTAGTGTGTCATGACTATTAACAGAGCTAACAGCATAATACGTAGAGTTGTTTTCCAAAATAAGGAAAAGATTTGTACTCTGCAGTATCAGACCATGTCTCACACATTTTGATCAGGTCTCGGTTCATATGCCCAAAGGTTTATGGGCCATCTGCTTGTATTTGGAGACCAGACCACACTAATAAAGGATTTTCTGACTATTTGATTTGAGGAACTGTTAAATCTGGAGTTTAGTCCCAGGATGTTATCTCTATTTCAAATACTTGAAGAGCTGTCAGGTACAATTGGGGATAGTCTTAATCTTTTAAGTGCCAGAGGGACAGAAAAGAAAGATGAATGATTCACAGTTACAGAGAATCAGTTTGGGCTTAATATAAGAAGGAGCTTTTTAACTCTTAAAGCCATCTGAAACTAAAGTGACTTCCGTTGGTAGGGCAATGAGTTAGTTCCCTGCCAGGATTCAAACAGCTACTAGATAAACCACTTGTCAGGGAGAATACAGAAAAGATCTTTGCTTTGAGGGAATGTTTAAACCTGGCGAACTCTAATGTCTTTTCCAAGTCCAAAACCCTTTATTGTTAAGAAAAAAGGAGACATTAATGTTTGCAACAGAGCAAAATATTGCCTCATAAAATGAAGTCTAAATGAGGAGAAAAATGGATTCTACTACGAAAAGTAATATCTACTTTTAAAGAGATATTAACTTTTAGCTTTTTTAAGTTGTACAATTTTAAAATTTATTTTATATGTATTCAGTTTTACTTGTACAAGTAAATAACACTTTCTTTTTATCTGTAGGTAGGAATGTGAATTTATTACTTTAGGACAAAACTCCAAATGTCAGGAAAACTGGGTCAGCGTAAATAGTTTCCTTGAAGAATGCAATTTTTGAAAGTCAGATTGTCAGAGGGATACAGGGTGAGTCTGAATCGGAACAAAGGGGAGTATGTGCATAACTGAATGTTTACTCACATCAGATTCTAATGCCTCCATCTCCATGAAAGGGAGAGGTCTGCTAGACAGACTCAATGGACCCATTGACTTGACGACTACCCTCTTTACTAAGTATAGGAAAGGATAGGTCCAACCAAGAAACCCACACACTCTTGTTTTCTGGCCATTTCCCTTCTAATTAAACACATTAAAAGATAGTACCTTGGATCAAGTTATAGTTAAATCCATAGTCTTGTAATTAGTTATTTTAAGATACTTTTATTTTTGCTTGGCCCCTATATTTGTGTTTTATTGCCCAAATTTCTCATGAAGTACATTATTATGACCCATTTTTAAAAATTTTTATATTTTCAATTAATTTTTAAAACTGAAGTATAACTTCAATGTTGTGTTAGTTTCTGGTGCATAGCAAAGTGATTCAGGTATACATATATGTGTATATTCTTTTTCAGATTCTTTTCCATTATAGTTTATTATAAGGTATTGAATGTAGTTTCCTGTGCTATACAGTAGAACCTTGTTGTTTATCTGTTTTATATGTAGTAGTTTGTATCTGCTAATCCCAAACTACTAATTTATCCCTCCCCCATCCCCTTTCCCCTTTGGTAACGCTAAATTTGTTTTCTATATCTGTGAGTCTGTTTCTGTTTGGCAAATAAGTTCATTTGTATCATTTTTTAGATTACACATGTGTGTGACCCATATTTTAAAATTGCCTATTTTGATCAGGTTTCTATAAAGTATCTAAGAAACCCAGTGATGAAGTCTCTTTTTAAATCAATGGTGAATTTATTATGATTTAATTTTTTACATTACTATAATTATTTTTTTCCGTGCATATACTTGACAAGTTTTTGAAATGTCATCGTAATATTTTTCACTTTGCTCATACTAAGGAAAGGTCTCTATTTTCTTTCAAAAGTTATTTTGTCTGCCTCTTTTTTTTTTTTTTTTTAATTTTTATTTATCTATTTAGGGCTGTGTTGGGTCTCCATTTCTGTGCGAGGGCTTTCTCTAGTTGCGGCGAGCGAGGGCCACTCTTCATCGCGATGCGCGGGCCTCCCACTATCGCGGCCTCTCTTGTTGCGGAGCACAGGCTCCAGACGCGCAGGCTCAGTAGTTGTGGCTCACGGGCCCAGGTGCTCCGCGGCACGTGGGATCTTCCCAGACCAGGGCTCGAACCCGTGTCCCCTGCATTGGCAGGCGGATTCTCAACCGCTGCGCCACCAGGGAAGCCCCATGTCTGCCTCTTTTCTTCAGGAAAAATAACACCCTGAATTACTCAGTTGCAATCTCTCCTGGGAGTAACCTGGGCATAAAATATTCTTTCTTTTACTTCTCTTGTGATATCACCAATCAGAAAATAGAGGGTATTTATGTATTATATATTTTGTTTAGAAGCTCAGCCATTAAAGACTTGAGCTACATGAATTTTGGAAAAAAAGTCCTTTGAGCCCATTTCCCCTGGTTAAGGATTTTCTTAATATGTGTCCTTTTAAGCAAATTCTTATTTTAAAAATCTTACTACAAAGATGAAAATAACTATGCAGTTGAAAAAGCTGCGCAATAAACCACCTCAAAAGTGAGTGGCTTAAAGCCAACTTATTTAGTAGCTTAAATGAAATAGCCATTTTATTTGTGCATGTTATCTGTGGGTCAGCAATTCAGGTTGGAGTAGTGGGTGTTCTTTTGCCCATCTCATGCAGCTGTAGTCTGACATGTTTTAGGATGACCTTACGTGTTTGTCTGTTGGTTCCTGCTGTCGGCTGCACCACAAGTCCCCAGCAGGGGTGTATAGGCTTATTCACATGGTGGCAGCATTTCAAAAGTTGCAAGAGAGAGTTCCCAATAGCAGGAAGACAAGTCCAATGAACAAACAATTTTTACTCCTTTGTTTGTGTCACATTTGCTTATATTTCATTGGTCAAAGAAAGTCACATGCTGGTGAGGAAGCGGACGGTGGAAGGTCATGGATGCAACGAGATGTGACCAGTTAAGTTGTTACTATAGCCATCTATCGTATTTGTGTGTACATTTATTTTAATTTTTTTGATGCATTTTAACTTTTGGTTTTGGTCAACATAAGATGAGCATAGACTCTGAAGAAAGTAAAAGTGGTATGGACAGGAGGGAATAAAATACATTGAGAGCTCATGGTGCCAAGAACTTCACATACGTTATCTCATTTAATTTTGTGAATCAGAGTGAAAAAACTGAATTTAAGAGAGGGTAAATAACATGTCTAAGGTCACAGTTAACAAGTCTAATGATCTCAAAATCAGTTTAAAAAAGAAAGAATAGAGTAGAAAATATTAGTAATGATACATACGAATGATATCAACTGTTTTAGAAACTGTCTTTATTTTTATGTGTTGGTT
Source organism: Kogia breviceps (assembly GCF_026419965.1). Lineage (NCBI taxonomy): Eukaryota > Metazoa > Chordata > Mammalia > Artiodactyla > Physeteridae > Kogia > Kogia breviceps. Next base: position 34,764,544 of record NC_081321.1, read on the forward strand.
CACAATACATAATAAAATTCTTACAATGGATAGCTTTTCAAAAAGCTTGCAAGCCACTCTAGTAGCCTCTGTGGTCTCCCATGAGCATGCGAAACCAGAATGCTCATGACGAGGGGAGATTAAAAATATACCACTATTTCCCATTCCTGATTTATCTGAAAGTTGTACCTTGACTACTGTATCACATTGACATAGTGTTTTAATCAGGTGATGAGAACCTGACCTTTTCCACTGCAGCTAATCTCTTTTTATCAGCATCTACTAACATTTCTTTGAGACTTAAAGAAAATAATGACCTTAGGAAAGATTTGATATTCTGGAGTGGAAGAGATTAGAACATAAATTTCCCTTATTGATAGACCCTTTTAGAAACCAATAAAGAGCAAATCAGGCATTGAAATAGTTTGGTTGCAACACTGGTTTGAACTGAAACATTTGTTATTCAAATTTGGTGTCTGAAAGAGGTTAGGGGAAAGCATTCTATTCACAATCTATTACTATTTCTTTTTAATCCCATTTTTCTTCGATCATGCAAAATGGAACGTTCATTTTAAAATCAGCCCACATACTGAAATGTCTTCTTTTATTTGCAAAGTGGAACCTTTCCATTAAATGTTGGAGGAGAAAGAGACTTTTAAAGAAATATCAACAAAATAGGAGCATTTCCAATGGAAGTTTCTTTGAACTGAAATAAGTTTCTGCTTGATGGGTTTATTTGAAGCTTCTCCCTTTGAAATTATTTTTTCATATTTACCCAACATGAATAAAGATTGCAAATTAATAAACTGGAAATCACTTGGTAGAAAAAACAATAGCAAGAAAATGTCCATAAATTCCTACAAATCTCTGCAAGCAAAGAATTCAAACAGTAGCTTGAAATTCACAAGAGTGCTTTATAGATTGATTAGAGATTTTTTAAAGCTGTCATCTTCTGTGCTCACCAAGTAAAGTGTGGGCTGGAAAGTTATTTTAAAATTATTTTATTGCAAGGAAAACAGCAGGATTCTGCCAGAGCCCAAATGCTAGTAAAATTGCAATGAAACATTGAAAATTACAAGGTCAAATTTTCATATGAAAGTAATATTCAGACAAAAAAAGATGATGATATTTCTAAAATGTGGCATATTCCAAAGAAGCACTGAAAGACAAAATGGCCAGCTTATTTGTCATGATATATTTTGATAATTACCCCCATTTTAAGAAATTATAGTGAAGAGCATAACTTTAAAGACATGATAGTTTTTCATTTTGAAAGTGCTTGTGAAATGTAATTGTGGTGTGATTATTTCTTATTGATTTTATTTTTAAATATTGTTTTGTATTTGGAATATTGTTTTGGAAGGAAAGATTCAGCAACAACAATCAGCTTGTAATTAGTGCCAGATACGTTAAATTTTTTAAAAGATGTTAGTAAACAAATGATAGAAACTGAAAATGAAGGTGATTAAAAGAAGGTAATGTCCCCAACAAGATAAGATTAACCGAGTATGGAACCCCAGCAGGATTCCTACTTTGGCTCATTGGACCATACTTTTGACTGCTGACATAATAGGCTCATACATGCTGAAAGAACAAACCATTAGGAGAGACCCAGTGTGGCTACCTTGAATAGAAAGTTCTATAATTTGTTGGTTCAATAATATTTTGTTAGTACAATGTTATAATTCCATTACACCCAAATTCCAAGTCACCCTCCCACTTCTTGTCTTAAATTGTCATTTTGAGGTCACAAATTTTATTGGAAAAGAATAAAAGCCTTTGAATGAATATTTATTTAAATATTTATTTAGGTTTTTGTTTTTTCACTTTGTGAATTGATACATTTATTAGAAGTACTTTTACTATTTACAGTCAAAGTTATACCAAACAGTAAACAACCTGATACAAAGAACCCCCTTCACTATACATCATTTAAACATGAATGAGCAATTCAGTTTTCTATTAAATCCATTTAACATTTTTAAATTGCAGTATAGTTGATGTACAATATTATGCTAGTTTCAGGTGTACAACATAGTGATTTGACATTAAATACACTATGATATGATCACCACAATGTCTAGTCACTGTCACTATGCAAAATTATTAGAGTATTATTGACTATATTCTGTATGCTGTATATTACATCCCTGTGGCTTATTTATTTTATGACTGGAGGTTTGTACCTCTTAATCCCTTTCACCTATTTCACCCAACCCCCAAACTCCCTCTGCTCTGGTGACTACCAGTTTGTTTACCATATCTATGAATCTGTTTTGTTATGTTTGTTCATTTGTTTTATTTTTTAGATTCCACATAAAAGTGAAATCATATGGTATTTGTCTTTCTTTGTGTGACTTATTTCACTTAGCATAATACCCTCTATATCCATCAGTGTTGCCACAAATGGTAAGATTTATTTTTAATGGCTAAATAATATTCCAGTGTGTGTGTGTGTGTGTGTGTGTGTGTGTGTGTGTACCACATCTTCTTTATCCATTCATCTGTGAATGAACACCTAGGTTGTTCCATATTTGGGCTATTGTAAATAATACTGCAGTGAACATAGTGGTGCATATATCTTTTCAAATTAGTGTTTTCATTTTTTTTTCAGGTAAATACCCAGATGTGGAATTTCTGGATCCTATGGCAATTCTATTTTTCATTTTCTGAGGAACCTCTATACTGTTATCCATAGTGGCTGTACCAATTTACATTCCCACCAACAGTGCATGAGAGTTCCCTTTTCTCCAGATCCTTGCCAACAATCGTTATTTGTTGTTTTTTTGATGATAGCTATTCTGACAGGTGTAAGGTGATATATCATTGTTATTTTAATTTGCATTTCCCTGATAATTAGTGACCTTGAGCATCTTTTCACGTGCCTGTTGGCCATCTGTATGTCTTTTCTGGAGAAATGTCTATTAAGGTCCTCTGCCCATTTTTAAATCAGATTGTCTCTTTTATATTAAGTTTTATGAGTTCTTTGTATATTTTGGATATTAACCTCTTAACATACATACCATTTGCAAATATCTTCTCCCATTCAATAGGTGGCCTTTTTATTTTTTAATGGTTTCCTTCCCTATGCAAAAGATTTTTAGTTTGATGTAGTCCCATTTGTTTATTTTTTCATTTGTTTCCCTTGCCTGAGGAGTCAGATCACCAAAAAATATTACTCAGGTGGATATCAAAGAACTTACTGCCTATGTTTTCTTCTAGCATTTATATGGTTCTAGGTCTTACATTTAAGTCTTTAATCCATTTTGAGTTTACTTTTGTATATGGTGTAAGAAAGTGGTCCAATTTAATTCTTTTGCATATAGCTTTACAGTTTTCCCAGCACCATTCACTGAAGAGGCTTTCTCCCATTGTATATTCTTGCCTCCTTTGCTATAGATTAGTTGACCATATGAATGTGGGTCTATTTCTGGATTTTCTATTCTGTTCCATTGATCTTTGTGATCATTTTTGTGCCAGTACCATACTGTTTTTTATTACTAAAGCTTGGTAATATAGTTTGAAAGCAGGGGTGTGATGCTTCCAGATTTGTTCTTTCTCAAGATTGCTTTAGCTATTCAAGGTTTTTTGTCCTATACAAATTTTAGAATTATTTATTCTAGCTCAGTGACAAATGCCATTGGTATTTTGATAGGGATTGCATTGAATCTGTAGGTTGCCTTGTTTAGCATGGTCATTTTAACAGTATTATTTCTTCCAAACCATGAACATGGGATATCATTCCATTTATTTGTGTTGTCTTTATTCGCTTTCATCATTGTCTGAAAGTTTTCAGAGTACAGGCCTTTTACCTCCTCGGTTACATGTATTCCTAGGTATTTTATGGTTTTGATGCAATTGCAAATTGACTGTTTTGTTAATTTCTCTTTCTGATGGATTGTTATTAGAGTATAGAAATGCAGTGGATTTCTGCTATTAATTTTGTGTCCTGCAACTTTACTGAATTCACTGATGAATTCTAGTAGTTTTTTGGTGGCATCTGTAGAATTTTCTATGTATAGTATCATGTCATCTATAAGCAGTGACAGTTTTACTCCTTCCTTTCCAATTTTGATCCTTTTTGGGTTTTTCTTGTCTGATTGCTGTGGCTAGGGCTTCCAATACTATGTTGAATAAAAATGGCAAGAGTGGTCAACCTTGTCCTGTTTCTTATGTTAGAGGAAACAGTTTCAGCTTTTCACTGTTGAGTATTATGTTAGCCTTAAGTTTGTCATAAATGCCCTTTATTATGTTGAGCTATGTTCTCTCTATACCCATTTTGTTGAGAGTTTTTAACATAAATGTATATTTAATTTTGTCAAAAGCTTTTTCTGCATCTGTTGAGAGGAACAAATGATTTTTATTCTTCATTTTGTGAATATGGTGTATCACATTGATTGATTGACAGATATTGAACCATCCTTGCATCTGGGATAAATCCCACTTGATCATCATGCATGATCCTTTTAATGTATTGTTGAATTTGGCTTGCTAATATTTTTTGAAGATTTTTGCATCTATGTTCATCAGTGATATTGGCCTGTAACTTTCTTTCTTTTCTTTTCTTTCTTTTTTCTTTTTTTTTGTGGTGTCTGTCTGATTTTGTTATCAGGCTGATGCTGGCCTTTTAGAATGAGTTTGGAAGCATTACTTCCTCATCAGTTTTTTCTGATAGTTTGAGAAGGATAATTTTTAACTCTTATTTAAATGTTTGGTAGAAGTCATCTATGAATCTGTCTGGTCCTGGGTTTTTTGAGAGTTTTTGAATACTGATTCAATTTCTTTATTAGTTATCAGTCTATTCAAATTTTCTATTTCTTCCAGATTCAGTCTTAGAAGATTGTATGCTTTTTAGAATTTATGCATTTCTTGTAGGTTGTCCAATTAGTTGGCATATAATTGTTCATAGTAATCTCTTATGATCCTTTGTATTTCTGTGGTGTCAGTTGCCACTTCTTCTCTTTCATTTCTGATTTTGTCTCTATTTCTTGTATTTCTTTTCTGAACTTTATTATTTCCTTCTTTCTACTATGGATTTTGATTGTTCTTCTTTTTCTAGTTCCGTTAGATGTAAGCTTAGATTGTTTATTTGAGATTTTTCTAGTTTCCTGAGGTAGGTCCGTATTGCTATAAACTTCCCTCTTAGAATTGCCTTTGCTGCATCCCATGGATTTTGAAAGGTTGAATTTTCATTTTCATGTGTCTCTAGGTACTTTCTGATTTTCTTTTTGATTTCTTCAGTGATCCATTGGTTGTTTCCTAGTATGTTGTTTAGAGTCCATGTGTTTGTATTTTTTTGCCATTTTTTTTCTTGTAGTTGGCTTCAAGTTTCATTGCATAGTGGTTGGAAAAGCTGTTTGATATAATTTCAGTCTTCTTAAGTTTATTGAGACTTTTTTGTGGCCTTGCAAGTTATTCATCCTAAAGAATGTTCTATGTGCACTTGAAAAGAATGTGTATTCTGCTACTTTTGGTTGTAATATTCTGTATATATCTAATAAGTCCAACTAATGTGTCATTTAAGGCTAATGTTTTATTATTGATTTTCTGTCTGGATGATCTGTCCATTGATTTAAGTAGGTATTAAAGTCCCCTACTACTATTGTATTACTGTCAATTTCTCCTTTTATGTCAAGTAAATATTTGCATTATGTATTTAGGTATCTCTCTCTTATCCTTCTGGGACCCCTATAATGCGAACATTAGCATGCTTGATGTTGTCCCAGAGGTCTCTTAAACTGTCCTCATTTCTTTTCATTCTTTTTTCTTTTTTCTGTTCAGTGGTAGTGATTTCCACTACTCTGTCTTCCAGCTCTCTGATCCCTTCTTCTGCCTTATTTAGTCTACTATTGATTCCTTCTAGTGTATTTTTCATTTAGTTATTGTATTCTTCAAATCTGTTTGCTTGCTCTTTATATTTTCCAATTCTTTGTTAAAAACTACGAATTTCTTGCTCTGTTCATCCATTCTCCTCCCGAGTCCTTTGACCATCTGCCTATCTCCATGGCACTTAGGTTTTCTTCTGGGGTTTTATCTTATTCCTTCATCTGAAACATATTTCTCTGTTGAATCATTTACTCTACATTGCTGTTTGTATTTTTATGTATGTGGTAGATTAGCTATGTTTCTTGACCTTGGAGAAGTGGCCTTCTGTAGGAGACATCCTATGCATCCCAGCAGTGCTGTCCCCTCTTGTCACCCAAGGGCCAGGGGCCAGCTGGTCCCAAGGTAGTGTTTGGCCTACGTTTGCAGACTTGGTCTGTAGGCTGTGGGACTCTAGTTTTCTTGCTTCTGGTGTCTTCCCCCTGGTGGGTGAGGCTGGGTCTTGGCCCTTTGGTGGGCAGCACACTGTCTAGGAGTATGTCTAGAGGCAGCTGTGGGCTCAGAAAGTCTTTAGGCAGTCTATCTACTGATGGGTGGGGCTGTGTCCCCACGCAGTTTTTTGTTTGGCCTGAGGCATCCCAGCATGGGAGCCTACAGGCTGTTGGGTGGGACCAGATCTTGGTGCCAAGATGTCAGCCTCCAGGAGGACTCATGCAGATGAATGCTCCCTGATATGTTCACCACCAGTGTCTGTGTCCCCAGGGTGAATCACAGCTGTCCCAGCCCCTGCCTCCCCAGGAGACCCTCTAAGACCAGCAGGTAGGTCTGGCCCAAGCTCCTATCAAATTACTGTTTTTCTTGTGGGTCCTGGTGCATGTGAGATTTTGTATGCACCCTTTAAGAGTGAAGTCTCTATTTCCCCCAATCATGTGGTGCTCCTACAATCAAGCCACATTGGCCTTCAAAGACAAATGCTCTGGGGGTTCCCCTTCCCAGTGCTGCATCCCTGGCCTGGGAGGCCTGACATGGGGCTCAGAACTTACACTCCTGTGGGAGAACCTCTGTAATATAATTATTCTCCAGTTTGTGGGTCTCCTACCCAGGGTGTATGGGATTTGATTATATCTTGAGTCCATCCCTCTTACCCATCTCATTGTAGTTCCTTCTTTATGTTTTTAGTTGTAGAAAATATTTTCTGGTATCTTCCAGTCTTTTTCATCAATAGTTCTGCAGTTACTTGTGATTTTGGTGTGCTCATGAGAGGAGGTGACCTTAGGGTCCTTCTACCCCATCATCTTGGCTGCTTCTGTTTAATGTTAATTGTTAATGTTAAAATATTAAATGTTAAAAGCAACATTGGTTCACTGTAGAAGTTTTTAAAGCACAAAAAGTATAAAGAAGAAACAAAAATCACCTATAATTCATGTACTTAGAAGTAATTATAATTAACTTTTTGGTATAAGTTCATGTACTTTTTTGTTTGTTTGTTTGCCTTCTTTTTTTGAATGAAGGTGTAGCTGGAAATGGAATTACAAATGACTATTATTTTCCTTTGGCACTTTGAAGGTATTATTCTGTTGTCCTATTACATCTATTGTTGACATCTGTATAATTTTTATTCTTTTCTAGATAATAATTGTTCTACTTCCATTACTGCTTTTATGATCATTTTGTGTTTGAAGTTCTGCATTTCCCTGCAATATGTCTAAATGTGGATTTCTTTTCATTTATCTTGCTTAGAATTTTTTTTGATTCCCAAATTTTAGAATTAACATCTTTTGTTATTTTTGGAAAATTCTCAGCTATTATCACTGTAGATATTGCCTCTTCCTCATTTCCATAATATCCTTTCTGGCATTTCAATAAGACATAAATTGTACCATTTCATCTTATTCTCTTTCCGTCTTAATTATTTCTCCTTAAGAATAAGATCTTCTTTTTCTATCTATCTCTCTGTGCCATATTATATATTGTCCACAGATGTTTTCCAGTTCACTAATTACCTCTCAAAACTTTGAACTAAACTTCTGCTGTTTAACCTACCACTTGGAGTTTAAATTTTAGATTGTGTTTTCCATTTCCATAAGTTTTATTTTATTTTAAAATCAGTCTTTTTCCTCCTTCCATACTGTTATGGGCTTAATTGTGTCCGCCCCACTGAAAGATTTTCATCATGAATTTTGTCAAATGTTTTTTCTCATCATGTGATTTTTATTCTTTACATTTCTTGTTGGCAGTTTTTCTTTTGGCACTTTGAATAGGTTATCCCGCTACTGGCCTGCAGTGTTTCTGTTGAAAAATTCACTTATAGTGTTATGGTGGTTCCCTTGTATGTGACAAAGTCACTTTCCTATTGCTGCTTTCAAAATTCTCTCTTTGTGTTTAACTTTTGACAATTTGATTATATTATGTCTTAGTATGGATATCTTTGGGTTTATCATTTTCTTCCCCAGACTTGGGACATTTTCAACCATTATTACTTTGAATAAGCTTTCTTGTCCTTTCTCTCTTCTCATTACAGGACTCGAATAATTTGTATAACAGTTCACCTGTTGGTGTCCCATAAATCCCTTAAGCTTTCTTCACTCTTTTTCATTCTTTTTTTTTTTTCTTTTTGCTCCTTTGACTTAATTATTTCCAATGATACATCTTTGAGTTCACCAATTCTTTCTTCTGCTTACTCTAGTCTGCTGTTGGATCCTTCTGGTGAATTTTTTAGTTCAATTATTGTGTCCTTCAGCTCTATGATTTCTGTTTGGTTACTTAAAAAAATATTTTCCATCTCTTTGTTAAAATTCTCCCTTTGTTCCTGCATTGTTCTCTTGACCTCAGTATTTACTTTTATGACAGTTATTTTGAATTATCTGTCAGGTAAATCATATCAGTTTTTTGTTCTCTATGGTCAGTTTCTGAAGCTGTACCTTATTCCTTTGCTTGTGATATTTTTGCCTGATTCCTCATTTTTCTTGACTCTGTATGTTGTTGTCTGTGCACTGGACAAAGCAAACACCTATTTCAGTCTTCACAGAGCAGCCTTGTACAGAAAAAGACACCCATCAAGCATCCTTGCCAGCAGTTCTGGAGGCTTCTATGAACTCTTTCCATCTTGAGGGTGAAGTAGGCAGGTTTTGTTTTAGTCTACTTGTTCTGTGGTGAGCTGGGGAGGAAGGAAGAGCTACAGCAACTATCAGTGCAAACTGCTGTCTCTGTTCTCCCTCAGGTAGCTAGACGATGCTTGACCTGTCAGAACTTCAAAACTGGTAAGACAAATGCTAATTATTTAGGCATCCCTGGAAAAGTTAAGGCACTGGATGTATGGATCAACTTTTCCTCCCCAAGGGGAATCTGACAGTTGGGATTTTTCATCTGCTTTTGGTATGTTGAGCAGAGGGGAGGATCTGTGGTGTCTATTAGCCCAAGGTGTCACCTTCATTCTCCCCCAAGCTGCTAGACTGTGTCAGACCCCATTGGAGCTCCAAGATTGGCAAGACAGATGCTAGTTCTTTAGGTGGTCCCAGAGAAGTTAGGTCATTGGACATACAGATCACCTCTTTCCCTCCCCAGGGGGAAATAGAGATGGGATTTTTTTCATCCACTCACTTGTGCTTAGCAGGGGGAAGATCTATGGTGTCTACCAGCCCAAGACACCATCTCTGTTTTCCCCTGGGTGACTAGTTTGTGCTGAATCAGAGCTCTAACAGTCAAGACAGAAGCCATTTTTCTTGGGAGGCCCTGCTCGACACATGAACCGATCCCTTTCCTTTCCTGAATGAAGCTGGGTGTTAGGGGGTTTCTTCCTGATCATGTGGCACTATACCAGGGATAGGACTCTGACAAGAGGATATCCAGAATCTCCCAACTGGCTTCATTAGGTTTGGTTTTGCATTCTCCAATGTGTAGGAGCCTTCCAATGAGTTTCTTGATTTCTCACAAAGGTAATTTTTCTGGGAATTGTTGCTAAATTAGTGTGTTTGGTGGTGATGGAGGGAGGAAGAAGGGTTCAGGGCTTCCTACTCCACTGTCTTACTGATATCACTCCATTTTTCTAGTTAGTTTGTTTCTTGGGAGTCTTGTGTGCCCTAGGTCAGTTTAAAGAATAATAATCCAATGGACAAAAATCGAATCTCATTTTAATTTGTCTTACTTTAGGTACTAATGAGTTAGAACGTTTAATATGCTTACTGACTACATGCATTTCCTCTTTTGTAAAGTTAGGGTGAGTATACATATTCATCTTCTGGAAACAAAAAATGAGTTCATTTATCAGCCTACATTCTGTTCTGATGATTCAGTGTTATCCATTTCTGGGTTCTGTCATATCTGCAAGTTATAAGTCTTTCTTGGCCTCCTCCAGGAAGTTGAAAATTAATATTCATTTCTATATTTGACAGAAAAACACATGAGTGTTTGCAGATGGGGTGGAATCTTGTTTTTAGCTCTATTTAATACCTGCCATTAATCATAGAAAACCACCAATTTCAATCTGTCAGGATATTGTTATCATATTCTAATTTTGTAACAACTAAAATAATGCCCTCATTTTGGGTTAAAACCCTTTTAGAATGTTAGCCTTAGGAAAAGACATTAGTGCTTTGGAAAACATGAACAATTGAAACATTGTAATAGAAAAATTTCAGTTAAATATCTTCTTATAAAAGAATAAAATAAGATACTGTGTGGCAATAGATCTCCACAAAAGGGGCACATAAGACTCACCTGTTGATTAAAAATATATATCAGATGCCTAGCAGCATTTGCAAAAGTGAGGTCTAGATATATATCTTTGTGTTATTTAGCCCTTGGTTTAGAATTACTTTTCACAAGAGATAGAAGAGTGTGAGTTACAAGGTTTAACTTTTATAAATTACATATATGTCACATATTTTTCAACTTTTAATGACTGAAACTTGGCAGTGTTATAATCTATGATACTACATTAATATGGTAGTGTTTCATTTGCTGTTGTTGTTTTTCTTTAGGAAAGCTATTGTTAAATTGTTGTAGAATTTAGACTTGAGGAAATATGAGAGATTATAATGCCTTAGGAAATTCTGTAAAGAACTGCACTAAATATTTAACAGTGGTTACCAATGGGAATTGCATGGGGGATAGGTTGGGAGGTCAATTAGAGGTTGCTCTGAATGATAATTGGCATTTTTCAAAACTATTGTATATAGTTTAGTGTTTGTTAAGTGTTAACACACTTAATGGGCATGGGGAAATAGATGTCACCTCAGAACCTTCAGTTGATAGGTAGTGACTATGTGGGAGCAGTGTTTTAAAGAGGATTCAAAGACCATCTCTGAGCAAAGGTGCTTAGTGGGAAGTATCATTTTCCAATAAACAGTGTTTACAGTGCAAGAGGAAAGGGAGGGATGGTATCAGCGTGGGGTGTTTACTGGCACTTCTACAAGTGCTAATAAGATAAAAAATGTAGCATCCAATTTTTAATTATTTGGTCCTCATAAAATATTTTAACAATAGATTTACAAATGGCACAACTTTATTCCTTACAACTTTTTTTTCATATTTCTGGGACAGGTTTTTGGAATTTGTTTTTCTTGGGCATATGTTTATTTTATTCATTGCTTTCCAGTCACTGCTGTTGATTCAGACCTTACTGGAACTGGAACTAGGCTGACTGGCAGTTTTGCAGTTATACTTTCCTGACAACTCATTTGTATTTGAAATTGAGTTCTGGTTTTACAAATGTGAGGCCTAGAATCTCTCTACTGCTACATTTTCTTTAACTGCAATATTACTCCACATTCTACCATTTATTCTACCCATGGCTGGTTTCTCTATCCTTTTTCAAAAACTGGTTGATAGCTATGAATGTAGCTTAACATTTGGGTATTGGAGATTTCAGCTCTGACTTACAAGATTCCAATCAGATTAATGACCTCTTTTCATCTGAATATATATATTTTTCTGGACAGTTGTCCTCTCTGTTAGGGGATTCTGCAATTACCTGCTTAAGGCTTCTAAAATGTTAAAGCTCTTTTTAGCAAATTCTGGCTCTATAGAACCTGCTCCTCTATTTCTCAAGTAGGAGTAGTAATAATAACAATAATAATAATAATGACAATTATTATTATTACTTGGTTTCTGCTCAAGATTTCATCCTCAAATGACAACATGGAATGATTTACTTACATTTGTGAGCTTAGATCTTAAAATCTCTTTTATCTTCAGGATCAGTGGCATTTCCTGACTCCTAAAGAAATATTTTTATTTCTGTATTATATCTGAATACCTTAAAGGCAACACATTTGAATGAAACAATGACTATATTATATACTTGCTCTCAGATAGCATTTTAGGCTGTATCTCCAAAATGGGAAACATGCCCTTTGGTAAGTTTTAACCTAGTACATAAATCAAGCCAGCATTTCCTAATGTAGAAGTTGATCTGCCTTAGGAAATATTAATTGTAAGAAAATTGATTTTAAAAAAGCTCTTAAAGGCAGTTCTTGGAATGGAGGGTATTATAGCAATGGATCATCACCCCTCAGTCTAGAACTCTAGCATTCCTGGCAGCTGTTAACCCTCTGCCTGCTTTAAACCCACATTAGAAATGTAGACAAATGTAGGTATTGAAGCTCAAGCGAATATGAGGTCTTTTCTCTTGCAGTTTCAGAAATTAGACTTTAAACCATTTTATCATCCAAAAATGACTTCAAGGTAACCGCATTTCCTTTTAAAATGCTATCATGAGATATTTCACTATCCTCTGGAATTTTAGAAGAAGATGAAATTTAGCACTACTGGCTTTTAATCTAAATGGCGAGAGCATTTAGAAAATGATCTTGTTTTTAAATGTTTTTATACTTCACACTGTAGAAGTTTTCGTAAAGTTTATAATATCGCAGTCCATTCCTCTGAAGTGTATACATTAATAAGATTTGCATACGTCTTTAATTCATTTAAATTAATTAGGATATAATGTGTTGGATCTTTGATCCAGAGATCTCAAAGCCTCTTGCCTGTCTATATGAGCTCATTATTTTTCACTGTATCCCTGTGAGGTAGTTGTTAAGCATTATTCCTTATTTTAAAAATGAGGTACAAATGAAGCTGAGAGAGGCTTAAGGGACTTGCTTAAAGTCCCAGAGCAAGTTAATAGCAGAAAAGCAATAAAGGCATAGTCCCCAGACTTGAGAGATTTTCAATCTTTCCTCAAAATATATTACTAATTCCACTCTAAAATGCTACATTGTCCATGAAAATTAGCATATTATTACATGCCCTGTGCTTTAGGAAATTTAAATGGACCTAAGAGGAATTTAATAAAATATCTCTTTCTCTCTATTACAATTGATAGGGTTTCCAAAGAGCTATGTGTAATCGAAGTGTCCTTACTGCACATAAGTAGGTATTTTCTTTTGTCCAGTCATATAAGGAGCCCTGAAAGATGGCATCAGAAATAGTAGCCAGAAGAGAATATGGTGACTGTAAGTGTGGTTGAGATTAGTGGTAATTTTCTTACTAATGGAGATTCTTACAAGCTCAGGGATTTTTCTATTAATTAGCAGGTATTCATCCTTTAAACTCACTGAATCATACAGTCATTGAAACGTTAGTGTTATTAGGGGCTTTAGAAGTTTCTGGAAGCTTACACAAAATGTAGGATTTTGTTCCAAAGCATTCTTGACAAGTCATCACACAGTCTCTGCTTGAGCACTTTGGGAGATGGAAACATCTCTTTCCAAGAGACTTTGTTCCACTGGTGAATAATTGTAATACTCAATGCACGAATATTTATTGGGCACCATATATATTTATATATATATTTCTTTTATATATATTATATAATGAAAGAAATATAAGGTAATGTCTCTGATCTTGAGAACCTTGGCCAAGTTAATTTCTGAACCTCAAATTCCTCATCTATATAATGAGGAATTGTTTTGAGGATAAAATGAGTCAAACATAAAACTTTTAGGAGAGAACCTGCTACATAGTAAGTGTTCAGTAAATATCAGTTCTTATTATTCTCTGTGGATGAGATGAGAGAGAGAGAGAGAAAGTTACTTATTTGTTTATTTGTTCCCCATCCCATTGCCTTAGATCAGCCCATCATCACTTCTTAACTTGAATTACTGCAGTAGCCTCCACACTGGTCTCCCTGTTTCCAGCCTCTGCCTTTGCAGTCCGTTTTCCCACGTCGAAAGAAAAGAGAATTTAAAATACAAATCTGAGCATGTTAGTCACCATCTTAAAAGTCATTGCTCTGCATGTATTTTAGTATGAACTGGTTTATATGACTGACCACGCCCTTGGTGATCCAGCCCCTGACTGCTTCTTCAGGCTTATTTATACTACACCTGTCCTCTAACTTATAATTCCACATTCCGAAATTTAGACAATGTGGCAGGTCTGCATGCTGTCTCAGGTCTGCAGGTCTCCAGGTCTGGCCTGAGCTTCCATTCCACTCCTTGCCTGAGCTGCGGTGCACTTCCCATCATCTGACCCTATTTTACTTCCTTTACTAAGACTTTGTTCTACTCTTCTGTCAAGTTCAGTTTATACACCTTCACCAAGAAGTAATTTGATTCCCTAAGGTGCTCTCAAAGACTTTTATTCCTACATTCCTATCTACTAACCACATGGGGTTACAATAACATTTTTTCACTCTCCACCTCTAAATTCAAGAGCCTTGAGATCAGGGACCATGTCTTATTTGCTGGTCTTTCCCCAGAGTCTAATTCTTGGCACATGGTAGAAACTCAGTAAATGCATGTTGAATGAATAATAATAGATAACAGTGTGGAACTGTTAAATAATTGCTTCAGAAAAATAGTGTGATAAAAGTTACAGAAAGGGGAGACTGTCCCTGACTATGAAGGCAGAGAAAGGAGCACAGAGATGGAAGTACTTGAGCTAGAATATTTTTCTTTCTGGAGTAAAAGGCATTCAAATAAAACTCTAGGGCATCAGTTACTTAAACTGTAGCCTTTGTGCCAGAATGTAATCCCAATGTAGCTACTTCCTAGCTGTAAGACATTATACATCTATACAATTGATATTATAATGATATCTATTACTATTATATACCTCAGCTCAATTAAACCTATTCTTAACTCTTTTGAGAGATAGACTAAGGAGATGTAAGCTGTCTTCCTAAGCCTGATGATGGGGAACACATATATACTTGGTATATACACTAAAACTTATGTTAAGGATTTGGGATTGAGCAGAGAGCCCCGAAGAAGATGGAAGGGGTGAAAGGTCTGAGGAGAAAATGGAAGGGAGATGAAAACATAAATTACTATATATATGTATATACTTATGTCTCAGAACAGTTATAGAATTATGTATGTGAAATTCTTTTCAAAATACCTATAGTTAAGAAATTTTTTTCTTTTAAAGCTCTAGTTTTATCATGAGAATGTTTGATTTGTTGTATTTTTTCATGACAATGGAGATGTTAATGTAGAATATTTAGATATTCTTAATCTAAGCCAGGGATGAACTCGAGTCTATTGGGACTCCTATGAATAGGAGTTCTGGATGGGGTTACTCCTGGAAATTAAAAAAGTGCAAAAGTTTGTTAATGCATTTCTCTTTCTCTGAGGAGAGAGACCATTTTATTCTCAAAAGGTCCCGTGGTGCTACAAAAGTCAAGAATAACTGGTATTTCTGTACTTTCTCTAGTCAGAGTCAGGTAATGAGCTGTATCTCTGAGGAACAGAGGTGTGTTTATTAATAATAGACCCTCAAAATATTTAGTTACAGTGGAATATCATGATTCAACAGACTTGATATATCTTTATCTTCGGATAGTCCTATTTCTTATTATAACAAAAGAAATCTTACTAGGTCATTTTAAATTTAGTATTTAATGATGTATAAAAATTCTTTCCATAGAGTAACTTTTGTATAATCATTAAGTTTTGTTATTTTTCAGGATCAGAGATTGGAAAGCAAGCAGACAAACAAACATACACATAAACAACAGCAACAAAACAGTAGTAAAGTCCAGGATTTTGGAGATTAGGAATAGGTACATGATCTTGGCATTTTGTATTTTTCTTTCTTTTTTATCTAGTAGTACATTTCAGTGCTCCTTTTCTTTTTCAATAATTGAAAGGCTTCTATTATCCCTTTGTTAGAGTGAATATATATGTTCAAGGGAAATCACATTTTGTGTTTACTTACCTGGCACATGATTGTTAGAAAGTGACCTTTGTTGGGATTGGGAGAGGAGAGAAGGAGAGGGGTTAGAATGGGGGTTGAAGGAGAAAAATGGACTTTTGACTCATGCCTAGTGTGTGCCAGGCCCATCATGCGTATACTGCAAGTGTTAGCTCATTTAATCCATACGGCAATCCTGTTGTATGTTAGAAGCAGCATCTTTGTTATAGGTGAGAAATTTGAGGCTTCAGAAATGAAGGAATTTGCTGAAGGTCACACAGCTTGCAAAATTGGCCTTTAACCTCGACTTTGACTCTGAAGCCTATAAGGTTCCCTCCGCCTTGCCCGGACCCCCAACTAGATACCTTTTGCAAAAACTGGTATCTTCCAAAGGCCTTTTTAGATGCCTTAGTGTTTACACAGGAAATGACATTACTGTTACCAGATAAATTGGAACTATTTTCCCATGCTCTTTGGAGAGCTAGAATAGCCCTCAAAGATGAAAGTATCCCCAGTAGTTACTTGTCTTCTCATTAGCTAGTCTAGCTAATGATCTGGACTTTGTATGATCTATAGAATACTAAATGATCAGAGGTCCCAGGCCACAACAAAGTAGACTATTAACTCAAACATCACAGAAACAATAATGGTAATATGATAAACAGCCAGATGATGAAATTAGCAACCTATGTGATTTTAATGGGTCCTCTCTGAAAACTTCCTCTTGAAGCTCTGTCTTTAAATAAGCACATAATCGCTAGACAACTTTCACAATTCCTGTAGAAATCACAAGAGAGTTTATAAAACTTCTGTCTCAGGCTCAAGGGTTGTTACTAGGGTTATAAACTGAGCTGGGTATGAACCTGAGTCTCAGGTATTGCAGGATTTAATCTGAAACAAGTATTAAAACAACAATAATAACAACAGAAACCTTTTATTGTTTTCCCTCTGATTATATAAGTAATAATACAAGCCGGTTTAAGAGAAAAACGTAATACAGTAAAACATTTTATGAAAATGAAAATTATTTATGATTCTATTACCCATGAAAAACACTGTTAATATTTTAGTGCATTTTCTTACAATGATTTTAGTATATATTATTTTCTAAAGTTTAGATTGCACTCTATATGCAGTTTTATATCCTTTTTTGGGTGGGGGGGTGTACGCAGGCCTCTCACTGTTGTGGCCTCTCCCGTTGCGGAGCACAGGCTCCGGACGCACAGGCTCAGCGGCCATGGCTCACGGGCCCAGCCGCTCCGTGGCACGTGGGATCTTCCCGGACCGGGGTTACGAACCCTCGTCCCCTGCATCGGCAGGTGGACTCTCAACCACTGCGCCACCAGGGAAGCCCCCTATATCCACTTTTACTCAAATTTGATGTAACCATTTTCACTGAAACATATTATTAAGCTTTTTGTAAACATTTTTATATTTAAGTGGTCTAAAAATATAAATGTAGTGGATATCCAAGGGATTTTCTGCCTAGCATCGTCTTGTCTCCTGTGTCCGGTCCTCCACTGTCTGCATGGTTGCTGTAGAAGCAACCACGTTCTCATTTAACCGTATTCCATTGGCTGTATTTGGTTGGATTGGAGGTGGGCACTTGGCCAAACTTAGCTAATTGGAGTGCTTCTCCAAGAAATTTTTAAACGTGGGATTTCTCTGGTAGCTGAAACCCTGGGAGCTTTCATTGGCTATATTTGTTGGTCCTAGTAAGAAAAAATTAAATTGACAATGCAGAGAGCAGATACAAGAGTTAGAAAAAAGCACCTGCCAGTGTCTTTAGTTCTAGTTGTTCTTGAAACTCAGCTTCCTCTCTGGCTTCTCATGACTCAAGTTCAAACTTTCTTTCGATACCTTGAGCCAGTAAATTCTCTTCTGTTGAAGCTTATTTGAGCTGGATTTCTGTTGCTTTCTACAAAATATTTTGACTAGCACGTTAACCTTGGAGGTTATAGATGAGAAAACTGAGGCTGAGAGAAATTAGGTAAGCTGGAAAATGGTAGAACTGTGATAAAACTCAGATATATTTGACTCCAAAATCTGCACACTCAACCATTAAGATACATACTCCTGGAGAAGAGATTTTCTGGGACTTCTATTTCCACGTGGTTCTCTCCAACGAAAATAGCAGCAAGAACGGGAGAAATGATGCATAGGCACCTGTGAATTTTAGTTTCGTTTTAATTTTTTATTTTCTTCTTTTCTTTTTTTCTGGTACAGGGACAGAGAACTGAATATATAACAGTGAAGAGATTCTCTTTCTGCCTTTGTGTTTCTGTGTTTCCCACCTACTACTCTCAATGTATACCCTGTCCATATAGTCCAGACTGCTTCTCATACAGTTGGGACTGGTTATCAACTCTTTTGTTAAAGATACCTGGTTTCTTGTTTCTTCCTTTGCCCTCCCCATTTCTCCCATTACCCTCAAGGTTTAAAAATAAGAACATCCACGTGGAACCTGTGATATTTCATCATCATCATCATTACCATCATCACTGACATTAATATTTACTGAGTGATTGTCATGGGCCTGGAGTGATTTAGGAACTTGATGTGTATTTTCTTATTAATTTTTACTAATGAGGCTTCTTAGGTACTTCTACTATTACTCTTCTTATTGATGCCATTGGTTTTGTTTTCTCCATTTTTACATATGAGGAAACTCTAAAGAGATACCTTTTCCAAGGTCAGATACATAATAAGTGATGGAGCCCAGATTTGAATCCAACTCTGTCTTCTCCCAAAGCCCGTGCTCATACCCACTCTAATGTTACTGGTTACAACAAATTCAGTGGGAGGCATGGTTCCCTCAACTGCACAGGGCAAGGGAGGTAGATCAGGAGACTGTATTCTTTTTAGTAGTGGGACTGGCTAGATCAACACAAAAATCCATCTCAACTTGTGCAATATGCAGATCACTTTGCAAGGAGGATTGTGGTTCTGCCTCTAAGTATAGGATGTAAATTACTGCTTAAGAATTACAGAGACAAGGTAATCTAGACATTGGCAGAGGGAAAGGCAAGGACTGGAAATGTTGTCAGAGCTCCAGCCAAGAGTATAGCTGTCAATGGAGATCTCTAGATTCAGCCAAATAATGGAAATGCGTTAGAAAACAAAGGCAAAGTCTGGTTGTGGAAACTAACTGATCACAAGCAAGGTCGAATGGGAAAGTTGAAGAAGCATGTCTCTGGGAGCCATGGTGTTATTGCAGAAGTGTTAGCATGTAGGTGTGCTATATTAGTAGGAGTTCTTCAAAGAAACAGAACAAATAGGAAATATATATATGAAAAATATATGAAAACTATGTATAATATATATGAGAAAAATTATATATATGTAAAAAATGAGATTTATTCTAAGGAATTGGCTCATGTAATTAGGAGACTGGGAAGTTTTTTGTTTTGTTTTTGTTTTTTTTTTGCGGTACGCGGGCCTCTCACTGTTGTGGCCTCTCCCGTTGCGGAGCACAGGCTCCGGACGCGCAGGCCTAGCGGCCACGGCTCACAGGCTTAGTTGCTCCGCGGCATGTGGGATCTTCCCGGACCAGGGCACGAACCCGTGTCTCCTGCATTGGCAGGCGGATTCTCAACCACTGCGCCACCAGGGAAGCCCGACTGGGAAGTTTTATGATCTACCATCTATAAGCTGGAAAGCCTTCCGTCTAAATTCCAGTCCTAGTCCAAAGACCTGAGAACCAGGAGGGCTGATGGCACAAGTCTCAGTCCACGGGCAGCAGCCTGATATCGCAGCTGAAGTAGTTAGGCTGAGAGAACAAATTCTCCCTTCTCCTGCCTTTTTCTGTTCTATTCAGGCCCTCAACAGATTGGATGATATCCACCCACATTGGGGAAGGCCATTTGCTGTACTAAGTTCACCACTTCAGATGCTAGTGTCATCTGGAAACAACCCCACAGACATATCCAGAAATAATGTTTCATCTGAGCACCCCATGATCCAGTCAAGTTGATAGATAAAAATTATGTCAAGTAACAGCCTTGAGAAAGACTAATTTTAGAGTGTATCAATGAATGGGCAAGACCAACGATTTGGAGATTAGCCAGCACCTGCTTAACCAATTGCTTGCTGACTGTCCTTTAGCAAATTATTTCACCTCTCTAAGCCTGCATTCCCTTATCTGCAAAATGAGGATACAAGTATCTATCACATACAGTGGTTAGGAGAACTGAATCAACTTATAATCTATATGTAATGGGATGCTATTTTAAAATATTAAAATAAAAATTCTTTGGTTTAAAGAAGGGAGAGTAGGAGGAGAAATGTATTAGTCAGGGTTCTCCATAGAAACAGAACCAGTAGGGGATGGAATGAATACACACACACACACACACACACACACACACACACACACACACACACACAATGATCCAAGGAATTGGCTCATGTGGTTGTGAGGGCTGGCAAGTATGAAATCTGTACAGTAGGTCGGCAGGCTGGAAACTCTTAGGCAAGCGCTGATGCTGCTGTCATGAAGTAGAATTTATTCTTCTTCAGCAAAAATCTCAATTTTGCATTTAAGGCCTTTCAGTGGATTAGATGAGGCCACCATACATTACTGAGACGAATCTCCTTTACTTAAGGTCAGCTGATTGTAGATGTTAACCACACTTACGAAATACCTTCACAGCAATGCCTAGAATAGTGTGTGAATAACCGGGTTATTCAGGTGACTCATAAAACTGACCATCACTGGAAATAAGAGAGTAAGACACCTGCTGCTGATGGCTACTGAGAGTACCCAGCAAGCTTTGCAGGGAAGTGACACAAGGAGAAAAACTGTCTCCTCAGACACATTTGGGGACCTTGGGGAAGGGAAGTTCAGTGTCTTGATCATTGTGTACAGCCCGGGAGGTGAGATGCCATGCTCAGTAGCCTCTTCATTCCTAGAGCACAGCGGCCATAGAGTAGAAAATGTTGCAGGTTGATAGGCCAAGGCAGGTGGAAGGGCAAGGCAACCTTACCGAGTTCCACTGGGAGGGGCTTCCCTGGTGGCGCAGCGGTTGAGAATCTGCCTGCCGATGCAGGGGACGCAGGTTCAAGCCCCGGGTCTTCCCGGTTTGGGAAGATCCCACATGCCGTAGAGTAGCTAGGCCCGGGAGCCACAACTACTGAGCCTGCTTGTCCGGAGCCTGTGGCACTGCGATGAGGAGGGGCCCCCGCTCGCCACAACTAGAGAAAGCCCTCGCACAGAAACGAAGACCCAACACAGAGTTCCACTGGGAACTCTGATGCAGAGAATAACAAAATCCTTTCTGTCCTTGCCTCTGACAGTGGTATGGACATGTTCCGTCCACAAGTCAGGTGAGATGGGAAGGATGAAAGGATGAGAAAATAAGAAAGGTGGACAGAAGACCTTAGACCCGGGCCATTGAGGAACTGCATTTATTATAACTAACATGAACTTTCTGCTTCCAGGCAGAATATGAACTGGAGGTGGGAATTTCTATTGCAGAGGAAATAAAGTGATATTTTTGCACATATGGGAAGATAGACTAAAACACTGTAAGCACAATACTTGGCACAGTGCCTGTCATATAATAAGCGCTCAACCAAACAACACTAGCAATAGGAGTGAGAGCAGTAGAGTGAGCGGTGGTAATAGCTGAAGTGGGCTGCTGGAGATGGTGCTGGTGGTAGTAATGCTGGTACATTGACTACCAGTCTCAGGGTGGGCTCAGAGACTAGATGGACCTGAGGCTATGGCTAGGTCTGAGTGTCCACAACTGTGGTGTTGAAAAATGGCGATGATATTATAGCTCATCTCGGCTTCTAGGATACATCAGTTTTCTGTGGGAATTTTTCAAAAAGCCATTCTACCCTTAACCTCCACCTGCAGCCTCATACAATGTTCTAGTGAACCTCTCTGATACTGATGGAAGTGTGTCCCTTCCCTCAGGTGTGTAGATGTCAACAGGAAGTCTGAGAGCTATACAGACTGTCCCTTATTTATTTACCTAATTTATAGCTGAGGAAACTGGCCCTAAGGGCTCAGGGTAAATTAATAGCTAAAAGTGAACTCAGGTCCTCTGCTACCCAGTAGTATTTCCACCATACCGCCTTACATATCCTCAGGAGAAACACACAGCCACTTACATCTTGTAAAGGACATATCAGTGTATGCATTGTAGGAAATCAAAATGATGAAAGCAAATCTAGAAATATACCATTGGAAGAATATAAGGCCCAGTTTCTAAATCTCAACTCCATGAGATGTAAATATAAAATACGAACTTTTCATACTGATGTCTACATTTGGTTAACAGTATTCTTTTTTTTTTTTTTTTTTTTTTGCGGTATGCGGGCCTCTCACTGTTGTGGCCTCTCCCGTTGTGGAGCACAGGCTCCGGACACGCAGGCCCAGCGGCCATGGCTCACGGGCCCAGCCGCTCCGCGGCATGTGGGATCCTCCCGGACCGGGGCACGAACCCGCGTCCCCTGCATCGGCAGGCGGACTCTCAACCACTGCGCCACCAGGGAAGCCCTAACAGTATTCTTCAGGAAGTCTTGAATATTTAAAGAGAAACTTTGTAGGAATGTTTGTTTTTAGGAAAGGTAGGTAATGCGGAGGTGACTATAAGCTGTACTCCAGGAAATCAGACTAATGAGTAGCAAAGTAGTCATGGTAAAAAAGACTCCAACAGTTCTGTTTTTGTTTCACAGACTATGATATTGATACTTTGACGGCCTGGGGGAATATATGTTGCGTTTAGCGATCCTTGGTTCTCAGACTTTTAGGAAATTGGTAGGAGTGACTTTTATCATAAATCTCCAGATTTTCTTGAAACAGGAGCCTGGGAAAAAGTAGCTGGGAGCACTGGCCCCTAGTTACTGAGTCTCATCCCCCACGTAGATTCACTCCGCGCAGCACACAGAAGAGAGCTAGATAGGAGAAAGGGTAATGATGAATCTTAGGCTCCAAGTGGACATAGAAAATCATCTACTGATGCTTGAGTCTCTTCTGTGACATCACTACTAAGACTTCTTCAAGTCTTTGCTCACATGCCACCTGCCCACTGAGGCCTGCTCTGGCCTTATTTAAATTCTATCCCAACTCAACTCCAGTACTCCCAAACCCAACTATCCCACCTAATTTTTTTTTTTCCTTAGCATAATTTATCATCTAACTTACTAATAATTTCCTCATTTAATGTGTGTTATGGGTTGAATTATGTCCCCCCCAGAAAAGATATGTTAGAGTCCTAATAACCAGTAGGATTAAGACCTCAGAATATGACCTTATTTGGAGATAGGGTCTTTATAAAGGTAATTGAGTTAAGTGAGATCATTGGGCTGGCGCAATCCAATACAACTGGCATCCGTACAAAAAGCGGAAGCAGAGACACAGAGACAGACACACATGGAAAGATGATTTGAAGAGACACAGGGAGAAGACAGCAATCTACAGGCCAAGGAGAGAGGCCTGGAGCGGACTCCTCCCTCATGGCTCTCAGAAGGAACCCACCACGCTGAAATCTTGGTTTCAGACCTCTAACCTCTGGAACTGTGGGAAAATACGTTTCTGTTGTGTAAGCCTTCCACTTTGTGGCACTTTGTGACAGCAGCCCTAGGAAACATACAATATGTTTACCATTTAAGGTGTGTTTTATTCCACTGGAATTATAAGCTCCAGGAAAGCAGGGATTTTTCAATCTTTTGTTCACTGATAGATCCCAAGCATCTAGAACAGTTCTTGGTAGGTGCTCAATAAATATTTTAAAAAATATGAATGAATGAATAATTAGGCTTAAGCACTAGTGGTCTCAAGGAGATGGCTACCTGTATCAGGTGGGTATTACGGTCTTCTATTCAAAGATGAGGAAACTGATGCCTAAGATCGGGCTTCTCAGAATCATCACAGAACTTGAACACATGTTTTCTGAATTCTGCTTCCAATTAAGGTCAATATTTGATCCATCACAATGGATCTCAAACTGTACTATGCAGTAGAATCACCTGCAAGATGTGTGAAGACCTAGATGTTCAGATTCAGAAGGTCTAGTGTGGGGCCTGAGAATTTCTAGCAAGTTCCCAGATGATGCTGATGCTGGTTCTGGGAGAGTACTCTGGAAACCACTGTACGATGTTATAGCTAACTTCCTAACCTTATATGATTTGGTAGGTATAAGTAGCTCAATGCATGATCAAAAGCTATGATACACTACTCATTACCATGGGTTGTGTATCTTTTGAAACTTTATGATTAATCACCTAGATGTTGCAAAGAAAATGGACACTTGTATTTCCATTTCTTGGTTACTAGTATTTTTTCTTTCTTTAATGTTGTGCTTTTATGTTGGCTCTTTTCTTTCTTTCTTCATTTTCTTTGTTCTCCTTACTGTGATCTTTCTTCAGAAACTGTGTTTGTTGTATTGTGTTTTCCCCCCATGTTTTGTAAGATACTGTGATAAGTATGTGAAAATAATATAATATAATTAAGCTTAAGGTGAATTATCTTGCGTTTAGCCTGAGAACAGCACAAAGCCTGCCATAACTTCTATTATGAGCTTCACTTTGGAGGTTTTATTTGTTGAGGGGCATCTGAAAAACCTTAGAAACTTAGTTCAGAAAAAACAAATTGGATGACTGCAGTAATAATATATAAATCAAAGATTTGAGATTTCAGACAGAGATGATGAAGTTACCATGGAAAACATTATTTCCCCCCACTGGCTGTTATCACTCGGTTACTAGCTATAAGATCTGTCCAGGAATAGTGCATTGTCTGAAAGAGGGGAAGCTGGACTTCAAAAAACAAAAAGAAAATAGAAAATTCAAATAAGAAAAAAGCCTGTCTTAAATTGCTCATTATTGTGTCCATACAGATGTCCTTAATTAAAGAGAACAAAACCAAGGGAGGCCTAGATTGATTCCTCAAATAACATATTTTTGTGTCATGGCCAAGTGAGCAGTGATTAAATTTTGACTGTATAATAAACTCAATGATATCTACTAGTATTTCCCAGATATCAAATTCTTAGATTGTATAGTTCTGAGACTTTTAAATATACACAGTCATTTCAAATATGGAACTTTGTTCTCGGAGCATTTGCTTAGTGGACTCTTTTTTTTTGTTTGTTTGTTTATCTCTGTTGAAATGACAATTAAAGCAGCTAGAGGGCACTATGGATAAACACTTGCACCAAAGATATCTATTCAGGAGATCTAACTTGCCTGAGTTTAGTTGTACAGGAAGTTTTCAATTACCCATATGTACTGTTCCAAAATTTTGTTTTTAAATTACTACTTTGGAACTCAGAATGCATTTTTCTCACAGAACCAATAAAGCAAGTAGCAATATATTCCTAAGCTAATCTCCAAGAGTCTGTTCAATACACATTGTAACTGACATTTATTTGCTATATCAAAGTAAAAATAACAAAACAACAGAAAAGCCCCAATTAAATTATACAACTCATTTATATATAATGGGGTTTAAAAAACGGAATGTAGAGGTTTTTTGAGGGGCGAGGGAACCAGTTTAATTATAGAAGCCCACTGGCTGAGAAATACTGCAAAGCTGCAATCTCTACTTGAAAAGTGAAAGAACAAAAATACTCAGTCATGAGCTGCTAATCCGTGGGTGCCCCCACTAGCTAGATTGCTAGCACTAGCGCCCCCCTCCCTTCTGTTGTTGGTGGGCCGGGTTGACTGTGTTCTGCCTCCCTAGAGCCTGATTAAGCTACTTTGCTTTCTGATGACCACTGCTTCTGGCCACCTCTGCTTCCCTACCTGGTACTCTTCAGGAGCATTTGTTGCTTTTTTTCCTTTACGTTAAAGGGCAGCCAGCTGTCCAGCCAGCAGTATGTGTGCAGTTATTTCCTCCTGGCCTCAAGCTAGCAAGGGTGATTTCCTTTAGCAAACATCTCCTCCAGATCTAGTTTTGGGAATTCCACTCATCTCACTTCCCAAGAGGGAGTAGGACCACCTGGCAGACACAACAGTCTCCCCTCTTTCCCTCTGTTCCTCTGCCCCGGGAGTGGTTCCCTCTTTGACTTTTGTCCTCCTAACTTAGTATTTTTGGAATATCCAATTTTTTTTTTTTTTTTCTCTAGGGCTTTCACTCCATTAGTCTACATTTCAATCAATGACTATTCTGACCTAGATGGGAAACAACACCATGCTTCCCTTTGCTCTTTAGCCAGAGTTGAAAATCAGTTTTCTTTCTTCTCCTCAGAGCTCATGGGGGTGAAGACGGAGGTGAATGGTGAGCAAAATGTCTGAAGGTGTGTGGATGAGAGGAATGTCCAGAAGGGCTCTTCCTGTCTGGATGGTAAACACCACAACCGCTCTCATAATTTAGGTTGTATCAGTATCACCTGGGAGTGCTCATCAAAAATGCAGGTTACCAGAGGTGTGGAGTGAGACCCAGGAAGCATCCATTCTGAGGAGGGTGGCATTCAGGCCACACACTGATAAATTATGCAATAGGCCTTGCATCCTCAAGCCTCTTTCAGGCGCATGTGTTGTGATTTTAGAGTGCAATCTTTTGTTTATGGGTTTTTGTTTTAAGGCAGCACATGTGTCACTATCACCAAGGAGACAGGAAAGGTATGTCGTTGGTTTGTTTGGTGAGGTTATGAAAAAATAATGTTTAGTAAAGATGGGCATCGATCTCATCTGCCCATTTAGGGGTATGCATGTAACTATTTCCACCTACACTTTTCACAAAAGGGGAAAGCATCATTCATGAAACCTTCTGTGTGTGTGTTCTTTTTAGATGATAAATAATTGAAAGTAAAGGTTGGCATCAGTATGCCATGTCAAGCTTTTCTTTTCCTTTCTTTCTCTCTCTTTTTTTTAAGGGTAATGAGGAGACAGATGGTATTTTTTTCTACAGATGCCAAAAAAAAAAAAAAAAACCTCCCAAATCTCACGGTTGTGGAAGCAAGTCTTACACAATTTCTAAAAGCAGCTCTCAGATGCTACCAGCCCCTCCTTAGCCCCCTAGGACAGTGAATTTCATGAACAGTAGATTCGCATATTCTGACTGCCTAAATAGAGGGGTTTTGGTTGAAACCAGAGCTTTCTAAATGTACAGAAAATAAACATGTAAGAAGTGAGAACCAACTGTGTCCAGCTGATTAGTAGTGGCTAGATTTCAAATATGCTGGGGTTTAAATTAATAATAGGAACTGCACTGTCCCCCTATACACACTTCAAAATATTGCTTCATTTTAGTATTTATAGCGTTTCACACCATCAAAAGTAGCATTATTACTTAAATAGAAGGAGGAAATCAGTTTTAGAAAGAGAAAAGTTTTTCAGTGTGTTTTGGCTAGACAAATGATGGCAAAAAACCCCAACTTTCTGATGCATCATTTTTATAGATCACTGAAATGACAGAACTTTGATCTTTTTCAGTGTTCTTTTTAACATTTGACAAGTCTAAGTGCTTCTACCCACATAAGTCACATACTAATTAGCAGTTAACCACTGTTATTTAATTAGGCTATCTAGTTAGTGGATCATGCATTAATCGCTCTCAGTTTAGTGTATGCCGGCTGCTTGTGGTGACTAGGCCACTCTGCTGGGCTTCATTTCATACTGTGTGATACACAGCCACAACCTTTTGCTGCCTTTGTCTTGAATTTAGAGAGGAACCATCAAAATGGGTGGATCTGTGCTAAACCCTAGCTAGTCAACTAGACTTCCAAAATGGTTACAAAAGACAAAAAGGAGTCTTTGCTAATTGAATGAGGAAAGGACCCTTTCATTTAAGAGATTCATTACATTTTCTTCTTTCTTAAGTTTTGGATTTGCTCTCAGATCATTTGAAAATATGTATGCTTTAAGGAAAGATCAAAATTGTATCTTAGACCTACTGAATTTGCAGGAACTGTAAGCCTGCAATAAAAACTCAAATTTTCAACACTTTTCTACAGTTTTTGGTAAATAGGTTATATTAGATGAAATACATTTGAAAGAACTTTAATTAGAAATGGCCACGGTAATTTGGAGCCAGTTACTTTAATAAAAATGTTAATGATTCTTAGAATTTTGAAACTAACTCTTCTTTAGTTTATTTTTATTAGTACTTTTTATTCTATTAGGTGTTACATAAATGGAGACTACTGCTACTATGAACTCTTCTAACTGCATATAATATGTCTTGAACAACAACTCCAAGGACCTTATCAATTATTTTATCCAGAAGGTACTCTTGATAATTAACTCTTCACTCTTGTAGCTGCACTTAACCATAAGTAGACTTCATCTAAGTCAGTGGTTCCCAGCTCTGGGCAGAGGTCAGGGAAGGAGGTGATTCATGTATCCTAATTGCCTGTGGAGGTTTTTTGCTTGCTTAATTGTATTTCTGTATAGAAGACTGTTGTTTCCATGGGGATATATGATGAAAGGCAGCCATTTTTTTTCCAGATCTTGGGGCAAGTTCATCTGGTGATGAACAAGTTCATCTGGTGTGACTAGACTCATCATTCCCCCACAATGGGAAACATGCAAAAACCTGAGGTAAAGATCATTTCAGGCAAATCTGTACAGCAGTCAGACTTCCCTCAGTGATCGCATACATGCAGTTCTCTCTGCTGGAAGATCCATTATATTTCCTAAGCATGCTCACCTAAAGCACCCCAGAGAGACAGGCAGCCTAGAAACTGAGGCTCTGAGAGAATATTGACTCATTTACATTTGCACTGTTAATAAGCCCTGGAATCAGGACCAGGACCCAAATCTTTCATTACCTGGTCTGCATTTCTCTTCAGTGTACATTTCTCCACCTCCTCCTTATCTACCTCTTTTATCTTCTTCTGAATAAGAACTTCTTCTGACAAAGAAGTTCAAGTTTAATGTGGTCATTATTTTAAGCTTTATGTAATGATTTAGTCCATAAACATAATTTTGGATTAATTTTTATTTCTCTAAAATGGCAGGTTCATCAATCAGCATAAATATTTATGGATTACCAACTAGTCAAGTGATGCCTTATATACTGCATACATTCCTAATTATTGAAAGATGGAATTATATCTCTAGAAGTGTTTTAATAAAGGTTCTATGAACATGAATAATGAATCCCCCTAAGCTGCTTTGACTTTCCTCATTCCATGTATGATAACCCCTAGCTTCTTTGAACTGAATGAAGGTTCTGTTCTTTGAACAGAATGATTGTTGTCACATTGTGATAGAATCTGATGGTGATAATACTCAGCAAATAGAAATCCTTCATCCCTCTACCACTCTAGCATAGGAAATGTTTTAGTCAGTAATAGCATTTTCTTAATTTGCAGTTATTAACTACACTTATTAAAAATGAATTAAGAAGAAACTGGGAGACTTGCCTGGTGGCACAGTGGTTAAGAACCCACCTGCCAATGCACGGAACACAGGTTTGAGCCCTGGTCTGGGAAGATCCCACGTGCCGTGGAGCAACTAAGCCAGTACACCACAACCACTGAGCCTGTGCTCTAGAGCCCATGTGCCACAACTACTGAGCCCACGTGCCAGAACTACTGAAGCCAGTGTGCCTAAAGCCCTTGCTCTGCAACAAGAGAAGCCACCTCAGTGAGAAGCCTGCGGCACTGCAATGAAGGGTAACCCCTGCTCGCTGCAACTAGAGGAAGCCTGCACACCAACAAAGACCCAACTCAGCCAAAAATAAATTTATATATACATATCAAAAAAGAAAAAGCTGGGATTAAAGAATTCCAGGTCTTTTGGACAAATCCAATGATACGATGTATAATATCTTTGATAAAAGAAACAGCTTACCTTTTTAAAAAGAATTTTTAATACAATTTTTAAAGGTTACTTTCCATTTACAGTCATTACAAAATATTGGTTATATTCTCCATGTTGTACAATACATCCTTGAGCCTATCTTACACCCAATAGTTTATATCTCCTACTCCCCAACCCCTATATTGCCCTTCCCCCCTCCCCCCACTGGTAACCAGTAGTTTATTCTCTATATCTGTGAGTCTGCTAGAGAAACAGCTTAACTCATTCAATGAAAATAGTAAGTTTCTGTGTTAGCAGTATTCAGATATCACAATCAGTGAATCAGAGTTATTTTATGTCTTTAAATTACATGGAGCCCCATCTGACAAGAATCAACGTTCTAAAAGAACACATGGTGTTATGCCTCATACTACCTTCTGTATATTCTTCCTGTGGTCAAAGATCAACTGTGAAAGATTTATCAAGTGGTAGCATGGCATAGTACAACTCTAACTCATTTTGAATTCAAGACTCCTGACTTCTATCATTGGCTGCCATTTACCGTTGTGATCTTGGGACATCATTAACTCCCATCTATAAATTGAGGGAATTGGCCTAACATTATCATTTATGCCTTTTAATCCTAAAGTTTTGTGTGAATATTTAAGTAAATATGCTTCAAATTCTGGGCAAACTCCCAGGCTATGAATGCTAATTGAAACTTGGGACTAGGGAGTTTTCATTTAAACTCCAGTGATTTTACAAACATTCCTGAGTTCTCAATAGTCAGGGTATTTTATGGATATTTTTAAGGGGTTGGCAGTTTGCTAAAATTAGCTAGCAGCTAGAACTTAGTCCACAATCTCTACTCCGTCTAGGAGAATGCTGAAAACACAACGGAGACTGTAATACATAGAAATGACAAAATCCAAAATTGTTCTTCAGTTTACTCCTCAGTTTGTTAAACCAAAAGTGTATGTCATGGTTTATAGTGCCATTGAGGTTGGTGATAGAAATTACAAAGCTTGCAAAACCCAGGTATTTATTTCTTTCTACTCGAAGTCCGAAATCAGAGCAGAACATATGAGCTTGTTTGTTAAAAATATAAACAGGAGTAAAACTCATGTGTTTAACTATTATTCTTTTCCATGGCACAAATTAATTAACATTCAGTCTTTAGAGTGGAGATTTGTATATTATTATGTAAATGACCCAAAGATGGCGTCTGTGTACGAATTAGACTAACAAGGGCTTCTGTGTTCACTTCATGCCAGGCTAGGATAGTTAGCTGGCATCAAACAAATTCTCATACATTCAGTTGCTTTTCTACGTGTCTGGTGTTTTCCCCCTTGGGTTTATCCTGCCTGGCACTCTCTGCTTGGTGACTTGGGTGACTGTTTCCTTTCCCATGTTAGGGAAGTTTTCAGCTATTATCTCTTCAAATATTTTCTCAGGTCCTCTCTCTCTTTCTCCTTCTGGGACCCCTATAATGCTAATGTTGGTGCGTTTAATGTGGTCCCAGAGGTCTCTTAGACTGTCTTCACCTGTTTTCATTCTTTTTCCTTTATTCCATTCTGTGGCAGTGATTTCCACCATTCTGTCTTCCAGATCACTTATTTGTTCTTCTGCCTCAGTTATTCTGCTATTGATTCCTTCCAGTGTATTTTTCATTTCAGTTAAGTATTGTTCATCTCTGTTTGTTTGTTCTTTAGTTCTTCTAGGTCTTTGTTAAACAATTCTTGCATCTTCTTGATCCTTGTCTCCATTCTTTTTCAGAGATCTTGGATCATCTTCACTATCATTATTCTGAATTCTTTTTCTGGTAGGTTGCCTATCTACACTTCACTTAGTTCTTCTGGGGTTTCATCTTGTTCCTTCCTCTGGGACTTACTCCTCTGCCATTTCATTTTGTCTAACTTTCTGTGATTGTGGTTTTAGTTCCCTGCGACCTACGCAGGGTTGTAATTCTTCTTGCTTCTGCTGTCTGCCCTTTGGTGGATAAGGCTGTCTAAGAGGCTTCTGCAGGCTTCCTGCTGGGAGGGACTCCACTGTTGGGTGGAGGTAGGTCGTCTGATCCACTGATGGGCAGAGCCATGCTCAAGAAAACTTTAAGCAGACTGTCTGCTGATGGGTGGGGCTGTGTTCCCTCCCTGTTGGTTGTTTGGCCTGAGGTGTCCCAGCACTGGAGCCTACAGGCTGTTGGGTGGGGCTAATGGTAGCCTCTGGGAGGGCTCATGCCAATGAATACTCTCCAGAAATGCTGCTGCCAGTGTCTTTGTCCCCACAGTGAGCCACAGCCACCCACCACCTCTGCAGGAGACCCTCCAATGCTAGCAGGTAGGTCTGGCCCAGTCTCTTATGGGGTCACTTCTTTTCTTCCCCCTGGGTTTTGGTGCACACAGGACCTTGTGTGTGCCCTCCAAGAGTAGAGTCTCTGTTTCCCCCAGTCCTGTGGATTTCCTATGATCAAACTCTGCTGGCTTTCAAAGCCAGATTCTCTGGGTGCTCCTCCTCCCATTGCTGGACCCCCAGGATGGGAAGCCTGACATGAGGCTCAGGACTTTCTCTCCTGTGGGAGGGCCTCTGTGGTACAATTGCTCTCCAGTCCATGGGTTGCCAGCCCAGTGGGTATAGGATTTGCTCTTATCGTGATTGTGCCCCTCCTACCATCTACTTGTGGCTTCTTCTTTGTCTTTGGATGTAGGGTATCTTTTTTGGTAGGTTCCAGTGTTTTTCTGTTGATGGTTGTTTAGTTGTGGTTTTGGTGTTTCTGTAAGAAGGGATGTGCCCATGTCCTTCTATTCTGCCATCTTGAGCTCCTCCTGACCAGTACTCTTCCAAAATGTCAAGATCTTCAAAAACAAGGAAAGTCTGAGAAACTGTCACAGCCAAGAGAAGCCCAAGAAGACAGGACAGTCAACTGTAATGTGGCATCCTGGAAGGGATCCTGAGGATAAATATATTGGGACAGGGGAGCCTTGTAGGTGATCCTCAAACCATATCAGTGCCACACAATCCTTTCTTACTTCAGGGGGCTCAGTGCTTAGTGCTACAGCAAGTTATGAAGGCTGAGAAGTCCCACAATCTACTCGGCGGGTTAGAGACCTAGGAGAGCTGATATTTCAGTTCAAGTCCAAAGGCAGGAAAAAATACTGATGTCCCATTCTGGAGGCTGGAAGATCCAAGATCAAGGCACTGGAAGATTCAGTGTCTGGTAAGGAGAGCCAGCTTCTTGGTTCAGAGGTGGTATCTTCTTATTTTGCTCACATGATAGAAGCTCAGTTGCTTTAAATATATCCCCAATAAGCATATTTTTAGCCATTTAGAGCCTGCCTACTTTACGTACCCATGAAACTGCACCTAACATCTACTAACTATAGGTAAAACAGACTCTAGCTATGAAAGACCCCCAACTCTCTTGCCCTTTGGAGTTCTCTGACCCAGAGACTCTGCCCCTTGGTGCTGAGCAACATCATCTAGACACATAAATCCCCTCTCCAGTTTCTCCTGCCCCATGAGGTCCTTTGCCCTATTCCCCTTCTGAGTGGTGGCCAGCACTGCTGTCTCTGGAAGGTCTGTAGTTGGGAGGAACTTCCCCTCTTAAGCAACTCTCATGCTGTCCAATAAAGCATGTTGTGTGTTACTGCCTCTCATGGCTCTGCCTCTTCCTTGATCAACCCCCAAGTCCTCAAACTTACCACATATGCTCTGATGTATATCTATGAGTATATTTTTTAAAAACAATAAACCAGATAGGCTTGCTTTAGTCTGGGCATGGAGAAAAATGAATCTATATAAATGATGTGCTAATAATTGTTATTCCTTCATGGTGTGAAATAGTAATTTGGTTGATTTATGTGAACAATAAAGGCAGCATGATATAGTGAAAGGAGTTAAAGTCAGAAGCCTTGAGTTTGAACCTTGACTATTTATTACTGTGTGACCTTGGACAAGACACATAGCCTCTCTGAGGTTCAGTTTCAGAGCTATAAAATAATGATGATACCACTTACAATCCTTTTTATTGACCTCATGACAATACAGAGGTGACAAAAAAGGCATAAAATAAGTTGGTAAACTCTAAAGCACTGTGTAATGAAGAGTACAGACTCTATCTTCAGATCTTGGCCATACAACTTAGGTGACCTAGGGGAACTTCCCTGAACCTCATTTTCTTTATTGCCAAATAAGGGTAACAATACTACTTCCTTCATAGGGTTGCCCTGAGGATCAAAAGAATTCTCATTTAAATATTTCTAGTGAGCAGACATAAATGTGTATTATGTATGTGTTTCAATGGTAAAAAGAAGTGAAGTACAAGTATCATATAAGACATTTACAGGTGTCATGAGGCATGTGAGCATATTACAGAAGCAAGATGTGTCAGAGTATGTGATACTCAGTTCTAAAAAACCATTAAGACTTTGGGCAATAATTCTGCATTTATGTGAAAGACAACTCTGAAATGTGAATAGTGTGAAATATTAAAAGGAAATAATACTTAAGAATAAAAATGCCCTCAAATGATCAAAATAATTCTCATATGTCCCTTTCTCATGGTTTATATATATGTAGCCTTCACATATATTATACTTAAACCACAAAAATATTACCCAAGTACAGAGATGGATTAAAAAAAACAAGTAAGCTTCCTGTTTTAATTTAATTTCCAGACAGTGAATTACATCAATGAGTTCTGGCATCTAATAAAATACTACAAAAAAAAAAGCAGATTAATTATCAGACTATAGTTCAGTGGCTTCAATATGATGCTGAATGCCTTTTGTCATGTTGGATTGATGAAGCCCCTCCTCTTAATAGAAAAAAGCAGAGACTGTGCTTGAATAGCAACAGTGAGGTTACTTAGTCTTCCTAAAACTATCCACATGAGGATGGGAAGCCCTTTCCAGAAGACTAGCATGGTAAAGTGGGATCAGAATACACAATGAACTTTTGACATTTGCTCTTTGTGAGCCAATGCACAACACTGCTAAGTGCAGCTATTAGAAGGTGTGTACACTTGGTCTGGTGCACTGCATTAAGGGGGTTACAGCAAAGACAATGTAGCTAAAATGAAGTCAATTCATACATCTACTTAGACTACATGCTGAGCAACAGAAATGACTGATGGAAAATGAAGAAATAAAAATAAGGTGACCTGGACAATGTATACGATAAAAATATTATTGCTGGATAGGCAGATGCGAAAGGGAGCGCTCCTTAACCTTACAGTGTTTATTTCTGTGATGAATGGTTTAGAGCAGGGGTCCGCAACCCCTGGGCCATGGACCAGTACTGGTTCTTGGCCTGTTAGGAACTCGGCTGCACAGCAGGAGGTGAGTGGCAGGCAAGCACACGAAGCTTCATCTGTATTTACAGCTACTTCCCATCACTGGCATTACCGCCTGAGCTTCGCCTTCTGTCAGATCAATAGCGGCATTAGATTCTCATAGGAGCTCGAACTCTACCATGAACTGCGCATATGAGGGATCTAGGTTGCACGCTCCTTGTGAGAATCTAATGCCTGATGATCTGAGGTGGAGCTGAGGTGGTGATGCTAGCACCGGGGAGTGGCTGCAAAAACAGATTATCATTAGCAGAGAGGTTTGACTGCACAGAGACCATAATAAGTCAACTGCTTGCAGACTCATATCAAAACCCTATCAGTGAGTGGCAAGTGAAAAGAAGCTCAGGTCTCCCACTGATTCTGCATTACAGTGAGTTGTACAATTATTTCATTATATATTATAATGTAATAATAATAGAAATAAAGTGCACAATAAATGTAATGCACTTGAATCATCCCAAAACCATCCCCCCACCAAGTCCACGGAAAAAGTGTCTTCCATGAAACCGGTCCCCGGTGCCATAAAAGCTGGGGACCACTAGTTTGGAGAGCATAGATTGACCGCATGCACTGATGAAAACAAGTTATTAAGAAACAAAAGCAAGGAGTTTATTTAATGTGTGTTATATGACAGATAGCCATGCTATAAATCTTTGGGGGAAGAAAGCAGGATACAGCTGAATAAATGCAAGGAAGGAAGGAAGGGAGGAAGCAAAGGAGTGGGGGAGAACAAATAACAGATGAAAAGAAGTCAAGGGATTATGGTGATTGAGAGACAAATTTACCCAAACATTTCCTACTTGATTTTTTCTTAACATATGGGTAATTACGTTAACCATTAGTCAGTATAGGTATAAAATATTGTATCTTTGAATATATATATACATATATATACACACACACATACATACCTTTGAATATCTATGCATATATACATACATATATATATATATATACACCCATATTCTTTATCCATTCCGAAATATAGACTGATTAGTTAGATTTCCAGATACAACTAAAAGGTGAATAGGTTGCCCCACCACTTATATTATAGGGCTCACTACATAGTAACTAAATGAATGAATGACCTTAGACAAATAATTTGATTTTGCTAGGCTTTAGTTTTTCCTGTTGTATAGAATGGAGATTGTAATGCTCAAATGGTTGTAAGGAGTAGATGAAGAAACGCCTGCAAAATATTGCCATACATTAAAGACTTAATTTTTCATCATCATCATCATCAACATCATCAAACAATGAGGGAGAAGGCAAGTTGAACAGATAAAGCCTAGGAGCGTTTGACCATCATAAGCAAGGAGTATGCAACAGTGTTGATTCATGCAATGCTGATTTTCACTTAAGAAGGAACTAGGTAAAGTTGAGATTTGTTTAACTTTTCAGAAATATACATCCTAGTCAGCCTTCTCCTTCTGCTAATATAGAAATAGGCAGAGTTGAGACTTTAACTCATGTGGAAATTTAGGAAAATAGACTATGAGGGTAAATGAAAGATACGGAGAAATGAGTACATGTTAGAATTGAATTCACTTATTTAAATGTAAAAAACAAGAATGCAGAGAGAAATTCCTCATTTTTCATTGCTCTATTGATTGGTGTTGAAAAGACTTTTCATGAGTTTAGGAACATTTAGTAATGAAATGCTGGGACAATTAGAGAATTCAGATGTTGGATTTTAGGGAAAAAAATGATGCTGGCAGCCTGTTGGAACACCTCATATTTTATTCTACTAAATTTGTATTAAAGAATCTTCTTTCCTTGAGAAAAGGAACATTTCTAGAGAAGATTTCTGAAGTTTAAATATGAAAACAGATGGTATTTCAAATCTTCTGTCAATTACATATGTGATATAATTCCAAATTTAGATTCATTGCACAGCTGCAATTCTTAATTGAAATATTATGAAATTCAGGTACCGTCAAAAGGATATCCATCTCTTCATGGACCACTTACATATCCATTTGGAGGAAATTTCAGATTGCCCAGGTCACCTGTCCTTCCCTTTCAAAGATGACTCCGAGAGTGATTACTCTTTAGTTGTCAACACAAATCACTGTGGGACCAGAAAGCTTTTCCACCTTTTTCATGGTAAAGCATATTGACTAGTGTGAGGCCGCAGCAAGCGACCCTGTTAGTCTATAACTTATCACTTCTTGGCCTTGTGATTATTCTAACTCTTTCACTTAGATGAGAAGTACGGGCTTTTTCCTCACTGTGGCTATTTTCTAGATGTCTACAGTGGTATTATCAATACTTTGTTTGACGCATGTCCATATGTCCAAGATAATACCATAGGCTATTCTGATTTTGTACTCCTGCTGCTTTGGCTCCCTGCTGCCATACTTTTTTCTCCCCCTGTGTTTCCTTGTAAGTTTAGGCACTGGTTAAAAACCTGAGACCCACTTCATGACCTTAACACATACTATCCCATATGCCTTTGTTGCTTTTCCTGAGGTTTTCATGTGTCTGTGCTTGTATGTCACTTTCTCAGAAAGACATTACCCTGACCTTTATATCATTGGTTCCCACTGGTTCCCACCTTCCACCTACTTCTATTATTTCTTATTTAAGTACTGTGGGTTTTCTTCATAGCACCTACAACAATTTATAATTATAGTATATTTTACTTTTTAAAAAATGTGTTTCTCCTCTACAGTCATGAAGGTGGGCACCATGTCTGCCTGAAACATTTTTATATTCCCAGATCCTTGACTGGTTAATATACATTCAGTTATTTTCTTAGCCATTTATTTGACATAATTTAAAACTTGTAAAGAAGTTGCTGTAATAGTAGAACTCCCAGATATCTAGATTCACTATTACCATGATTGCTGTATTCTCCCAATCATTTTCTCTTTATATATACCTATTCTTATTATGTATAAACCCCTAAATACTTCAGTTTTACTTTCTAAAAATGTCCCTTTAAGGACATTTTTTTGTTGTTGTTGCTTAAAAACGCAAGCCAATTGTAAAGATCGGACACTTAACACTGATATGATATTAATGGTTAATCCACAGTCCACATCCAAATTTTGACAACAGTTCCATCAATGTCTATCATAGCAATTGTTTAACCAGTCCAAGATGCAAGCCAAGATCACACATTGCATTTAGATATCACATCTCTTTATTCTCCTTTAACATCAAATGAATCCTTAGCTTTTTATCACCTTGACCTTTTAAGAGAGGATAGTTCAATAATGTTGTAGAGTATCTGTAAATTTGGGTTTA
The DNA here is from genome assembly GCF_026419965.1 of Kogia breviceps. Taxonomy (NCBI): domain Eukaryota; kingdom Metazoa; phylum Chordata; class Mammalia; order Artiodactyla; family Physeteridae; genus Kogia; species Kogia breviceps. Next base: position 34,802,780 of record NC_081321.1, read on the forward strand.
TCTGATGTTTCCACATGATTGGATTCAGGCAGTGCATTTTTGTCAGGAATATTACCTGAGAGAAGTTTCCTTCTCACAGTATCACATGAGGAGGCACATGATGTCAACCTGCCACATTTTAATCAAATTTCTTTTTTTGAAAACATTTAAGTTCTATTCTCTTAGCAAATTTCAATTATACAACACAGTGTCATCAACTATAGTCCCCAATATTGCACATTAGATCTTCAGACCTTATTCATCTTATAGTTGAAAGTTTGTGCCCTTTTACCAACCTACTTCCTTCACTTTCTAGCCCCTCGCAACCACTTTTCTACTTTCTGTTTCTATGAGTTTGACTTTCTTTCTTTCTTTTTTTTTAAGTTTCCATATATAAGTGATACCATGCAGTATTTGTCTTTATCTCTCTGGTTTATTACTAAGAAATTTATTACTAAGGAATTTGTTAATCAAATTCCTTAACAGTGACTGACTGAGTGAATGGTAGAGGGTTACGTTCTAGAACTTCAAGCATACTGTTAGTCAGTATGCCTTACAAGTGGTTTTAATGAAACTGTTCAAATATAGAGATGACTTGTGTGTGAATCCGGGCCTCTAGGGTCCTTCTGTCAGGTTTAGAGTTAGATGTTAACGCACTCTTAGGTTTTCTATATGTATTTGAAGTATCTACCTGTTATTTACTGTCAATAAGCAGTTTGACAAGGTATAGGTTATTGTTATTTTAAAAAATATTATATATTTCCATACATGCCTGTATGGCTAGAACATAGACATGAGGTGAATGAATCAATGAATCAATTAGTGTTCATGTTTAGATTTATTCTGTGATAACATGCCATTTCTGCAAATTGATCCTTTGATTGTCTCCATAGTATGTCCTTGATAGAACCATACTGTGGGGCGCGGCAAAGCGTTGCCGCAAAGCAGGATAGAAAAAGCTGAGTCATCCATCATGTAGCCAGTGCGCATGCGTTGGAATATGCTAACAAGGTTTTGAAGCAGTAACCAATCCGAAGGTGACGCGTGGCCATGCCTTCGATATGAACCAGTCAGAGACTTGCACGGTACCCCGAATCTTATATAGGCAGCTGCCTTTAAGGCTGCGGCGTCTTCCTTCCATCTTTTCATAACCAAGCTGTACTCCAATAAAGTGTGATACGAGAAGAATCTAGCGTGTGGCGACTGTTATTCTGCTGGTCAGACGCAGCTCGCCATACCATACTAAATCATAGCTGTAGGGCATTTCCCTATTTCCCTCAGCCATTTTCCTCAGCTAACAGATGAAATAACTGAGGTCTTAAAATTATGGAGTGGTTTGCCAAAGGCCACGCAGTGGCGTGATTGGGATCCAAATATTTCCTTAACAGTGGTCTCCAGATTTTAGGGTAATTCTCTTAATCTCTTCACCAGAAAGGATTTTCTAAGTGTAGAAGCATATTTTGACATCAGCTTCCAGGTTTCTTCTATCTCCTTCAAGGATGACCAGAGAATCTAATAAAAATGCTTTTACTGTAACTCTCCTTAATTGGAGAAGGGTAATGGACTGGATGGGGCTCTGCCAAATGGGTGTTCTCAACTCACCTCAGCTTAAGGATGCTGGTGAGTTTCTCAAGACAGAATCAAAGGCCATTAATAGAGCTTGAAGTTTTCTTCAGTTCAGTGTAGAAAGAAATGTACTGATTTTGGTTTTTGTGATTCTCGTCTACCTGGTCAACAGCAAAGATCATTTGTGTCATTATGGTATTATCCATTCATTCTGTGATGCTGGTAATCTTAGAGCACTGTGTGCCTTTTTAAATAACTCAACAAAAGAAAGATGAGAAAAATAAGGAGATGGAAAATTCATTCCTTCTTAGGAAAGAGGTTACACAGCCATTTCCTGCTTTTCAAAGGTTTCCTTTACACTGCTTCACTTTAATGAAAGACTGACATTGGCACCTGTTTTCACTAACAAAAGAATCTTGCTTTTATGAAGAAGGTGAAAGTGAAAATAGCGTTTAGGGTTTGTTTTGTTGCAGTGAGTCATTATGGAGACAGCACACACCCCAGGCAGCAAGAGAGCCAGTGCCAAACTCCTTTCCTGGGAATTGCAGGTAGCATCTCAGCATCAAGACACCATAGCTTTGAAATGTGTCTGTGAGCATCAGTGCTTTTTCTTGATTTATTTTGTGCATCCGTTAGCAGGATGTGTCCTAAGGTAACTGCTTCTTCACTTTGCATTTTTTCAGCTTTCGAAAGGTTTCACAGGAATGCTCTACTTTTGGATAGTGGGGCAAACCTGTACTTCCACTTACTACATTATGACAGATTTTACATCGGAGAAACCCTCCTGCTGCAAATGTCTAGAAATGCTGGATAAGAAACAGCAAACAGAGGCTTCCCTGATGGCTCAGTGGTTGAGAGTCCATCTGCCGATGCAGGGGACACGAGCTCGTGCCCCGGTCCGGGAAGATCCCACATGCCGCGGAGCGGCTGGGCCCGTGAGCCATGGCCGCTGAGCCTGCGCGTCCGGAGCCTGTGCTCCGCAGCGGGAGAGGCCACAACAGTGAGAGGCTCGCGTACCACAAAAAAAAAAAAAGAAAGAAAAGAAAGAAAGAAAAAGAAACAGCAAACATACTCTTATGTTAGTAGCTGAGACCATAAGAAAGTAAAAGAAATTCACAGGGGCCAAACATTGAGAGTGATGAAAACAGGGGTTCTGTCCTGGGTTTCAGCGGCCTCGGAGGTAAATCAGTAACATTTGGCTTTGCATGTTATTGTATTAGTATTAGAGTTAAATAACAGATATAAATAATAAAATAATAGATATAATCAATATAAATAATCATTGTTAAATTAGTCCAAATTAATTAAAACATATGTATGGCTTTAAGTGCAGTTAGGTTTATGGTGATTGCTCCTAAAGTCATGTTAGAATTCTGCAGATGCATAGTTTTGTTTTTGGTAGCTATGGCAGACTTTAGTCTTGGGCTCAAAAATATTGCTTAAGAGAGAAGGCTCACATAAAATTTTAGTGGTTGAAAACCTACCAGAGTTATCCACTCAACAAATCAAACTAAAATAAAATCAAAATTCAGAAAATTAAAATGAATGATTATTTTACATTTTGAAAAACGTGAACTTTGTAAGAAGGTACTATATTATATATATTTAAAAAAATAAAGTTTCAAACAAAACAACTCTCTAGGTATTTGAGAAGTCTTCATGGTCTCAATTTTCTCACCTGTGAAAACAGAGGAGTTGAGGATATGAATGTTTATGTATTGCGATTAGGATTTTGTTCATTTTGTATTTATTAACTGTTTACTATATGCCTGATGCTGGCATTTGAAGATGAATAAAGTATCGCTCCAGCACTCAAGAAACATGGTCTAGTGAGGAAACAATCATATGCTGATCATTAAGACACAGTATTATATTTACCTAGAAATATACATAGAATGGACTGATTAAAGAAACTTGAAGCAGGGAGACTGGACAGAAGACAACTGCATTAGTTCAGGCTTAATACTGAACTGATTGTTCTCATTCATTGCTGTTACCATAACCTAGCATTTTAAACTGAAATATGCTCGTTCTTTAAAGTCCATGATCTTTATCATTATTCTCAATCTGGGTTACATTTAGATGACTTTCGCCTGCTGGCAGTGCTACAGTGTTGAGGCCTTGCAATGAGCTAAACCTGCTATGCCTGATAAAACCTTCAGTGGGCGAGAATGGGATCCTTCATTCCCTCTGTGTGAATGTCATTTGATAACAGATGAAAACAACTAGAATCACACTAGAAAGGTAAAGCTGGCAGTTGTAGAGACTGTGGAGGGTCTCTTGAGTTGTTTTTTTTTTAACATCTTCACTGGAGTATAGATTTCTTTACAATGGTGTGTTAGTTTCTACTGTATAACAGACTGAGTCAGCTATATGCATACATATATCCCCATATCCCCTCCCTCTTGCATCTCCCTCCCACCCTCCCTATCCCACCCCTCTAGGTGGTCACAAAGCACTGAGCTGATCTCCCTGTGCTACATGGCTGCTTCCCACTAGCTATCTATTTTACATCTGGTAGCGTAATATGTCCATGCCACTCTCTCACTTTGTCCCAGCTTACCCTTCCCGCTCCTGGTGTCCTCAAGTCCATTCTCTATGCCTGCATCTTTATTCCTGCCCTGCCCCTAGGTTCATCAGAACCATTTTTTTAATTGATTCCATATATATGCGTTAGCACACGGTATTTGTTTTTCTCTTTCTGACTTACTTCACTCTGTATGACAGTCTCTAGATCCATTCACCTCGCTACAAATAACTCAATTACGTTTCTTTTTATGGCTGAGTAATATTCCATTGTATATATGTGCCACATCTTCTTTATCCATTCATTTGTTGGTGAACACTTAGGTTGCTTCCATGCCCTGGCTATTGTAAATAGAGCTGCAATGAACATTTTGGTACATGACACTTTTTGAATTATGGTTTTCTCAGGGTATATGCCCAGTAGTGGGATTGCTGGAGTCATATGGTAGCTCTATTTTTAGTTTTTTAAGGAACCTCCATACTGTTCTCCATAGTGGCTGTATCAATTTACATTCCCACCAACAGTGCAAGAGAGTTCCCTTTTCTCCATACCCTCCCTCTCCAGCATTTATTCTTTGTAGATTTTTTTATGATAGCCATTCTGACTGATGTGAGGTGATACCTCACTGTAGTTTTGATTTGCATTTCTCCAATGATTAGTGATGTTGAGCATCCATTCATGTGCTTGTTGGTAATCTGTATATTTTCTTTGGAGAAATGTGTATTTAGGTCTTCTGCCCATTTTTGGATTGGGTTGTTTGTTTTTTTGATATTGAGCTGCATGAGCTGCTTGTATATTTTGGAGATTAATCCTTTGTCAGTTGCTTCATTTGCAAATATTTTCTCCCATTCTGAGGGTTGTCTTTTCATCTTGTTTATGGTTTCCTTTGCTGTGCAAAAGTGTTATAAGTTTCATTAGGTCCCACTTGTTTATTTTTGTTTTTATTTCCATTCCTCTGGGAGGTGGGTCAAAAAGGATCTTGCTGTGATTTATGTCAGAGTGTTCTGCCTATGTTTTCCTCTAAGAGTTTTATAGTGTCCGGCCTTAAATTTAGGTCTTTAATCCATTTGGAGTATATTTTTGTGTATGGTATTAGGAAGTGTTCTAATTTCATTCTTTTACATGTAGCTGTCCAGTTTTCCCAGCACCACTTATTGAAGAGGCTGTCTTTTCTCCATTGTATATTCTTGCCTCCTTTATCCAAAATAAGGTGACCATATGTGCCTGGTTTTCTCTCTGGGTTTTCTATCCTGTTCCATTGATCTATATTTCTGTTTTTGTGCCAGTACCGTACTGTCTTGATTACTGTAGCTTTGTAGTAATAGGCTGAAGTCTGGGAGCCTGATTTCTCCAGCTCTGTTTTTCTTTCACAAAATTGTTTCGGCTATTCAAGGTCTTTTGTGTTTCCATACAAATTGTGGAATCTTTTGTTGTAGTTCTGTGAAAAATGCCATTGGAAATTTGATAGGGATTACATTGAATCTGTAGATTGCTTTGGGTACTATAGTCATTTTCACAATGTTGCTTCTTTCAATCCAAGAACGTGGTATATCTCTCCATCTGTTTGTGTCATCTTTAATTTCTTTCATCAGTGTCATAGTTTTCTGCATACATGTCTTTTGTCTCCTTAGGTTTATTCCTAGGTAAATTATTCTTTCTGTTGCCATGGTAAATGGGAGTGTTTTCTTAATTTCTCTTTCAGATTTTTCCTTATTAGTGTATAGGAATGCAAGAGATTTCTGTTCATTAATTTTGTATCCCGCTTCTTTACCAGATTCACTGATTAGCTCTAGTAGTTTTCTGGTAGCATCTTTAGGATTCTCTATGTATAGTATCATGTCATTTGCAAACAGTGACAGTTTTACGTCTTCCTTTCTGATTTGGATTCCTTTTATTTCTTTTTCTTCTCTGAATGCTGTGGCTAAAACTTCCAAAACTAAGTTGAATAATAGTGGTAAGGGTAGGCAACCTTTTCTTCTTTCTGATCTTAGAGGAAATGTTTTCAGTTTTTCACCATTGAGAACAATGTTGTCTGTGGGTTTGTCATATATGGCCTTTAATATGTTGAGATAGGTTCCCTCTATGCCTACTTTGTGGAGAGTGTTTATCATAAATGGGTGTTGAATTTTGTCAAAAGATTTTTCTGCATCTCTTGAGATGATCATATGGTTCTTATCCTTCCGTTTTTTAATATGGTGTATCACATTGATTGATTTGCGTATATTGAAGAATCCTTACCTTCCTGGGATAAACCCCACTTGATCACTCTATATGATCCTTTTAATGTGTGCTGTTGGATTCTGTTTGCTAATATTTTGTTGAGGACTTCTGCATCCATGTTCATCAGTGATATTGGCCTGTAGTTTTCTTTTTTGTGACCTTTGTCTGGTTTTGGTATCAGGGTGATGGTGGTCTCATAGAATGAGTTTGGGAGAGTTACTCCCTCTGCTACATTTTGGAAGAACAAAGGTATGGATACCAAAGGGGAAAGGTATGGTGGTGGGATGACTTGGGAAATTGGGATTGACATATATACAGTGTTGCTACTAAGTATAAAATTGGTAACTAATGAGAACCTCTTGTATAGCACAGGAAACTCTACTCAGTGCTCTGTGGTGACCTAAATGGGAAGGAAATCCAAAAAAGAGGGGATATATGTATACATATGACTGATTCACTTCACTGTACAGTAGAAACTAACACAGTATGGTAAAACAACTATACCCCAATTGTAAAAATAAAAGATTATCTTCTCACCTTGCAGTGAGAACAACTGTCCCACCAAAATTGCTATGTATATTACTCTTTCTAGATTCAGTATAGGTATTATAAAACATATCATGTAGCAGAGTATATAAAGTATTTGCAAGTTTAAAGAATAATAATGAAAGGAACAATCCTCTACCCACCACTCTGCTTAAGCACAGGACCTTAGCAACATCCTGACGCACTCTCTGGGCACCCCCCACCCACCACTCCCTGCGCTGGGGAAATTTCCATATGAATTTTTTGTTTATAATCGTTTGATTTTCTTCATATTTTATCACATATAAATGCATTTAAATGAATATACTATTTATTTTTGAATTTCTGGAACTTAATATGAATAATGTATGTTTCCAAGACTTGCTTTTCTTCACTCAACTTATTTTGTCTGAGATGTATATTGTTGTTCATGACTAAGGTTTATTCATTTTCAATACTGTATCACATTGGAGGAAAATGCCACACATAATTTATCCTTTCTGTTCTTAGCGGAAATTTTGGTTGTTTGCAGTTTTTTTGCCATTTCAAACATTGTTGATAAGAATATTCTTTTACATGTCTCTTTGTGTACATATGTACAGATAGCAAATATTAGTAGCAGTCAAATTGTAAGTTGTAGGTTATGGGCATCTCCACTTTGTTAGATAACAGCAAATTATTCTCCAAATTGACTGTTCCAATTTACATTCCTATCAGCTGTAGATCAGTTCTTATTTATTCACATCATCATCATACTTTTAAGTTTTTGCCCACCTGGTAGGTGTAATATGACATCTGCTAGGGGTTTTAATTTTAATTCCCTTGACTATAGATGGAGTTGAGTGTCTCTTTTTATGCTTATTGATATCTCATATTCTTCTGTGGAAAATTTTCATGTCTCTCGCCCCCACCCTTTTTATGTGATTGAATTCTTTATTTTTTTTATTAAAATTTTTAGGAGTTCTTCAAATGCTTTGGAGGTTAATCTTCTTTTCTAGATATATGTGTCATTAATAATTTCTTCAAATTTGTGGCCTTTTAGATCTTTTCTTATGAAACGTTTCAAACACACAAAAGTAGAAAGGATTGTGCCCTGAGCCCAGGTAACCATTGCCTGGCAATAACAGTATCAATTTCCTCCTCAGTATGTGGTTACTCTTGTTTCATCTGTATCTCAACCCACAATCCACTCCCCATCCATCAAGCAAATCCCAGTTGTCATATAATTTTATTGTGGTTTGGTTTTCACTTTGTTGCTTGTTCTTGTGATGAACAAAAGTTCTTAATTTTAATGTAGTTGAGTTTATTAACTATTTTTCTCCACAGATTATGTGTTTATATTTCTTGTTTAAGAAATCCTCTGTAAATTTAGATCATGAAGATATTCTCGTGTCTTCTTCTGTATATTTTAAAGCTTTCTTTTTTTTTAAACATCTTTATTGGAGTATAATTGATTTACAATGGTTTGTTAGTTTCTGCTTGATAACAAAGTGAATCAGCTATACATATACATATATTCCCATATCTCCTCCCTCTTGCATCTCCCTCCCACCGTCCCTATCCCACCCCTCTAGGTGGTCACACGGCACTGAGCTGATCTCCTTGTGCTATGCGACTCTTTCCCACTAGCTGTCTATTTTACTTTGGTAGTATATATAAGTCTATGCCACTCTCTCACTTCTTCCCAGCTTACCCTTCCCCCTCACCATGTCCTCAAGTTCATTCTCTAGGTCTGCATTAAAGCTTTCTTTTTTCACATTTAAGTTCTTATTACATTTTAAATTAATTTTTATGTATGGTGTGAGATATAGATCCAGTTTTCTTTGTTTGCTCATTTTGTTTTTAAATAAGAATACCTCTTCGTCTAAGCACTAGTTATACTAGGTACCCCCTGCCCTTCCCAGCCAATCTTTAATGCTATTTCTGGCATGTATGAATTTTCCAAATTTGTGAGGATTTGTTTCTGGACTCTTATTATGACTCTCTGCTAATGCCATGTTATCTTAGTTACTATAGCTTTATAATAAATTATTAATAAAGTAAAAGTTCTCAACCTTGCTCTTCATCAGAAATCTTGGCTATTCTTGGACCTTGCTCTTTCTTGTAAATTTTTGAATTAGATTATCAAGTTCTACCAAAAACTTTTGAGATTTTTATTGGTACCACAATCCACGTATAGATAAATTTGTGGTGAAGTTCTATGTTTCAGAATTTGGAGTTGTAACATGTGAATGTGTTGCTCTTTTCCATTTGTTTAGTTTTTTCCTCTCTTTATTCTGTTCTTTAATTTTCTTCTTCTCAGTGAGGTATTCCCTGTCCAGCCTACTTAAAATTATAACCCCTGTCCTCTCCTGCAATGCTTTTATTTTACTCCCATAGTGTTTAACCCCATATTACATATTGTTTCTCCTTGATATAATATAAATGAGAGCAGACTTTTATCTGTTTAGTTACTTCCTGGAATAGTTCCTGGTACACAGTAGGTACTCAATAAATTAACTTTTATAATATCCTCCATGAAGATCTTTAACATCTTTTGAGAGATTTATTCCATGGTTCAGTGATATGCTGGTAAATGTTTAACAATAGGCCTTCTGGGGTAGGGGAGAAGGGGAATGATTTGTAGAGTTTGCTAATTTCCATGGTGTAAATTATCCTACCATGGCCAATTTCAAGCTACTAATGTGAATGCAGAGTTGGGAAGAGATGTGAAGTAGCACACAATTATAGTATTCTCACCAGACAGAAACAATAGATGTAAATAAACTCAAGGTCATAGATAATTGTAAAATGTTTTTAACATCTTTATTGGAGTATAATTGCTTTACAATGGTGTGTTAGTTTCTGCTGTATGACAAAATGAATCAGCTATACAAATAATTGTAAAATTTAATAACATAACTGAATATTTAATTATACATTTATATAATTTAATTTTAAACAATGGCTTTGCTTAACAATTGGCTTGCACAATTCTTGAAAATTTAACAATGAGTTTTTGCAAGCGGTATATACCAACTCCAGAATACCACTGTCTAGGTTCTTTCTGTTTTGTGTGACTATTCTACATATCTTTTCTCGCTTTATGAAATTAAGTTTTCTAACACTTTTTTTTGTTAGTGTGTAGGAATGCATTTAAGTTTTACGTAATGTCCTTATATCTGGCAAACTGGGTAAAATCTATTCATAATTTGAATAATTTATATGTACATTCTTCTTGGCTTCTTTGTAGACAATCCTATGATCTGTAAATAATGACAGTTTTATTTCTTCACTTCCAATCTTTACATATTTTATATCTTATTGCTCTGTTATTGCATTGACATGAACCTCCAATACAATGTTAAATTTTAGTGGTAAGGGAAAATGTCTTGCTTCTGATTTTCAATGAGTGATTTAAGATTTTGTTTCTTTTTGATATCTTCTTAGTTAGACAAAAAGTTTTCTTTTATTCATAGATAAGAATTTGTTTCCTTGGGTGTTAAATTTTATGATATGATTATTCTGTATCTATTGAGATGATCATATACTATGTAGCAAAAAATGTTAAACTTGCCAGGAGTATTTTGTCACATACCTAATAACATAGCATCAAAATACAGAGAACAATGATTAACAGAAGTAAAAGGAGACATGGAAAAATAAGTACACCACAAAAATAAATGTACATGAACAACATAATTAGATACTTGATCTACTGGAAGAAAACAGATTACTCCATTGAATAATTTAAGAATATATAGTATTCTCAAATCACATGGAATATTTACAAAAATTGGCCATTTAATAGGTCAGCTATAAAACAAGTCTCAGAAAACTTCACAGAATCTGTATCATGCAAGCAGTGTTCTCTGACCACATTAAGTTTCTTTACTACCTCTGAGTAATGTCTTCATATTTATATCCCATTTCACTAATTCTCCTTTCAGCTACATATAATTTTCCTTTTAGCCTATTCATTTTTCTTCACATTTATAATTATACCTTTTGGTTCCTAAAATTCTATTAGTTTTTTGAGGGGAAATCTGCTGTGGTTTATTCACTTATTTTTAATAATCTCTTAAAATCTTTGCAAAAAATGTCTTCAAATATCATTAAACATAGTTATTTTATATTAGATTACATACTGAATATAATTTCAACAATTTTTGCCTGATTTTGTTGTTGTTTCCTGCTATTTCTGTATTCTCGTTGTTTATTTCCTCATGTTAGTATAATACATACGCTTGAACTTAGAATCCATGGACTTTTTTGAGCTTTGCATTTCAAGTGCTTTACTGCTGAGAGAATTTGAGTTTGCTTCATGCATAAGTGTAGCCTCTAGCAACCTTGGATTACTTGATATCAGTATCTCGGCTTGAGCTTTTTTTGACCACACAAATATTGTGAAATCAGTCTCCAAATCCCTCACCTCCATCCGTATTCAAGACAAATACACTTTTTTTCCTCTCATTCTCTTTTGTAGGGTGTATTTTATTTTCTAGTTCATTATTTTGTAGAGGGTATTACTTTTTCAAAATTCTTACTTTGTTCAGTAGTCTATAGTTTTACTAGCTAATTTTCATAGTCCATAGGCTTTGTCTCCAATCCCTTACATGATTATTGACTATAAAACCCAAAGTGCTAGGCCTTCAGGGAAAAATCCCAAATTGATCAGTGTTCTGTTCATTATATGTATTACTGGATGTAGTTGGCTGATATTTTGTTTAGGATATTTGCGTTTATGTCCACAGGCAAAACTGACTTCTAATTTTCCTTTTGCATCAATTTCTTATCAGAATTTAGTATCAAGGTTATGCTGACCCAAAGTAAGTTGGGAAAATTTCCCTTTTTACTTATTCTCTGGAAGAGTTTGTATAAAGATGGCTTTATTTTTTTTCTCTAAATGCTAGTGGTATTTCCCAATGAAAGTATCTAGGCTTGAAATTTTGTTGGGAAAAAAATTTAATTACAGATTTAATTTCTTTAGTAGTTATAAGACTGTTGAAAAATTTTTTTCCTTATGTCAGTTTTGTTGTACTGTTCTATAAGTGTATTAATTTTGTTTACATTTTCAAATTCATTATCATAAATGTTCTAATAGTCTTATAATGTTAATATTTATAGATTTTTATAATGATGTCCCTTTTTATTCCTAACATTATTACCTTTGCTTTTTCTCTTTTATTCTTGATTAGTCTTTCCAAGGGATTATCAGTTTTATAGACATTCCAAAGACCCAACATTTGGCTGTATTGATCCTCTCTAATTTTTCTTTGTTTTCTATTTCTTTAATTTCTTCTCTAACATATGTTAATTTTCTTTTTCCATTTTATTCATATTTATTTTACTGTTTTATAACTTTTTGACAGGATATTTAGGTCATTAATTTACAGCTTTTTTCTTTTATATACATTATAGGCTATACACATTTCTATACATTTCTACAACAGTATTAGCAGAATCTCACAAATTTTGGTGTGTAATGTCACTTGCAAATCTTTTTTTTTCAGCTCTTATGGATTAAAACTGTTTTCATTGCACACAAATACAGGGCAAAACAGTTAAATGAACAATAAATATTTCAAAGCATGTTCAACTCCTAACAAGGTAGTATGCACATTGGTTAAGAAAATTTTTAGCTTGGTAGAGTAATACCAATTGGCCAAAACCGTGCAAAGTGTATTTGTCACACTAGCTGTCAATGGCTGTGAGCATATTAACATTCAAAGCATAAGAGTTATAAACACACATCATTTGGGGTGTTTCCTTCTGGTAAAAAATAACACTTTCAGAAACAGTATTACAACAAATCAGTATTTCGTAGGAGGGGCATTTAATGATTTAGTGATGTTTGTCTTTATATTCTTTACAGCTCTTGGCACAGTACTGATATTTGAATGGGCAGTATTAGAAAATATATATTAAACAATGAATAATTCCATCCTAATTTTAATGGTGGTTGAAGAATCCCTGGGTTAGCTCCTATCCATGTGTTTATTTCTTTGCATGTGATGTTATGTGTGAGTACCAATAGACAAGTTTATATGTATTCATGAATGAAATAATGACTTTTTTATTACTCTACAAAATCATTAATCTAAAATTTCAAATTGCCCGTAAAAATGATTTTTACCCACAATGCATACTCAGAGTATAGTTTGAAGAATTAAATAAAAATAAATGATTATAATTTTACAAATTATTATTGTGGGATTCATTTAGGAAATACTAATTTTTAAATATTTTTAAGGATTAATCAAAACGTGTTCAAAATTTATAAAATATTTTTAAGACTATTGAAAACAAAGAAAACTGAAACAAAATTTAAGTATAGTCAAACCATTTAAGAAACGTGACATCAAACATAATCATTGGTGCCCTCCTTTGAAATGAAAGCCTGGGTTAATGGGCTTTTCAGCTGGAAAGAAAGGCCAAAGAATTAACTTAAGATTTTGCCACCTTGCAAATAAAAAAACTTCCAGAGCAAATAATGACCAATGCTCGGTGAATAATAAAGCTTTGTTTTATTTGGCAAATGTTACAGAAAAGTTAACTACCATCAATATATGGTTAACCAGGGGGGTGGAGGGACAGATAAGGCACAGCAATCATTAATTCACAGTTCTACTGCAGAATGAAGGGAAGTGAGGTGTGGTGGCATCACTGGAAAGCTAGGAGCCCTGCAGGGGAACAAGCTGCTGGGTAGTTGGGGAACCCAGACCACAGTCTTTGTTTGCTGGGTGGGACTTTCCAAATGGCAGCTACAGCAGGTCAGAATGTAAAACAGGTTAGTCTACCTAGCAGACTCTAGGTACTGAAAAGTTGATTTGTAGATGAATCTCTTTCCTGGTTGTCTCTCCCAGCCCTTTGTCCCTGTCTCTCTGAATCTGTTTCTGTCTCTCCTTTAAAAACAAATCTAATATTGATGGCACAAGCATATTTTGAGGCATCATACTTGCTAGGTAGGTACATGATCTCAAGGAACTATCAATCTGGTAAGAGAACCGTTCAGAGATCTCTTGCTAATAATATAGTTCTAAAGAGTGATTGCTTAAGCCATTTTTAATCTGTCACCTTTTGTTTCACAAAGAATGTCTTATATTCCCTTGCGTTAAGAATTTACATCAGTAAAGAGTGAAGATTTAATCTTACTGACAACCCTGAGGACATTCAAGGGCAATATCACCCATGTTCTGGAAAGTTTAGGAGTGAGAGTGATGGCATGTATTAAGGAGATTCAGATTGCTACTTCTTCTAAATGAAAATTTATTATTTCATTATTCCTGAGCCTTCATTTATTACGATCCTTGGGACTTGAGATAATTGAAGACAACAATAATAATCCCTTTATGTGTTATATACTGTGGAGTCATTCATTTTGAAGGATTCCCAAGTGTGTCGCAGACTGCATATGAAGTTCAGGGTGGAGATCTCTGGAATGGTGAAAGAAATGTACATAGACATACACACTGCTGCCCTTGATATCCTGAGGGGAACTTGCAGTCTCAAAATATGATAAATCCTGTGGAATGTCAGAGGTGTTGCAAACCCTCCCCCCTAATTCACAGTAGCTATGGCAATTTGATGCTGGAGGGAGGATAATAATAATAATGATGATGACAATAATAATAGATAATATCTACATTTGTTCTAATGAACAACAGTGGCAAAAACTATGCTATATATATGCAAGAAATGTCAAACCTCTTTTCATTTCTCAAGAAGAAATGAATAATAAAATATACTGGAAGCCTGAGGGAATATAATTAAAAATTATTGTAAAACTAGGCTCTGGCAGGGCTAATGTTGTAAGAGGAAAATTGAGCATTATGTATTCTTTCACTACATATTTCCCCTCCTGTCAAGTGGTAAATCAGGTAACCATTTAGGGGCATTATTCAGATTTTCCATGATCAAGTTGTTTGACAATGCAAATCATATCATCCTGGTAAAGAAGTTGAGATGCGTAAAATGGTAACTAACAACTGTGTGAATGAGAGCAATGGTGAGACAGAGATGGGGACAATATGGGGGCATTAGTCCCTGAATGGCCATGTCCCACATGCACCCCATTTATTATTCAAGTTAATGGAGAAACAGTTGAACCTGAGTATGTAGTAGCAACTTTAAAAGAAATCATATGGACTTAATCAGCATTATCCATTTTGTCAGTATGTTTTTAAAAACCTACATTCAGTTGGCAAACTAACATGATACATTAATTAATGGCACCATCACTGATGTCAAAACGATCTGGATTCAGATACCAGCTCTACCCCTAAGTAGATGTGGAATATTGGTAAGTTACTTCATTTTCCCAAGTTTCAGTTTCCTTATCAAATATAAAGATGAAAATAATTGTAACCATAGTTCACAGAGTGAACATGTAGATTAAATGTGTGTGGCACATAATAAAACTCAGTAAATATTAACAATTCTGGTAAAGTTATAGGAAGATATTTATCTCATTGAATGATTCGTTGTCTTCAAAATGTTTGAGGCATTTGTTTTTGCACGGTTCTGTGGGAGTTGTTCACCCTTTCCAATCCCTTTGATAAAATAAAGGCCATATCACATGACTTCTCTGGCATCTTTTACGTAAAAATAAATTCATTTGGCTACTTCTAGTCCCCCTTGAAGTAGGCTCAGTACAGTCGGGGGCAGTAATCAAACTTCCCAATGTGCTTAGTGAAAGCCCCTTTCCTTCTGACTCAGGCTGCTTCAGGCTGACTGCATGCAAAGGTTGGCCGCTTTATTCCGTCACCTGGCACTCTGATTTCTTTTCCCAATTTTCTAGGCTGCCTCTGCCTCCTCCAGCAAAGGAAGGGCCAAGAGATAAGGGGTAGAAAAAGTCATAATTAACTGTAACTGTCATGGTCAGCTTTGCTTGCACTCTGCAGGCAATCGTGGGTGCTTTTGTGAGTTCTTTGGAGATCCTCATGCAGCATAGCTGGGAATTTCTCCCTTCTAGTTCCCTTGATGTGGATCTCTTTGACTATCAATTCTGGTTCCACCCTCATTTCCCAGAATGATCTCTCCATTGGCTAGAACCTAAGAAAACTCTTGTTGGCCCTCTGAAATGTGGGCCATCCCTGACCCAGGGCAAAGAGTCACAAACACTTTAGCTCAACTCATTCTGCAACTGTGGCCTGTCCCCAGTGCAGGGGCCACTCTGGTCAAGGGTGTCGGGTCAGGTAGCCAGCCAGAGTCTCTTCCTTGTTAGATTTCTCAGGAGTAGACCACATACCAGCTGAGTGTATCCTCTTAGTTCTAGAGACACATATGAATCTCTGGTACTGCTTTCCCAGGGCTTATTGTTCAAGAACATCCCTCCTTAACTGTCAGGAATACCAAGAGCTCTTATAATTTCCAGCCTCTCCTCTCAGTCTCTCCAGACTCAGATGTGGGTATTCAGGTCAGGGTTGTAGAAGACGTTCTTGATCACCTCCTTTGGAAGGTTTCTTTAGAGGTCTCTGACACCAACTGGGCATCCTACAATTCAATTCAATTCAATTCCTAACTACCCTAGTTAGCACACACCCTACAGGTTAAGGGTCTGAGTTCCACGTGACTGTTCTCGTTTCAGATGCTAGCTGCAAGTCCTCCATTCCAATGCTGCCTGCACTTCCGTCCAACTTGGCTACAAATTCAGGAGTTTCCACAATCCCCCTTCAGGTTTGAAAATATACTAGAATGACACAGAACTCAGGAAAGTACTATACTTACAAAGACTATTTTATTATAAAGGATACAAATGAGCAGCCAGATAGATTGATACTTAGAGTTGCAAGTTCTACAAGAGTCCTGAGCACAGAGCTTCCATGCACCCTCCGGGCACGTCACCTACCCAGCACATCAGTATGTTCTCCAACCAGGAAGATCTCCAAGCCTCAGTGTTGAGTTATTCTCTAGGTTTTATTTCACAGGCATGATTGAGTAATTCATTGGCAGCGTTATTAAACTCAATTTCTAGTCCCCTTTCCCTCCCTGGAGGTTGGGGTGTGGAGCTGAAAGTTCTAACCCTCTAATCCTGTGGTTGGTTTCTCTGGCAACCAGCCTTTCATTCCAGAAGCTATCTGGCCATGCCCCACCCCTCCCTCTCACCACCATGCGTCACTTCACAAGTGTAAACTTTGGTATCGTCCAGAGTGGCTTGTATGGAAAACAAAGAGACTGAGGAAACCCAAGAATTTCTGAAGCTTTTTGTCTGGAACCTGGGGCAAAGATCAATATATATTTTTTTATCACCCCACCACCTTGAAATTTGGGAGTGATTGGTACCTACTGTTTAAGGTCCCAGCCAAAAGTGAGACAGGAAGAATCCCATTTAATATCCTGTTAACAGTGAAAGTGCAACATAAGTATTATGATGTAAATGTTAGTTCATATAGGACAAGTATGACCTTTAAGTTTGGGTGAGATAATTTTAAATGTTCTTGGAATTTTGTAATCATAAGTGAAAGGAAATGAAGCAAATCAAAGCACTTGTTGACAAATGGCATCCCTGATAACTAGTGACATATTTTTAATGTTTTCTGTAAACACCATGAAGGTCTTACCTTTGGTGAACCAATTTGAATGGCGATCCCCTGGGTACCAAAGCATATACTGAGAATGATATTTTCCTAATTTGAAATGTTTGTATTTAGAAAGAATCTTTGTGCCTGTAATTCTTAATCAAGGATTAGAGAGGAATAATTTATCTGGTAATTTGTAAATTTTCAAAGGTGTCTGAGGAAACTAAAATGCTTTGACTTTGAAGAACGCCTTGGGGTCATATTGAGACTCCTCAAAAGGCTGCTCTTTTCCATCATCTGGAAATTGATTTTCTTGCAAATCTCCCTGAATATATGAACAATCAATTTGGAAATTCAACTGAACTGTGTCAAAGCATTGGTTATGATAATTGTGAAAAGCTGCATGGAGAGGTTATCTTAAAAACCATATGTCGGGCTTCCCTGGTGGTGCAGTGGTTGAGAGTCCGCCTGCCGATGCAGGGGACCCGGGTTTGTGCCCCGGTCCGGGAGGATCCCACATGCCGCGGAGCGGCTGGGCCCGTGAGCCATGGCCGCTGAGCCTGCGCGTCCGGAGCCTGTGCTCCGCAGCGGGAGAGGCCACAACAGTGAGAGGCCCGCGTACCACAAAAAAAAAAAAAAAAAAAAAAAAAAAAAAAAAAACCATATGTCATATTTCACAAAAGATGTCATAAATAGAATTAGGAAACTTTGGAATGCTTTGCAAAATATGTTTTAAAGATCAGAAGTATCTGTTATCACTTGGAGCACAATTTCCCATTAGCTTTTAAGTTTATGAGTTAGGTTGTGTGATGAATGATATTTTAGATAACAATAAAACTGTTGAGGTAGACTTGCCCTGTTCTCCAAAAAATGTCCGTGCCTCCAAATACGAGTGTAGTCTGCAGACCGGCCACACCATAAGCTTAACCTGTTATCTCTACTCAGATATTTAGCAGAGAGCTTCATATGAAATCAAGGGTGATCATTAAACAAATCCATTTCATCTGCCATCACTAATCAAGGTTGTTTTAATTGTTGCTACAAAAGAACTGCATGTCCTCAAAAGGGCATATCGCCTACATAATAAGACGTTTGCCTGAGTTGTTTTCCAGGAACTTGGAGTCAGCTATGTCTAGTTTGAACTGAGCTGGTTAAGACTGGATAGGACCTCTGACCCTCTAGCTGGGCATGCGCAAGAGTCCGCTCAGTGACCTTTTGAAGTCAGGGGCTTGAAAACTCTGCCCTCAGGTCTTGTTAAGCGCCTTTATTTTTGGACATGAAGAGGTCTGTAGCTTAGTTACACCTGCACAGAATGACAATTACCACACCTTTTCCCCACACTCCCCACATTCCCCACACTTTGGACAACCCCACTTCTTTATTCTTTATCGCATAAATACCCCTAGACCCTCGCTTTCAGGGAGGCAGATCTGAGACTCGTTCTCCTATCTCCTGGCTTGGCTGCCTTGCGAATAAACCCTCTCTTAGCTGCAAACCTAGGCATCTCAGCGGTTTGGCCTGCTGTACATCAGGCAAATCAAACCTGGTTCACTAACATATTTATTACTTTATTTATAATAGGTAGACGATTGTATGATTCAAATTCATACTGTTAACATAGAAAGCAACTTAGAATAAGGCAAGTATAAATTTGTGGTACAAATTTTTAAAAGTTAGCAGGAAGCTTTTTATTTTGTTAAGTAGAGACAGGAAAATTCAAATTAGACAAACCTGTATTAAATAAAAACTTTTTATATCTCTACTGATTATTTATACCTGTGACTTTTTTTCCATGAAAATAAATACACACTTTGGTGAAGAATAAACATTTAGCTGTTGGGAACAGTTTTCCTAAAAATAATACAAATTCACTGTAGAAAAATTTAAAATATATCTATTTTTTAAAATAGATTTTTTAATTAATTAAAATTAATTTTTTAATTTTTTAAAAATAGTTTGAATGCTAGTCAAAAATCAATCTTAGAAAAAAAAAATTAGTGAATAAGAGCATGGACTCTGGAGCAGAACCCTTGAGTTCAAATCCTGGCATGTCCACTTCCTAATGTGACATCAGGAGGATTTGCTTCCCTCTCTGTGCTCGATGTCCCTCATCTGTAAAGTGGAAACAATAATAACACCTTTTTATAGGGTAGAAATGAATATTAGTTAATGTGTGTAAAGTGTTTAGAACAGTGTCTGAAGCATATTGAGTGCTATACAAATTTACTTTAAATAAGGTATATACACATGATCTTTGAGCAAAAATTTTATCCTACTGTACTTGTTCCTGTTTTTTCATGTATGTTATAATCATTTCCACATCTTTCATATTTTATACAATTTAATTATTAAACTCTTAGAGCAATTTATCGCATGTTTAATCCCAAAATTGTATATCCTATTATTATACTTTTGGCTTTGTTGACTGAAAGAAAACACACAATGTAAAAGCTGTGAGACGAGTTTATTCAGTGTCTTAGTGAGGACTGTAGCCCGCGAGACAGCCTGTCAGGTAGCTCTCAGAAACTGTTCTGAAGAGGTAAGTGGGGTGGTCAGTATAAATGTGATCTTGGTGAAGGGGGTCCATGCAACCATGCACACATGCCAGTAGAAGGTTGCTGCTAGTCATGAGAAATAGCTATCTTAGTTAATGATTTTAGTGCTTTTCTAAGTATGGGAAGATGCAAGAATCAGGTTCATACAAATTTTCTCCTGAAAATATCTATCTGAAGAACTGTTCTGCCAGTTTTCCCGGAGCACAGAGTGCCTCATTCCTGATCTCCACCGTGGACTCCTTTCAGGGTGTGTTGAGGGTCAGCAACTGCAGTGGCTAGTGACTTGATTTGTGTAGAACCACGTGGCAAGTGACATTCTTTAGTTAGCAGCTTGTTTCCAGCTTTTTATTGTTTAAAACAGTCATAATGTGATTCATACATCTAAATTTGTAGCAGTCAGGATTTTAGGATAAACTGTAAGAAGTAGAATTACAAGATACATACATATATACACATTCATAAGCATTTTTAAATAAATTTAAAAATTGTTTTTTTAAATATCCCACTAATTTTTTCCCCAGGATCAGGGAATGAGGCTATTGCCACCCCCTTTAAACCTCAGTTCTCAAGCTACCTGTTTATACCCTATTGGGAAATGTGTTTCCAATAAAAACTTTCTCATTTGTCAAACATTTTAGCTTATATTTTAATCTTTTTTCCTAGAGATTAAGTATTTTAAAGTCTTAATTACACTTACTTGCACAGAGAGTTGGAAGGAATTTTGGAATGTTAATAGCAGTTGTGGGTGTTAGAATACAGCTTTGAAAAAGTGTGTGGCAACTTTAGCAGATAGCAGGGACTTGAGCTTGACTGCCTCTTTTGTATTTTAACATAGATTTATACCCAGACGACATCTGTGGAAAAGCGCATGACACAGGTGGAAAAATGAACAATAGGTCGTCCATTCAGCCTGAGAACCACTAGCACTATGTGCCAGGCACTGTGCTGAATGACGTGTGTGTGAATAAGCATAAATATATATATAGCACATGTATTTCAAGTCTTCATAATACCTTTATGGGACAGGCTGTATTCTTATCCCAGTTTTGAAGACCAAGAAACTGAGATACAGAGAGGTTTTATAACTTGCTCACGTTTCCTTAGCTATAAGTGGTGCATCCTCACAATTTAAACCCGGCAGTCTGGTTCAGACTCTGTGCATGACACATATTACCTTTCCAGATTCCTTAATCCAGGAATCAAAGGCAAGAAGGAAGCCACAAATTTGACGTTTGGGGAAAATTGCCTTCAGAAAGTGGAGCTATAAGTGGAACCTACATCGTGGTTTCAAGGATAGAGAAATAGCAGCCTCGTTTAGGTCACCTGAAGGTTTAATGAGCCGAGCATGAAGTGAGGCTTGGGTTGCACTTAAGGCCGGCACAAGCTGTTATATACAGAGCAGACATGAGCAGGTGCCTATGTGCAGGATGGAGGAAAGGATGCCAGAGCTTGATCAAAGAAAGTCTTATGCCTATGAGTTATCTCGGACTCTCTGGGAGAAAGCCAGAGACCTCGACCTATTTGTTTTCAAGGAGTTTTGAAGGAAATTGCTTTATATGATGGTTCTCTTCCATTTCTGTAGCTTAAAAATTTGTATTTTACTTTGAAGTGTTAAACCTAAGGAGGTGGCTGTGTGGTGTGATTCCCTGACCCCATTAGAAAAGTAAGCTGTGTGTCTAAATTACCAAGGTGGTAAGAGTTTCTTCTGAATAAATTACTGATTCAATAAAAAATTTCATGGTCACCTACTATGTGCCAGTTATGGTCCTGAAGTTCTGGAGATTCTTACCTAAATAAGACAGAGATATAAGCCTTGTTCTTAAGGAACTTCTAGTGGGAGGCAAATAATCTGCAAATACACAAGATAATGACAGACCAGAGGGGGAATAAATGGTCTCAGGAGAAAACAAGGGATATCATCGAATAACTGCTTTGTGAACTCCCCAAACACAAACTGCTTTGTGTATACACCACTCGTAACTCTGAAAGAGTAAAAGATTTTCTCCTCTAAGTTAGCATATGGTGGCAGATAATGTCACAGAAGTTCTGAGAGAAAATTTGCTGTAAAAAGTCAGTGCTATGATTATGTGTTTTGGATAAAAGGCTAGAAACTGTATGGCCAGCTGACAGTTTGGAAAACTGAAGATTTGTCTGAATTATTGAGGACAACCTGAAGAACACTATTCAAAGTATTTAGGGATCTAGGCTCTGGGCCTAATTCTGCCATTGATAAGCTATGTGACTGTGGGGGAAACCAGATATTTCTCTGTTCCTTGGTTTATTATCTAAAAATAAAAATATAGACTATATGTCAGGATAAAATTGGATAATAAAGCTTGCATGAAGCTGACTTGTTTCGCATTAAACGGTGTCTGTATTTTAAGCACTGGTGACTGAATCTGGTCTATCCAGCACCTATATAGGCTGCAGTTCACAATATCAGGATTTCACCGTTTTTTTCCAATTTTATTTAATCAAGGTTATTCTATGTAAAAATAAGTCATCTCTGAAACATTTCTTTCATTCCAGTTATGTTGATAAGAAGCCATTTGAGAGCAGCTGTGTTTCTTTATTTTTATTCAATATTTAATTTGGAGAAAACCAACAATATAGAGATGTAGGAAATAGAGGTGCTCTTTTCTGGAACAATCATCATACTTGTTATTGACATCAAATATTGGATAATTTAACTTGCTCAAAATAATATATTCGCTAAGAATCTCAGCAGCCTCTAGTCAAAAAATGAAAGCTCACTTATACAACAAGAGATAGTCAAATCAGTATGACAAAATCTGAAACCTGTATTTTCTCACCAAACATGATCTTCTATGATCACAATAGGAAGCTATTTCACCAGGTGTTACACAGGAAGGCATTGGTAGGTGATATTACCTGGATCAGTTTTGCTATGCTGTGAATACCAATGGAATCATTTCCTTGGGTTTTTGTATTTTTCTCCACTATCCATTTAAAGATGAACCAAACACTGGATCTTATTTTCGGGATACTTCTTCCTTTACGTTGTTTCAAGCAGTTAAATTCATATACTGAAGAAGTAAAAGTTGTCATGGTAATTTTCAAAAAATTCCACATAGATACATTCATTCTAAAAAGTGTTTCTTCTTTAGCAAGGAAGTGGTTTCTGTAATGTACAGACACTTATTGCAGTAAACTGCAGTTGTGGATATGAAGCTGTTGTAGACTCATATGGATTCTGCTTTTAAACCTTTTCTTCAGCTTTTTTTTGGTTCACTGTATTGTCAATGTATTTTGTACCTTTTCCTCTGTCAACTTTGCAGATCAGAGGAATCAGTTGTATGAACTAAAGAAGGAAAGAATGTATTTTAGTTTATTCAGAGCATCTACAGTTTAGAAAGAAATTAGAATAACAGATACATTTATAAACAAATGGCTTATTGACACCCACCTTCTTGTCACTTTATCAAAATCTCTTTAAGATAAAGCCAAAATGTATAAATAAATAAATGTGAAAGAATTATATATCACATTTTTTTCAGATTCCCCACTATTATAAGGAGAGAAGCTCATCTTCTGAGACAATTCTGCCTACTTTTGTGCTAGCAAGTGTATTGCAGTAGTTCAAAAACACATGATAATCAGACTCTTTCTGTTTGGGGAGGTCCTTACTTTAAAAAAACAGTGTAAGTGGGTTATGGCATCATCTTGTAAGTCATTTACAAAAGTTTGCACCATTTTACCTCTTGTCACGTTGAAGAAATAAGGCATAATTTTCATTTTGTCAGCAAATCACTCTGTGACAGGCAAGTACCTACACAGTGTATACAGCAACCTTCTCTAATGGATTGCAGGTCCCACATGAGAACTTGCACTGTGCTCATTAAAATTACAGCAACAGAAAAAGCAGAAAAAATTGCCACCAAGTATTTGACTATGACATTTATATGTACTTCTTCTTAACATGCCTATGGGCATGTCACTGTAAATTGTCCATGAGGATCATAGTGACAGCTTTATGGACTAAAGTTAGAGACCTGTCCTCTCAGTTGGCTAAATGGTGACAGCCTCAATAAAAAGAACATAGTGAAAATAGCTTATATGTAGCTGTATAATTCTGTTATAACACATTTTAGGCATAGACTATCCCAAGTACCTTGGGAATTTGAAACAAAAAATGAGAAAGTGAGTATCATCAAATGATTTCCAAATATGACAAACAGAGAGGCTTCTAGCCCTGGAACAATTACACATGCAACAAAAGTATCTACCTCTTAGGAGTATGGAGAGGATTCGTGAAAGCTTCTAGCCCAGTGACTAGAATATCTGAGAGAGTTCATATATATTTCATTTTTCTTCTCTTGTAGTATTACCCATCTTTTCCTTTACCACACTATGTAAGGAAACTCATGTGAGGTGCAAAAGGTGTGTTATCAACAACAACCAGTGCAGTCATTCAGGGGGAAAGTTGGAACAACTGAAGAAGAATCAAGGGAGAGGCAGAACATAGTCTAGTCTTTGAAGGGACTCGGAATGGAAGTTAAAGTTGGGGGAAATGCAGAGATTATTCTAGACAAGAGGACCTGCAAGAGCAAAGGCTGAGCAGCAGGGGTTCACTTGGTGTTTCTGAGGGTCAGTGGAGGAACAGCGGAGGTTGGAGGCTGATGGCAGAGGGCTTCAGCATGATACTCCCAGAAGAAGACCGTGGACTTTGTCTTATAGGCACTGGGAAGTTGTTGAACAATTTTACTTGCTAGAACAGTGGCAACATTTATAGAGAAAAGTTTGTCTGCAGAGGAGCTGTTTTCAGAGATAAGAAGATGATTCATTTTTAGACATAGGAGATTTTAAAAGAAGAAGGAGTAACAGGAGATAGTTTAGGGCTGTATATGTCAAAGCCATGGAGTTGGTGAGTTTTCAGAGACATACACAGAGACACACACATAGAGACCTACAGAGAGAGAGGGATGAATGGATGAAGGGAGGGGGAGAGAGAGAGAAAAAGAGAGAGGCTAACAAGAAGATGAAGAAGAGGAGGAGGACAGGACCAAGAGGGGAAAGTACAAGGTCTTAACTAACTTTGGCATATGCTAACATGTAGCAGATCAGAGGAGGCAAAACCAGTAAAAGATAAAAGAATGGTCACTGAGTGAAAAGGAGAAAGGAGAACAGAGAAGATTGTCAAGTGTGCTGGGCAGGTAGGGGAGGGGGTGACTTAGCTCCTACTAGGTTCAGTCACTGTGTGGTGACTTTAACTCACTTTATTTTTATAACAACCCCACTGTTGCCAAATTCCAGAACAGAAGAGGAGGTTTTGGTTATTAAATCAGATCATCCATGCAGTTTTTAAGTGGCAAAGTTGAATTCACACCAAGGATTATCTGACTTCACGCTCTGCTTTTATGATTACATCCCCAAGGCAAGAGTTCAAAAAGGAAGGTTTTAAGTGGTTCTGAGAAGATACACAAAAAAGAAAATCAGACAAACCCATTGGCTTTTGTAGTTAAGAGATCTTTGGTGAAGGTCAAGAAAATAGTTTCAACTGAGAGTTGAAAAGTTTCATTCCATTGGAATTAAGGAGGAGTTCGTGGTTAAAAATCAGAGGCAGAGGTCCTCTATTGTTTGGGGAAATTGAGCAGTGCAAAAGAGAAATATGATAGTAGGCCTTTGATGTCTGGGGTCAGAGGAGGGTTTTGGGTAATGATATGGAGAGAATTTTATCCTCTTAGCAACTCATATGAGAATATCCTTGCAAGATGGGAAGAACTTTTCTGAGAAGATGATTAAGAGGAAGCTGCTAGAGCTTGGCTGGGCTGTGTTTTATACTGAAGCAAAAACGTTTTACTCTGAAAGATAAATGAGGGAGAAAGAGGAAGGGTTGGTCTCAGCTCTTTCTAGTGGGAGGATTTCCAGGCAAGATATAGTGGCTGGGGTCAAGGAAAGAGACTGAGGTAGAGATGTGTTTAAGGGACATATTTTTTAGTGAAAATTTATATGTTGTATGACATGACACCTTCTGTAATCCTCACACATTTCAGTAAAATGACAAAATTCAACATATAGTTGGTACTATTCGTTGTTTTTTCTTGTAAGATTTATATCATGTTGGTGAATTACTGAGATAGTCACTTCATAAGGAGGAAGGCTCATAGTCATTAGCATTTAATTTGTTATGGCTGTTTTATAACACTAAGATTAGAATAGTTGAATTAAAAAATTTTGGGGGTAGATGAAGGAAGTAGTAGAGAGCAAAAGATCAAAAGTACAGTGAGATTAGATGGACTCAAAAATAGGTGTGAGGAAGCACGGTTGAATGTTGGGCTTGAGGAAGGCAAGTGTTTTGGCTCATCTGAGTGAACAAATGAATAAAATGATTGCCAAGCAGCAGAGACAGATAGTTTTCAATGCCATTGCATTAGTTTTATAAATTTTTCTAGTAATGTTGCCATTTGGAGTAGAAATGAATAAAGTCTAGGGATATATTTAAGTAAGAAGGTCTATATGCTTGCTTCAGATTGTATCAGGAGGGCGTATGTCAGTTTTCTTAAAAGAGAAAGTCCCACTAACTAAATGTATAAGTCTTAGGGCATCTAATTAAAGTATCTATATAGGTGTCCATATCCTCTATGAAATATCTCCATTTTTTTGTCTCTGAGACTCTACACTTTGTGGAATAATCCAAATGTGGTTAATCCCCCCATTAACTACTTCAGTATTTTGCTCTTATGGGCTATTTTAAATATTTCATGGCATTTTCTCTACCCATTGTCCCTTCTAAGAGGAAAGTTCATGTTAAAGTTCCCAGTGAAGGGATAGACCTGGGAGCCATGGTTTTAACCAAATTGTCTGAATCTGCCCTGGACCACAGCTGATTGGAATATGCGAGTCCCCTGACATGCGACAGCTAAGCAGTACTTACTTAGTGACTTATGGTCCGTGGCTGAGCAAGAAAAGATGAGCTGGGCCAATATGTTTCTCCCTCTAGAGAATCTTATTTGATAAATGCTGTGACAAAAAACTGGTTATTGAAATGGAAAGAATGTCCCGAAGTTTCCTTGTGGCCGAAATGGTGGGATAATCGTGATTCTAGATCCAGTTTCTAAAAAGACCTTAAGATGTAATCCTAAAAATATAATTTTAACACTTTGTTTTTAAAAAGCATTAACTCTCCACCTCATAGATAAAAGGGTGCAGTGCCCCTGCTGTCGGAGCTGCACGATGTCTTCTCACTTGAACAGTCGGACTGTTTAGCTGCAACTGAAACAATGCGGTCCCACCTCCGACAGAAAGTGAACGCTCTCAGAACCCGTAAAGAGACTCAGACTCCAAATACTGTCTCCAAGAATCTTTTATCATTTTCTTTACTAAAATATGAGGACTGTACATTAGTATTTCTTTTTTTTTACCATTTATTTTTAATTTTTTTTTTTTTTTTGTGGTATGCGGGCCTCTCACTGTTGTGGCCTCTCCCGTTGCAGAGCACAGGCTCCAGATGCGCAGTCTCAGCGGCCATGGCCCACAGGCCCAGCCGCTCCGTGGCATGTGGGATCTTCCCAGACCAGGGCACGAACCCATGTGCCCTGCATCGGCAGGTGGATTCTCAACCACTGCGCCACCAGGGAAGCCCCTTTTTTTATTTTTAACATCTTTATTGGAGTATAACTTTTACAATAGTGTGTAGTTTCTCCTTTACAACAAAGTGAATCAGTTACACATATACATATGTTCCCATATCTCTTCCCTCTTGCGTCACTCTCCCTCCCACCCTCCCTATCCCACCCCTCTAGGTGGTCACAAAGCACAGAGGTGATCTCCCTGTGCTATACCACAACTTCCCACTAGCTATCTATTTTACATTTGGTAGTGTATATATGTCCCTGCCACTCTCTCACTTCGTCACACCTTACCCTTCCCCCTCCCCATATCCTCAAGTCCATGCTTTAGTAGGTCTGTGTTTTATTCCTGTCCTATCACTAATCTCTTCATGACTTTTTTCCCCTTAGATTCCATATATATGTGTTAGCATACGGTATTTGTTTTTCTCTTTCTGACTTACTTCACTCTGTATGACAGATTCCAGGTCTATCCACATCATTACAAATAACTCAGTTTCATTTCTTTTTATGGTGGAGTAATATTCCATTGTATATATGTGCCACATCTTCTTTATCCATTCATCTGTTGATGGACACTTAGGTTGCTTCCATGTCTTGGCTATCGTAAATAGAGCTGCAATGAACATTTTGGTCCATGACTCTTTTTGAATTATGGTTTTATCAGGGTATATGCCCAGCAGTGGGATTGCTGGGTCGTATGGTAGTTCTATTTGTAGTTTTTTAAGGAACCTCCATACTGTTCTCCATAGTGGCTGTATCAATTTACATTCCCACAAGCAGTGCAAGAGGGTTCCCTTTTCTCCACACCCTCTCCAGCATTTATTGTTTCTAGACTTTTTGATGATGGCCAATCTGACCGGTGTGAGATGATATCTCATTGTAGTTTTGATTTGCATTTCTCTAATGATTACTGATGTTGAGCATTCTTTCTTGTGTTTGTTGGCAATATTTATATCTTCTTTGGAGAAATGTCTATTTAGTTCTTCTGCCCATTTTTGGATTGGGTTGTTTGTTTTTTTATTATTGAGCTGCATGAGTTGCTTATAAATTTTGGAGATTAATCCTTTGTCAGTTGCTTCATTGGCAAATATTTTCTCCCATTCTGAGGGTTGTCTTTTGGTCATGTTTATGGTATCCTTTGCTGTGCAAAAGCTTTTAAGTTTCACTAGGTCCCATTGGTTTATTTTTGTTTTTATTTCCATTTCTCTAGGAGATGGGTCAAAAAGGATCTTGCTATGATTTATATCATAGAGTGTTCTGCCTATGTTTTCCTCTAAGAGTTTGATAGTGTCTGGCCTTACATTTAGGTCTTTAACCCATTTTGAGTTTATTTTTGTGTGTGGTGTTAGGGAGTGTTCTAATTTCATACTTTTACATGTAGCTGTCCAGTTTTCCCAGCACCACTTATTGAAGAGGCTGTCTTTTCTCCACTGTATATCCTTCCCTCCTTTACCAAAGATAAGGTGACCATATGTGTGTGGGTTTCTCTCTGGGCTTTCTACCCTGTACCATTGATCTATATTTCTGTTTTTGTGCCAGTACCATACTGTCTTGTTTACTGTGGCCTTGTAATATAGTCTGAAGTCAGGGAGCCTGATTCCTCCAGCTCCATTTTTCGTTCTCAAGATTGCTTTGGCTATTCGGGGTCTTTTGTGTTTCCATACAAATTGTGAAATTTTTTGTTCTAGTTCTGTAAAAAAATGCCAGTGGTAATTTGATAGGCATTGCATTGAATCTGTAGATTGCTTTGGGTAGTAGACTCATTTTCACAATGTTGATTCTTCCAATCCAAGAACATGGTATATTTCTCCACCTATTTGTATCATCTTTAATTTCTTTCCTCAGTGTCTTATAGTTTTCTGCATACAAGTCTTTTGTCTCCTTAGGTAGGTTTATTCCTAGATATTTTATTCTATTTGTTGCAATGGTAACTGGGAGTGTTTTCCTAATTTCACTTGCATATTTTTCATCATTAGTGTATAAGAATGCCAGAGATTTCTGTGCATTAATTTTGTATCCTGCTACTTTACCAAATTCATTGATTAGCTCTAGTAGTTTTCTGGTAGCATCCTTAGGATTATCTATGTATAGTATCATGTCATCTGCAAACAGTGACAGCTTTACTTCTTCTTTTCCTATTTGGATTCCTTTTATTTCTTTTTTTTCTCTGATTGCTGTGGCTAGAACTTCCAAAACTAGGTTGAATAAGAGTGCTGAGAGTGGGCAACCTTGTCTTATTCCTGATCTTAGTGGAAATGGTTTCAGTTTTTCACCATTGAGGACAGTTATGGCTTTGGGTTTGTCATATATGGCCTTTATTATGTTGAGGAAAGTTCCCTCTATGCTTACTTTCTGCAGGGTTTTTATCATAAATGGGTGTTGAATTTTGTCAAAAGCTTTCTCTGCATCTATTGAGATGATCATATGGTTTTTCTCCTTCAGTTTGTTGATATGGTGTATCATGTTGATTGATTTGCGTATATTGAAGAATCCTTGCATTCCTGGAATAAACCCCACTTGATCATGGTGTATGATCCTTTTAATGTGCTGTTGGATTCTATTTGCTAGTATTTTGTTGAGGATTTTTGCATCTATGTTCATCAGTGATATTGGCCTGTAGTTTTCTTTCTTTGTGACATCTTTGTCTGGTTTTGCTATCAGGGTGATGGTGGCCTCATGGAGTGAGTTTGGGAGTGTTCCTCCCTGTGCTATCTTTTGGAAGAGTTTGAGAAGGATAGGTGTTAGCTCTTCTCTAAATGTTGGATAGAATTCGCCTGTGAATCCATCTGGTCCTGGGCTTTTGTTTGTTGGAAGATTTTTAATCACAGTTTTAATTTCAGTGCTTGTGATTGGTCTGTTCATATTTTCTATTTCTTCCTGGTTCAGTCTCGGCAGCTTGTGCATTTCTAAGAATTTGTCCATTTCTTCCAGGTTGTCCATTTAATTGGCATACAGTTGCTTGTAGTAATCTCTAATAATCTTTTGTATTTCTGCAGTGTCAGTTGTTACATCTCCTTTTTCATTTCTAATTCTATTGATTTGAGTTTTGTCCCTTTTTTTCTTGATGAGTCTGGCTAATGGTTTATCAATTTTATTTATCTTCTGAAAGAACCAGCTTTTACTTTTATTGATCTTTGTTATTGTTCCCTTCATTTCTTTTTCATTTATTTCTGATCTGATCTTTATGATGTCTTTCCTTCTGCTAATTTTGGGGTATTTGTTCTTCTTTCTCCAATTGCTTTAGGTGCAAAGTTAGGTTGTTTATTCGAGATGTTTCCTGTTTCTTAAGGTATGATATTATTTCTATAAACTTCCCTCTTAGAACTGCTTTTGCTGTATCCCATAGGTTTTGGGGTGTCGTGTCTCCATTGTCATTTGTTTCTAAGTATTTTTAGATTTGCTCTTTGATTTCTTCAGTGATCATTTTGTTATTAAGTAGTGTATTGTTTAGCCTCCATGTGTTTGTATTTTTTACAGATCTTTTCCTGTAATTGATATCTAGTCTCATAGCATTGTGGTCAGAAAAGATACTTGATACAATTTCAATTTTCTTAAATTTACCAAGGTTTGATTTGTGACCCAAGATATGATCTATCCTGGAGAATGTTCCATGAGCACTTGAGAAAAATGTGTATTCTTTTGTTTTTGGATGGCATGTACTATAAATATCAATTAAGACCATCTTGTTTAATGTATCATTTAAAGCTTGTGTTTATTTATTTATTTTCATTTTGGTTGATCTGTCCATTGGTGAAAGTGGGGTGTTAAAGTCCCCTACTCTTATTGAGTTACTGTTGATTTCCCTGTTTATGGCTATTAGTATTTACCTTATGTATTGAGGTGCTCCTTTGTTGAGTGTATAAATATTTAAAATCATTATATCTTCTTCATGGATCGATCCCTTGCTCATTATGTAGTGTCCTTCTTTGTCTCTTGTAATGGTTTTTAGTTTAAAGTCTATTTTGTCTGATATGAGAATTGCTACTCCAGCTTTCTTCTCATTTCCATTTGCATGGAATATCTTTTTCCATCCCCTCACTTTCAGTCTGTATGTGTCCCTAGGTCTGAAGTGGGTCTCTTGTAGATAGCATATATATGGGTCTTGTTTTTGTATCCATTCAGCCAGTCTGTGTCTTTTGGTGGGAGCATTTAATCCATTTACATTTAAGGTAATTATCGATATGTGCGTTCCTATTACCATTTACTTAATTGTTTTGGGTTGTTCTTGTAGGTCTTCTCCTTCTCTCGTGTTTGTTGCCTAGAGAAGTTCCTTTAGCATTTGTTGTAAAGCTGGTTTGGTGGTGCTGAACTCTCTCAGCTTTTGCTTGTCTGTAAAGGTTTTAATTTCTATGTCAAATCTGAATGAGATTTTGCTGGGTAGAGTAATCTTGGTTGTAAGTTTTTTTCCTTCATCACTTTAAATATGTCCTGCCACTCCCTTCTGGCTTGTAGGGTTTCTGCTGAAAGATCAGATGTTAACCTTATGGGGATTCCCTTGTGTGTTATTTGTTGTTTTTCCCTTGCTGCTTTTAATATGTTTTCTTTGTATTTAATTTTTGACAGTTTGATTATTATGTGTCTTGGCGTGTTTATCCTTAGGTTTATCCTGTGTGGGACTCTCTGTGCTTCCTGGACTTGATTGACTATTTCCTTTCCTATATTAGGGAAGTTTTCAACTATAATCTCTTCAAATATTTTCTCAGTCCCTTTCTTTTTGTCTTCTTCTTCTGGGACCCCTATAATTCGAATGTTGGTGTGTTTAATGTTGTCCCAGAGGTCTCTGAGAGTGTCCTCAGTTCTTTTCATTCTTTTTTCTTTCTTCTGCTCTGCAGTAGTTATTTCCACTATTTTATCTTCCAGGTCACTTATCCGTCCTTCTGCCTCAGTTATTCTGCTATTGATCCCATCTAGAGTATTTTTCATTTCATGTATTGTGTTGCTCATCGTTGCTTGCTTCCTCTTTATTTCTTCTAGGTCCTTGTTAACTGTTTCTTGCAATTTGTCTATTCTATTTCCAAGATTTTGAATCATCTTTACTATCATTATTCTGAATTCTTTTTCAAGTAGACTGCCTATTTCCTCTTCCTTTGTTAGGTCTGGTGGGTTTTTATCTTGCTCCTTCATCTGCTGTGTGTTTTTCTGTCTTCTCATTTTGCTTATCTTACTGTGTTTGGGGTCTCCTTTTTGCAGGCTGCAGGTTTGTAGTTCCCTCTGTTTTTGGTGTCTGTCCCCAGTGGCTAAGGTTGGTTCAGTGGATTGAGTAGGTTTCCTGGTTGGGGGGACTAGTGCCTGTGTTCTGGTGGATGAGGCTGGATCTTGTCTTTCTGGTGGGCAGGTCCACGTCTGGTGGTGTGTTTGGGGATGTTGGTAGCCTTATTATGATTTTAGGCACCCTCTCTGCTAATGGGTGGGGCTGTAGACCTGTCTTGCTCTTTGTTGGGCATAGGGGTCCAGCACTGTTCGTTGTTGGTCCTTGAGTGAAGCTGGGTCTTGGTGTTGAGATGAAGATCTCTGGGAGATTTTTGCCGTTTGATATTGCATGGAGCTGGGAGGTCTCTTGTGGACCAGTGTCCTGAGATTGGTTCTCCCACCTCAGAGACACAGCCCTGATGCCTGCCTGGAGCACCAAGAGCCTTTAATCCACACGGCTCAAAATAAAAGGGAGAAAAAATATAAAGGAAAGAAAGGAAGGACGGAAGGAAGGGAGGAAGGAAGAAAGGAAGGGAGGAAGGAAGAAAGGAAGGAAGAAATGAAGGAAGAAAGCAAGAAAGGAAGGAAGGAAGGAAGGAGGAGAGGAAGAAAGGGGGAAGGAAGGGAGGAAGGAAGGGAAGAAGAAAGGAAGGAAGGGAGAATGGAAGGAAGAAAGGAAGGAAGGAGGGAAGAAAGGAAGAAAGAAAGGGAGAAGACAAAGTAAAGTAGGATAAAATATAGTTATTAAAATAAAAAATAATTATTAAAAAAAATTTCTATTAAAAAACAAAACAAACCAAAAAAAACGGGTCGTTCTAATCCTAGGACAAATGGTGCAAGCAAAGCTATACAGACAAAATCT
This sequence comes from Kogia breviceps, assembly GCF_026419965.1. NCBI lineage: Eukaryota > Metazoa > Chordata > Mammalia > Artiodactyla > Physeteridae > Kogia > Kogia breviceps. The sequence goes on from NC_081321.1 coordinate 34,836,295, forward strand.
CACACAGCAGCACACACATACACACTCACAAAAAGAAAAAAAGGGGAAAATAATATTATATCTTGCTCCCAAAGTCCACCTCCGCAACTTCGGATATTTCGCTGTCTATTCGGGTTTTCCACAGATGCAGGGCATTTCAAGCTGATTGTGGAGCTTTAATTCGTTGCTTCTGAGGCTGCTGGGAGAGACCTTCCCCTCTCCTCTTTGTTCGCACAGCTGCTGGGGTTCAGCTTTGGACTTGGCCCCGCCTCTGCGTGTAGGTCGTCCGAGGGCGTCTGCCCTTCACTCCGACAGGACGGTGTTAAAGGAGCAGCTGATTCGTGGTCTCTGGCTCACTCAGGCAGGGGGGAGGGAGGGGCATGGATAAGGGGCGAGCCCGCGGAGGCAGAGGCCGGCGTGACGCTGCCCCGCCCCGAGGCGTGCCGCACGTTCTCCCGTGGAGGGAGGGGCATGGATAAGGGGCAAGCCCGCGGCGGCAGAGGCCGGCGTGACGCTGCACCGGCCCGAGGCGCGCCGCGCGTTCTCCCGGGAAAGCTGTCCCTGGATCCCGGGACCCCGGCAATGGCAGGCTGCACGGTCTCCCGGGAGGGGAGGTGTGGAGAGTGACCTGTGCTCGTACACAGGCTTCTTGGTGGCGGCAGCAGCAACCTTAGCGTCCCACGCCCGTCTCTACTGTCCGTGCCAACAGCTGCGGCTCACGCCTGTTTCTGGAGCTCCTTTACACGGTGTGCTTAATCCCCTCTCCTCTCGCACCAGGAGACAAAGAAGCAAGAAAAAGTCTCTTGTCTCTTCAGCAGCTCCGCGCCCGTTTCTGCAGCTCCTTTAAGCGGCGCGCTTAAACCCCTCCTCGCGCACCAGGAAGCAAAGAGGGAAGAAAAGGTCTCTTGCCTCTTCGGCAGTTCCAGACTTCAACCGGACTCCCTCCCGGCTAGCCGTGGCGCACTAACCCCTTCAGGCTGTTTTCACTCTGCCACTCCAGACCTTTCCCTGGGATCCGACTGAAGCCCGAGCCGCAGCTCGAGCTCCCAGCCCCCACCCGCCCCGGCCGGTGAGCAGACAAGCCTCTCAGGCTGGTGAGTACTGGTCGGCACCGATTCTCTGTGGAAATCTCTCCGCTTTGCCCTTGGCACCCTGTGGCTGCGCTCTCCTCTGCGTCACCGAAGCTTCCCCCCGCTCCGCCACCCGCAGTCTCCGCCCGCGAAGGGGCTTCTAGTGTGTGGGAAATCTTTCCTCCTTCACGGCTCCCTCCCACAGGTGCAGGTCCCGTCCCTATTCTTTGTCTCTGTTTATTCTTTTTTCTTTCGCCCTACCCAGGTACGTGGGGGAGTTTCTTGCCTTTTGGGAGGTCTGAGGTCTTCTGCCAGCGTTCGGTGGGTGTTCTATAGGAGAAGTTCCACGTGTAGATGTATTTCTGATGTATCTGTGAGGAGGAAGGTGATTTCCGCGTCTTACTCTTCCGCCATCTTCTCGCCTCTCCTAGTATTTCTTCAATATAGAATTATTTCTATTTTGAAGCAAGAAGGACTTTTTAGGAGTATGAAAGAATGCTTAAGATCCGTTAAGTCCCTCATTGCCAGTTTTTAGTCTCTGCATAACCTTGAATATTTTATTAGCAATGCCAGTTTGCTTTTCAGTATGCAAACTTACTGCTCAAAGGAACCTCCAATAGACTTGCCAGTGGAAAATATGAAGTGTCTATGCAGTTAAAGAGGATAAAAACTTGTCACTCCTGGTTTTATTTCTTCACTCCGTACATGGTTCTTACTCCATTTCATCCTTGGGAGATGTAATAAGGCCAATTAAAATTATATGCAATTTTCTGATGTTGTAAAGGATGCATGGCTCTGACGGAAGAAAGTGGCTAACGGTGGTTGCCAGGGGCAACCAACAAAGCTGTAAATTAATAGGCTTGCTTCTTTCAAATACGGCATTAATCGGGTGGAAGGAGGGAAATTTAAAATTGTTTCGTAGGGGAAAAACTTCATGCGTTAGGGGGATTCTTAGATTCTTAATATGTTTGCATGCCAAGTTGAATTTACGAGCCTCTTGGGGATCTCCTTGAAGAGATTACTGAGAAGCAGTTCTGAAGAGAGACCTGTGGTTTGCTGGATCAAAAAAGAAAACCACAGAGCATGAGGTGATTCGCTAAAAAGAGATGATGACAAACTTCGGGAGTCAAGCCAAAATTAAATAGTTTGGGTGGAGGTTTTTCCTTAAAGCCAAGGAGACAGTGTCAATCAGTTGACGTTATTTCTGTTTTGCTTTAGAAAAGTTTAAAGAGCATCTGCTTAAATATCGATGCTTATTTTAAGTTAATTTAAACTTTAGCTATTTGCATAATATATGTGCTTTTAATTGCAAAAGGATTTGGAAGCTCATGCTAATTTGTTATTTCAATAAAGTTTAGGGCTTGCAATTTAGACCAAAAACAAATCCATGATTCTGCCACTAATTGGTGCTAAAATTATTTAAATTGCAAGGGTATTTTGTCAAGTGGCTCCTTGAGGAAGGTGTGTGCATGTTCTGTAAGTCTGTTGGTGAAGACTTTTATGAAGTGTTTTGCAGTGTCATATGTATCATGACTCAGGTGATGAATCCATTTTTTTAAACAGAATTTTCTCTTCTGAATGGTATGATTCTCAGTGTGATACGATAAACTACTGTTTCTCTCTTCAGTTTTAAGCAGTAGGAGGCTTATGCTTAATTTAGTGCACAACTGCAAAGTCCCTATTAGGTTACTTTTAGTAATATGACCTGATAAAATAAAGATTAAAATTAATAATAATAGTAAACTGTAAACTCCATGAAGCAGAGGCTTTGGTTATTTTCACCATTATTCTCAGTGCCTAGAATAGTTTCTGGACATATTTGGAGTTCAGTAAATATTTATTTATTTATTTGAAGTATAGTTGACCTACGACACTCTGTTAGTTCCTGGTGTCCAATATAGTGATTCCATGTTTCTATACATTACAACATGATCACGGTAAGTGTAGTTACCATCTGTCACCATACAAAGTTATTAAAGTATTCCTGATTGCGTTTCTCATGTTGTACATTTCATCCCTGTAATTCATTTATTTTGTAACTGGAAGTTTGTGCCTCTTAATCTCTCTCACCTGTTTCACTCAAGCCCCAACCCCCCTCCACTCTGGCAACCACCTGTTTGTTCTCTGTATCTTTGACTCTGTTTCTGTTCTGTTCACTTATTTTGTTTTCAGAATTCACATATAAGTGAAACCATAAGGTATTTGTCTTTCTCCATCTTACTTATTTCACTTAATATAATACCCTCTAGGTCCATTCATGTTGTCCCAAATGGCAATATTGCATTCTTTTTATGGCAGTTCATTGTGTGTGTATATATATATATATATATATATATATATGTATATATATATATATACACACACACACACACACGCCATGTCTTCTTTGACCATTCATCTATGGATGGACACTTAGGTTGCTTCCATATCTTGGCTATTGTAAATAATGCTACAATGAACATAGGGGTGTATGTATCTTTTCAAATTAGTGTTTTTATTTTCTTCAAAAGATGCCCAGAAATGGAATTATTTTTAATTTTTTGAGGAACCTCTGTACTGTTTTCTATAGTGGCTGTACCAAGTTACAATCCCAGAGGCAGTGCACAAGGATTCCCCTTTCTCCACATCCTTGCCAACCGTTGTTAATTGTTGTCTTTTTGATAATAGCCCTCTGACAGGTGTGAAGTGGTATTTCATTGTGATTTTGATTACATTTACCTGATGATTATTGATGTTGAGCATGTTTTCATGTGTCTGTGGGCCATCTGTATGTCTTTGAAAAAATGTCTGTTCAGGTCCTCTTTAACTCTGGTAGTTTTTTTCATGTTGAGTTGTATGAGTTCTCTGTATATTTTAGATATTAACCCCTTATCAGATAAATTGTTTGCAGATAACTTCTTCTATTCAGTAGGCTGCCTTTTCATTTTGTTGATAGTTTCCTCAGCTGTGAAAAAGCTTTTCAGTTTGATGTAGCCCCATTTATTTATTTTCAGTTTTGTTTCCCTTGCCTGAGGAGACAGATCCAAGAAAATATTGCTATGACAGATGTCAAAGAGTGTACTCCCTATGTTTTCTTTTAGGAATATTATGGTTTCAAGACTTACATTTAAACCTTTAACCCATTTTGAATTTATTTTTGTATATGCTGTGAGAAAGTGGTTCAGTTTTATTCTTTTGCATGTAGCTGTCCAGTTGTCCCAACACCGTTTATTGAAGAGGTTGTCTTATTTTTATTGTATATTCTTGGCCTTTTTGTAGATTAGTTGATCATATAACTGTAGGTTTATTTCTGAAATTTCTATTCTGTTTCATTGATCTACCTGGCTGTTTTTGTGCCAGTACTTTACTTTTTTGATTACTTTAGCTTTGTAGTATACTTTGAGGTCAGGGAGCATGATACCTCCTGCTTTGTTCTTCCTCAACGTTGTTTTGGTTATTTGGGGTCTTGTGTTACCATACAAATTTTAGAATCATTTGTTCTAGTTCTATGAAAAATTCTATTGGTGTTTTGATAGTGATTGCCCTGTAACTGTAGATTGCCATATGGAGTATAGTTATCTTAGCAATATTAATTCTTCCAATCCATGAGCATGATCTATCTTTCCATTTTTTTGTGTTGTCTTCAGTATCCTTCATCCATGTCTTATAGTTTTCCCAGTACAGGTATTTACTTCCTTGGTTAGATTTATTCTTAGGTATTTTATTCTTTTGGATACAATTGTAAATTTCTATTTCTGATCGTTTGTTGTTAATGTACAGATTATGTATATTAATTTTGTATCTGGCAACTTTATTTATTAGTTCTAATTTTTTTGGCATTGTCTTTAGGATTTTCTATATACAGTATCATGCCATCTGCAAACTGACACTTTTACTTCTTTCTTTCCAATTTGGATTCCTTTTATTTATTTATTTTCTTATCTGCTTGCTGTGGCTAGGACTTCCAAAACTGTGTTACAAAAAGTGGTGAGATTGGGCATACTTTCTTGTTCCTTATGTGAGAGGAAATGCTTTCATCTTTTCACTATTGAGTATAATGTTGGCTGTATGTTTGTCATATTTAGCTTTTATTGTATTATGTTCCCTCTATACCCACTTTGTTGAGAGTTTTAACATAAATGTTTAATTTTGTCAAAAGCTTTTTTGGCATCTATTGAGATGATCATACAATTTTTATTTTTCAATTTGTTAATGTGGTGTATCACATTGATTGATTTGGAGATATTGAACCATCCTTGTGTCCCTGAAATAAATCCCACTAGATTATGATGTTATGACCCTTTTTATAATTGTTGAATTTGGTTTCTTAATATTTTGTTGAAGATTTTTGTGTCTGTGCTCATCAGTGGTATTGACCTATAATTTTTCTTTTGTGGTATGTTTGTCTGATTTTAGTGTCAGGGTGATGCTGGCCTCATAAAGTGAATTTGGAAGCATTCCTTCCTCTTCAATGTTTTTGGAATAGTTTGAGAAGCATAGGTGTTAACTCTTCTTTAAATGTTTGGTAGAATTCACCTGTGAAACTATCTCGTCCTGGACTTTTATTTTTGAAAAGTTTTTTGATTACTGATTCAATTTCATTACTGGTAATTGGTCTGTTCTTTTTTTCCTATTTCTTCATGCTTCAGTCTTAGAGATTGTACATTTCTAGGAATTTATCCATTTCTCTAGGTTGTCCATTTTGTTGTCATATAATTGTTCATAGTAATCTCTTATTATCCTTTATATTTCTGTGGTGTCAGTTGTAACTTCTCTTTCATTTCTGATTTTATTTATTTGGGCCCTCTTTTTTTCTTGAGTCTGGCTAAAGGTTTATCAAATTTGTTTATCATTTTAAAGAACAAGACCTTTGTTTCATTGATCTTTTCTATTTTTTTAGTCTCTGTTTCATTTATTCCCACTCTAATCTTTATTACTTCCTTCCTTCTACTAACTTTCAGTTTTGTAATGTTTTGACATCATAGTTTACATCTTTTTATCTTGTGTATCCGTTAACTACTTATTGTGTACATAGATGATTTTATTACTTTTGTCTTTTAACATTCCTACTAGCTTTATATGTGGTTGATCTACTACCTTTCCTGTATGTTTGCCTTTACCAGTGAGATGTTTCCTTTCATAATTTTCATATTTCTAGTTGTTTTCTTTTCTGCTTAGAGAAGTCACTTGTAAAGCTTGTTTAGTAGTGCTAAGCTCATTTAACTTTTGTTTCTCTGTAAAACTCTTTATCTCTCCTTCAAATCTGAATACCCTTGCCTGGTATAGTGTTCTTGGTTATAGGTTATTTTTTTCCTTTCATCATTTAAAATATATCATGCCACTTCCTTCTGGCCTGCAGAATTTCTGCTGAAAAGTCAACTGGTGGTCTTACGGGAGTTCCCTTGTATGAAACTAGCTGCTTTCTCCTGCTTCTTTCAAGTTTCAGTTTTTATCTTGAATGCTTGCCATTTTAATCACAATGAGTTGGTGTGGATCTCTGTAGGTTCTTCTCAATTGGGACACTGTGCTTCCTGGACCTGGATGTCTGTCTCCTTTCCCAGGTTAGATAAATTTTTAGAGAACTTCAAAAATTCTCTGCTCTTTTCTCTCTCTCTCTTCTCATTCTGGGATCCCTATAATCCCAATGTTTTTATGCTTGATGTTGTGCCAAAGGTCCCTTAAACTTTCCTCCGTTTAAAAAACTCTCTTTCCTTTTTTTTTTCTGTTCAGTTTGGGTGACTTCCACTACTCTATCTTGCAGATTGCTGATCTGTTCCTCTGCATTATCTGATCTTCTGTTGATTCCTTCTAGTGTACTTTTTATTTTGGTTATTGTATTCTTCAGCTCTGTGTGGTTCTTCTTTATATTTTCTAACTCTTTGTTAAGCTTCTCACTGTATTCATCCATTTTCTCCTAAGTTTGTTGAGCATTTTAATGATCATTACTTTGAAGTCTTTACCAGGTAGATAGCTTATTTTCACTTAACTTTGTTCTTCTTCTGGTGTTTTAGCTTGTTTCTTTGTTTGGAATACATTCTTCTGTCACCTCATTTAGGCTAATTTTCTGTTTTCATTTCTATGTATTAGGTAGATTGGTTACCTTTCCTGATCTTGTAGAAGGGGCCTCATGTGGGAGACATCTTTTGGGGCCCAGCAGTACATTCACCTCTGGTCACTACAGCTACATGCTCTCGGGCTGCCCCCTATGTGGACTGTGTGGGCCTCCTGTTGTGGTGGGAATGACTACTACGGGCACGCTGCCCTGCCTGGTTAGCTGTCAGACCCTGTCTCGTGTGGTAGCTCCTGGCCCTCTGGTGGGTGGGTCTGGGTCCTAATGCAGCTGACTGTAGGACCTGGGGGGCCCAGGACTGGAAGTTAGCCAGCGGCTGAGCAGAGCTGAGTCCCAGTTTGATGGCTGCATGGGCCAGGGTGTCCTGGGACTGGTGCTGGCCCACTGGTGGGGGGGACCAGGTCCTGCAGCAGCTGGCAGCAGTTCCCAGGGAGCCCAGAGATGTTGCCAGTCTGCTGATGGGCAGAGCTGAGTCCCTGCAAGGCTGGCTGCTCAGCCTAGGGGAGTCCCATGGCTGGTGCCAACTGGCTGGTGGATGGGTAAGCCCCCACACTAATAAGCTAGAGGGAAGATTCCTAAATAGTGCTTACCAGCACCAGTGTCCTCGTGGTAGAAGGAGTTTCCCAAAAGGGCTCTCACCAATGTCTGTGTCCCCATGGGGAGTCCCGGTTGCCTCCTGCCTCTCTGGGAGGCACTCCAAGATCAGCAATTGGGTCTCACCCAAGCTCCTTTAAGATTACTGCATATGCACTGGGTCTCAGAGTGTGTGAGATTTTCCATGTGCCCTCTAAGAGCAGAGTCTCTGTTTCCTTTAGCCCTCTGGCTCTCCTGTACACAATTTCCTGCTGTCCTGTGCAGAACCACTATTCTGGGGAGCCCAATGCAGTTCTCAGACAATTTTCACCTTGGGGAGAACCTCAGCAATTGTGATTTTCCTCATGTTCATGGGTTGCCTACCTAGGGGTATGGGTCTTGATTATACTGGGTCTCTGCCCCTGATGCCAGCTTACTGTGTTTCTTTTCTTTAGTCTTTGGTTGTAGAAGACCTTTTTCTGCTAAAATTCAGGTCATGCTCATCAGTAGTTATTCTGTAAATAGCGGTAATTTTGGTGAGTCTGTGGGAGGAGTTAAACTTCAGGTCTTCCTAATATATATACCATCTCGGCCACCCAGTCATTATTATTTCTTGAAAACATTGGATAAATAATTCATAGAGAAATATATGTATGATTATAGGATTATATTTTTTATTTGGAGAAGATAAAACTCCAAAAATTACAAATTTTATTTTGTAAAAATCCATGTAAATCATTCAGGGTAGGGGGCTTCATAAAAAGTGTTGAACTGAAATTTTCCTTGTAATCAAGAAAGAGTTCATGTGGTAAGCAACAGAAAAGAGATAAAGAAGAGATCCCACTCTTGTGCAGATAAACAAATGTAGCTGAAATTCAGTAAAGTTGTTACTGAGTTCAAGTTCGTAATGCTTGCCACATGATAGACCAGTAAAGTGAGAAATGAGTTGCTGGGGCAAGGAATAGTGACTTTATCTGGAAAGCCAGCAGACCGAGAAGATAGTGGATTAGTGTCCTAAAGAACCATCTTACCTGGTAAGAATTCAGGCTTCTTTTATACTAAAAGGGGAGGGGGACCGTTGGTTGTTGCAGACTTCTTGGTATCAGAATCCTTTATTCTTGCATCTGTCCAGGTATGTCAGGTCATGATGTTCCTGTAAACCTGCCAGAGGACAGATGTTGTTGAGGACAAATGTTGTTGAGACAAGTGTTATTCTCTGTTCTGCAACTTTTTATCTCTATGTGAATGGGAAAGTGTTATACCTTTAATGTCAGATCCTTGAGAATGGGCTATCCTGTATATTTCACGCTATAGGCAGCATTCTTAACTTATAGCAAAAGCAATAGAATACAGAGGTTAAAGTAAAAGAAATGGACCCAATATGGGGTCAGATTTGTTCTTCCCTATTAAAAAGTGGGTCAGGGCTTCCCTGGTGGCGCAGTGGTTGAGAGTCCGCCTGCCGATCCGGGGGACACGGGTTCGTGCCCCGGTCCGGGAAGATCCCACGTGCCTCAGAGCGCCTGGGCCCGGGAGCCATGGCCGCTGAGCCTGCACGTCCGGAGCCTGTGCTCCGCAGCGGGAGAGGCCACAACAGTGAGAGGCCCGCGTCACTCACACACACACACACACACACACACACACACGCAGCGATTTACATTGTTACTTTTGTAACATGGTCCCTCTCTCCATGATAATGATGTTATAAGGAGAACATCACATACAAGTGAAGTAAACAGTAAATTAGTTTGGAGAACCAATTAGGATCTTTAAGAATGATCAGGTGAGGCATCTGGCAAGGGTTTGAGGGATAAGTAAATGAGATTATGGCTATGGGCCTTAGCTGTAGAAGTAAAAGATGGTGTTCTAAGCATCCTCTGGAATTGTTTGTAGAGTTATTTATCTTCCTGCTGACTTGGTGAGTCAGACTAAACAAGCTAACTGTTTTGAGTTACCTGTGTCACCTGTTCTGATTTGAAGCCATTGCTTAATTGGAGGAAACCCCAGGCCTTGAAGAATATGGACTGTATTTATTTGGTGCAGGCAGTTTTGTAAATTGGCATGGGTATCTAGCAGTGATGAGAGCTGGTTGTCACAATTAATTATTTTTCTTGATTCTTACAGAGGAGTTTGAGCCCACCCAAAGAGTTTAGAATAAGTAGAATGGGGAATCGCCATTTAAATCTCTATTCCTTATGACTTTTAATTTTTTTAATTTATGTAATGGTTTACTATGCATGTGTCTTGTTATAAAGTGCCTCAAATCTTTGTTTTGGATGTTGTCATGGCATAAATAATAATTTTTTAAAATGGTGTTAATCTTTTTACAGCTCAGAAAAGCATAAGCCCTCAGGTATTAACTCAGCTTTTTGAATGAAACCTATAGTTTTCAGGAAATATAGGGATCTGTATTAATTTTTAAAGTTATGTGGATAAGTAAAACAGGGCTAGGCAGGGGGACTTTTTGCAATTTGATATTGGGTAGCAGAAAGGCCTCACTGAAAGGTAACATTTTAGCAAAGACCTGGCAAAAGAAAGGGAGTGAGCCTGGCAGATATCAATGGGAGGAACATTCCAGGCTGAGAAAACTAAAGAAAATAAAAAAGCCTTGAGGTAGGAGTGCACCTGGTGTGTTGAGTCAAGACCAAGGAGTAGACCTAGTCAGGGGAAGATGGCAGGCGATGAGGTCCAGGCGTTCACAAGAGGCGGAGTGTGTAGGGCCTTTTTGGGCCTTGGGAAGAGTGCCTATACTAAGTGAGGTAGGGAGTCGTTGGGGGCATTTAGAAGCAAAGGAGCAACATGACCCAACTTAAGTTTTAAAAAGGATTATTCTGGCTTCTATCATTGTCTCAGTTAGGAACACATGTGGCTGCAAGACACAGAGTATCTAATAGTAGTTTAAATGAATAGGGGATTCATATTATATTTGTTTTTAATACAGGAGATTTCTGGAATTGGTTCAGCATTTCCATTTTGCCATCATAGACTCAGGCTCTATTTATCTTTCTTTTCTATCATCCCCCACCTACTGGCTTTCCTCTTGTGCTCTTTGCCTCCTGGTTATGGTGTGGCTGTATAGTATAACATGGAACAAAGTCATCACATCTTTGTGCAGGGAAAAAAGGAGGAAGGAAAGGCAACACTAGCCACCTCTACCTGGAAATATTTACCTTTGTGTAACAGGCTATTCTTTCTGTAAGAGAAGATGAAAAAGTATAATATTTGTTTTCTTGGCCTCTACGGAGAGGCAGGAAAAGAGTTGGGGATGGGTGCTAGATCAGTTAACCTACAGTGTCTGACAACCGCGAACCATTTTATCCGTGTTGCTTTATCAATTTACCAGGCTCTTTGCTGTACATTTTCTCATTTGGGTCCTACAGTAATCCTTTGGGGGAAGGCAAGGAAGGGGTGTTAGGCTCCATTGGAAAGATTAGAAAGTCAAGACCCAGAAGTGCCTGCCCCACGGGGTAGTTTAGTGACAGGTCAGGGACAAGAAAAGATGTCACTGACTCTCATTCATTATTTCCTGGCACCTAACTTTAGAATCATATGAAAAGCCTGGCTTCTCTCCCTAGCTGATGCATTACCATATGCATCCAGCCTCCTCCAGTAAACGAGAGGCTACTAGAAGGCTCCTGCTCTCTCGGAAGGCTTGGGGACTACAGTCACTCTGTGGCCTGTTTTCTGGTTACCTGAGGTCTGAGCTCCTTGAGGCAACACAGAAAGCCAAGGAGTAAAGAAAAGCATTATTCTGGGCATGAAAGAGGCAGAGTCATCCATCTGGCCTGTGACCCGGTAGAAGGGTTGCTGAAAATTCATGGATTGAATGTTTTTCTGGCAGAAACATTTAAAATGCACCAGAAGAGCTCTCTCTGTAAAGGAAGTATCTTTTAATTAATATTATGAATTATATAATTATTTTATAAAGGTAACAATTGCCCTTTGCCTCTTGACGAAATCTGTGGTTTACTATTTCTATAAGACGTGCCTGAAGCTGGGTTTCCAAGTGGCTCTGAGAAGCAGAACATCTGCACTCTGTGTCAGACGAGATTTTTTCCTCCTGTCTCAGAGTGGATGCAGCTAAGAGGGGCTGGTGTAGCTCTTCAGCTTTCGATCCATCTTCTGTCCAGGGGTGCATTCACCCTTCCCTTTCACAACACTGATGTTGTTTTAGCTAAGCGACCTTGGGACCAAAATAATGAATGCCCTAAGGCTCCGACTTGGCTATGAAAAGACACAGCAAGGCCCTAAGTTTAGGAATAAAAATGTAAAAAATTATAAGGGGGCTTCCCTGGTGGCGCAGTGGTTGAGAGTCCGCCTGCCGATGCAGGGGACACGGGTTCGTGCCCTGGTCTGGGAAGAAAGATCCCACATGCCGCGGAGCGGCTGGGCCCGTGAGCCATGGCTGCTGAGCCTGCGCGTCCGGAGCCTGTGCTCCACATGACGGGAGAGGCCACAACAGTGAGAGGCCCACGTACTGCAAAAAAAAAAAAAAAAAAAAAAAAAAAAAATAAGGAATGGAAAATTTAACTTATATATGATATTGAGAATGCAAACTGCATTTAATCCTTTTTAAAAAGCATGAAATGTTACTATTTTTATTACTATTTCTGTTTTACAGGTAAAGAAACTGAAATCTAATTAAACTACTTAAAGTTACAATCAATAAGCAATCGAAAACCGGGTTTTCGATCCAAGCATGTTTTACTCAGTTAAATACTAACAGCTTTCTGCGTCCTAAACACTCTAGCGCAAAACAAACATACACACACAAAAGAACTCTAGGGAAAAATTAGGAAAGGTGATAAAATTCTAGGAAGTCTCAGGGACTGAATTCAGAAACAGGTAATACCAGAGGTATACTATAAATGGGATTTGTTATGGCCTGGTTCAAGATCAGTGTGGTTGGTTCTCAAATGTCTATGTGATTGAAAATCGTTGAAGGAGTTTCTTTTAAAATGTACATTCCTGGGCTCCGACCCAGAGGTTCTGGTTAAGTAGGGGTGAGGCAGAGTCTGGGAATCCGCACCTGGTAAGTATCCAGATGACTTTAATGCAGATTCTCTGCAAAAGACATTTAGAGAAATATTACTCAAAATTGAAATTCAGTAGTCAGAACTGCACCAAGAATTCAGGAGCCTTCTGGCTTCACTTCCAGGAATTGGGAGAAAACAGATTGATGCACTGCTCACGAATGAAGATAAACAGATTTTCTCCAATAGAGAATTTTCCCATTTATTCCAAGACTTTGAGAACTTAGAGAAGGTATAGAAGAAGCAGAGAAACCCCTTTCTAGGTAAAATTACAGAAATTAAAAAATATATATATAAAGAGGGAAATGTACACCATGTGTATTATTTTTCCCCCTTACTTTGATTCTATAATTTTTTAAAAAATTTCCCTCACACAGCCAGACACACTAGAAGAGAGTCTCAGAGGAAGCTAAAAATACTGCTCTTTTCACTAACAGACTTCACATCCCCATTGCTTCTTTCTTTCTGAATCCTTAGTAGAGAAGGTATCTTTTGTCTCTTGCCTTTTTCTGACAAGAATTAGGTTCCTGGGCTCTGAGTTACTTTTGTGATAGGTTCCCACCTCTCTGGCCAAATTCACCAGATCCGCATTGAGGCCAAGAGTTCCGTTCCCCTGGATGTCACTCAGACCTGATGTTGGGCTCAGGCAGAGCAGGGGCTTTATTTTAAATAGAGAGCTCAGCCTGGCAACACAAAGAGTAAAACAGAACAAAAGTCCCAAGGCTGTAGTCTTGAATATAAGTTTGTTCCTTCATTCAGCAAATGTTTATTGAGTGTCTGTTTTTTGTCAGGTATGTGCCAGGTGCTAGGCTGAGAAATAATTTATGGTTAAAAGAACTGATTGAGAAAACCACACTGTCTTTGTTTTCCTGTTGGAAACCTTTAAAATTTGCTTGCCTATTCTGTATTATAAGCTTATTTAAACATATGAATAAATAAATTACTCTTGAGAATTTATTACTATGCCTGTTGCCCAGAAAACTGTGTATTTTGAGGTCATGTAAAGAAGAACAGTGCTAACAGCACAGACTTAAGAGTTAAACTGATTCTGGGTCACATCTGGCTTTTGATTCCTGTTAGTGGGGTGAACCCAGGCAAAAGTTACTTCTTTCCTTTGAGCCTCATTTAAAAAAAATCTATAAAGTATACTTTAGAGGCTCTTTCTGAAGAGTAAATAACTAAAGCATTTGGCACATATTTAATATTTAATAAATTTCAGTTACTGTTATTGTTGAGGTTTTTCAGATGCCCCCGAGGAGCTTATAGTATAGGTGGGGACACAGATATGTCTTTATATTTAAAGGTGAAAAGCAAGGCAGTGCGATGAGCACCAGATGGGTCAGAGAAGCACCAAGAGCTGTTGGACACGGAAGCAAGGAGAGTTGTTGGAAGGGGCCTCCCTGGAAGCCACTCCTGACCATGACCATGTGGTGTAGACACAGCCTGACACCACCCTTGACGCCACCCTCTGACTGTATTTGCAAATCGATCTTCAGTGTGCAGTTCTCTATTTTGAGCTACACAAATCGAGAAATATCGCAAATGTAAGCAATAGAAGAAAAAGAACAATTATTTCTGTCAGGGAAAATGAAAGGATGTGTGATTATTTTAAGGTAGGAACATGGTTCTTAATAAAGTTTCTGGTCCATGAGCCATTTTGGAAAGACGAGAAAAAGAAATACAAGATAAGAAAAAATGAATGATAGAGCTTTTGTTTTTCATTTTTATTGCCTTCTCATGCCTAACAGGGGTTATAGGAAGCAAGTGGCAGTTAAACATGTGTTGAGGAATGAATGTGATTTCTGTATTTTCTGACTGATTTTGCATTCACAGTCATAAACAGAAACGATTTTTGTTAAAAACAACATATGTGGAATGGGAGGACTGGTAACTTTTGAAGTTATACCAGTTGCATTATAGCCAGGGTGATCATAAAATCTATTATCCAAAAGGGGACACTTTTGAGAATAGAAAGGGAATTTTTATTAATAACTAAGCTGAGATGAGTGTCAACTTGGGTTGTGTAAATTGGAATATATGGGCAGCATAATGATAGTTTTCATTTATTAAATATACATCATTAGTCATTTCTTAGTTAATATCAGAAATAAATTCATAGATCCTATAAAAACAAGCTTACAAAGGCTCAGTCATGCAAATGCTATGAGAAGAGTTAAGTGTTTAACATAAAAGAAAGAAATGAAAATAAATAGTTATTGAATGCTTTTTTGTTAGGCATCATCTCACTCAGTCATAGATATAAAGCTCAGAGAGATGGAAATTCCTCAAGGCTTCATTGCTAGTAAGTAATAGATATAAATGAGGCTTTAATTCCAGATCCGTCTGATTTGGGATTTTATCAGAATATACGTTGACAGTCTGGTACTAAAGTAGAAAGTTATATAATAACTGCATTTAAGTAAATACTGTGATTCTTAAAATAATTCACACTGTCTCAGAAACAGCAAGAGAATTTCAGAGGAAGAGGTAACCTGAACCTCTCCATGAAGGTTGAAGTCTCTCTTCCTGGAATCCTTCAGAACATGGGAGCATCCCTTACTCTGAGTTAATTTAGAACAAAAAATGGAAAGAGATGCAAGCTATTATCCATGTGCACTCATGCATTATTTTTTCTTAGTCCATTTCTTCTTTCCTCCAAAGGTCCATTCAGTTTTCTCAGAAATTGAGTGTTTTCAATTAACCCTTGCCTTGTGCTTTTTCCATGGTGATAAATGCTGATTTCTTTTTTTTTTTTTTTAATGTGCTAGACCTTTTTCTTTTTCTCTTTTTTTTTTTATTGGAGTATAATTGCTTTACAGTGTGTGTTAGTTTCTGCTGTGCAATGAAGTGAATCAGCTATATGTATACCTAGAGTCTGTCATACAGAGTGAAGTAAGTCAGAAAGAGAAAAATACCGTATATTAATGCATATATGTGGAATTTAGAAATATGGTACAGATGAACCTATCTGCAGGGAAGGAATAGAGATGCAGACGTAGAGAACAGATGTGTGGACACAGTTGGGGGAAGGGAGGGTGGGATAAACTGGGAGATTAGGTTTGACATAAATACACTACCATGTGTAAAATAGATAGCTAGTGGGAACCTGTGGTATAGCACAGGGAGCTCAGCTTAGTGCTCTATGATGACCTAGAGGGGTGGGATTGGGGGTGGGTAGGAGGAAGGTCCAAGAGGGAGGGGATATGTGTATATGTAATGCTGATTTCTTAAAGTGGCTCACTGGTAACCTTGTCTCTCTGTAAGAAACTAGACTAAGGTTACTTTGTGATTCCCATCTTGAACCTGAGCTATGCTCTCCCATTAGGTTTTGGTCAAGACTGGGCACATCTGAAGAATGATGGTGATGTTGCATGAGGAATAGGGGAGCTGGTGACCTTGAATCTTGAACATAGCGCTGGCTATAGTCAGACCTCTGTTTTCAAATCCCTATTCAGGCATGCAGTAGCTGTGTGGCTTTGGGCAAGTTACTTCACTTCTCTGTGCAGGGCTGGCTTCAAGGATGTTGTGGTCTATGCAGTTACACAGGGCCTGGTGCTCAGGAGGACTCTGCCTTTTGTTTAATGCTCTGCTATCCCTATCTTGAAATTTGTAGTATTTTTTGAACAAGAAGCCTTACATTTTCATTTTGCACTAGACCTCAAATTATGTAACAGGTCTTGTTTCTAATTTGTTTTATTCATTTATAAAACAGGGCTGGTGACATTTTTCTTCATCTTAGGGTGCATAGGATCCTCCTAGGAAAGGATATGCCAGCAGGAAGGTAGAGTCAGGCAATGGGCTTAACCCAAACTGTTTAATCCCTTAAAAAGGAAGGTTGAACTTGGCCATTGTGTGGTATTCACTCCTCTCCATGTCTGTTGGTTTAGCTAGCTGTGGGCATGTGCCATGGGTGGGAAGCGGGCAAATAAAAGTGCTCTTTTAAATGAGGATATCTAGGAGACATTAGAAGCACAAGGCAAACGTGTATGGAAACACCATCACGTAGTACGACATGAAGATTAGGGAAGTTTCTCTTTACTTCAGCAAAGCTGGGCTGTGGTCCCACCATGTTGGCATCGGCACCATAGCTTGGTGGACTGGCATTGGCCGAGTGCCAGTGGCGGTGCCGGCAGTGCTGGTAAATTTCCCTCTGAGGTTTTAAAGGGCCTCAGAGAGCCAAGCAGCAGATATACCCACCACCACTACCACCACCACAAAAATGAGCTGACATCATCATGGGAGGAAGAGGGGGAGAAGGGCAGATGTCAGGTGGTTCCTTAGGCACTGTATTAAAAACACAGGTGAGAAATTTTCTGAACACTGAGAAATAATTGGAATGGATTTTGTAAAGGGCTAGAGAGACTTTAAAAGCTAGTGGGGAAGTGGCATCGGAGAAAGGTGGGTTGTTGATAAAATTAAGACCTGTGTTGTATTCTGAGTTAGTGTGCTCTGTGACATATAGGTTACCTTGACAAATGAGCCTCCTTTATTACTATTAATTAATGTTGGGAATTATTGTATTTCAATTATATATTAGGCAATATAACTTTCTAGCAAATCATAATCTGAACACCAAAAGCAAGGAAAAAAAACAACTCAATACAAATGTTACTAATTCATCCCTTCTTTATAAAAAATAATAATGGCTTATTCCTGTGGTGTTTAGGAAGGTTTTTATTTCTTGCTCACACCTCATGGCTCATGAAGTTGAAGGCAATTTAGTATGCAAGTGAAGGATTCTGTTCATGAGCCTACATTTATACGGTAGAATTAAATATGAATAGCAAATCAGCACATATTCCCAATTAGCCAATACTCAATGTATTTGAGTAATCAGTGTCCACAAAAATATGTTGATTTTTGGTAATGCATGGTTAAAAAGAGTTGTCTTCTTAGCAGTTGAACTTTGTTATTGAGATCAGTGATGGATAAAGAGCTGATTGTGGATTCACTGTAGAAAGTTGTAAAATGGTGAGCCCAATGGATGAGACAATGACAACAAAAATAAAATCCACCACCCACTGCTAGGAACCAAAGTAAAGATGGGACTTAAATTAAACTATTGGTTTGACACTTTGTACAATGTATTTTTAAAAAACACGGTACTAAGAAGCAGATTTCTCAGTCTGCAGTGCCTGCCATGGAGAAGAAATATGCCATTTAACAAGTACCTTGCCCAGGTGTTTTTGCTCCTACCAGCTGGCAACTACAGAAGGTAGCACTGTCTTATACTCACCAGGACACATTACAACAAGTTCTCAGGTAGTTAAATAGAAGATATCCAGGCGTGCTCAGCAGGAACGAAGCTTTAATATTCTTAACCTGCTGAAGGCAGTGGAAAGTGTGCATTAGAACAGTTGCTCAAATGAGTCACACTTATATCTCCCTCCTAACCTGTTTCTTTACTAGGCTACTCTGAAGCTGGCATTTCCACGGTACAACTTGCTGCGAACAGGTCAAGAACTCTGCTCTGAATTTTTGCGAAACTTAGAGAGCTTTGTTTTCATTTAATGTTTGAAACCATTTTGGTTTATAGCCTATGTGAGAATATCTACCAAAAGACTTTTTGGAGGTCTTACTTTGGAACGGTCTGAGCTAAATTTATTACTTAGAAATGTAAACAATGGCTTGAACTATACACTTTCTAGCCCTTTAAGTGACCAGATACAATGTCACACTTCAGCCCTGAGCTTGGTTAATTCACTGCACCTTTATGTTGATTGGAAGGGATGACTCCTGTAGGATTTTGCTCTCAGTTTGAAATACCATCTGCTAAATTACCAAATTATGTTCTAAGCATTTTTTTTAAAATTAAGGGTTACCTTCTAAGAACAACTTAGAAACATTAAGATAATTTCACTTGCAGTCGTACCTTGAAAAAGAGGCAAAATGTTACTGCTTCATGATTTTGGCAGAGTATTTCAAACTAAACAGCACTATTTCATTTTTATTTTATTTCATTTTTTTAACATCTTTATTGGAATATTATTGCCTAACAATGGTGTTAGTTTCTGCTGTGTAACAAAGTGAATCAGCTATATGTATACATATATCTCCATATCCCCTCCCTCTTGCGTCTCCCTCCCACCCTCCCTATTCCGCCCCTCTAGGTGGTCACAAAGCACTGAGCTGATCTCGTGTGCTATGCGGAAACAGCACTATTTTATTATTCAATTTGCTGACAATTCCAGGTTCCTGGTACATATCTTAAATTTTATTAGTCATAAAAAATATATTCTTAAAGACATAGCTTTAGATATTCCCTGATACTGAAATATGTTGTTATACTTACAGTACACAAATCCAAAAAAACTTGAGGGACAAAAACCCCAATAATTCCTTGCCATTTCCTATAAATAAGTAATTCAAAATAAATGTAAAATCAAGGGACAAAATTCAGAAAGGAAAACTATAGGAAGTAAATAATCATAAGTTATGTGTTGATAAAAATTCAGAAAAAGGAAATGTAATAGAAATGTTTAATTTTTAATAAAGGAAACACCATTTGTTTAAAAGACATTTTAATGCTATTAGCCCCTTTTTTTTTCTTCAGCTAATGTTTTGCAGGAGCATTCCTCTGGAGCAGAGAGATCTGCCAATTAACCATAAGCATTTAAGATCCCACAGAATTATCTGATTTCTTGTAGAAGTTACTAAAACCATATCAAATAATAGAAAGTGGATGAGCTGGCTGAGAATAGATGTCATGCAACACATATGAAAGAGCTCTTTTTTTTTTAACATCTTTATTGGAGTATAATTGCTTTAAAATGCCGTGTTAGTTTCTGCTTTATAACTAAATAGGCTATACATATACATGTATCCCCATATCTCTTCCCTCTTGCATCTCCCTCCCTCCCACCCTCCCTATCCCACCCCTCTAGGTGGTCAGAAAGCACCAAGCTGATCTCCCTGTGCTATTCGGCTGCTTCCCACTAGCTATCTATTTTACATTTGGTAGTGTATATATGTCCATGACACTCTCTCACTTCGGCACAGCTTACCCTCCCCCCTCCCTGTGTCCTCAAGTCCATTCTCTATGACTGCATCTTTATTCCTGTCCTGGCCCTAGGTTCTTCAGAACCATTTTTTTTTTCTTTTGGATTCCATATATATGTGTTAGCATACAGTATTTGTTTTTCTCTTTCTGACTTGCTTTACTCTGTATGACAGACTCTATGTCCATCCACCTCACTACAAATAACTCAGTTTCAATTCTTTTTATGGCTGAGCAGTATTCCATTGAATATATATTCTACATCTTCTTTATCCATTCATCTGTCGATGGACTCTTAGGTTGCTTCCAGGTCTTTGCTATTGTAAATAGAGCTACAGTGAGCATGTGGTACATGACTCTTTGAATTATGGTTTTCTCAGGGTAATGCCCAGTAATGGGATTGCTGGGTCGTATGGTAGTTCTATTTTTAGTTTTTTAAGGAACCTCCATACTGTTCTCCATAGTGGCTGTATCAATTACATTCCCACCAACAGTGCAAGAGGGTTCCCATTTCTTCACACCCTCTCCAGCATTTATTGTATGTAGATATTTTGATGATGGCCATTCTGACTGGTGTGAGGTAATACCTCATTGTCATTTTGCATTTCTCTAATGATTAGTGATGTTGAGCATACTTTCACGTGTTTGTTGGCAATCTGTATATCTTCTTTGGAGAAATGTCTATTTAGGTCTTCTGCCCATTTTTGGATTGGGTTGTTTGTTTTTTTGTTATTGAGCTGCATGAGCTGCTTGTAAATTTTGGAGATTAATCCTTTGTCAGTTGCTTCGTTTGCAAATATTTTCTCCCATTCTAAGGGTTGTTTTTTTGTCTTGTTTATGTTTTACTTTGCTGTGCAAAAGCTTTTAAATTTCATTAGGTCCCATTTGTTTATTTTTGTTTTTATTTCCATTTCTCTAGGAGGTGGGTCAAAAAGGATCTTGCTGTGATTTATGTCATAGAGTGTTCTGCCTGTGTTTTCCTCTAAGAGTTTTTATAGAGTCTGGTCTTGCATTTGGGTCTTTAATCCATTTTATTTTTGTGTACACTGTTAGGAAGTGTTCTAATTTCATTCTTTTACATGCAGCTGTCCAGTTTTCCCAGCACCACTTATTGAAGAGGCTGTCTTTTCTCCATTGTATATTCTTGCCTCCTTTATCGAAAATAAGGTGACCCTATGTGCCTGGGTTTATCTCTGGGTTTTCTCTCCTGTTCCACTGATCTGTATTTCTGTTTTTGTGCCAGTACCATACTGTCCTGATGACTGTAGCTTTGTAGTATAGTCTGAAGTCAGGGAAGTTGATTCCTCCAGCTCCATTTTTCTTTCTCAAGATTGCTTTGGCTATTGGGGGTCTTTTGTGTTTCCATACAGATTGTGAAGTTTTTTATTCTAGTTCTGTGAAAAATGCCAGTGGTAGATTGATAGGGATTGCATTGACTCTGTAGATTGCTTTGGGTAGTATAGTCATTTTCACAATGTTGATTCTTCCAATCCAAGAACATGGTATATCTCTCCATCTGTTTGTATCATCTTCAATTTCTTTCCTCAGTGTCTTATAGTTTTCTGCATGCAGGTCTTTTATCTCCTTAGGTAGGTTTATTCCTAGGTATTTGATTCTTTTTGTTTAAATGGTAAATGGGAGTGTTTCCTTAATTTCTCTTTCATATTTTTCATCATTAGTGTATAGGAATGCCAGAGATTTCTGTGCATTAATTTTGTATCCTGATACTTTACCAAATTCATTGATTAGCTGTAGTAGTTTTCTGGTAGCATCTTTAGGATTCTCTATCTATAGTATCACATTATCTGCAAACAGTGACAGCTTTACTTCTTCTTTTCTGATTTGGAATCTTTTTATTTCTTTTTCCTTCTCTGATTGCTATTGGTAAAACTTCCAAAACTATGTTGAATGATAGTGGTGAGAGTGGACAACCTTGTCTTGCTCCTGCTCTTAGAGGAAATGGTTTCAGTTTTTCACCATTGAGAACAATGTTGGCTGTGGATTTGTTATATATGACCTTTATTATGTTGAAGTAGGTTCCCCTCTATGCCTACTTTCTGCAGAGTTTTTATCATAAATGGGTGTTGAATTTTGTCAGAAGCTTTTTCTGCATCTATTGAGATGATCATATGGATTTTCTCTTTCATTTTGTTAATGTGGTTTATCACATTGATTCATTTGTGTATATGGAAGAATCCTTGCATTCCTGGGATAAACCCCACTTGATCATGGAGTATGATCCGTTTAATGTGCTGTTGGATTCTGTTTGCTAGTATTTTGTTGAGGATTTTTGCATCTATATTCATTAGTGATATTAGCCTGTGGTTTTCTTTCGTTGTGACATCTTTGTCTGGTTTTGGTATCAGGGTGTTGGTGGCCTCGTAGAATGAGTTTGGGAGTGTTCCTCCCTCTGCTATATTGTGAAAGAGTTTGAGAACGATGGGTGCTAGCTCTTCTCTAAATGTTTGATAGAATTTGCCTGTGAAGCCATCTGGTCTTGGGCAATTCTTTGTTTGAAAGTTTTAAATCACAGTCTCAATTTCCATGCTTCTGTTTGGTCTCTTTACATTTTCTATTTCTTCCTGGTTCAGTCTCAGAAGGTTGTGCATTTCTACGAATTTGTCCATTTCTTCCAGGTTGTCCATTTTATTGGCATATAGTTTCTTGTAGTCTTTCATGATCATTTGTATTTCTGCAGTGTCAGTTGTTACTTGTCCTTTTTCATTTCTAATTCTACTGATTTGAGTCTTCTCCCTTTTTTTCTGATGAGTCTGGCTAATGGTTTATCAATTTTGCTTCTCTTCTCAAAGAACCAGCTTTTAGTTTTATTGATCTTTGCTATTGTGTCCTTCCTTTCTTTTTCATTTATTTCTGATCTGATCTTTATGATTTCTTTCCTTCTGCTAAATTTGGGAGGTTTTTCTTCTTCTTTCTCTAATTGCTTTATGTGTAAGGTTAGGTTCTTTTTTTGAGATGTTTCTTGTTTCTTGAGGTAGGATTGTATTGCTCTAAACTTCCCTCTTAGAACTGCTTTTGCTGCATCCCATAGGTTTTGGGTCATTGTGTTTTGATTGTCATTTGTTTCTAGGTATTTTTTGATTTCCTCTTTGATTTTTGCAGAGATCTCTTTGTTATTAAGTAGTGTATTGTTTAGCCTCCATGTGTTTGTATTTTACAAATTTTTTCCTGTATTGATATCTAGTCTCATAGCATTGTGGTTGGGAAAGATACCTGATATGATTTCAATTTTATTAAATTTACCAAGACTTGATTTGTGACCCATGATATGATCTATCCTGGAGAATGTTCCATGAGCACTTGAGAAGAAACTGTATTCTGTTGTTTTGGATGGAATGTCCTATAAATATCAATTAAGTTCATCTTTTTTAATGTATCATTTAAAGCTTGTGTTTCTTCATTTATTTTCATTTTGGTTGATCTGTCCATTGGTGAAAGTGGGGTGTTAAAGTCCCCTACTCTTATTGTGTTACTGTTGATTTCCCCGTTTATAGCTATTAGCATTTACCTTATGTATTGAGGTGCTCCTTTGTTGGGTGTATAAATATTTAAAATCATTATATCTTCTTCTTGGATTGATCCCTTTATCATTATGTAGTGTCCTTCTTTGTCTCTTGTAATAGTCTTTATTTTAAAGTCTATTTTGTCTGATATGAGAATTGCTACTCCAGCTTTCTTTTGATTTCCATTTGCATGGAATATCTTTTCCATCCCCTCACTTTCAGTCTGTACATGTCCCTAGGTCTGAAGTGGGTCTCTTGTAGACAGCATATATATATACAGGTCTTATTTTTGTATCCATTCAGTCAGTCTATGTCTTTTGGCTGGAGCATTTAATCCCTTTAATTTTAAGGTAATTATCGATATGTTTGTTCTTAATACCATTTTCTTAATTGTTTTGTGTTTGTTTTTGTAGGTCTTTTCCTTCTCTTGTGTTTCCTGCCTAGAGAAGTTCCTTTAGCATTTATTGTAAAGCTGGTTTGGTGGTGCTGAATTCTTTTACCCAGAGGTCTCTGAGACTGTCCTCAATTCTTTTCATTCTTTTTTCTTTATTCTGCTCTGAAGTAGTTATTTCCACTATTTTATCTTCCAGATCACTTATCCATTCTTCTGCCTCAGTTATTCTGCTTTTGATTCCTTCTAGAGAATTTTTAATTTCATTTATTGTGTTGTTCATCATTGTTTGTTTGCTCTTTAGTTCCTTTAGGTCCTTGTTAAACATTTCTTGTATTTTCTCCATTCTGTTTCCAAGATTTGGGATCAACTTTACTATCATTAATCTGAATTATTTTTCAGGTAGACTGCCTATTTCCTCTTGATTTGTTTGGTCTGGTGGGTTTTTACCTTGCTCCTTCATCTGCTTTGTGTTTCTCTGTCTTCTCATTTTGCTTAACTTACTGTGTTTGGTGTCTCCTTTTTGCAGGCTGCAGGTTCGTAGTTCCCATTGTTTTTGGTGTCTGTCCCCAGTGGCTAAGGTTGGTTCAGTGGGTTGTGTAGGCTTCCTGGTGGAGGGGACTAGTGCCTGTGTTCTGCTTGATGAGGCTGGATCTTGTCTTTCTGGTGGGCAATACCATGTCTGGTGGTGTGTTTTGGGGTATCTGTGACCTTATTATGATTTTGGACATGGTCTCTGCTAATGAGTGGGGTTGTGTTCCTGTCTTGCTAGTTGTTTGGCATAGGGTGTCCCACACTGTAGCTTGCTGGTTGTTGAGTGGAGCTGTGTCTTAGAGTTGAGATGTATGTCTCTGGGAGAACTATTGCTGTTCAATATTATGTGCAGCCGGGAGGTCTCTGGTGGACCAATGTCCTGAACTCGGCTCTCCCACCTCAGAGGCACAGGCCTGACACCCGGCCGCAGCACCAAGACCCTCTTAGCCACATGGCTCAGAAAAAAGGGAGAATAAAGAAATAAAATAAAATAAAGTTATTAAATTTAAAAATTTAAAAATTATTAGAAATCAAAAAATTAAAAAGTAATAAAGAAGAAACGAGAGAAAAAAGAGAGCACCGAAGCCAAAAAAAAAATCCACCAATGAGAACAAGTGCTAAAAACTGTACTAAAAATAAAGAACAGAATGGACAGAGAGAACCCTAGGAGAAATGGTAAAAGCCAAACTACACAGACAAAATCACAGAAAGAAGCATACACATACACACTCACAAAAAGAGAAAAATGAAAAAAAAAATATATATTTATATATGTTTTTTAGAAAAGGAAGAGAGCAACCAAATCAGTAAACAAATGTTCCGGTGATAATGCACTCTAAATATTAAACTAAAATAAACATAAAACCAGAAACAAATTAGATACAGGAAGCAAACCCCAATCTACAGTTTCTCCCAAAGTCCACCCCCTCAATTTCGGAATGATTCGTTGTCTATTCAGGTATTCCACAGATGCAGGTACGTCAGCTTGATTGTGGAGATTTAATCCACTGCTCCTGAGGCTGCTGGGAGAGATTTCCCTTTGTCTTCTTTGTTTGCACAGCTCCTGGGGTTCAGCTTTGGATTTGGCCCCCGTCTCTGTGTGTAGGTCGCCTGAGGGCATCTCTTCTTGGCTCAGACAGGACAGGGTTAACGGAGCAGCTGCTTCGGGGGCTCTGGCTCACTGAGGCCTGGGGAAGGGAGGGGCACGGATGCAGGGCGAGCCTGCGGTGGCAGAGGCCAATGTGACGTTGCAACAACCTGAGGTGCACCGTGTGTTCTCCCGGGGAAGTTGTCCCTGGATCCCGGGACCCTGGCAGTGGTGGGCTGAACAGGCTCCCAGGAGGGGAGGTGTGGAGAGTGACCTTTGCTTGCACACAGCCTTCTTGATGGCTGTAGCAGTAGCCTTAGCATTTCATGCCCGTCTCGGGGGTCTGCGCTGATAGCCGCGCTCACTTCCGCCTCTGGAGCTCATTTAGGCAGTGCTCTGAATCCGCTCATCTCACGCACCCTGAGACAATGGTCTCTTGACTCTTAGGCTGGTCCAGACATTTTCCCAGACTCCCTCCCAGCTAGCCGAGGCACTGTAGCCCCCTTCAGGTTGTGTTCACGCCGCCAACCCCAGTCCTCTCCCTGGGATCTAAGCTCCGAAGCCTGAGCCTCAGCTCCCAGCCCCCGCCCACCCTGGCTGGTGAGCAGACAAGCCTCTCGGGCTGGTGAGTGCCAGTCAGCACTGATCCTCTGTGCGGGAGTCTCTCCACTTTGCCCTCTGCACCCTGTTACTGTGCTCTCCTCTGCAGGTCCGAAGCTTCTCCCCCACCACCTCCTGTCTCCACCAGTGAAGGGTCTTCCTAGTGTGTGGAAACCTTTCCTCCTTCACAGCTCCCTCCCACTGGTGCAGGTCCCATCCCTATTCTTTTGTCTCTGTTTTTTCTTTTGCCCTACCCAGGTACGTGGGAAGTTTCTTGCCTTTTGGGAGGTCTGAGGTTTGGTGGGTGTTCTATAGGAGTTGTTCCACATATAGACGTATTTCTGATGTATTTGTGGGGAGGAAGGTGATCTACATGTCCTACTCTTCTGCCGTCTTGAAGGTCTCCCCCTCAAAGAGCTCTTTAACATTGTAGGAAAAGTGACTCTCCTCAGCTGGATGTTCCATTTCAACACCATTTATGACACACAGCTGGTTCTTCCATGGTCAGTCATTTGTGGCAGAGGGTATACTCTGTGGGCAACTCAAGAATGTATGAGTGATTGGATGAACCACAGGGAAGGCACTTTCGACTCAACTAACAATATCTTTGCTTTTACATGTTTCAATTCCAATGTTTAAAGACATATCAATATATTTTGAATAAGGCAGATCTGATGAACTCAACATAAGATTTTATAAGACCAAGGGGAGACACTACAATATTCTTCATCCTCAGTAAAGTACTTTTAAAAATGAATTCAAATTAAATGCAATAAAGGTGTTCTTCTGTAAGTATATGCTCGCTTGGTAATTCTGTCCAAGGTACCATTTTAGAACTTTTAAAGCCATATGAGAAACACTATAAATTTTTTTGAATGTCATGCATAAAGATGATAATTTTTAGAAAGAGACTTTTCTGAAAGAGAATAACTTTATATCTAAGCCAGGTTCAGTAAACTATGGCTCATGGACCAAATCCCGCCTGTTTTGGTATGACCTGTCAGCTATGAATGGTTTTCTCATTTATTTTTAAAGTTAACCTTTATTGAATACGTATTCCACACCAGGTGCTACATGTCTTAACTTACTTAATCTTCACTATACTGTTATGAGTTTAGCATTATCATAATCTCCATTTATCAATGAGGAAACTGAAACAGAGGGAGCCAGAGTCGCCCAGCTAGTAAGTGACAGAGCCAGGAGATGGGCAGTTTGGCTGCAGAATCTGCGACTTCAAGCAGCATACTCTACCACCTCTGAAACCTAAACTCCGTAGTGTGCTCTCTATGTTCCTTTACCGCTTGCTTTATCCTTTTTCTTCAGTAGCGCTCTCTGTATATCTTTGGCTCTAGAAAATGAAATTCTTTTCCATTGCCCACGTGTCTTCTAATCTGTGCAGGCTGTGGATTGCCACTGAGGTTTGTCCCCCTCCCTGGAACGCCCTTAACCCATCTCTATCTTTTCAAGTCCTGACTGCCCTTCAAGCACTAGTTGTTGCTAGTAATAACCAACTAGAAGATGCTCTTCATATTAACACCAAAACTTTTAGCAACCAACTAAACAACGAAGATATTTACAGAATCATAGGAGAAAATTTGAATAACTGGAATGGTATTCACATTCTTAAATGTCTGAAAAAAAAGAAAAACAATATTTCATGACACACAAAGTATATATGAATGAAGTTTCAACGTCCATAAATAAAGTGTTATTGGACTACAGCCATGTTTATTCATTTATGCATTGTCCATTATATATTGTCTGTTGTGTGTGGCTGCTTTTATGCTGAAATAGTAGAGTAGAGGTGCTGCATCAGGGACAATCTGTACAAAACCTAAAATATTTACTATCTGGCCCTTTACAGAAAAAGTTTGCCAACTCCTGTTCTAAATTACTTAGTTTCTGATCTTGATCTGCAATTGTATAATGAAAAGGTAAGTAGTTTTTAACAGTTAAACTGGACTTTATGTCATAATTATTTATGGGCTAACATTATGAATGCATAATTGTAACATGTTTGATTGTGTCAGCATTTTCATGTTATATGTAGTAGGTTCCCAGTAAATACATAGTTTTGAAGACTTGTTTAATTTAGTCATATTTGTCATGTCCCTGAAGCAGTTAATGGCCATAAATTTGAAAACAATACATTTGTGAAATCACAAACCATATTTGTGCCTGATTTAACCCAGCTAAATGTAATCCTAATTAGATGCATGGTGTTCTAGCATTTCCTGTTCCCAATTCATTTTTTATGGTTCTTCTATGCCATGCAGTATTAAAAATATGTGCAAATCTCTATGATAATTCTCACTGAGAGACAGAAGCTTCTGTGATCTGTAATCATCCATTTATACATAAAGAAATTGATTTGTAAAAATCAATAATTAGGTGGCCTTGGAATATAAATCTTAGCTTTCTGCTGTAGAATGGCTTTCTTCTGTTGACACCTCTCTAGGTTCTAAGTCTGAGGCTTCCATGATTATTGATTATAATTATTTTTAAAATTAATGACTCCCTTGTGACTTCTTTCGAGGCTGGATTAAGTCCAAAATGCAAAACTTCTGACTGAGTTAGTAAACAAATAAATCTCTAATCTTATCAAGCAGGTTCTTTACTGGAAGCTGTGTAAATTAGAAGCACAGTGTCTCACAATTCCATTAATGAAATCACATCAGCATAATATAATAAGTCACATATATAACAGTGAGGTTTTGGACCCAGTGCCACTGTTACTGTGAGAGGGAGTTAGTTGTATAAATCTTAATCTGAGAAACTATTAAAACCTTTTCAAACAGACAGGGATATGAGAAAAACTTTCCTAGGTAAAGACTATTAAAATATTATTTAATTTCTCTTTATGAAATCTTAAGCTGTATATTTGAGATATAAGATCATTTGAACAAAAATGACTATTTGCTTATATGTAAAATAAATAGAATAATTCTCTTAGAATGACATTGACACCATATTAATCTTTATTTACGCTGTTTTATATAAAATCAAAACTGTATGTGTGCTATTTATGGGATCTCTGGTAATGTAGAAAATTTGAGTAAGTGTTAGAAAAGGATTTAACAATCAACATTTTTAAGCATCTCTTAGTCTAAATTCAGTTTTTTCACTAGGAATATGTGAAACGTAATTGACACTTCTGACCACTTTAAATGACCTCTAAGTGTGTATGAAGTATTTTCTATAGGTTTTATAGCTACTGTTTTCTATAGGTTTTCTGTTTCAAGTCAATCTTTCTATAGGGCTATAGACATAGATATTATAAAATATTTTTCTTATAAATAAAATAGTAAATATCACATTACCTGTTCTTATGTTTTTTTCACAGCATTTATAGATGATTAATCAATAAAATATAGTTGGAGAAAATGAGTTATGTAAAAGTACTGGTAGGAAGTAAAGGAGGAAAGTTAGATATAATTACAACTATGAAATGATAATTATGTAACATGGTGTTACATGTAAATCTTTAAAGACATTTAAATATACCAGTTTACAAATACAGAATAATGCATCCAACATGCAGGCATGTTATACAACACAACGATATAGTGAGTACTGCCGCCCACATCAAGAATCAGAACACTAGGGCTTCCCTGGTGGCGCAGTGGTTGAGAATCCGCCTGCCGATGCAGGGGACACGGGTTCGTGCCCCGGTCTGGGAAGATCCCACATGCCGCGGAGCAGCTGGGCCCGTGAGCCATGGCCGCTGAGCCTGAGCGTCCGGAGCCTGTGCTCCACAACGGGAGAGGCCACAACAGTGAGGCCCACATACCACAAAAAAAAAAAAAAAAAAAAAAAAAAAAAAAAAAAAGAATCAGAACACTAGTATCCTGGATCCCTTCAGACATTATTTTGAATTTTGTTTTTATTATTCCCATGCTTTTATTTTAAAATAGTTTTATGGGGAATTCCCTGGGGGTCCATGGTTAGGACTCAGTGCTTTCACTGATGAGGGCCAGGGTTTGATCGCTGGTTGGGGAACTAAGATCTCACAAGTTGTGCAGCTTGGCCAAAAAAAAATCCCAAAGGTTTTATGTATCATAACCCCCCTCCCCCATTGCCAGTATTGCTTATTTTCGAACTTCTTTTGTAATTTGTTTTTTCTATCCCTGATACTGTATCTGGTGTTATTTCATTCATTTTCTCTGCAGTAAAATATTCCATTGTGTGAATATACCACAAACTATTTATCCATTTTCCTATTATTGGACATATGGGCAAGTTTGTTTTTTCCCCCTATTTTATACTGTGCTGCTGTGAATATTACTGTAAGCATCTTTTGACATTTGCAAAAGTTTCTCCAGGGCATATAATGAAGAAGAGTAGTTTAAGCTATGGAAGATCATAGTTTATTCAAATAATGACTTTACCATATAATGACACATTGTTTTTAAAAATACTTATGCAAATTTATCACCAGCAACATTCCATTTGATCCACATCCTCACTAGCACTTGGTATTGTCAGAATTCTTAATTTGTGCCAATCTATTGGGTGTAAAATGATCTCATTATAGTCTTAATTTTCATTTCCCTAATTACTAATGAGAATGAACATCTTTATATTTTTATTACTTTTACATATTTCTTTGTTCATGAAATATCTTGTGTCTTGTCATGTCTTTTGTCTATTTTTTTCCTCCCTATTGGGTTATTGTCTTTTTCTTATTGATTTGTATTAAAACACATTTTCCTAAATAAAATTACCCTTAAGTACAACAAAAGACACCAGCAAAATATTTTGGAACCCAACAGGGCTTCAAAAAGTTATGTGGATTCTGTGAAGCAGTGATAATTTTTATTTATTTAAAATGGTCTCCAACAAGAGAATGCTCATCTCTAATTAAATATTATATTCAAGGGTAGATGATAGACTAAACCATATATATATAAGTTAGAAATATGTTTATGTTTTTTAAACCCAGAGCTAAGAGTGATCTTTCATTCTAAAGCCTTTAATTCTAATATATATATTATTGGGGCAAGCTGAGTACTAAACTTGGCTTGATGCTTTTATTTTATGTTAATTAATTATCGTTTTGACTTTGTACTTTGAAAAGTCTTCCAATATCCATTGAATTAAAAAGTTTAGCATGATAACTACTTAGGTCATAGCTATCATATCTTTAGGTCTTTTTTATTTTTAATGCTCTTGCCAGTAGTATATCATCATGCCATTGTCAATGGTAACGTGGTATCAATATAAAAGCTACTTAACCACTATTATATTAACTATTGTAATTATTTAAAATACAACTTTAAAATCCAATTGTGCTCTAAAGTGATATTTCACCTGTAAGAGGAGAGTGTATTCTTTGAAGCATGAGCTTTCCCTGTTAGGTGTTTTTCGTTCTTTCCTTCATCTGTATCAGAGAAGGTCACTATCTGGGGATAATTATTCACTTCACCTTTTCTACCTGGTGAGATGGCTTGCATTCCCAAGACCTTTTCTTTTCAGTGCTTCTCACTGGATCTCAGGCCCCCATGCTAAGTCGAATTTATTCTTTGACTTCATATGTTTACAGTAGCATAACAATGACTGTGTTGGATTCGGTGCCGAAAATATTCTCCATGCTGTTGCTTCCTATATAAAAGAGCACTCTGCTTTGCTGGTATCATCAGACATTTAAACCAGTGCTCCCCAGATGGGGTGAGAGTTCATCTTAAATCCAGTTTCTGAGGAGTAAGGAAATTTTATATGGGAGAACTTCTCTGAGACTTTTGCTTCTCTGTACCATCTAATATTAGCAGAATTTCTGAAAATTACATTCAGCGTTTGCTGTGTCTAAGATGATTGTGAAGATTAAATGATGTCAGTGCCTGACACGGAGTTAGTGTTCATTAAGTGTTACCAATGAAGAAAATGATATTGCTTCTATATTATTTACAAATTTGATGTATACCATGTTTTTCTATTAATTCATAAGCCTGCCTTACGAAACCTCTATTTTAAATATGAACAGCTCTTATTTTATAGTTTTTTGGGGGCTACCTTTGTACTTGTATTATTACCCATAATCAGATGAAAACTAATTTGACAGAGACTTTGTCTCATTTCACAGGTAATAAATGCTTGATAAATATTGTTTTGGTTAAATAGTAAAGGATCCATGTGTATTTATGTCATAACCACAAATTTAAGAAATGTAGTTAGCCAGTAGAAATATAGCTTGTATTCACTTGAACTTTTAAATAAAAATTGCATTTATAAAGCCATTATCATTTCAAAGTGGCTAGTGGTTCTGGGGGCTCTGTTATAACCACATTCTCTGGTTCACTATCACTAAATTATCCATGGGGAACTTGATCTGAGTATACTTTCAAAAGTGGATCTCCTCCAGTTTTCTCTTTCAGGGATTCAAGAGTTCATTTTCAACAATACAGAAAATAGATGGAGAAAGATATATTAGGGGAAAGCAAAATGGTGCTTTCTAACCTGTGAAAGATAGTTGCTAATAGTAAATTTTAGCCCATGTATATTACCTCACTGAATCTGTACTACTTCAGAATTAAATAAGTTCTCTTTTCACTGGAAGAGAGAAGTGATCTTCTTTATCCCCATGCCTAATTACTTCTGAATATAACAATTTTAAAGTGTGTAAACATATTTTTGTCCCATTCCTGTGGCTATCTTTTCCAGAGAGAGGAAAGAGAAGAAATAGAGTAGAGGTTATTTTAAAATTGTAACTTCTTCCGGAGTCACAGTTTTTGGAGTGAGAGAAAGAGAGAGAGAGAGAGATATTAAATTTTCCCTAAAGCCATTATGGCATGCCCTAATTCTAGC
Source organism: Kogia breviceps (assembly GCF_026419965.1). Taxonomy (NCBI): domain Eukaryota; kingdom Metazoa; phylum Chordata; class Mammalia; order Artiodactyla; family Physeteridae; genus Kogia; species Kogia breviceps. The sequence continues at coordinate 34,868,927 of NC_081321.1, forward strand.
CTGTCTTTTTATTGACCTCATCTTTGTCAGACCTAATTTTGCTAAAGTAATCTTTATTATAGTCTTTTCTATGGATTTCAAGATAATCTCTCAGGTTACTCTGCAATATGAAGTTCTAAATTGCATGAATTCTTCTCCTTTACCAAAGTTCCCCTCTATAAGTCATCTAAAGAACAATTTACTCCCAAGCATCAGTTTTAACAAAGAAGAGTGATCCAGAAAGCTAACAGCAGGGGAAAATGGAACTAGTCTCTGCCATACTTTAATTTCAGTAGGATACTGAATGTTTAAAATGCTTTGGCTTGGGGTATCCTGGATGTTGCTCCCAACTCTTGACTTCTGCTTACATCCTACTTTGGTCCTGTTTTCCATTCCAAAGCTAGGTTTGTTCTCCATTCTGGCTTCATACTTAGATTCTATTCACATTCCGACTTGCTTGACTTTCTCTGCTTCTGACTCAAATCCCAAACAAAAATCTATCTGGATAGATCAGAGGTTCAGATGTTTGAGGGCCATTTGTAGGCAGCTGTGTTGTGTAATTGAGATTTTGGTGATTCTTACAATATCAAACAAAATAGCGAAGCCCAATTTTCCCCCCAGTTTTATTGAGAAATAATTGACATAGATCACTGTGTAAGTTTAAGGCATACAACATGATGGTTTGATTTACATATATTGTAAAATGATTAACACAATAGGTTCAGCTATTATCTTATCATCTCATCTCATACAGGTACAATAAAAAGAGAAGAAGAAGAAAAAAAGAAAAAAAATTTCTCCTTGTAATGAGAACTCAAGATTTATTCTATTAACAACTTACCTATATATCATATAGCAGTGTTAACTATAGTCATCATGTTGTATATTACATCCCTAATACTTATTTATTTTATGACTTGGAGTTTGTACGTTTTGACAACCTTTCTCCAGTCCCCCCACTCCCCACTGGTAACCACAAATCTGATCTCTTTTTCTGTGAGTTTTTTTTTAATTCCACATATAAGTGAGATCATGCAGTATTTGTCTTTCTCTGTCTGACTTATTTCACTTAGCATAATGCCTTCAAGATCCATCTTTGTTGTCACAACTGGTAGGATTTCCTCATTTTTTATGGCTCAATAATATTCCATTGTGCATATATATATATATATATGTATATATATATATATATACATATATATATATATATATATATATATATATACCCCACAGTTTCTTTATCCATTCATCCATCAATGGACACTTAGTTGTTTCCATATCTTGACTATTGTTAATAATTGAAGGACAATTTTTTAAAATAGTTTTCTGTTTTGTCATTGTAATGCATGAACACAGTATATGAGGCCAAACAATACTTTTGGGTCATTATTACAACAACCAAGATCAATTCTTGAATTTTGTTTCCCAAGGCCAACAACTTTTGTCTCATTTTAATTAAATTAACATGTATTATTTATATTATTATGACTTTATAAATAATATTGATTGGTAATATAGATCTCTTCCTATTCTAACTCTTTTTACTTTTGTCTGTGCCATACATACCTTTAGTTCCAAATTACATCTTATTATGTTACTAATTTTACCAACAAAAAATAACTCAGGTTTTTAATCAACATACTATATTTATCTATAAAATGCTCTTTTGTTCACTAATTGTCTCAAGGTTTTTGAGCAGGAAGTGTGTTGGACTTTTCTTGTGTGTGCCTTAGAGCAATCTGCTAAATAGTAAAAAGTACTCAGTAAGCACCTTAGTTGATATAACAGAACTTGCAATGTTTTTATTTTCAGTCTTATTATTTTTAAACTGATAAGCTCATAAGCATATAACATTTTTAAAATTAATTTATTTAGTTTTGGATCTGTTGGGACTTTGTTGCTGTGCGTGGGCTTTCTCTAGTTGCAGCAAGCGGGGGCTACTCTTCGTTGCAGTGTGCGGGCTTCTTATTGCGGTGGCTTCTCTTGTTGCTGAGAAAGGGCTCTAGGCAAGTGGGCTTCAGTAGTTGCAGCACACAGGTTCGGTAGCTGTGGCTCGTGGGCTCTAGAGCCAGGCTCAGTAGTTGTGGTGCATGGGCTTAGCTGCTCCGCGGCATGTGGGATCTTCCCGGAGCAGGGATCGAACCCGTGTCCCCTGTATTGGCAGGCAGATTCTTAACCACTGCACCACCAGGGAAACCCTAAGTGTATAACATTTAAAGATATTTCTTTCTTCCTCGTTAATCTGCACACATTTAGCAAAGGAACAGTGTGTGTTTTATTTGCTTATAAAGTCCATTTAAGCATCTCTAAACCTATATTATAAAACAGTAGTTCTCAAACATTTTAATATCAGAACCCCTTTACATTCTTAACAATTATTGAGGACCCCAAAGGTTTATTTTAGAAAATTCTGGAAAACATAAACGTGCACAAGCACACCATTCCATCAGCTGATAGAGCGATGATGTCACCATATACCACTGAGCCTCAGGAAAACTCCCTGGTACACTTGAGTTAATCAGAATGAAAAGTCAAATAACAGCTTATTTTAGTTATAAAAATAGTTTTATTGCAGAGCTAAAGGGGTCTTAGTGTTTCCGGGTACCCCCGGACAATATTTTAGAAACTGCTTGTATAAAATGTGAAGTGGTAGTAACAAGAAATATTTGTAGATTGACTTGAAGTTTACAGTGTGATTTAACAAATGTTTTCTATTTGACTCCCCCCAGTAGCACTGTGAGATTATGATTATGTCATTTTACATGTAAGAAAAGTTATATTCAGGGAAATTAAGTGATTGGCTCAAGGGAGCTCAACTAGTAAAATTAAACTCAGTTCTTCCAACTGCAGAACCTGTGATTTTTCCATTATAACATATTTCCCCCAAACTTGTGTAACCTGAAAATTCTCCATGAAACTAGGTTAGTTGAGTTATATCTGGTTCCAGCATAGCCTCTGGAGCATGAGACTGATTAGAATCAGAGCTGAAGTCTCCATTAAACTTTTGAGAGATCCTGTGATGTCTCATCTGTCTGGTGACACCTGAAAGGCAGGTTTTGTTCATGGGTAACCCACAGATTTGGGGGTCTTCGTTAGTTGGATCCTGGGATTATATCTATCTCGAGGCTAAATTTTTGCCTTAGAATGTACCTGTACTTTTCAGAGAGTCCTAATAGGCACAAATGGTTTGTAATTGGGCTACCACTCAGGATCACTGGCTACGTGGAGAGACTTGCTAAGATTTTCCTAGGTCCCAACACTAGACTCAAATGGCTTATGGCCAGGAGCAAAAAATATCAGATACTGTTTGCCTGGGAGATGGCCCTGATGTATTTATCTCTTTGGAGGACTGCACTTTCTGTACTGTTTTTAAGCTTTAACCTTTGGGCAAATCAAAATGACAGCACCATACACCCTGTAAGTCAAAAAAGGACAGGATCAAAGACCATTCTTTATCTCTGTTGCTACTGATGGCTTTGATTCTTCAAGTAATAAACATGAAGAAAATATGGATCACAGGTGTAAGGAACACAAGTATGTGCTGGGTAAGAAACTATAAGTAACAGTGTTAAATTTTCTTTGAAATGAATGAAAAGGAAGGATGGATTTATAGAGATGGTGTAAAAAGCTATTTGACTATTTTCTTTGCAGTAAACTGATCGAGTTAGATGAAATAAAATGCCTGCTTTACTGAGAGAAAAATGGTAATATTTTCTAGACTATATCTTTCGTTTGTTTTACTTATCTGCTAAATCAAAGCAAAACACACAAAACAGTAACCATCATAACAAAGCTCTCTTCTGCTGTGAAGAGAAAGTCCCATTTCTTCACTTGGCCTTTAGGTACTTTGTCATTCTTGTGCCCAACTCAAAAGCACCATTTCCATGTGGTCACCACTTCTTCAAACAATCACCCCATCACTGTAAGCCAGGTGGGTCTCTGTATTGCTCCAGGCCACAGATTCCCACCTCTGCACTTTTGCTTGTTTGGTTCCTTTGGCTCAGAGTACTTCTCCCTCATTTCCTTCCTCCACTGATTTCTACCCATTCTTTGACCCCTTCTTTATCAGTCCAGCGCACAGCAATCTCTTCTAGAACAGGAGTTGGCAAACTTGTTCGGTAAAGACAGTAAATATTTTAGGTTTGGTGGGCCATAAGGTCTCTGGTGCAACTACTCAATTCTGCTGTTGTAGCACAAAAGCAGTCTTAGATAATATTTTAAAAAGTGAGTGTGGCTGTGTTCCAATAAAATCACCTACAAATAACTTGTCATAATTATTTATAAAGGATCCATAGTGTTCCAACTCTTGTCCTTGAGCATCTATGGTGATTAGTGGTCATTTGTCATGTGCTTTCTTCTTTTCTTACTGTTTTCATGTATTTATCCGATACTTACTCAACTAGACCATAAGCTCCATGAAGACAGCCTTATTCTTTGTATTCCATACATCTTTCCTGGTACCCTAAACATGACATATATTTAGATATTTGTGATTTACTTTTAAATGCCTTTTTAAATCAAGAAAAAACCCTTGATCCCTCTTTACTTCCATACTGTTGCCTTTTTGTTTGTGTACTAATTCTTAATGTTGCATTTATGTGTTGGTTCTTTGCTGAGTGCAGGCACCAGCCCATGCTGAGTTGTAGTGTATTGCTCTCTATGTTAAGACATATATTAAACATCAGGATAAATGCTTTGACATATATCCTAAGAAAAGATTTTATGACTTATTTGCTGACAGAATGGTTATGATGAAACCTCTTGCTTAGCCTGCCAACATAACACTCATTCTTAGGAGAACAAAGTACCGTAGGTTGGCTTCCTGAGAGAAAGCCTGCTAAGTTTCACCATTTAATAAAATAGAGTACACAGTGTAATTTGTACAATGTCAAACTTCAAAGAACAATTTATAACAAGAATGTTTCTATTTACAGCATGCCACTAAGGAAGGGATAATAAAATGTCAAGTTTGACAATGTCCACTGATTGATATTAAGGTCAGAAAGGAAAATATTTCTATTCTCAGCACCGCAGAGTCAGCTGGCACAACGGAGGACAGAATACAATCAACTTTGTATTCTTTTCAAAATTCAAGCCTTTGGAATGGACAGCAGCCTAGAGGTTATATTTACCCAAGAGAAGCTTGAGTAGAAAGACAGAAACAATTGAAAGTTGCATGTTACCAGGTTTTTTCCCCTCTCTGTTATCCTGGTAAAAATTCTGATAAATGTAGTCCAGTCATACGTTTTTATTCATGCTGTATCGTAACAATCTATTTGGATATGTTAGCTGTTCCTTGCAAATACTACACCCACATTCTCTGGCAACAAAGATGGGGTCTGAGAAGATTAATTATAAGCCATGAGATTTGTAGAACTGATGAGGGGGCAAGTATAGCTGCCCCAGGTACACAGGAGATAGTGAGCTCAGATGCCTCATCTTGCAATATGAATTAGCATGATTCACTGGTAGCAAAGAAAGATTCTCCAATCACAGTGAGCATCTGATATGTGTCAGATACTCCTCTTTATAATAAAATAACAGCTAGGTATAGAAATAAGTCATTCTCATATCATTGTGTGGGATTAAGTGCTCAACTTTGTGAGGCTCTTACTGCATTCTGGATTCTTCACATGTTGATAAAATCATAGAATTTCTGAAGGTATATTTCTCACTCACACCTTCTGTCAAGATGTTGCTGTCTCAGAGCAAAACAGTGAGCAGCTAAGCTCAGCCCCATGGCCCAGGTATGAGGCAGGGCTTGAAACCTAGAACTGGGGACTTTTCTGAGTGACATATGATGAGATCAACTCACCTAGGAGGTGGAAACGATGTGCTTTAATGCTGGGTCATGTAGATGACATTACTTTATCACCACCTAGGGAACACCCAGAGGCATTGAACACCCAGAGGCATTGAAATTGCATCACCTTTCACCCCACACGTAGGAGTGTGGTATTGCCAATAGAATAACCATTGTGGAAGCCAATTCACAAAACAAAAATGTTGAAATCATTCAAAAGTAGCCACACACAATAGAAAACCAGATAATTCAAGCTGTGTGGAAAAGTTTCAGCACTTTCCACGTAGAGGCTGAGAGGCTGAGTATTAGTTTCTCACTTTTTTTTCTGCTAAAGTTATTGAACTTGAATGCTAAGCCAGAGGACAGACATGAACAGAATAAGATAACCCCTGTGCACATGGAGTATACATTACAACCAAATAACTTTGTGGTTATGTTGTCTTTCGGTGCTGCAAAGGAGGAGTAAAAGTGCTTTGAAAGTCTGTAATAAGGGGAATTGACCTGACCTAGTTTGGAGCAGGGTTGGGGGCAGGAAAGTTCTACTGAAGCAGTGACTTTTAATTTACAGTCTGAAAGATGGCCAGAAATTAGACTGAGATGGGGATAAGAAGAGAGGGCAGGTGTTCCAGGGAGAGGGAGAGAGCCTTTGAAAATTCAAGATGAGCATGATAAAGTTCTGAATCTACAAGAATGTTGGTATGGCTTTAAGCTGGATTAGGCTACATTGTTTTATTCTGAAGAAAGAATAACATGATAGATTTTCTCATGTTCTTTGAATTAAATTATTTATCCCCATCTCCCTATAGTATATAAATCCAAAAAACTCTTTTCTTTCTCATTTTGGTATTTCTAATTATTACCACTTTCATCAATCCCATTTTTATCATTACTCCTATAATTGTACAATTTTTTTAAGTTTATGAAGTGTTTTTACATATTTTTACATGCATCATTCAATTCTCACAATTAATATGAATAAGAATCATAGAGAGCAGAAGCAAGTAGAACTACAGTCCTGCAGCCTGTGGAACAAAAACCACATTCACAGAAAGATAGACAAGATGAAAAGGCAGAGGGCTATGTACCAGATGAAGGAACAAGATAAAAGCCCTGAAAAACAACTAAATGAAATGGAAATAGGCAATTTCCAGATAAAGAATTAAGAATAATGATGGTGAAGATGACCCAGGACCTTAAAAAAGAATGGAGGCAAAGATTGAGAAGATGCAAGAAAAGTTTAACAAAGATCTAGAAGAATTAAAGAACAAACAAACAGAGATGAACAATACAATAATTGAAGTAAAAAATACCCTAGAAGGAATCAATAGCAGAATACCTGAGGCAGAAGAACGGGTAAGTGACCTGTAAGACAGAATGGTGAAATTCACTGCTGTGGAACAGAATAAAGAAAAAAGAATGAAAAGAAATGAAGACAGCCTAAGAGACCACTGGGACAACATTAAACAACAACATTTGCATTATAGGGGTCCCAGAAGGAGAAGAGAGAGAGAGAGAGGACTCAAGAAGATGTTTGAAGAGTTTATAGTTGAAAACTTCCCTAACATAGGAAAGGAAATAGCCACCCAAGTCCAGGAAGCACAGAGAGTCCCATACAGGATAAACCCAAGGAGAAACATGCTGAGACACATAGTAATCAAATTGGTAAAAATTAAAGACAAAGAAAAATTATTGAAAGCAGCAATGGAAAAACAACAAAAACCATACAAGGGAGCTCCCATAACGTTAACAGCTGATTTCTCAGCAGAAACTCTACAAGCCAGAAGGCATTGGCATGATATACTTAAAGTGATGAAAGGGAAGAATCTATAACCAAGATTACTCTACCCGGCAAGGATCTAATTCAGATTCTATGGAGAAGTCAAAAGCTTTACAGGCAAGCAAAAGCTAAGAGAATTCAGCACCACCAAACCAGTGCTACAACAAATGCTAAAGGAACTTCCCTAAGTGGGAAACACAAGAGAAGAAAAGGACCTACAAAAGCAAACCCAAACAATTAAGAAAATGGTCATAGGAACGTACATATTGATAATTACCTTAAACATGAATGGATTAAATGCTCCAACCAAAAGACACAGGCTTGCTGAATGGATACAAAAACAAGACCCATATATATGCTGTCTACAAAAGACCCACTTCAGATCTAGGGGCACATACAGACTGAAAGTGAGGGGATGGAGAAAGATATTCCATGCAAATGGAAATGAAAAGGAAGCTGGAGTAGCAATACTCATATCAGATAAAATAGACATTAAAATAAAGAATGTTACAAGAGACAAGGAAGGACACTGTGTAATGATCAAGGGATCAAACCAAGAAGAAGACATAACAATTATACATATATATGCACCCAACATAGGAGTACCTCAATACATAAGGCAACGGCTAACAGCTCTAAAAAAAGGAAACTGACAGTAAGACATTAATACTGGGGAACTTTAACACCTCACACCAATGAACATGTCATCCAAACAGAAAATTAATAAGGAAACACAAGCTTTAAATGACACAGCAGACCAGATAGATTTAACTGATATATATATAGGACATTCCATCCCAAAACAGCAGATTACACTTTCTTCTCAAGTACACATGGAACATTCTCCAGGATAGATCACTTCTTGGGTCACAGATCAAGCCTCAGTGAATTTAAGAAAATTGAAATCATATCAAGCATCATTTCTGACCACAACACTATGAGAAAAAAACATAAAAAACAAAAACACATGGAGGCTAAACAATACGTTACTAAATAACCAAGAGATCATTGAAGAAATCAAAGAGGAAATCAAAAAAATACCCAGAGACAAAAGAAAATGAAGACCCAAGACCCAAAACCTATGGGATGCAGCAAAAGCAGTTCTAAGAGGGAAGTTATAGCTATACAAGCCTACCTCAAGAAACAAGAAAAATCTCAAATAAACAATCTATCCTTACACCTAAAGGAACTAGAGAAAGAAGAATAAACAAAACCCAAAGTTAGCAGAAGGAAAGAAATCATAAAGATTAGAGCAGAAATAAATGAAATAGAAACAAAGAAAACAATAACAAAGATCAATAAAACGGAAAGCTAGTTCTTTGAGAAGATAAACAAAATTGATAACCTTCAGCCAGACTCATCATGAAAAAGAGGGAGAGGACTCAAATCAATAAAACTAAAAATGAAAAAGGAGAAGTTACAACAGACACTGCAGAAATACAAAGCATCCTAAGAGACTACTACAAGCAACTCTATGCCAATAAAATGGACAACCTGGAAGAAATGGACAAATTCTTAGATAGGTAGAACCTACCAAGACTGAACCAGGAAGAAATAGAAAATGTGAACACACCAATCACAAATAATGAAATTGAAACTATGATTAAAAATTTTCCAACAAACAGAAGTCCAGGACCAGATGGCTTCACAGGTGAATTCTATCAAACATTTAGAGAAGAGCTAACACACATCATTCTCAAACTCTTCCAAAAAATTGCAGAGGAAGGAACACTCCCAAACTCATTCTATGAGGCCACCATCACCCTGATACCAAAACCAAAGATACTACAAAAAAAGAAAAATACAGACCAATGTCACTGATGAATATAGATGCAAAAATCCTGAACAAAATACTAGCAAACAGAATCCAACAACACATTAAAAGGATCATACACCATGATCAAGTGGGATTTATCCCAGAGATGCAAGGATTCTTCAGTATAGGCAAATCAATCAATGTGATACACCATATTAACAAATTGAAGAATAAAAACCATATGATCATCTCAATAGATGCAGAAAAAGCTTTTGACAAAATTCAACACCAATTTATGATAAAAACTCGCCAGAAAGTGGGCATAGAGGGAATCTACCTAAACCTAATAAAGACCATATACGACAAACCCACAGCAAACATCATTCTCCATGGTGAAAAACTGAAAGCATTTCCCCTAAGATCAGGAACAAGACAACGATGTCCACTCTCACCACTGTTATTCAACATAGATTTGGAAGTCCTAGCCACAGCAATCAGAGAAGAAAAAGAAATAAAAGGAATCCAAATTGGAAAAAAAGAAGTAAAACTATCACTGTTTGCAGATGACATGATACTATACGTAGAGAATCCTAAAGATGCCACCAGAAAACTGCTAGAGCTAATCAATGAATTTGGTAAAGTTTCAGGATACAAACTTAATGCACAGAAATCTCTTGCATTCCTATACCCTAATGATGAAAAATCTGAGAGAGAAATTAAGGAAGCACTCCCATTTACCATTGCAACAAAAAGAATAAAATACCTAGGAATAAACCTACCTAGGGAGACAAAACACCTGCATGTAGAAAACTATGACACTGATGAAAGAAATTAAAGATGATACCAACAGATGGGGAGATATAACAAGTTCTTGGATTGGAAGAATCAATATTGTGCAAATGACTATACTACCCAAAGTAATCTACAGATGCAATGCAATCCCTATCAAATTACCAATGGCATTTTTTACAGAACTAGAACAAAAAATCTTAAAATTTGTATGGAGACACAAAACACCCCGAATAGCCAAAGCAGTCTTGAGGAAAAAAACGGAGCTGGAGGAATCGGAGTCCCTGACTTCAGACTATACTACAAAGGTACAGTAATCAAGACAATATGGTACTGGCACAAAACCAGAAATATACATCAATGGAACAGGATAGAAAGCCCAGAGATAAACCCATGCACCTATGGTCAACTAATCTATGAAAAAGAAGGCAAGGATATACAATGGAGAAAAGAGAATCTCTTCAAAAAGTGGTGCTAGGAAAACTGGACAGCTATATGTAAAAGAATGAAATTAGAACACTCCCTAACACCATACACAAAAATAAACTCAAAATGGATTAGAGACCTATATGTAAGACAGGACACTATAAAACTCTTAGAGGAAAACATAGGAAGAAAACTCTTTTACATAATTCACAGCAAGATCTTTTTGATCCACCTCCTAGCGTAATGGAAATAAAAGCAAAAATAAACAAATGGGACCTAATGAAACTTCAAAGCTTTTGCACAGCAAAGGAAACCATAAACAAGAAGAAAAGGCACCCCTCATAATGGGAGAAAATATTTGCAAATGAATCATCGGACAAAGGATTAATCCCAAAATATATAAACACCTCATGCAGCTCAATATTAAAAAAACAAACAACCCATACCAACAATGGGCAGAAGACCTAAATAGACATTTCTCCAATGAAGATATACAGATGGCCAAGAAGCACATGAAAAGCTGCTCAACATCACTAATTATTAGAGAAATGCAAATCCAAATTACAATGAGGTACCACCTCTCACCATTTAGAATGGGCATAATCAGAAAATCTACAAACAACAAATGCTGGAGAGGGTGTGGAGAAAAGGGAACCCTCTTGCACTGTTGGTGGGAATGTAAATTGTTACAGCCACTATGGAGAACAGTATGGAGGTTCCTTAAAGAACTAAAAATAGAATTACCATATGACCCAGCAATCCCACTACTGGGCATATACCCTGAGAAAACCATAACTCAAAAAGACGCATGCACCCCAATGTTCACTGCAGCACTCTTTACAATAGCCAGGTCATGGAAGCAACCTAAATGCCCATTGACAGATGAATGGATAAAGAAGATGTGTTACATATATACAATGGAATATTACTCAGCCAAAGAAAGGAATGAAATTGGGTCATTTGTAGAGATGTGGATGTATCTAGAGACTGTCATACAGAGTGAAGTTAGTCAGAAAGAGAAAAACAAATATCATATATTAACGCATATATGTGGAACCTAGAAAATGGTACAAATGAACCAGTTTGTGGAGTAGAAATTGAGACACAGACGTAGAGAAAAATATATGGACACCAAGGGGTGTAAGTGGCAAAGGGTGGGGGTTTTGGTGTGATAAATTGGGAGATTGGGATTGACATGTATAAGCTGATGTGCATAAAATGGATAACTCATAAGAAAAATAAATAAGTAAATAAACAAATAAAAGAATCATAGAAACCAGGATACTTCTCAAGGGAAATGGAGGGTGTCAGCACAGGCTTCACAGTTTTCTTTTAGGTCAGTTCTAATGTTTACAGTGAAAGTCAGGCAGATATGAACAAAAATCATTTTTTATTTCCAACTCAACTGTAAGAGGTTCCTATTTTTTGCCAGGAAGTTATAAATCAACCACATCACTGAGAATCATTTTTTTCATTGAATATAATCTTTTAAAAAATGTCATTCTCTGATGATTAGTGATAGTAAACATTTTTTTTGTATACCTGTTGGCTATTTTTATGTCTTCTTTAGAGATATATCTGTTCAAGTCCTTTGACCATTTTTTTCTACAGCTTTATTGAGATATAATTGATATATAACATTGGGTAAGTTTAAGGTGTACAACATATTGATTTGAGACACATTTTTTAAAAATATTTATTTATTTATTTATTTATTTATTTATTTATTTATTTATTTATTTATTTTGGCTGTGCCTGGTCTTAGTTGCGGAATGCAGGATCTTTATTTGCGGCATGTGGACTCATTTGTGGCATGCATGCAGGATCTAGTTCCCTGACCAGGGATGGAACCTGGGCCCCCTGCATTGGGAGCTCAGAGTCTCACCCACTGGACCACTAGGGAAGTCCTGATACTCTTATATGTTGACAAATGATTACCACCATAGCATTAGCCTTTGCCCATTTTAAAATTAGGATATTTTTCTATTTAGCTGTAAGAGTTTCTTATATATTTTGGAAATTAACCCCTTATCAAATATGTCATTTGTGAATTTTTCCCCCATTCCTTAGGTTGCCTTTTTACTCTGTTGATTGTTTCCTTTATTGTGCAGAAGCTTTTTAGTTTGATGTAGTCTCATTTGTCTATTTTTGCTTTTGTTGCCTGTGTTTTTGTATCATATCCAAGACACCATTGCCAAGATCAATGTCATGAAGATTTTCCCATATGTTTTCTTCTAACATATTTAGTTTCAGGTCTTCAGTTTCCATTTTAATTTATTTTGATTTGATTCTTGTGATGGTGTAATATATGGGTCAAATTTCTTTTTCTTCCTTTCTTTCTTTGTTTCTTTCTTTTTTTCTTTTCTTTTCTTTTCCTTCCTTCCTTCGTTCCTTCGTTCCTCACATAGAAATCCAGTTTTCCCAACACCATTTGCTGAAGGGACTATCATTTCCCAGTTGTGTATTCTTGGTGACCTTGTTGAAGATCAGCTACCACATATGTGTGGATTTGTATCTGGACTCTCTATCCTGTTCCATTTGTCTCTCTATCTGTCTTTATGACAGTCCCATTCTGTAAAACCATAGTGAGATATCACCTCATCATAGTTAGGATGACCATTATCAAAAAACAAGAAAAAACAAGTGTTGGTGAGGATGTGAAGAAATTGGAAACCTGTGAACTGTTGATGGAATGTAAAATAGTGGAGCTACTAGGAAACAGTATGGAGGTTTCTCAAAAAATTAAAAATACAACCTACCATATGTTCCAGCAATTCTACTTCTGGGTATATATCCAAAACAAAATCAGAATCTCAAAGAGATATTTGCACTCTCATGTTCATTGTATCATTATTCATAGTAGCTAAAATGTGGAAGTAATGTAAATGGTAATTAGATATATATATATATATATGTATATACACACACACAAATACAGATATATATATTTACACATATACATATATATGTATAATGGAATATTATTCAACCTCTAAAAAAGGAAATCCTATCATGCAGCAACATGGATGTATCTTGAAGGAATTACGCCATGTAAAATAAGCTAGTCACAGAAGGAAAAAATACTGCATGACTCCAGTTATATGAGATATATAAAGTAGTCAAACCCATGGAAGCAGGAAGTAGAATGGTGATTGCTGGAGACTAGGGGTAGGGGGAAAATGGGAGTTGGTGTTCAATGGGTATAAAGTTTCAGTTGTGCAAGATGAAAATATTCTAGACATCTTCTGTACAACATTGTGCTTATAGGTTATGATACTGTATTATACAATGAACAATTTGTAAAGAGGATAGTTCCATACTATGTGTTTTCTTACTGAAATATTTTTTAAAAGAAATATCACTAACTCATTACTTTATCTTGGATGCTAGTAAGAGAGAACCATCTGAGGGACAAAGAGGTTTAATACCTGTGAGAAAATGAATTCTTAAAAGAAGGCATATAGACTGGATGACCACTTAAGATTCCTTTAGCTATGGGTTTCTATGATACAAGAACACCTCTGTTTGAAGAAATATGAAGTGGTTTGCATATCATTAAGAATGCTGTTTCTAGTATAGGGGTAATTTAGTAATACCAATTTACTAACAGAGTATATTAATATACTAATGGTGGCATTTAAAGCGCTTGTGGAGAAAAAATCAAGGAGAATGAAAAGCAAAGCATAAAAGGATCTACTTTAGCTATGTCATTTATGATGTATTATGGTCCTTGTTTGATACATGACTGTAATAAAGCATTGCCATTCAATTAGAGTAAGTTAACTTTAAAATTAATATGGTACCTATGCTTGATTCCGTTTAAAGGGCTGGAGAAAGGGAAGAGGATTTTGAACCATTCACTATGCATTAGCTTCAATGACAGAATATAAATCATAGTAAGTCATGGGCCTCTGCCCAGTTCTGATCGCTGTGTGGTGCATGTCAATGTCAAACTTTAAAAATGTGTACCTCGGTTAAAATGGCATGCATTTGGTAATTGGACAGAAGTGAGTGGAATGAATAGGAGGTTAAAATCTGGCCCTTTGGAAATGTTTTGACACTTTACCCGGGAGCCTGCATTTATTAATAGTAATGGTTTCTAATTTTTTATTTTGGCCAGTTTGCTGATTATATAGAAAGTCCCAGAAGGAGTGATGAGGGAAATACATTAGCAAAAAGTATTAAAAAATTATCTTTGACATCTCTAGCACAAAGAGCAAGATCAGGTGGTTGATAAGAGAGCATAATTCAATCGATAGGAACATCCATTTTAATTTTTCTTTCTTGTGAGATATTTAATTCTTCCCATTCTTGTTATGAAGATACATCAAGAATTCCATTATTACTGAGAAAATCCATCCTGTGGACATATATTTTGATCTATGAATTTTGATCTTTCTCAAAATTCACTAGTTATCAATTAATGAACAGAACGAATCAGGGAAATAAAATGCACACATGTGTAAGTGTACATATATAGTGTATACTCAGTTGAAGAGAAAAAGAGAGAAGGAATTAAAATTTCAAAAATTCCTACTGTGCCAGGGACTCTGTTAGACACTTTAACTAGTTTACAAATAAGTAATAAATATTATTTGTCTGAAAATATGTGACATTCCTTATTATTTTTATTTATTTATTTTGCGGTACGCGGGCCTCTCACTGTTGTGGCCTCTCCCGTTGCGGAGCACAGGCTCCGGACGCGCAGGCGCAGCGGCCATGGCTCACGGGCCCAGCCGCTCCGCGGCATGTGGGATCTTCCCGGACCAGGGCACGAACCCGTGTCCCCTGCATCGGCAGGCGGATTCTCAACCACTGCGCCACCAGGGAAGCCCTGTGACATTCTTTAATATCTACATACCATCACATTTTTACATCAGTTGTGTGATCTTATCAAGAATAGTTAATTAATTATTATATTACTATGATGATCAACTTTTTTTTGGTGGGGGCTGGTAAGACATAAAATATATTCTTCAGGCACTGAAGAGATTCACTACAACCTGTTCTTTCTGCTTCTGTAATGTGGTAAGCAGTGTAAAGGAAGAACATTTGTCAATTATATGTTTATTTAACATTTACCTATTGCATGTATATAGGTATATATACATACCTGTCCCACTAAAATAAATATTGCACAAACACATACCAGTATTTTAATGAGAGTCTGATCCTGAAGCATCAACATTTTTACTTGCTTTATTCAGTTTAATTTTTTTTCTGTCATTTTGTGTATGGACTTTTCAAGACAAACAATTCCTTGGCAATAACATTGAGAAAAAATAAGCAAACTCATTCAATGACTAGGATTGGGAAGTCATCTTGCATGAAGTTCATGCCGAAGATGGTTTTGAATGGGGGGGGAGTATGCAGATAGAAATTTGGTGGGACCACATGGAAATAAGTAAGAAAGTGAGATGAGAAATAGAAATTATTTCTTAGATGCAGAATGGAATGAAGGTTAGACAGTGAGTATATTTCAGTACAGGAGTAGAAATGAGAAATGAAAGTGGGCTCTTAGATTCAAAGGAAAGCTGAGGAGAAGAAGCACTGGGGATAAAGAAGAAAGAGAGAAGAAAAGACTCAGCTCACAGTTTCCATTTACTTCCAAGTAGATGTTAATTCCCATGACTTAGAGATGGCTTCTCGATCTTCACCAGTGGCCATATTGGAATTATGTCAAACAAATAATCTGGACTAGGTCAGAGTGTTTATGGTGCTTGGGGACAGTTCACATATGCATCCATAATGAATTCTGAAATAAGGAATGTAGGCTGTCCCTCCTGAGAGTTCATATTTAGTCAGAGCAGATGTAGGCCAGCAGGTTCTATGGTAACCTGATTGCATATTAACGAATTTGAAACAGAATACGCATTGGTTAGCCTTGCAAAGATAGAAGAAGGTGAATTGAGTTCGTTCAGCCCACAAATCTATATTGAATGCCTACCAGGTACCAGACATGGGACATGGTGATGAATGAACAAGAAGACAATGTCCTTGATCCTCTCACAGGACTTAGAATCATTGAGGTATGGCCATTAGCATTCTGTGTGTTTTACTGGTGTACTGTGAGTCCACCCCTAAGGGATGGAGCCCTTCTTAGAGTGCTACCAAAATCAGGTTGTTGAGTCTTGAGGGCTGGGTCCCAAACCCTATGCTATCATCAATCTCTCAGGCTCTTGAGAAATAGCCAGCTTGGCCACTTGGTGATATCCAATATTTCTGATTAGCTGTTCTTGTTCTCTCTTAATACTTCTGGAAGGAATAGGTCTTATTAATTTACTCCAAATAATATAGAGCAAGGTTCTGAGAGATACTACGTTTTTGTTTTTAACATCTTTATTGGAGTATAATTGCTTTACAAAGGTGTGTTAGTTTCTGCTTTATAACAAAGTGAATCAGTTATACATATACATATGTTCCCATATCTCTTCCCTCTTGCATCTCCCTCCCTCCCACCCTCCCTATCCCACCCCTCTAGGTGGTCACAACGCACCGAGCTGATCTCCCTATGCTATGTGGCTGCTTCCCACTAGCTATCTATTTTACGTTTGGTGGTGTATATATGTCCGTGCCACTCTCTCACTTTGTCACAGCTTACCCTTCCCCCTCCCCATATCTTCAAGTCCATTCTATAGTAGGTCTGTGTCTTTATTCCCATCTTACCCCTAGGTTCTTCATGACCTTTTTTTTTTCTTTGATTCCATATATATGTTTTAGCATATGGTATAAACCCACGCACATATGGTCACCTTTTTTTTGATAAAAGAGGCAAGAATATACAGTGGAGGAAAGACAGCCTCTTCAATAAGTGGTGCTGGGAAAACTGGTTAGGTACATGTAAAAATATGAAATTAGAACACTCCCTAACACCACACACAAAAATAAACTCAAAATGGATTAAAGACCTAAATGTAAGGGCAGACAATATCAAACTCTTAAGGAAAACATAGGCAGAACACTCTATGACATAAATCAAAGCAAGATCCTTTTTGACCCACCTCCTAGAGAAATGGAAATTAAAACAAATATAAACAAATGGGACCTAATGAAACTTCAAAGCTTTTGCACACCAAAGGAAACCATAAACAAGACCAAAAGACAACCCTCAGAATGGGAGAAAATATTTGCCAATGAAACAACTGAGAAAGAATTAATATCCAAAATTTATAAGCAGCTCATGCAGCTCAATAACAAAAAAACAAACAACCCAATCCAAAAATGGGCATAAGACCTAAATAGACATTTCTCTAAAGAAGATATACAGATTGCCAACAAACACATGAAAGAATGCTCAACATCATTAATCATTAGAGAAATGCAAGTCAAAACTGCAATGAGATATCATCTCACACCGGTCAGAATGGTCATCATCAAAATATCTATAAACAATAAATGCTGGAGAGGGTGTGGAGAAAAGGGAACCCTCTTGCACTGCTGGTGGGAATGTAAATTGATACAGCCACTATGGAGAACAGTATGGAGGTTCCTTAAAAAACTACAAATAGAACTACCATACAACCCAGCAATCCCACTACTGGGCATATACCCTGAGAAAACCATAATTCAAAAAGAGTCATGGACCAAAATGTTCATTGCAGCTCTATTTACGATAGCCAGGACATGGAAGCAACCTAAGTGTCCATCAACAGATGAATGGATAAAGAAGATGTGGCACATATATACAATGGAATATTACTCAGCCATAAAAACAAATGAAATTGAGTTATTTGTAGTGAGGTGGATGGACCTAGAGTCTGTCATACAGAGTGAAGTAAGTCAGAGTGAGAGATACTACTTTTAAGTCAGCGACAGAATGGATAAGCTCTTCTTTCTTGCTTGCTTTTACTGGTTCTCTTGTGTCATTCCTTGATCTCAGCTTATCCCAGACATCTCCTGACTCAAGTATGGCTGGCAAAGGGCCAACCCATCATCTTATGTGATGTCTATCTACTGTTCAGGGGTCAGAGTCATCTCATGATGTGTTAATTTGCTTTTGACATTTGTTTCCAGTCCATCTGCTTAGAAGTCTGCTGTTACTTGATTATTGGCAAAGCCAACCTTAGACTATATCGAAAAAAAAAAAAACAAACAAAAAAAAACCTGAAGTTACCTGCAGTTTTCTAAAGAGATCATTAAGTAGAGCAGCAACTAATTATCCTTTCACAAAATGTCTTTTCTTGGTATCAGCATTTTTCTTTTCTTATTTTTTAGAACTTGTGAGCACAAAATACTTAAATAGATTTGTGCCTGATGACTAATACCTATTTTCACCATTGTCCTATACAGATCTCAGTGGTGTTTTGCTTTTCATGCACCAAGTGGTATTATAATTCACAGTGGACTTGGTTGAGGAGATTAGTATTAGCACTGTACTTTTTTCATCCAAATTTGAAATGTGAATGTGAACACTTTCCTTTAGGGTACTATAGGTACTAGCGTATATGTTTGTTTAATTATTTCACCATTCCTTAGGTTTGTTAAAAACAATAACACAAGAGGATGTTTAAAATTTTTAAAAACGGTGTTTTGATTTTTTGTTTTCAAACTAGCAGTAAACCCTGTTTCCATAAAATATGGTGAACTTGATAAAATTAGAGAGACTCTAGCTAAAGCCTGGTGGGCAGGTGAATTTGGTGGAATCCTGGCTTAGAACTCTATACAGCACTGTTTTAAAATCTGGAGGTTAGAACTGCAATGTTAAATGCTGTTGGTGGAGAGAAAGAAACGGAATATGACTTTGCCATATGTATAAGGAAGAGCACTTTGAAAAAGTCCACTACGACAAACTGGTATCAGTAGAAAGGCTAAAATGGACCCAGAAGCCATAGTGAATCGGGAGCAGAACAAGCATATGGCCATGGGAATGCTAAGGACGGTGAGCTGACACTGAGTTAAGGGGAACGCTAGTTACAGATTGCAGAGGAACATCGGAATCAGACTGCAAAAGCTTTCAGGAAGTGTTTACAATTGTAGTAAAATTTGAATGATTCTTTTTGAGCAAAGGAATCGGGACTCCAAAGATAGTGACAGAGTTTAGTTTAATCCATTTATCCTCTATAATGGGCTGGACACAGTGCTACGTACTTTTATTTTACGTGGTGTACTGAAAATAACGCAGAAGCTAAAAACTAAAAACATGGGTTGGGCTTCCCTGGTGGCGCAGTGGTTGAGAGTCCGCCTGCCGATGCAGGGGACCACGGGTTCGTGCCCCGGTCCGGGAGGATCCCACATGCCGCCGAGCGGCTGGGCCCGTGAGCCATGGCCGCTGAGCCTGCGCCTCCGAAGCCTGTGCTCCACACGACGGGAGAGGCCACAACAGTGAGAGGCCCGCGTACCGCAAAAACAAAAAGACATGGGCTATTTCATGCCTCATAAACATGCCAGATGGGAATCACTAGCATTCTATTACCTACTAATATGTGGGGCAATGATATATAATGACCAACAGTGTTAGAATTGGGATTTATTCTTTGTATTTGCAACTCTGGTTGCAAATACAAAGAACTCCTGGTTAATTTTTTTCCGTATGGGCAATGCTAGTAAGAGATTTTGGAATATATAAAAATATCTATACATGCAGAGACCAATAAATTCCATTTAAATACCCTAATCATCTCAGATTTCATGTACATATTAATGCTTAGATACTGCATATTGTAGGAGTATTTAGTGCCAGATTCATTCTATTTTTAGCCAAGGCTCACTCATTGCCAAGTACTGATGTGTTTTCATCCATACAGATATAATGCTTGATGATACTTCGCTCATATTCTGCTTATTCTCTTCTATCTGTAACTTTTCCCAAAGCAAAAGTCCTCTGCCCATTCAGTTTCCCTCACGTTTATCTTATCCCTTGCCGCCACCATAAAGCCCCCAGATGGCACGGTTTCTCTCTCGCAGTATTTCCTTCTCAGCCCACTGCAGTATGTCTCCTGCTCTCACTGCTCAGAACAAGCAGACCCTCGGGTCACCGTGGCCACCCACCAAGTGCCGGTTCTGGAGCTTCTCGGCAGCCTCTGTGCCGCTCTTCCTATCGCCCCTCCGGCTTCTTTGGCTGCTTGCTCTCAGTCTCTTTCATGGGCTCTCCTGCTTCTGTTCTTTAACGGCGCCTGGATGTGGGCCCACATCTTCCATTTCTGTAGCGTTTGCCTTAGTTTGGGACTCATCACCTCTCACCTGGTCTGTTTCAAGAGACTCTCAAAATCCTCACCGATTATTGGGCACAAGCCTCTCCCACCAGCTCCAGATCACACTACAAATGGTGGTCAGAGTAGTCACCCCTTAAAACAAGCCTGATTCTCCACTCGATTGCTCAAAACATCCCTTGCCCAGTGGGTAAAACAAAAGTCCTTACTATGGCACACAGGCCTCCTGAGTCTGACTTCCCTTCTCCATCCCTGCCTCGTGTCCCTTCTCTCTCCTCCCTAACAGGGGCTGATACCTCTGAACTGCTCCTGCCCGTGTGTCTGTCCCCTTCCCGGTCTGGGAGGCTCCCACGCCTTTAACCTCTTTATGCCTTTCCTCATCCATAACAATAAGGGTAACTGCAATGTCTGCATTAAGACGAGATTGTGGTGGTTGAAGGAAATGCTGCCTGTGTAACTGGTGAATCTCCTACAAGCACTGTATGATGATCTATACATGTTCATTGTGGCTCCTGTTATGAGGTCACTCTGAGGTGGGCTCAGGAGGGTTTGCAGAGGATGATCAGGAAACCAATAACGATAATTAAAAGTTTGGAAAATTAGAACCATGGAAAACAGGTAAATGAGCAGTTATTCAGCCAAGGGAAGAAAAAACCTAAGGGGAGATAGAAGAGTGAAAAATTATTTCCTAGAGAATAAACTCAGACCATCCTCTATTAATATAGAGAAGAAAACACAGCAAAGCACGTAGGATTTATATTTGCCATAAGAAATTTATATTTCCCAGATAAGGGATTGGCTATCTAGAATTGTTTATTCATGAAACTCCAAAAATTTGTTTATCTATAGACCTGAAAAGATATATTTTCTTCTGTTTAACCAGTTTAGGTATGAAGTGGCCTGAATGCAGAGAATTGGATTAGGGCAGTGGTCCCCGACCTTTTTGGCACCAGGGACCGTGGAAGACACTTTTTCCACAGACCTGGGTGGGGGGGGGATGGTTTCGGGATGATTCAAGCACGTTACATTTACTGTACACTTTATTTCTATTGTTATTACAGTGTAATATATAATGAAATAACTATACAACTCACCATAATGCTGACAGGAAGCAGAGCTCAGGCGATAATGTGAGCAGTGGGGAGAGGCTGTAAATGTAGACGAAGCTTCGCTTGCTCGCCTACCGCTTGCCTCCTGCTGTGTGGCCCGGTTCCTAACAGGCCCAGGGGCTGGGGACCCCTGAATTAGGGGATCTCATGAAGTCCTTTTTCCCTAGTAAGTCTGTCTCTTTTTGCCCCTATCCAAACCCTCTGAATGTCTCTCTCTGGCTTTCTGTCTCTCTGCCGTTCTATTTCTGTTTCTTTCTCTGTTTTTCTTTCTCTTTATTCTCTTTCTCCCTCCACTCCCCAATATTTCTACCCCATCCTCCAGCCCCAGTATGCAGTATAAGCAAAAGTTTTTCAGAAATGGTCCAAACACTGCTATTCTCCTTTTCTTATCTCAAATTTATTGTATTTTTTGGTTGGCATTACAAATATTTTGGGTTAAAGGAAATTTTCTATTTCTGTAATGAGTTGAGGACAGAAGTTTTTATGATCACTTTCTTTAACAGTGTTATTTTCTGAGATCTTCTTTCTCCTGCCATATACTTTGCTCAGCAAAACTCCCTGTCTCTTCCTTTAGAGAAGATTTTTTCCTATAACTTCTGGACAGTGCATTTGACCAGAGAAGTGTAAAGTTCCTTCATTGTCTGATGTTAGAAGTCCAAGGGAAGGGACATTAATCATATCACTGCTCTGAGGAACACAGAGCCCTGCTCACCTTTGAGCAATATCTTTGAAGGTCCCATTTCTAACCCTGGGATTTTGTAGATTGTAGCTGTTATATCTTTCTACTTATGTGTGGACTTCCCTTCTTTCATTTGTTGATGCTGGTGACATTCTTCTTTGTCTTTCTCTCATTAACATTACCTCGTATTTCTTCTCTATGGTTTTTTCTATTCTTTTCATTCCTTTTTAATTTTCAGCCTTTGGGGTAGATTTCCCCTTATCTTTTTATGAGATTGGCTCTTCATGGATGCAACCGATGCATCCTGTCAGTCGGCCTGCTGATGGATCAGCACCTGCTACTGGAATTCACATGGCAATGAGGTGACAGATATTAAAGCTCATGTTATATGTGAGAAAGTCATATGGCTGAATTGATAAAATCATTTTTCTTTTCTCTGAGCTGGGACAATATCTCATCCTTGACTTTTTTATTAAGTGTTTACTAGATTTTCCCCTTAAGCATTTTAGAAGTTAAAAGGTAATTTAATTTTGTTCCTTTTTTTCTTTTTCTTTTCTTTTTTTTTTTTTAACTAACTCTCATGTCATAGTTGAAGAGAACAATCTAGTGTCCATTATCACAGGTTCATTGTGACCCAGCAAACCCCAGAACTAAAGCTTCACAATACAAACTCTAGGGAGAAGAGTGAAATTGACACAGCTCTTGAAGGGTAGAAGAGAGGAAATTAAGATAAGAGAAAGGATCAGTAGTCACTGTAAGCAGTGTAAGTTTCCAGTGTATGAATGACCACTCTGGACTACCGTTTCAACAGGTGCCTTCAAACATAAGCTGCCCTGGAACAATTTTTGGGAACTGAGTGTAAATAATGCTGCTGTAAAGTAGAATTATTTGTCAGTATATTAACTAACAGAAAAATCAAGTCGCTTAAATTATAGCTTTGTGTTCCCTCCCTCTATACTTTTTTTCATTTTTAAAAATTGTTTTGAGCATACACAATCAATTCAATCAAAATTATATCATTTAAATGTTTTCTATTAAGTAGGGTTTAGGTTGTATTTTTCATGTGTGTGTCACAAATATTTATTGAGCCAGTACCATTTGCTAAGTGTTACTAAATTATCTTATTTATTAATTCATTTAAGCCCCACAAAGGGCCTATGATTTGTATTATTATCTTCATTTTAAATATATGAAAGCAGACACGGTTTTCTAAGAGGGTTAATAACTTGCTTGAGGTCAAACATGACTATAAGTGACAGAGCCTAAGATTTTTGGAAATTGAATTCCAATTTTCTTTCTATTATACCTTAGCTGTTCCAATGGGTCTGCTGCTTGGAATGACAATTATATATTGTTATTATGGTGAATAACAATTATATATCTGGGAAAGTACAATTGAAGTATGGAAAATTTCTTCTACAGGTTATTCAAAACAAATTAATACTGACACCAAATTAATAATTGACAAATAATAGATATTGAGTATTTTGTTTTTGGAATAAAAGATGAGTTCTAATTATAGATTGAATATTTCCTATGTCAGATTTTGAGATTGCTTAGTCCCATTCAAAGAAATGTAGACTTTCTTTTGTAAAACAGAACTTATATGGTAAAAATTTTCTTGTTACTCTTATATCTCTTTTCTCTTTGTTAAGCTACTTTACTACTAACACTGCACTCATAATTTAAGGTATCTTCCTTAGATGGCAGTCGGGATGAATGATGACTTGTCTATCTCTCAGTAAAGTTGATGATGGTATAATAAAACAATAACAACAACAAACAGACATTTATTGAGTAAATTTTATGAGTCAGAGAAGAAATGTTAAGTAAACTTTCCCCTATTCCCCAGGGCTGGTAAACTGTAGGGTGAGGATTTGAACCCGGATTTGAGTGATTCCAGAGCTCAGAGTATCAACAGCTACAAAAATTCAAAAAATAAAGGAAACTCAAGAAATACAATAAATTTTTTAAAATTTAATTCAAAAAATACTAGAAATTCAAAAACTCTTCTAACCTCTGCCCAATTCACATAGTCCCTCTGAAGAAATATTAATATTAAAATTAAAATGAATTTCATAAAACAGTCTTGTTTTCTTTGTGGACAGATGGCTAGCATTGTATCTATGAAACATTTTTTTCTTCATATTTTGGAGGTAGGGTATGCAATCATTGTAGGATAGAGCATCTAAAAGTTGTTCATTTCCTACACTGAACCAATTTAATAACATGGCAAAAAATAACATGGCCATTAGTGTCTGACCTGGCTTCTAGGGGCCAAATAGGGCCTTGCAGTATTTGTTTATTTGGGTCTATAACTTTGACTGTTTATTTTTCATTCTGACACTAACTAGTAAAATAAGTAAAATCTTCTCAACATTTTAAAACAGGCTAAATCTTCGTTCATAGATGTTTTGGACTATGATCAGTGCATCCACCAGATAGAATTTAAAAGGAATAGTTCATCTTCTCTTTCTCCTTATTTGTCCCACTAATCACTTGTGCCAAAGGGAACATATTATTTAGTTAAGTTTCTATTTTAAAGAAAAATGGCAACTTTCACTTCGTATTTCCTTCTTATGTCTCTGCTTAATGGCAGGCAGGAATGAGGTAGCTGCTGATGCTTGCAAATGAGCGGCTATGGAAATTGTACTACTTTGTGGCAAGATAGAAACTCAAAGTAGTGAGCTCACCTCTGCATTTAGGATGGTTTTTTAGTATAGTATTGGGTGAATGTTATAACTCAGGGGTACTGAGTCCAAACCTCAAGGGGACCTTTCTCTGTACAGCTCTCGAATACTTGAGCATATGCCTAAATCAGGTCTTGGATCTGCTTGACCAAAGAAACCATTCTCACATCCACTTCTGGTTTGCTCAGTAGCCTGTGAAAAGTAATTTATTCTCTCTGTGCTTGGTTTCCCCATCTGGTCGGTGAGGCTAATCATACTTACTGCTAACCTCCGTCACAGCAGTCTGCTGAGATTAATAAAAGCATATCCACTGAGCATCATGAGCTACTCCCAGATTCCTACATGGAGATTCGATAGTCTGGCCATGCTAGTTTGGTTTTTATAAAAAAGAATCTGAAACAAGCCATGGATAAAACATCTATCCAGTCTTCCATTCACTGTAGGAGTTTCTTTTTAAAACTTTATTCTGCATGAATTTTCAGAAAAAGACCATAAATCACATATCTTTCTTACCTTTCAGAGCTGGATACATGAACTATTTTAGGGTTGGTCAATAATGTAGCACTTGTGTTACCCACTCCTCTTTCTGTACCCATAGCAGACATTGCTGATCCCTTAAAACCCTCCACTCCCTTGAGTAAAGACAGAACCTTAGACTTCATAACACTGTGCCAGGCATTTAGGACCAATCCATCAGACTCGGTATGAATTAAAGCTTCTGTCATTCCTGATCAACTTTCTAATTTACAGAAAAAGTATCTGAAGTCCAAATATTATGTATTTTTTTACTAAAATCATGCAACTTTTTATTTTTGGTGTCGTATGAACTAAAACTCAGATGTACATGATCCCCTCCAGTTTTATTGTGTGATACTGGGTTGTTTCTGTAATTTTTAAGTCTGGTTGCATTTATAATATTCCTTATATTCTTCATATTTTTCTGATTGATTGCTGCATTCATTTACTCCCTGATTAAGTAACATTTATTGAGCCACTACTATGCCTGAGTTAGTGTTTTTGCAGTCAAACAACTTAGAGTTAAGTAGAGAAAACGAGTCATGTACAAAAATAGCCATGGTGCATGATGCATTCTGATTCAGTTCCCTCCATTAGAAACACAATTGTGTCTCTCTCTTTCCTTAAGCCTATGTGGCCTAATTATCGGTGTGTCTTTCTGTCCCTTTACAGGCAAGCTTTTGGAATTAAAATAAATGCCTGTACTCATTGTCTCCATTTCCTTTCTTCCTAAATATGATCAGACCCCCTGCACTCTAATATTTACCTCTACTCAACTCCTGGCATGTTCTTGCTGAGATCAACAGTGATCTAAATGTTAAATTTAACAGTTATATTTCAATTCTTAATTTTTCACTTCAATTAAACATTTCATACTGTCAATCATTTTCACTTTAAAAATTTTCTTATTATATTCCATTTTCTTGAATTTCTTTTTGTATTTCACTCCGATGATACTCCTAATTTTTTCTTTCTCTAGACAGATCCTGTTCCTGGATCAGCCCTCTCTTTAAATAGTGTGGATTCTTTTTCTCCTTACAATTCCTTTGAGGTTGATGTTCTTGGGATTCTGATCTTAGTTCCTTTCTTCTCGTTATAGAATTTTACCCACTTTTTTTTTTTTTTAGATGTTGGGGGTAGGAGTTTATTAATTAATTTTTTTTTTTTTTTCTGTGTCAGGTCTTCGTTTCTGTGCGAGGGCTTTCTCTAGTTGTGGCAAGCGGGGGCCGCTCTTCATTGCGGTGCGCGGGCCTCTCACTGTCGCGGCCTCTCTTGTTGCGGAGCACAGGCTCCAGACACACAGGCTCAGTAGTTGTGGCTCACGGGCCCAGCCGCTCCACGGCATGTGGGATCTTCCCAGACCAGGGCTCGAACCCGTATCCCCTGCATTAGTAGGCAGATTCTCAACCACTGCGCCACCATGGAAGCCCTTTACCCACTTTTATAGCGGCGAAGTGCAAACTCCACCTCTTTCTTAAGTGCTCTTACATCCTTCTCTGCATTCCAGTACAGACTCGTATATTCAGCTACCTATTGAGCATGTCTCTAGTGTTCCACAAGCAGGTAAATCTCAGCTTTTCCAAAACAATGTATTCTTCACATTTTTTTCTTTCCCTGTATTTTCTGATTTGATGAACGGCATCACCGCCCACTCAGTTGCTGAAGCAGAAATACAGAAGTTACTCTTAACTCCATCCTTTCTCTTACCATCCTCATCTTGCAAATGAGGAAATTCTGTCCCTTATTAGCTTTGACTGTGTCTCCACCTCCTCCTCTCTGCTGCTGGTTCCTTAGTCAGGCCCCTATCTTCCACCTGACTCATTGCAGCAGCCTCCTAACTGGTCAAATTTCATCTCATTGTGGCCCTATCAATCAAGTCTCCATGCTGCTATCAGCTTAGTATCAATAGAACACAAATTGAATCATTTGACATACAAACCTATGATCATTGAAAGCCCCCTTTACATTCAGGATTAAATTTAAACAATTCCCTCTTCCAGATCTGTTCCTGCCTGCATTTTCAGCTTTGTCACTCATCACCCTGATCCTCTTCATCAATTAAGCCTTAGTTTGGGATTCAATTTCTGAGTACTCTGAGCTCCTTGAACGCATCACGGTTTCTCTTGCCTAGTTATTCTTGCATAGATTGTTTCTTCCACCTGAAATTCCCACTACCCCTCTTGCTTTCCCCAAACTGACTCATTCATTAAATTCTAGTTCTGATGCCATTTCTACATTGAACCTTTCCTTGAACTATAGAGTATTTTCTTTTGTTTTTAATTACAGCACTTTCTGCATAGCATTGCAATTGTCCTTTTTGATCTTTAGCTGTCTATCCCAATGTCTTTTACTATTCATAACCCATTAGGTGAATCAAATGCACCATGACTGGTTCTTTCCCCAAAGTCTACCCACTCTGTCCTGGGGCTTCTGGACATACTCTTGACAGAGTTCCTCTTCTGGGGTTTGCCAATGCATTGGCTAATGGTGAACAATACGCAATATCTGATCCTGAAGTCATCAGAGGTTGAGATAAAACCAGGCTATGTCTTGCTTTTCACTAGTGAGGGAGAGAAAAATGATAATTATGGAATAACCTCCCACTTAATTTAGAGCATCATTTTAATATCATCTATAGCGGGCATGCAAACTGTTTGTGTTTTTATCTTTCTAGTTAGTCATTACTGTTCACTTCACCATGATATATGTCAGAATGATACTATTTGACTCTTTCAAGTACCTCCTGCTTCTTCGAGTCAAAAGATCTTATAAGTAAAATGTCTTACTATATGTTTGTGTTATAGATTTATTGGGATGTATTGATTATCAGTTGTCTTGTTTATAATCATTTTATAATTTATTTTTATAAATTATTATCTATCTAGTTATCTATCATCTCTGTAATCTTCTGCCACATTTTGTCCTTACTCACACCTTGATTCTTTTATTTAGAAAATATGTAGAAAATATATTGGAGGAAATTGTAGTAGTTGTTCTGAATGATGGAATGTCAGATGACATCTTCCCTTCCATTTTTAATGCTTTTTCTATTTTAATTGTGAACTTTTTTTAACCTTTATGATTAAGAAAACTTTTTAAAAGAAGAAAAGCAACAAAATAAAGGGGACATATATTCATGAAAAATAATAACATTTTATATTCAGACCAGTTCCTTTCTCATTGAATAATGACCCAAGTTTCTTTTTAAGAATTATTCAACCAGCAGAAGTTTATTAAGTGCCTAGATTAACCAGGGGGAAAAGTACTGTGATTTAGAAGACAGAAAAACCCAACTCAGCTTTAGAAGATAGGGGAAGAGGACAAGGAAGAGAAAGTGATACTGGAGCTTTATTTCAAAAGATAAGCAAGGGTTGACTGCTGAAAAAGATAAAGGAAGATATTTCAGGCATAGGAAACAGCAATGTACAAAATCTCACAGACATAGAAAAGCAAGAGGGACTCAGCATGGGTGGAGATTACTATGCATATGAGAAGGAGAGGAGTAGAAGATTGTTCGCCATGTTATTTTGTTCATCCATAACTGTTGGTAGGAATTGGTGAAAGGAAGTACTTTTTCTTTTTTTCTTAGCTCTTCAAGTATTATGCAGTATATCATTTTATTAAAATTAATATACATTGCATTTTTTTCAGCCTCTGTTTTCCAGGTATCAGTACATGTTCACTTCTTTAAACGTCACAGTTTATTCGTATAACACCCTTTGGACAAAACTCGCTATATTTTTATTTTGTCATAAGTAGTTTCATTTTCATCTATGGTTTAAAAACACAATTCTTGTATTTTATTTTTCCTGTTCTCAGGCATCACTGGGGAATATAACTCAGTCATTAGCAAAGAGACTTTCCCCAAATTTCTAAAGAAACTAAAGTAATATTAAACTGCCCATCTTTACTCATAATTCATGACCCATAGGTTTTTTTGGGGGGGGAAACTGACTCCAAAGTGAACAAGAGCAGTTAGGGTGGGGTTATAGTACTTCTGATGCTACACTTTGAATGCAGTGTGTGCCAGGTACATCCCTTCATGATTGCAGCTCATTTCAACCAGAAGGTCTCTAATTTAAATAAATTCTGGTTTTGTTAATCATCAAAGATATAATTAAGTCATCATATGCTATGTGCTTTTAAATCAATGATTCTGAAGCAAATTGTTCTTTGATATTTCCATCATTTTTTCATGAGCTGGCATCGGGAATTGGGGCAGCTAAAAGAATTCGAGCACGCAGAGCAGAGTTTAGATGTCTCCTGATGGCTGGATGGTCACGGTTTTTCTGAATGAGATTGACTGTTAATCTGGTGAACAGTGTCTAATGAATAAATGAGGGTCCTTTGTTGGAAGTAAGGAGGCCGTAAATGTTTCCTTTTCATAAGTCCCAGCTTTGATCATTCCTGATCTACCCAAATGTACTTAAATGTGTCATTTTGGTGTTTATCATTCTTAAGGTGCTTAATGATTCTTAGAATATATTCTGCTTCTTATGACATATTCTGCTTTACAATGGTCCTTTGTAATGACTCCCGAGACCCTTTGTGGCTCAGTGGGGCCATGATGCTTGCTCCAAATTGCCTTCCAGACCCCCAGGAGCAGTGTAAAGAAGCCTTAGCTTCAGCAGTGGTTCTCAAGTCAGGCTGTGTGTTAGCATCACCAGGAGATTTAAAACAAATTCTGATGTCTGAAGCCCACACCAGCTTAAGTTAAGCTTTTTGGGGAAGGGGCCCAGGCAATGATGTTCTTAAAAGTTCCTCAGGTGAATCTGCATGTAACCAGGACTGAGAATGAGCTGAGCATGGATCAAGACTGAAGGATGGGCAGGGCAAGCTCACCTGTGGACCATGGTGAAGGGAGCTGAGAGGTCTGGGAAGCAGTGTCTTGGAAAGAGAGGAAATGAAATCCAGATAGACTCTTTAAGGTAGCAGTAGTCTGGGTGGAGAGGAAGAGTCAGGCTTAAAGTCGACAGAATGATGATTGGAAGGCTTGAAGAGGGAAAACTCAAAGCGGAGGGTAGAAGATGGGGGCCGGAACAGCTGCCGTGCATTACCTGATGTCCTTGAAGGTGTGTGCCCAGATAGCTAAAGCCATATTGTGAAGAGACAAGTTCAGGGAAAAAGGGACAGTTAGTTAGATAGACAACAAATACTTCAAATTAGTAGAACTTCAAATTAGTAGAAGTAATAATTTTCCTCGTTGCTCTCTTCTGTTCTCAATTTTGAGGGCAGCTGATTTGCATGTGGATTGTTAGACAAACTAAAGCCACTGATGACTTTATCAAGGCAATGTTAAGTAAAAGGTGCCATCTTCCTGGTTTTCCTTACATGTGGGTGTTTATGCATGGCCTATAAAAATCAGGTAAGTTTCACCAGGCTCTGATACTGATATTCACCTGGAGGCATCCCTTGGGCCTGATCTTCTGCTCATTTGGTAGGTAGCACTCCTGCCATGCCCTTGCTCCAGCTCCAGGAGCTGGATAAAAAGCTAACCATGTAAAAAAAAAAAAAAAACAAAAAAAAAAAAAACAAAAAAAAAGCTAACCATGTGGAGATCAGCTCAGTGCTCTGTGACCACCTAGAGGGGTGGGATAAGGAGGGTGGGAGGGAGTCGCAAGAGGGAGGGGATATGGGGATATATGTATACATATAGCTGATTCACTTTGTTATACAGCAGAGACTAACACAACTTTGTAAAGCAATTATCCTCCAATAAAAGACGTTTAAAAAAAAAAAAAAAAAGCTAACCATGTGTATAACCAGAGGGCCTACTTTTAAGCTCAGTAGTTGCTACTAGCTTCCCTTGTGCCTGCCTACGGACATGGTCCAATTTTGTACTTTGGTGCCCATGTTTCCATTAAATCACCTCCCTGGAGCTGGTGATATGGTTTTTTCAATTGTCTGAGCATCTTTAAATAAGCCTTAGTTATCTGCTAAGCCTAGATTTGGGATCCGAGTTCAGACTCCGATCGCTCAGGCCCCGTCCTGGTTTCTGGTAGTTGGGACACATACATGGGAACCATTGTTAAGAGGTTGAGAGGTGTGTCCCCATGCCTTCTTCTGCCTTGTAACCCACAATTTCACAGGGAATGAGTCACTTAAGGACTCTATAAAGATGTCTAAAAGTATATTTTTGAGTATGAGTGATCCTCAAATTTATAATGAATATATGCTTTTCTCTCAATAACTGAGCATAAATGTATACAATACTCAGTTTGGTTTGATATCAACTTCCAGGCCTTACCTCACCCATCAGAGGTTGTGTTTCTCCAGAAGATGAAATTTCTCTCCCTTTCTCTTCAGATTTAACATGCACTCACTAAACACCCGCAGCATTGGATACTATGTTAGCTACTTCTACTTGTGTTTGTAGAATGCCCTGCAACCTTCAGGATTCCAAACATAGGTTCTGATCTTCAAGGTTCTGGCTGCCAGTGATTTCATATGCTGTTAAACATTCTATGGTGTTTCTCACAGGCTGATGACTGCTTACTAGAAAATGCTACTTGTATTATATACGAGGGATAGTGTGTTCAACGGATAGTCTATTTTTTTAAAAATAAATTCTATTTATTTATTTATTTTTGGCTGCGTTGGGTCTTCGTTTCTGTTCATGGGCTTTCTCCAGTTGCGGCGAGTGGGGACCACTCTTCATCACGGTGCACTGGCCTCTCACTGTCGCTGCCTCTCCCGTTGCGGAGCACAGGCTCCAGACGCGCAGGCGCAGCGGCCATGGCTCACGGGCCCAGCCGCTCCGCGGCATGTGGGATCTTCCCGGACCAGGACACGAACCCGTGTCCCCTGCACTGGCAGGCAGACTCTTAACCACTGCGTCACCAGGGAAGCCCGGATAGTCTATTTTTGATGAACAAAATAGGCCATAATAAAAATGACTAATATAACCACAACCTCTATGTTCAAGAGGAACTAAAAGTGAATACCTTGGGGTTTCAAAAGAATGCTTTCTATGTTGGACATGAATGTACATAATTTACCTGTTGCCATGTAGCTGCAAACAGAAGAGTAAAAAGTTGATGCTTGAAGCAAAAATAATTTTAGTGTGAGAACCTCAGAAAGGGGCTAGAAGGAAAAGAGCTTACAGAGTCTTGTGCTGAAACAGTAAAACATAACTCATTACAGATTAAGGTGCAGGTATGCGTTCATGGAAATGGAATTACAATTTCAGAAATACTGTGAAATTTCACAGTTTGAATGGTAAAATAATAAGGTGTGACTAAATGAGTATGGACTTTTCAGAGTATTGGTGAGAAACATCATCTCTCTTTAATGAGGTACTATTTGTATATTTTGTGTGTAGGTGTATTGGGGAAAGCGGAGGCAATGTTACAGGCTTCTGTGAATTCCAAAATTACAATCATAGGAATTTAAAAATGTCGTAGCTGGTGTTGATGGGAGTGGTAGTTTCTGGATGTAAAAACAAGTGTATCTTTAAATGTAAACTGGGAATATGACTTCTGTGCTGGTTTGTTTTATGTGTCAGCTTAGCTAAGCTCTAGTACCCAGCTGTTGAATCCAACACTAATCTCGGCGTTGCTATAAAGGTCTTTTGTAGATATGGTGAACATCTGCAGTCAGTTGAGTTGAAGTAAAGGAGCTTACTGTCCGTAACGTGGAGGACCTCATCCAGTCAGTAGAAATGCCTTAAGAGCAAAAACAGGATTCCCAGAGAAAGAAGAAATTTTTCCTGATGATTGCAGCATCAGCTCCTGCCCAAGAAGTTCCAACCTGCTGGCCTGCCCTGCAGATCTCAGGCTTGCCAGGCTCCACGACTGCATAAGCTAATTCCTTGAAAGAAATCTTTTTCCTTATGTGAATGTATGTGCATGTGTATGTACTTGTGCCCATCTTTCTATATCTATCTGTATATCTATCTATCTATCTATCTCCTACTGGTCTGTTTCTCTGGAGTACCCTGACTGATAACAGTTTCCTAAACGGAAAGCATTTTATTTTTTTTATTTTTTATTTATTTTTTTTTTTTGCGGTATGCGGGCCTCTCACTGTTGTGGCCCCTCCCGCCGCGGAGCACAGGCTCCGGACGCACAGGCCCAGCGGCCATGGCTCACGGGCTTAGCTGCTCCGCGGCATGTGGGATCCTCCCGGACCAGGGCACGAACCCGCGCCCCCCGCATCGGCAGGCGGACTCCCAACCACTGCGCCACCAGGGAAGCCCCGGAAAGCATTTTAAAGACATGAAGTCGATACTATTTAGGTAGATGTTGGGATAGTTGTGTGGAGCTTATTGTTCTGATGTTCCAATATCAGTGAGTATTTAAAACAACAGACTTTGTGAAGGCTCTGCAAAGCCTTCAGTGATGCAGCCCTGGCTTCTGGGCTCCCTTCCTGTCTCACTGTGCATCTGGACAGCAGCCCTGAACTGCCCCTGCTGCTCTCTTTAACATGCTTGCTGCTTTCAACCCTCTTTACGTTTGTATGTCTGTTTCGTTCTACTTCAAACGCATTTTCCTTCCTCTGTCCCTCCTCTTGAAGCCTGCTCTTCCCTGGGCCCCTCTCCTTCACGTCAAAAGAATTGGGAATCTCTCATCTCTACCTCTCCCCTGGTGTACAGCATTTTCCACATAGGGCACTGTTGGTTTATTTGCATGTCTTTTTTCATTTGCTAAATGGTAATGACTACATCTTGTTCATCTTTGTATTCCCAGCACCTCATACAGTTCCAGCCGTATGGGAGGTGTGCAGTCAGTATTGTGGAAAGAATGAATAAATAGGTGACCCTCTCAAGTTAAATTGCAGACTGGGAGGAGTCTTAAGTGGCTATTCTTTTAGGGTTGGATATGCCCCTTGTATCTGAGGTGCCTGAAGAGAAATCTCCAGGCAAACAAACCTTTAATTCCTACCCAAGGTCTCTGCTTTCAGTGTTTGTGGAGGATGATATATACAGCAAGCAGATTTAAGCTGACTGTGCAGAAATATCTGGCATCATATGTTGGTGGCCTGATTTATTTTAGCCTATCTAATTGATGATTTGAGACTCTGCCTGCCTTCGTTAGCAGGGAGTCCAGTCTCCCTTTTGAAGTTTTACCTACTCAATTGACCTTAAATTCAGTGCCTTACCTAGTCCAATGTGGGGTCACTGGGGTCTTTTTCAAGTATGAGCCATAGAGGAAGCTATTGATTATTCTCCTACTGTCCAAGTGTCTCGCTGCCATATAGTGTGACTTTTGAAGCTTGCACCTGCATAGTTACACACACTCCTATCCACTCAGCCTTGGTGCCCTGCCTGGCCCAGACCCAAACTTGGCCATGAGCGTATCCCTCACCTCAGAATGACTGGGTTCAGAAGAGCTCTCATCAGTCACACGGTTGCTGAAATCAGCTCTCCCATCCCTGCCCCTGAGTCAGCAGCTTGGCCACCACTTTGCTTACGACTTTTGTTTGAGGAGGCCTCATGATTCTTTCTTGCCACTGGGCTGCAGTCACGTCCTCCACAAGCCTCTGTACCTCCCCTCTTGAGGAGTAAATGGACCCATTTTCTCCCCTGTGACTGTCTCTGCATGTCAGCGATCTTGGAGAGCGTTGCCAGAGTCTCAGAGGTTGAATACACCCTTGCCGATTCCACTTCGCCGGCATGGAGCTCCTGGGAAATTACCCAAGCGATTCTTCCAGGAACCGAGGGAACAAGTGCTTCTAGGTGACTTTCTGCTTCACCCCTTGATATCAATGAAGCAGATATACATTTTTAAGGGTCTTTCAAATGGCACTTGATTTAATCTCGACCTTATCAGGCATTACGGATGTCAAACTGCTAGTTCTTGCATTTGATAAGGTGATATCACCTCTTTTCCATTAAGAGATACCAAGAAGCATGGTTAGTTAACAAGCAGAAAGATGTTTAAAATGCAGCACCTTATGGAAGAAACTCAAGCAATCTAAATTCCAAATGTGAATTGTCCACAGGCTCTGAAACAGGAGCTAAATTACCTTGTGGGTACTCAGTAACCTTCCCTACATAATTAGTTTTCAGCTTCATCTTTCATTTTTCTTTTATACTGTGCTTGCTTTAGCCAGGATCCTTCACTAATTGCACTGTTCCCGCACAGCAGGCTTGCTCACCCTTCAGGAAGCTCTCTTGCTCCTCTACGGCCCTTTGTGGTACTCTCCAATCCAACCTAAAAATAATTTTCTCCCAAAAGCTGTGTTGGCCTTTTGCGACCCCAGTGTTTCTCCTATTAGGTGACAATAATAGCTACCATTTCTTAATATTTTCTATAATAATAAGTACTTTCTTTTTGGTAAATTTTTTGAAAATATGGAAATAACGTACCTATACAAAAGCACATAGAACACATATATACAGGTTAATTATTGCAAAGTGAATTATTATCAAATATTTTTAAGTGAACACCCATGTTACCCGTGTTATTACCATCTGTATTAAACAAACAAACGAACAAAACATTGCCAGCACCCCAGAAACCCTCTGGCTGTCTTTCCTTATAATAAAGCTCTCTTTCTCCAAAGTAACCCCTATTTCACTTTTATGCTCTATGCTTTCTTGTTTTTTTTTTTTTTTTTTTTGTAGTTTTAGCACCTATAATACTTTCCTAATCACTGTAGTTTAGTTTTGCCTGTTTCTGAGCTTTATATACTTATAATTATACAATATGTTCTCTTTTATTTTTCTCTGGCTTCTTTTATGTAAGTCTCTGAGCTCCATACAGGCTTTGTATAGTAGTAATTTGTTCACTTTCATTGTTGAATCGTCTCCATTGTATGCCTGTGCCGTGATATATTTATCCATTCTTCTGTTGCTAGACATTCTGGCTGTTTCCACTTACAGGCTATTACAAATAATGATGCTATAAACATTCCTGCACATATCTCTTTGGCCCATGTGCACATCTGGGCCTGAAACTTTCCTGTGGAGAAGTTTCTAATTATAAATTCAAGTTTGTGAATAGATCTATGTTTTAAATTCTTTTTTGGTTCCTATGTACATTTTGGTAATTTGTAAATGTTTTTCTAGACATGTGTTGATTTCATCTAAATTTCATCAAATGCATGCTTATTATTTGTTTAATCTCTGCAGGATCTGCAGCGATTCCCCTTTTTCATTTCTGACATGGTTATTTGTCAGAAATTGTTACTTGTACATTCTCTGTTTATATTTTGATCAGTCTTGCTAGAGAATGATCAATTTTATGTCTTCACAAAACCAACTTTGTTCATCCTCTCTATTGTATAGATCCATTTTTTCTTTATACTTGTTTAATTAAATTTTATTTCTAAAACTTTTTATTATTTTTATTTTTTGGGTGTATTTTGCTACTTATTTCTTGAGAAAGATTCTTAATTCATTAATTTTAATGTTTATTCTTTTTAAATATATTTGTTTAAAATGGAAAGCTTAGGCATGATTTTAGGTATATCTAACAATATTTTTATTACTATCCAGTTCAAACTATTTTCTCTGTCCCACTGAGATTTCAATTTTGACTCACATGTTACTTGAAGTGTATTTCTTCTTTTTTTTTTTTAGTTTTAGCATATATTTATTTATTTTATTTTTAATTTTTTTTAACATCTTTATTGGAGTATAACTGTTTTACAATAGTGTGTTAGTTTCTCCTTTGCAACAAAGTGAATCAGTTATACATATACATATGTTCCCATATCTCTTCCCTCTTGCGTCACCCTACCTCCCACCCTCCCTATCCCACCCCTCTAGGTGGTCACAAAGCACAGAGCTGATCTCCCTGTGCTATGCGACAGCTTCCCACTAGCTATCTAATTTACATTTGGTAGTGTATATATGTCCCTGCCACTCTCTCACTTCATCACATCTTACCCTTCACCCTCCCCATATCCTCAAGTCCATGCTCTAGTAGGTCTGTGTTTTATTCCCATCCTACCACTAATCTCTTCATGACATTTTTTTTTTCTTAGATTCCATATATATGTGTTTGCATACGGTATTTGTTTTTCTCCTTCTGACTTACTTCACTCTGTATGACAGACTCCAGGTCTATCCACCTGATTACAAATAACTCAGTTTCATTTCTTTTTATGGTGGAGTAATATTCCATTGTATATATGTGCCACATCTTCTTTATCTATTCATCTGTTGATGGACACTTAGGTTGTTTCCATGTCCTGGCTAACATAAATAGAGCTGCAATGAACATTTTGGTACATGACTCTTTTTGAATTATGATTTTCTCAGGGTATATGCCCAGTAGTGGGATTGCAGGGTCGTATGGTAGTTCTATTTGTAGTTTTTTAAGGAACCTCCATACTGTTCTCCATAGTGGCTGTATCAATTTACATTCCCACCAGCAGTGCAAGAGGGTTCCCTTTTCTCCACACCCTCTCCAGCGTTTATTTTTTCTAGAGTTTTTGATGATGGCCAATCTGACCGGTGTGAGATGATATCTCATTGTAGTTTTGATTTGCATTTCTCTAATGATTAATGATGTTGAGCATTCTTTCATGTGTTTGATGGCAATCTGTATATCTTCTCTGGAGAAATGTCTATTTAGTTCTTCTGCCCATTTTTGGATTGGGTTTGTTTTTTTGTTATTGAGCTGCATGAGTTGCTTATAAATTTTGGATATTAATCCTTTGTCAGTTGCTTCATTTGCAAATATTTTCTCCCATTCTGAGGGTTGTCTTTTGGTCTTGTTTATGGTATCCTTTGCTGTGCAAAAGCTTTTAAGTTTCACTAGGTCCCGTTGGTTTATTTTTGTTTTTATTTCCATTTCTCTAGGAGATGGGTCAAAAAGGTTCTTGCTGTGATTTATGTCATAGAGTGTTCTGCCTATGTTTTCCTCTAAGAGTTTGATAGTGTCTGGACTTACATTTAGGTCTTTAATCCATTTTGAGTTTATTTTTGTGTGTGGTTTTAGGGAGTGTTCTAATTTCATACTTGTACAGGTAGCTGTCCAGTTTTCCCAGCACCACTTATTGAAGAGGTTGTCACTGTATATCCTTCCCTCCTTTATCAAAGATAAGGTGACCATATGTGTGTGGGTTTATCTCTGGGCTTTCTACCCTGTACCATTGATCTATATTTCTGTTTTTGTGCCAGTATCATACTGTCTTGATTACTCTGGCCTTGTAGTATAGTCTGAAGTCAGGGAGCCTGATTCCTCCAGCTCCATTTTTCGTTCTCAAGATTGCTTTGGCTATTCGGGGTCTTTTGTGTTTCCATACAAATTGTGAAATTTTTTGTTCTAGTTCTGTAAAAAATGCCAGTGGTAATTTGATAGGGATTGCATTGAATCTGTAGATTACTTTGGGTAGTATAGTCATTTTCACAATGTTGATTCTTCTAATCCAAGAACATGGTATATTTCTCCACCTATTTGTATCATCTTTAATTTCTTTCATCAGTGTCTTATAGTTTTCTGCATACAAGTCTTTTGTCTCCTTAGGTAGGTTTATTCCTAGATATTTTATTCTTTTTGTTGCAGTGGTAAATGGGAGTGTTTTCTTAATTTCCCTCTCAGATTTTTCATCATTAGTGTATAAGAATGCCAGAGATTTCTGTGCATTAATTTTGTATCCTGCTACTTTACCAAATTCATTGATTAGCTCTAGTAGTTTTCTGGTAGCATCCTTAGGATTCTCTATGTATAGTATCATGTCATCTGCAAACAGTGACAGTTTTACTTCTTTTCCGATTTGGATTCCTTTTATTTCTTTTTTTTCTCTGATTGCTGTGGCTAGAACTTCCAAAACTAGGTTGAATAAGAGTGGTGAGAGTGGGCAACCTTGTCTTGTTCCTGATCTTAGTGGAAATGATTTTAATTTTTCACCATTGAGAACAATGCTGGCTGTGGGTTTGTCATATATGGCCTTTATTATGTTGAGGAAAGTTCCCTCTATGCTTACTTTCTGCAGGGTTTTTATCATAAATGGGTGTTGAATTTTGTCAAACGCTTTCTCTGCATCTATTGAGATGATCATATGGTTTTTCTCCTTCATTTTGTTGATATGGTGTATCACGTTGATTGATTTGTGTATATTGAAGAATCCTTGCATTCCTGGAATAAACCCCACTTGATCATGGTGTATGATCCTTTTAATGTGCTGTTGGATTCTATTTGCTAGTATTTTGTTGAGGATTTTTGCATCTGTGTTCATCAGTGATATTGGCCTGTAGTTTTCTTTCTTTGTGACGTCTTTGTCTGGTTTTGCTATCAGGGTGATGGTGGCCTCATAGAATGTTTGGGAGTGTTACTCCCTCTGCTTTGTTTTGGAAGACTTTGAGAAGGATAGGTATTAGCTCTTCTCTAAATGTTGGATAGAATTCGCCTGTGAATCCATCTGGTTCTGGGCTTTTGTTTGTTGGAAGATTTTTAATCACAGTTTCAATTTCAGTGCTTGTGATTGGTATGTTCATATATTCTATTTCTTCCTGGTTCAGTCTCGGCAGCTTGTGCATTTCTAAGAATTTGTCCATTTCTTCCAGGTTGTCCATTTAATTGGCATACAGTTGCTTGTAGTAATCTCTAATAATCTTTTGTATTTCTGCAGTGTCAGTTGTTACATCTCCTTTTTCATTTCTAATTCTATTGATTTGAGTCTTGTCCCTTTTTTTCTTGATGAGTCTGGCTAATGGTTTATCAATTTTATTTATCTTCTGAAAGAACCAGCTTTTACTTTTATTGATCTTTGTTATTGTTCCCTTCATTTCTTTTTCATTTATTTCTGATCTGATCTTTATGATGTCTTTCCTTCTGCTAAATTTGTGGGGGTTTTTTTGTTGTTGTTCTTCTTTCTCCAATTGCTTTAGGTGCAAAGTTAGGTTGTTTATTCGAGATGTTTCCTGTTTCTTACGGTATGATTGTATTGCTATAAACGTCCCTCTTAGAACTGATTTGCTGTATCCCATAGGTTTTGGGTCATCGTGACTCCATTGTCATTTGTTTCTAAGTATTTTTTGATTTCCTCTTTGATCTCTTCAGTGATCACTTCGTTATTAAGTAGTGTATTGTTTAGCCTCCATGTGTTTGTATTTTTTACAGATCTTTTCCTGTAATTGATATCTAGTCT
Organism: Kogia breviceps; assembly: GCF_026419965.1. Taxonomy (NCBI): domain Eukaryota; kingdom Metazoa; phylum Chordata; class Mammalia; order Artiodactyla; family Physeteridae; genus Kogia; species Kogia breviceps. Next base: position 34,909,641 of record NC_081321.1, read on the forward strand.
CATAGCATTGTGGTCAGAAAAGATACTTGATACGATTTCAATTTTCTTAAATTTGCCAAGGCTAGATTTGTGACCCAATATATGATCTATCCTGGAGAATGTTCCAGGCGCACTTGAGAAAAATGTGTATTCTGTTGTTTTTGGATGGAATGGCCTATAAATATCAATTAAGTCCATCTTGTGTAATGTATCATTTAAAGCTTGTGTTTCCTTATTTATTTTCATTTTGGATGATCTGTCCATTGGTGACAGTGGGGTGTTAATGTCCCCTACTATGATTGTGTTACTGTCGATTTCCCCTTTTATGGCTGTTAATATTTGCCTTATGTATTGAGGTGCTCCTATGTTGGGTGCATAAATATTTACAACTGTTATATCTTCTTCCTGGATCGATCCATTGATCATTATGTAGTGTCCTTCTTTGTCTCTTGTAATGGTTTTTATTTTAACGTCTATTTTGTCTGATATGAGAATTGCTACTCCAGCTTTCTTCTGATTTCCATTTGCATGAAATATCTTTTTCCATCCCCTCACTTTCAGTCTGTATGTGTCCCTAGGTCTGAAGTGGGTCTCTTGTAGACAACATATATTTGGGTCTTGTTTTTGTATCCATTCAGCCAGTCTGTGTCTTTTGGTGGGAGCATTTAATCCATTTACATTTAAGGTAATTATCAATATATATGTTCCTATTACCATTTACTTAATTGTTTTGGGTTGTTCTTGTAGGTCTTTTCCTTCTCTTGTGTTTGTTGCCTAGAGAAGTTCCTTTAGCATTTGTTGTAAAGCTGGTTTGGTGGTGCTGAACTCTCTCAGCTTTTGCTTGTCTGTAAAGGTTTTAATTTCTATGTCAAATCTGAATGAGATTTTGCTGGGTAGAGTAATCTTGGTTGTAAGTTTTTTTCCTTCATCACTTTAAATATGTCCTGCCACTCCCTTCTGGCTTGTAGGGTTTCTGCTGAAAGATCAGATGTTAACCTTATGGGGATTCCCTTGTGTGTTATTTGTTGTTTTTCCCTTGCTGCTTTTAATATGTTTTCTTTGTATTTAATTTTTGACAGTTTGATTATTATGTGTCTTGGCGTGTTTATCCTTAGGTTTATCCTGTGTGGGACTCTCTGTGCTTCCTGGACTTGATTGACTATTTCCTTTCCTATATTAGGGAAGTTTTCAACTATAATCTCTTCAAATATTTTCTCAGTCCCTTTCTTTTTGTCTTCTTCTTCTGGGACCCCTATAATTCGAATGTTGGTGTGTTTAATGTTGTCCCAGAGGTCTCTGAGAGTGTCCTCAGTTCTTTTCATTCTTTTTTCTTTCTTCTGCTCTGCAGTAGTTATTTCCACTATTTTATCTTCCAGGTCACTTATCCGTCCTTCTGACTCAGTTATTCTGCTATTGATCCCATCTAGAGTATTTTTCATTTCATGTATTATGTTGCTCATCATTGCTTGCTTCCTCTTTATTTCTTCTAGGTCCTTGTTAGCTGTTTCTTGCAATTTGTCTATTCTATTTCCAAGATTTTGAATCATCTTTACTATCATTATTCTGAATTCTTTTTCAAGTAGACTGCCTATTTCCTCTTCCTTTGTTAGGTCTGGTGTGTTTTTATCTTGCTCCTTCATCTGCTGTGTGTTTTTCTGTCTTCTCATTTTGCTTATCTTACTGTGTTTGGGTCTCCTTTTTGCAGGCTGCAGGTTCGTAGTTCCCGTTGTTTTTGGTGTCTGTCCCCAGTGGCTAAGGTTGGTTCAGTGGGTTGAGTAGGTTTCCTGGTTGGGGGGACTAGTGCCTGTGTTCTGGTGGATGAGGCTGAATCTTGTCTTTCTGGTGTGCAGGTCCACATCTGGTGGTGTGTTTGGGGATGTTGGTAGCCTTATTATGATTTTAGGCACCCTCTCTGCTAATGGGTGGGGCTGTAGAACTGTCTTGCTCTTTGTTTGGCATAGGGCGTCCAGCACTGTTCGTTGCTTGTCCTTGAGTGAAGCTGGGTCTTGGTGTTGAGATGAAGATCTCTGGGAGATTTTTGCCGTTTGATATTGCGTGGAGCAGGGAGGTCTCTTGTGGACCAGTGTCCTGAGGTTGGTTCTCCCACCTCAGTTGTCAGCCCTTACAACTGGCTTGAGCGCCAAGAGCCTTTAATCCACACGGCTCAAAATAAAAGGTAGAAAAAATAGAGAGGAAAGAAAGGAAGGAAGGAAGGAGGGAGGGAGGGAAGGAAGAGAGGAAGAAAGGAAGGGAGGAAGGAAGAAAGGAAGGGAGGAAGGAAGAAAGGAAGGGAGGAAGGAAGAAGGCAAGAAAGGAAGGAAGGAGGAGAGGACAAAAGGGAGGAAGGAAGGGAGGAAAGGAGGAAGGAAGGGAGGGAGGATGGAAGGAAGGAAGAAAGGAAGGAAGGAAGAAAGGAAGAAAGAAAGGGAGAAGACAAAATAAAGTAGGATAAAATATAGTTATTAAAATAAAAAATAATTATTAAGTAGAAAAATTTCTATTAAAAAAAAACTGGTCAGTCTAACCCTAGGACAAATGGTGCAAGCAAAGCTATACAAAATCTCACACAGCAGCACACACATACAAACTCACAAAAAGAAAAAAGGGGAAAACAATAGTATATCTTGCTCCCAAAGTCCACCTCCTCAACTTGGGATATTTCGCTGTCTATTCAGGTTTTCCACAGATGCAGGGCACTTCAAGTTGATTATGGGGCTTTAATCCGCTGCTTCTGAGGCTGCTGGGAGAGACCTCCCCCTCTCCTCTTTGTTCGCACAGCTGCTGGGGTTCAGCTTTGGACTTGGCCCCGCCTCTGCGTGTAGGTCATCCGAGGGCGTCTGCCCTTCGCTCAGACAGGATGGGGTTAAAGGAACAGATGACTGGGGGCTCTGGCTCACTCAGGCCCGGGGGAGGGAGGGGCACGGATGCAGGGCGAGCCCGCGGCGGCAGAGGCCGGCGTGACGCTGCACCAGCCCGAGGTGCGCCGCGCCGCACGTTCTCCCGGGGAGGGAGGGGCACGAATGCGGGGTGAGCCCGCGGCGGCAGACGCCGGCGTGACGCAGCACCGGTCTGAGGCGCACCGCACGTTCTCCTGAGGAAGCTGTCCCTGGATCCCGGGACCCCGGTAATGGCGGGCTGCCGGGGCTCCCGGGCGGGGCGGTGTGGAGAGTGAGCTGTGCTCGCACACAGGCCTCTTGGTGGCCGCAGCAGCAACCCTAGCGTCCCACACCCTTCTCTGCTGTCCATGCCGACAGCCGCGGCTCGCGCCCGTTTCTGGAGCTCCTTTACGCGGTGCCCTTAATCCCCTCTCCTCGCGCCCCAGGAAGCAAAGAGGCAAGAAAAAGTCTCCTGTCTCTTCGGCAGCTCTGCGCCCGTTTCTGGAGCTCCTTTAAGCGGCGCGCTTAAACCCCTCTCCTCGTGCACCAGGAAGCAAAGAGGGAAGAAAAGGTCTCTTGCCTCTTCGGCAGCTCCAGACTTCAACCGGACTTCCTCCCGGCCAGCCGTGGTGCACTAACCCCTGCAGGCTGTTTTCACTCTGCCAACTCCAGACCTTTCCCTGGGATCCGACCAAAGCCCAAGCCTCAGCTCCCAGCCCCAGCTCCCAGCCCCCACCCGCCCCGGCTGGTGAGCAGACAAGCCTCTCGGGCTGGTAAGTGCCGGTCGGCACTGATCCTCTGCGAGAATCTCTCCTCTTTGCCCTCCGCACCCTGTTGCTGCACTCTCCTCCACAGCTTCGGAGCTTCCCCCTCGCCACCCGCAGTCTCCGCCCGCGAAGGGGCTTCTAGTGTGGGGGAATCTTTCCTCCTTCATGGCTCCCTCCCACTGGTGCAGGTCCCGTCCCTATTCTTTGTCTCTGTTTATTCTTTTTTCTTTTGCCGGAGTGTCTTGCCTTTTGGGAGGTCTGAGGTCTTCTGCCAGCGTTCGGTGGGTGTTCTATAGGAGAAGTTCCACGTGTAGATGTATTTCTGATGTATCTGTGAGGAGGAAGGTGATCTCCATGTCTTACTCTTCCGCCATCTTCTCGCCTCTGCCTCTGAAGTGTATTTCTTCATTTCCAAAGATGTGGGGGGATTGTGAAGTTATCTTTTTATTATTGATTTATAGTCTAGTTACATTATGGTCAAAGAATATCCTTTATATAATTCAGTCATTTAAAAATTTTTGAGACTTGGTTTATAGCCTTGTTTATTTTCAAGATGTCTAAATGTTCTCTGTTGCATGAAAAGGATGTGTATTCTGTACGTATGGGGTGAGTCTATATATATATATATATATATATATATATATATATATACACATACATTAGAGAGTTTGCTAATCATCTTATTCAAATCCTTTATGTCCTCACTGATATTTTTATCTGCTTGTTTCATTGGTTATTGAGAGAAATATGTTGATATCTTATACATTTTCTATGTCAATTTGTGTATTTCTTACCACTTTATAAATTTACTTTAATTCCTGTATTTTGGTGGTACCTTATATCTTCCTGATGGGTTGAATCTTTTGTCACTAGTAAGGTTCTCTCAATTTGTAATAATACATTTTGCCTTGATTGATATTATTATAGCTATACCACATTTCTTCCTGTTATTGTTTGCATGTTATCTTTGAAACCTTTTTTACTATTCTACTTTCAACTCTCATGTAGCGTTAGTTTTAGTTGTATTTTTTTATAGGCAGCATATAATTGAATTTCGAATTTGCATGTCTGAAAAATATTCTCTCTGGACACTTTTTTCTCTGCTCTCTGTATTGTCTATTTCCTCTGAGTGAGTACCTCATTTTTGTTTGGTTTTGAGCTTTTTTTTCTTGTTAGAAATTTACCTCAAATACATGGTAGTGTATGAAGTGAGTTCATTTTCAATAGTGGGCTGTAAAAGATGGTTGGAAAGTCTCTGTGCATAAAAAGCCTTGTGACCAGTAAGACTTGTATGGAGAGGAATTGTGATCGATGGGAATTTGCTTATTTCACTGGGTGATCTTCAATTGTTAATGAGTTTTTTGGCGAGGGCAGAGCTGGTCAGTTTTCTTTGAGATGAAACTTCTGTCTTCAACCCATATAAACAATATTTAGGTAATGGGACTCATTTAATATAAAAAGTTGTATTTTTATAGCTTTTCTTCTCATTAAGGTGTCTAACTCTCTGCTTGAATTTCTCCAGGTAGCAAATGCTCATCTTAGCTTGTGGGGCAAAAGTCATTTTCTGGTTTTATTGGCTGGAAGAGAGTATGTAAATTACTCATCATAAAGGATTTCCAACTCCTGTTTTAAGTTCCATCTCTCCTGTCCCTCACAACCAGAAATACTGAGCCTTCAGTCCCTGAGTATTGTTGAGGTTCAGAGGCAGAATTTAGTTCCTTCCTTAATATCTCCAGAAGGATTTCATACAATCGAAAAAGTTGAACCATCACTATTTCTCATTTTGCTTTGCAAAACATTTATACTGCTTTGTGTAGTATAGTCATTTTCACAATATTGGTTCTTCCAATCCAAGAACATGGTATATTTCTCCATCTATTTGTGTCAACTTTGATTTCTTTCATCAGTGTTTTATAGTTTTCTGAGTATAAGTTTTTGCCTCTTTAGGTAAGTTTATTCCTAGGTATTTATTCTTTTTGTTGTGATGGTAAATGGGAGTGTTTCCTTAATTTTTCTTTCTGATCTTTTGTTGTTAGTGTAGAGGAATGCCAGAGATTTCTGTGCATTAATTTTGTATCCTGCAACTGTACCAAATTCATTGATTAGCTGTAGTAGTTTTCTGGTAGCATCTTTAGGATTTTCTATGTATAGTGTTATGTCCTTTGCAAACAGTGACAGTTTTTACTTCTTCTTTTCCAATCTGTATTCCTTTTATTTTTTTTCCTTCTCTGATTGCCTTCCAAAACTATTTTGAATAATAGTGGCAAGAGAAGACATCCTTGTCTTGTCTGTTGCTGATCTTAGAGGAAATGCTTTCAGTTTTTCACCATTAAGAATGATGTTTGCTGTGGGTTTGTCATATATGGCCTTTATTATGTTGAGGTAGGTTCGCTCTATGCCCACTTTCTGGAGAGTTTTGATCATAAATTGGTGTGGAATTTTGTCAAAAGCTCTTTCTGCATCTGTTGAGATGATCATATGGTGTTTGTTCTTCTATTTGTTAATATGGCGAATCACATTGATTGATTTGCATATATTGAAGAATCCTTGCATCCCTGGGATAAATCCCACTTGATCATGGTGTATGATCCTTTTAATGTGTTGTTGGATTCTGTTTGCTAGTATTTTGTTGAGGATTTTTGTGTATATGTTCATCAGTGATACTGGTCTGTAATTTTCTTTTTCTGTGACATCTTTGTCTGGTTTTGGTATCAGGGTGATGGTGGCCTCATAGAATGAGTTTGGGAGTATTCCTCCCTCTGCAATGTTTTTAGAAGAGTTTGAGAGCAGTAGGTGTTAGCTCTTCTCTAAACGTTTGATAGAATTTGCCTGTGAAGCCATCTGGTCCTGGACTTTTGTTTGTTGGAAGGTTTTTAATTACAGTTTCAATTTCATTAATTGTGATTTGTGTTTATATTTTATATTTTTTCCTGGTTCAGTCTTGGAAAGTTGTACCTTTCCAAGAATTTGTCCATTTCTTCCAGGTTGTCCATTTTATTGGCATATAGTTTCTTTTAGTAGTCTCTTATTATACTTAGTATTTCTGCAGTGTCCATTGTAACTTCTCTTTTTACATTTCTAATTTTATTGACTTGAGTCCTCTCCCTCTGTTTCTTGATGAGACTGGCTAAACGTTTATCAATTTTGTTTATCTTTTCAAAGAACCAGTCTTTAGTTTTATTGCTCTTTGCTATTGTTTTCTTTGTTTCTATTTCATTTATTTCTGCTCTGATCTTTATTATTTCTTTCCTTCGGCTAACATTGGGTTTTGTTTGTTCTTCTTTCTCTAGTTCCTTTAGGTGTAAGGTGAGATTGTTTCTTTGAGATTTTTCTTGTTTCTTGAGGTAGGATTGTATTGCTGTAAAATTCCGTCTTTTTCGTGTTTTCATTGTCATTTGTCTCTAGGTATTTTTTAATTTTCTCTGATTTCTTCAGTAATCTCTTGGTTATTTAGTAACATATTGTTTAGCCTCCATGTGTTTGTGTTTTTTACAGTTTTTCCCCATAATTTATTTCTAATCTCATAACGTTGTGGTCGGAAAAGATGCTTGATATGATTTTGATTTTCTTAAATTTACCAAGGCTTGATTTGTGACCCAAGATGTGACCTATCCTGGAGAATGTTCCGTGTACACTTGAGAAGAAAGTGTAATCTGCTGTTTTCAGATGGAATGTCCTATAAATATCAATTAAATCTATCTGGTCTATTGTGTCATTTAAAGCTTGTGTTTCCTTATTAATTTTCTGTCTGGATGATCTGTCCATTAGTGTGAGGTGTTAATGTCCCCCACTATTATTGTGTTACTGTCAATTTCCCCTTTCATGGCTGTTAACATTTACCTTATATATTGAGGTGCTCCTGTGTTTGGCACATAAATATTTACAATTGTTATATCTTCTTCTTGGATTGATCCCTTGATCATTATGTAGTGTCCTTCCTTTTCTCTTGTAACAGTCTTTATTTTAAAGTCTATTTCATCTGATATGAGTTTTGCTACTCCAGCTTTCTTTTGGTTTCCATTTGCATGAAATATCTTTTTCTATCCCCTCACTTTCAGTCTGTATGTGTCCCTAGGTCTGAAGTGGGTCTCTTGTAGACAGCATATATACCGGTCTTGTTTTTGGACCCATTCAGCTAGTCTGTGTCTTTTGGTTGGAACCTTTAATCCATTTACCTTTAAGGTAATTATCGATATGTATGTTCCTATTACCATTTTCTTAATTGTTTGGGGTTTGTTTTTGTGGATATTTTTCTTCTCTTGTTTTTCCAGCCTAGAGAAGTTCCTTTAGTATTTGTTGTAAAGCTGGTTTGGCGGTGCTGAATTCTCTTAACTTTTGCTTATCTGTAAAGCTTTTGATTTCTCTGTTGAATCTGAATGAGATCCTTCCTGGGTAGAATAACCTTGTTTGTAGTTTTTTCCCTTTCATCACTTTAAATATATCCTGCCACTCCCTTCTGGTCTGATGAGTTTCTGCTGAGAAATCAGCTGATAACCTAATGGGGATTCCCTTTTATGTTATTTGTTGCTTTTCCCTTGCTGCTTTTAATATTTTTTGTCTGATTTCAATTTTTGTTGGTTTGATTAATATCTGTCTTGGTGTGCTTCTCCTAGGGTTTATCCTGTATGGGATTCTCTGTGCTTCTTGGACTTGGGTGGATATTTCCTTTCCCATGTTAGGGAATTTAGGGAAGTTTTCAACTATGATCTCTTCAAATATTTTCTCAAACCCTTTCTCTTTCTCTTCTTCTGGGACCCCTAAATTCGAATGTTGGTGCATTTCATGTTGTCCCAGAGGTCTCTGAGACTGTCCTCAATTATTTTCATTCTTTTTTCTTTATCCTACTCCTTGGCAGTTGTCTTCACCATTGATTTTATAGGACAAACAACAAATGTAATTTGGCAGTATACATTTGAAGGGTGATGAAATAAATGTTCTTTCTTTTTTCACATGGATAAAATAAATGTATTTTGCTATATAGCTCTTTCACTGTTTGTGCCAGCAAATTGGTGCACGAAGTTACAGGTTGATATCTAGTCCCATTTAAAAGGATTGTTTTGAAACAATAAGATTCAGTAGATACCATGCAGAGATTTTACAATATTTCACTTTTTTCATTATTAGCCAACTAACTTACATTCAAATTAAATAAATTTCCAGTGTGTGATTGCAGAGAGTCGAAGATGGGTTCTTTATTTTGATTAGATTATATCCTACCCTCTAGTTTTTTTTATTCTAGAAGAGGTATAAAAATGATAGAGTGATACTCTATTCTAACTTTGTTGGAACATCATAATTAATTACATGGCCCACAATTTATCTGTGGTTTTCTTTTAGTTTTTTTTATATTGAGAATCCTTGTTTTTATCTTTATCCTTTTATTCTCTTCCTAATTGGCCCTGGTGTCAGATGATCTAAATAATCCTTTTATATTAATTCATAAATTCATTGCTTCATTCATTTAAGTATTTCTGTATTCCTAAATCATACTATACACCGAACAAAAATTTTCAGCTGCCTAGATGAAAGAAATATTTTCTTTACACTTGATGAACTAAGTCTTGTGGTAGAAAGGGGCAATGTGAGACAGTCATTAGAAGACTTTGGGAAATTTGTTTAACATAGAAGTCATATTCAAAGTGTTACAGTAACACCAGGGAAGGGGTGACTTACAGGAATAATAGCAGTCGATTTCTCAGTGGACAGGCTTAGTTAGTAATCCTAGGCCAGAAGAAAGGTATGACATTCCAGACAATGGGAGCATTGCATGCAAAGATGCTAAGGTATGTCATAGAATGGTGGGATAGTTGGTGAGATTGGTTTCATGGTGGGGAAGAGGGCCTGAAAAAAGGAGACTGTGAGATGAAATATGAATCTGAAAAATAAGATAGCTTGGAGAGAGTGAAGGATCTTCTTATCCATGCTTTGCTTTTTGGAAACCACTACATCATTTTGAAAATGTGAGCCCATATATCAGAGATCTAACTTTTTTTTCATACCTATTATGAAATAGTTGTGCTAGAAGCTCTATATTCTTTATTTCATGTAATCCTCAAGAAACCCTGTGAAGGGAAGTTATTTTTATCCCCATTCTACAGATAAGGGAATGGATGATTATCAAGTTAATCATTTTTCTCAGGTCATAAAGTGGGGAGGTGGTTTGCAAACCTAATACTTTCTGGTTCCAGGACTCTTGCTCTTCTAGTACACCATATTAATTCTCCAGAAGTTACCATAGTGGCAGTAAAGAATCTATAGTGAAGTGAGGATAATCACAGGGAAATAGGAGGTTATTGTGTAATTCAGATTAGAGATGGTTATGAACAGAGTTAAGACACTGGTAGTGGTGATAACAGAAAAACAGCATAGATTTGAGGCCCTTTCAGAAGTAACCTCAGTGGTTAACCAAATGTTGAGGGTAAAAGACAGGGAGGAATTGATGTTATAGTAAGGTTTCTGTATCTACTACAAACGAATTTCATTGAATGGGCTTAAGCAAGACAAAAATGAAAGGAAGAGTTGATGTGTGTATGTGTTAACAATCAGGATGGATTTGTCCAATGAAAACTCCATCTGTAGTCTTGTATATGTCTTCTTTATAGAAGTTAGAGGGAATGAATGACTAAAGTTGGGGAATTTGCATTGGTATTTTATCTGTAAGCATTTTTGGGTCCAGATGCAATTTTGATCACTCCAGCCTCCTTCTAACAATTGTCTGTGACATTTGTCACCTTCCAAAGGATCTTGCTCTGTACTTCATACCCTAGGTCTTGCCTGGAAGGTCCATACACATGTACTGAGCTCTATCAAAGTCTTTCAATAGTCAAAAACTAGCTATTTTGAGCAGAAATACTAAAATGTGTTTATTTGGATAACAGTTGAACAAGTGACTGGATTAAAGGCTATTAATCATTTCATTACAAGTGAAAAGATTGAGAAACGTTAATATAATAAATCTAGGTTTAATTTCTGGCATTTTATAGTGACAGATTTTCACCTCAAGCCTTAATAACATTGAGTTTTTGCTTGAGTTTCATTGTGTTTAATGCAGGTAAGTCAACTTCTTGTCCATGATTTACTTGTGTATGAAGCCCCCAATCTTGTTTATGTTGCCCGAACATGGCTGAGAGAGACAGCTGTGACATTATGAATCCAGCTGACCACAGATGGGTCTTCAGTGAAACATGAATCCATACTGGTTTGGTGATCTATATTTACTGCCTCTTGTTAAACTTTTAGAGATTCAGCTCCTAAATCACCTGACATTAACTGCATCTACTTACATATAAGTAATAGACTGAAGTAAACTGGAGTCTTGGTTTCTAGTGCTCAAGACTCTCACCTGTAAGGCCAATTCATTATATTATCATTTCATCGACTATTTAGCCCATGTTAGAGTCTGTTTAGTTTATGGCCATTTAGCACATAGATTTCACTAGTTACAGTAGGCTTAGTAGCTCATGTTTTCAGGTTGTTATGATAATTATGAACCTTTCCAAGATCCTGTTGACGTTTACACACATATGTTATGGATTTGACAGTTAAGCTTGAAATCTCAAGAAAAACAAACTGAAGTTGTAGCTTGAAAAGAAATTCGTTTAGGATCTTTAAAGAAAATATCAACAATAAATACTTACCTGGAAGGCTGGTAAGACTGCAAGCTTTTCTAGATCTAAGCGTAGAAAGCCAGCTAAAGCTCAAAGCAAAACAAACAAAAGATGTATGAAGAGTTGAAATAATTAGCTAAAATTCTGAACGAAACTAAAATTTTAATGGTGCCTCCTAGCAACTAAAATTTAAACTGTTGTGTATATAAACTCCACAACTTCACATTTTCAGAGTCTAATGTGATATTCAAACTGGCCAAAATTGCTGATATAAATATATGCACACTCTGTCCTTTACAACCTGAGCAAGAAGTATTGTTAAATGTTAATGAATGTGCAAATCAGTGAACTAGTGGTTGAAAGTTTTTATGGCAGGTCTGCATATTTGTAATTCTTCTTTACATTTGTCCAAAACAGCAAAATTAAGAATAACTACTAAATTTTTTTGGTACAATGTATCTTTTTAAAAATAGCTTTTATTTTATTTGGGACTGTAGTTGATTTACAGTATTGTTAGTTTCAGGTGTACAGCAAAGTGATTCAGTTATACATATACATTTATCTCTTCCTTTTCAAATTCTTTCCCCATTTAGGTTATTACAGATTATTGAGCAGAGTTCCCTGTGCTATACAGTAGGTCCTGTTGGTTATCTATTTTAAATACAGTGGTGTGTATATGTTAATCCCAAACTCCCAATTTATCCCCCCCCCACCTTTCTCCTTTGGTAACCATAAGTTTGTTTTCTATGTCTGTGAGTCTGCTTCTGTTTTGTAAATAAGTTTATTTGTATCAATTTTTTTAGATTCTGCATATAAGCTATGTCCTATTATATTTGTCTTTCTCTGACTTACTTAGCATGATTATCTTCAGGTCCATCCATGTTGCTACAAATGGCATTATTTCATTCTCTTTAATGGTTGAGTAGTATTCCATTGTGTATATATATATCCATCCATCTTTATCCATTTAGGACATTTAAGTTGCTTCCATGTCTTGGCTATTGTAAATAGCACTGCAGTGAACATTGGGGTGCATGTATCCTTTCGAACCATGTTTTTCTCTGGATATATGCCCAGGAGTGGGATTGCTGCATTATATAGTAGCTCTATTTTTTAGTTTTTAAGGAACCTCCATACTGTTCTCCATAGTGGCTGTATCAATTTACATTACCACCAACAGTGTAGGAGGGTTCCCTCTTCTCTACACCCACTCCAGCACTTATTATTTGTAGACTTTTTCAGGATGGCCATTCTGATTGGTGTGAGGTGATAACTCACTGTAGTTTTGATTTGCATTTCTCTAATAATTAGCCATGTGGAGCATATTTTCATGTGCCTGTTGGTCATCTGTATGGCTTCTTTGGAGAAATGTCTAGAATAACTACTAAATTTTATATATCACTCTTCACTTTTTTTTTTTTTTTTTTTTTTTTTTTTGTGGTATGCGGGCCTCTCACTGCTGTGGCCTCTCCCGTTGCGGAGCACAGGCTCCGGACGCGCAGGCCCAGCGGCCATGGCTCACGGGCTTAGTTGCTCCGCGGCATATGGGATCTTCCCGGACCAGGGCACGAACCCGTGACCCCTGCATCGTCAGGCGGATTCTCAACCACTGCGCCACCAGGGAAGCCCTCACTCTTCACTTTTAAATATATTAATTAATTCATAAATTCTCTGTGCCATCTCCCCTGCATTATCATGGCCAGTACTCACCATGTGCCCACAGCCACACAGGAGGGACATTCCCCTATTTTGTGCTGACATATCTTTCTAGATGAATACAGGACAGTTATTCTGCAATCAAGGAAATACAAATGTAGTTGGAGAAGTTAAAACACAAAACAATTTAAAAACATATTTAATGGTTTTCTCTGTGGTAAAGTTCTTCATAATTCAATCTTATTTTATTGCTGTTTCTAGGGTTTAATATACATAGGTTTACCTATGTAATATATCAATAAATACGAATAACTTGGGTCACTTTGTTAATTCATACATTTAGCAGATGTTTATTGATCACTTACTATTTTCAGGCAGTGCTCTAGGTTCTGGGGAGTTAACAGTGAAAAAAATTAGCTAAAATAACTCCCAGTCCTCCTGGAGCTTATTATCTAGTTTTAGCTATTGTTTTCTCTCATGGTTTTCAGTGATGGGAACCTGTTTCTTAACATCCTAGTAATTTTTGAGTGAATGATGGATTTTATACCTAAAAATGTATAGAGGATCTAGGTGATACTTTATTCTTCCCGAAAAGGTTCACTGTTTCCTCTGTTAGTTGGAAAGAATAGAAGCTGATCACTTTAATTCAGTCATGGAATGGACTGGGTAAGGACTGATTTACAGTTTCATCAAGGACCCGTCCATCTCTGGTTTTCTCTAGCCTGCCATACCCCTGTATATCTTGGGCCATTCTCTCTAGCAGGCTCTGAACTATAATAGTTTCCTCAGCATGGGGAAGTTGCCAAACCTCTGCTATACTTTACAGAGACTTTCTGCTTAGTCTCTCAGCATCCCCAGTGTTCAAGTTCATAATTTGGTAAATGTCTTGAAAGGGCAACCAACTGTGTATCGTGCTCTCTTCTGGGCCTCTCTTTTCTCACAAGAATCTTGGCTCCTTAAATTTCAAATGTTGCCCCTCTAACCCACTGAGACCACCCTCTGCCCAGGAAAACCCCAGATCCTCCTCCTCTTGCCTTGCACACAGAATCAGTTAATGTCTTCAGAGAAAATATAGTATAGATAACCTTTCCACAATTCTCTCCAATCTGGTATCTTGGTTTTTCTTGTCCTCATTGCTTCATCAGATCTCAGATGCCTTTAAGCGGATTTTGGGAGTGACTTTTATATTTTGTTTAGATCTTTTAGTTGTTCTTGGCTGGATCATTGGTCTGTTGCATGCTTACCATCTCATGCCTATTTTTAGATACTGAAATAGAAGAATGATGCCTTCTCTTACACACATCTATACAACCACAAAGGATGTAGCCGGAAATTTCTACCCTAGCCCAATGTATTCTAGAATTAATCGACAGAGTGGACAGGTAGAGATGTATCACTGAACAAAATCTTCAAAATAGGTGTCATTTAAAAAGCTGGGCAATTAACAGAGCTAATACTCCATAGTACACTGAGCTCACTGCCCAAGAACTGCTTAGATGGATGAACTCAGTATAAGTGGGAGTCCAAAACCTAATGGTAGCTCTGGGGAGTTGTAGCTTCTGGATATGACTCTTGACTTCTTATTATGAATTATATTCACAGGAAGTAATTCTTGATTGTCACTGTCTTACTAAAATACTGGGGAACAGAGATATTCTTTGTGTTTTTTATATCTCTACTAACACTTGTAGGAAGAAGGTATAGCACAGTGGTTAAGTGCTTGGATTTGGGAGTCAATCAAATTTAGATTCAAATCTTGTCCATTTACTAGATGCTTGACCTTGAGAAAGTTGCAAAAACTCTCTAAAGCCTTAATTCCATATCTGTGAAACAGGAATAACAAAACATTTCACTTTTCTGATATGAACGTTGATGGAGATTCAGTTTTCAAAGTGCTAATAACAATCTCTAGAACATTGCTAGCATACAGTTTATGGTAGCTAAAAAATTTTTGGCTATTATGGAAGCACATAGAATTAGAGACCCAGAATTTTGAGATGAGACCTTAAGATATTTACATAGCCCCTCCATAGACTTTAAGATATTTACATAGCCCCTCCAAAGAATGATGCATGTGGAAAAAGAATTGTTTTAAGAATTCATAAGTTTTTTTTTGTTGTTAAAAAACTATGTAAATATCTGTTTATATTATGGATTTTAAAAAATCTGAAATAACTGTGGAAAAAATAACTGAATTGGAAATGGTTTAACTCTCAGCCACTTTGAAAATGTGCTTCTTCATAGTTTCAATAGATAACTAACAAACATATCATTCTCTACTGCATATTGTTTCAAAGTTAATACTTCAATATGAAATAAAAAGTTAAAAAATGAAGTTAATCTAAGAAGAGTCATGTTTAACTGGTACTCTAAGTTATACAGGTATTATCATGTTTAAGAAAAGGAACAAAACTTAAAGGAAAAGAAACCTAGCAACTAACCCCAATATATTAAAAAAAAAATAAAAGAAATCTGAGTGAAAAACTTAGCATTAAAAATTTAGAGAGACAAATTTGGTTCCTAGCTACCATTCATTTGTTATGTGGTATTGATTGAGCAGGTTAAGTGATCTCTTTGAGTCCCAGTTTTCTCAGAGAAATTACAAGATGGTAAAAATGATACTTAGAATTTTCTTGACTATCAAACAAAAAAATGAAAATGCTTGATAAACAATAAGCATGGTCTTATTACTTGTATTTAATGATTGGGTGTACCTTTGAATCTCTCTTTGAGCTGTGAGGCATATGAATTGGTGTTATATAGCAAGCAAACAAGAATTAGCTATGTAAAAAGAGTGATGAAATGAAGTCTTCTGGTTATTGCTATTTAAGTAATAATTTAAACCACGTATATTTGAGTCAATTTTTACATCACTTCACTGTGTGGAAAATTTTCTCTAATCTTGATATTCTTCTGAACATTATTCAGATATGATATTATACCTAAAGCCTATTCCCGCCACCTTTTCAATAGTTCTGACTCGACAGAACTGAAGGAAAGTGAGCACTTCTCTTCCTTTCAAGTTACTCTAATTCAGGAATTGTTTCTGCGCTCCTCATACTTGAGTGAGTGTGAAATTATGCCCTTGCTGAGTATTTCTGTTTGATTTTCCAAAAGCTATTGTCAGTCGTATAACTCAAAAAGAAAAGGTACGTGGTAATTGGTATAGTCACAGTCAGTCTTCAAATCTAATTGGAACTGACCCAGACACCCTCAGAGCTCCTCCTAGCCTTTCAGATTAGTGAGCATAGATGATGAGATGAAAGCAAGAAAGCTTGTGGAAAGGGGAAAAAGACCCTTTGCGTGTTGCTGAACCAGAAAGCTTTGTCTATATGGCTCTCTGAGTCCGGACAATGTCTTGTGTGTTTGTTTCCACAGAGCATATATCATTACAGACTATATGGGCATCCGAAATGAAAGTTTCATGAAATTAGCTGCAGTAGGGACCTGGATGGGGGACTTTGTCACAGCTTGGATGGTAAGAAATTTTAACTTCACCCATTTCAAATGTCAGATGGAAGACATGTTCGTAATGTTGGATACACACTACTTTTTTTTTTTAACAAATAACTTCATGAATTATTTTATTTCATATTACATGTCAAATAACATTCCAAAGTAAAAGAAAAAGGATCTTGTTTTCATGGTTCGCATTATTGCATTTGTGCAAAGCCCTCAAACATGAGAAAGTCTCATTTATTTCACAAAATTTGAACGTACAGTCATTTCAGTAACTGGTTTGTTAGATAATCCAAGTCCAGTTATCCCCGGTTTTTCAAGCAACAAGTCACAGGAAATGCTGAGCTCTAACTGTTCATGTGCCTGTCAGCCCAGCATCCTGATCTCCAGCCCCTTTATGACACAGCCGTGCTCTTTGTTTTGTTATATCATTCCTCTGTCCTCCCAAGGAGGAGAGAGATAGTTTCATTTTCTCAACTAATGTGAATTGGATTTTATTGGATACACACTGCTTTTCACGGTTTAGAGCAAAATAGTTACCTCTGTTTTAAGGGGAACAAATTCATGAATGTGGACAAATCTAGAGATTATATGCAATATCTATTTACCTCAGGAAAAAACGTCAATACAATTTTAATACTAATGACTGTCTACCAGGATATATTTATTTATAAAATGCGTATATATGTGTATGTACCAAAACGTAAACATATGCACATATGTGTGGCATACAAACATAGACATATTCATAAAATTAGTGGAAAATTCTTTCCTGTGAAGTTCTAAATAATTTTGTGAAGATTGTCTGCTTGTTGTTTTTTGACATTTACACTTTTCAGGTAAGAAATGCTGTATGGCTTGTCTCAGAAGACCATATGAAACATTCTTTAAGGACTTAAAAAATAGTTTTCTACATTTGTTTTCCTCACTGAACCTACTAACTTAATGGTAACTAAGGAGTTCTGAGAGTTGTCTGTTTTAATCTCTTTTGTGCATTATCAGTCTTTATTACTATAGGTCTGCAACAATTAGACAAACCATGTTTCATGCTGAGTTCATCTGCCAGGAGAGTAACTTCTGTTTCTAATCATTGAGTTAATTAAAGACAATATGTAGCTTAAAGGCCCTAGGTCCTGTAAGTTTACAGAAGAGTTTCAGAGTGCAAAGAGTGTAACTCTCATAAAAAAGGAACACTTTAACCTTCATTGACACCTTTCATAAGTGTAGTTAATCCTAAGTAGCTTTATTCAAATTCATTTACTTGAAAATGAGAGGACTTATCAAAAGACAGATAATGCCCAAACCAAACACGATTTGGCAGGGACATGCAGCTACAGATGTGTTTCTGATACTGCAGGGAGATTCTCACAACAGTTACTGCCACTTCTATTGATAGCTTTGCTTCTTACCTGGAACAGGTGTTTTCAGGGTACAGGAAGCAGTTGTATCTTAACTGCTACTACTGTCATCATCCTGCAAGAGTATCAAGTAACCATAAAAGAGTTTGTCTAGCCTGTTTTTGAGCTCCCTCCCACCTCTGTTCAATTTTAGAATGTTGCCAGAACAAATTACCAGATGCATTCCATTTTGTTAACTTTAAAGCGAAATTTGAAGATGTTATTTCTTGTAATCATTAGAAATAGCAGTGAGAATAAGCCAGACATTAAGACCAGGCTGCCTCATCTATTTCCATTGGGAAAAACTATTTAAAAGGAAATATATGAACTTTAAGCTTGTCATTTCCTTAAAATTTGAGACAATGCCTTTTGGAAATCTCTGCATTAATTGTGGATTATGATTTTGACTCCATTTTATGATGGCTCTACTTACTGAAATGAAAAAGAGAACTGGAACAAGAGTTCAGAAATTTGGATTCTCTGACTTGCCACCTATGGTTTGACCTTCCACAAATAATGTACAATCCTTTGAACCTTAGTCTGCACATTTCTTAAAAGGGATTACTAGCTCCTACTGATGCTACAGGTTTTTTTGTGATGATTAAACGTGTGGTCCTAGAGCAGGACTTAAAATGCTGACATGTAAGGGAGGTATAAGTGCTTTATTGTTATTGTTCATGTTTTTGGAACCCCATCCTCTTGACTGGGCCCAGTTCCTTGAAGTAATGGCAAAGGCAGGTCATTGATATAAACCTTAGGCTTCCCAGACTTCCTGTCTCTTCTGTGAAGCTCCAGGAGCATGAGAATCCCACCTTATCCCAGGCCTGGGGTTCACAGCATCTGGAGTTTCTTTCCTATCGCCCATGATAGAGCAGACTAAACCAATATAGTACATTGCTTCCTTACTTCTGCCTGATACGGATCTTGATCAAAGTCAGGGTAGAAGCAGCAGACCCACAAAACCTAAGAGCTGCTCTGGAGTTTTCAGGCTCAAGTCAGCCATTTGATACCTAAATCATTTTCTTTCCTATGATGACATCATTATTTATTTGTAGCCAAATTCCGCCCAATTTCTCCCCAGACTTTCCCACAAAACAGTGGGAAAGTAGGCCATATATAGCTCTGCCCCTATTTATTGGTTATATTATTATTTTTTAAAATTAGGCTATTTTTCTTTTGAACCATAAGGTGGGGTCCAATGCCTAGGCAGCATTGAGAGGCAAATGCATAGTACAGCTTTGACCAAAGACCTTTAACCCTTCCTGGTTGGATTTTTACCATGCACTCTTCTGCCCTACTCTTATGGTTTAGGGGAATACCAATAATTCCACAGTTCAATCTGTAGTCTTTCTCTCTCTCCATCCTCTGTCTTACCTTCAGAGTTTCTCCTAAATTTACTACTTTAATGCCTTCTATTTCTACTAACTAACCTGATAACTTTTTACCTTTTCCCATACCATAGATTACTGCTCCAACCAATACTTCCAATACCACAGAAGTAGGACTAGATTGAGGGTCAAGAAAACTATGTTATAGGTTTAACCCAGCAAACCTTCTGGGGCCTCTCATCTGTTCCTTTCTGCAAACTGAGGAAGAATCAAAATCCCTTTCTGCTTATGTGATCTGAAAAACTGACCTTTCCCCATTAGCCACAGGGATAGAAATGGCAAAAGAAACAGTTCTCTCCTGATTTGAAAGTACAGTTACACAGGGAGGATTCCCAGAGCACATCATTTCTATTCCCATTTCTATTCACTGACTAGGCATTACGTTTCCATATAAATATTTATATGTCTACATATGTGTCATTGATAACATTTTTTTTAAAATAATAGTTTTCCTCATGAGAGGAGTCTAAGGACGCTTTGACCTTCATTTCTCCATAGAATTCTCATCATGAAATGAATACCAATGATGGTGACCCTTGTGGAAAACCAACGGACTATTTACATTTCCAATAAAAGCGTGCCTTTCAATGCAGTTCAGAAATAGAGGCTTTTTCTTTGGTGGAAATAATTCAGAAATTTTCCTTGGTTTTAAAAGGCACATCAGAACTGATGTGATCCACAGGCAAGGCTGATGTCAACCAATCTGACAAAAATCTATGACCCTCACACTACCGAGTGTCAAGCTCTGCTAGGTTCAGTTCCCTGGCAGTCCTGACTTTTCCGGGCTCAGTGGTATGCCTTGTACAGAAGGCTATAAGTATATGTCAGGGTTCAAGTTACTAATTTTTTTGTCAAATAGACTTTTTTAAAATTAGCATAAAAGAAATACATAAAATGACCAGTGAGGTAATTCATCATTGAGCTGGCCCTTTCTGTTAAGAGTTGCAGAGACGAGCTCTATCACGAGGACACGCAGAAAGCAAAAATGCTGGGTGTCTCATGTGACACCATTGCCACGTAGCCCCATGTTTGCCCATGCTCTGTGCCATTAAGCAAAGAGCCAAGGAGGGTTGGCTGTTCCACAGGACATGGCTCCAGCTTGACCACCTCCCCCGTTTGGAAGACAGTGGTCATGGCCTCTGCTGAGGTCTAAGGTGGCAGGGGATCCTGAGGACATCATGATGGCCCTTGCTTCTGCCCCTCACTAAATACCAGAGGGAAAAATCACTTCCTGTATATGTGTACCTAATCATCATCCCCTTTCTCCAGCTCCTGATTCCTCCTGCTCTGATGGCTTTCTCTTACAGCAGTAAGTGGTACATGGCTCATGATGATGGTGACAGGGACATCAGACTCCAGGTTTGAAGTTCATGGCTCTGGGGAGGTGAAGGAGGTTACAAATAAAGTGAAGACAGTTCTGATGGTAAACACTAAAGTCATCATAAAACTTTTACATACACCCTACATCATAAAACCACATACTGTGTTGTAATTCCCAATAGTCATGGGACCTTGGTTGGTCTCGACATATCATTCCCAGAATTGTGTGTGGGCCTTTGTGTATATATGCCACGACTGGCGAAGCTTCCACCATGGAGTTATGTCATACACTCGTAAAACAATTCAGATTTTTGTCAATAGCCTTTGCCTTTATTTCAGGTTATTACAGTTGTTACTGAACCAAACCTGGGTCTGCTTGCCCGTGCACAGTAAAACCAATCTACTGACACCAGCTTGTGGTGAAGGGAAGTACAGCGTTTATTTCAGGGCACCAAGTGAGGAGTCCAAACAGATAGTATTTATAAGGCCCAAACTCCCCGAAGCTTTTCAGGGAAAAGTTTTTAAAGACAGGGTAAGGGAGGGGGGTTATGGGGTGTGTGACCAGCTCATGGACATTATTCTGATTTGTTGGTGGTGAGATAATCAGGAGTTAACATCATCAACCTTCTGGTTCCAACCCGTCTGGGGTCCACATGCTTGTGGGTGGAAGAGTTAAGAAGTTAACTCCTTCCACCTGGTGGGGGTTTCAGGCTCTGCAAAGCAGCTCAAAGGACATAGCTCAGAATATTATCTATAGCCCTTGAGAAGGAACTAAATGTCCTTGACTTTGTTTAAGGGCTAAACTGATTATTTTGTCTTTGTGCCTGTTTTCCTTTCTGCATTTTCTTGCTTCTCTGATTAAATGTACTCTTTGGAACTCAGGGAAGCCTATGAGACTAAAGTTTTTTGACAAACAAGAGGCAGGCAGAGGACATGGTGGGGTTCTGTTCTTGGAAGGCCTCCCAGGTTCCTGCTCGGTTACATAGTGATCATTTGTTTTTAAAATTATACGTGAATTTAACAGGTTTTTTCTTCTTCCTGAAACTGGAGATGTATTAGAACCAGACAAGCTCAGTCAACACCTTCATGTGGAAATGCATTTGGACTGATAAAACACAGCCATTGTAGTTGTATTAGAACAATAAATAAACTTTTAAAATTTGCTTAGTTTCTTTCTTCTGAAGCTCTAGTAAGAATATGATTTTAGAAAAAAATAAGTTTTTAAGAGTATATTTTACCCTTCTATTTTATTTATTTATTATTATTATTTTTAAAAATATTTATTTATTTACTTTCTGCTCCGGGTGTCAGTTGCAGCGCGTGGAATCTTCATTGCCACGTGCAGCATCTTCGTTGTGGTGTGGGGATCTTTAGTCACAGCATGCAGGATCTAGTTACCTGGCCAGGAATTGAACCCGGGCCCCCTGCATTGGGAGCACGGAGTATTTTTTTTTTAATTTAATTTTATTTATTTATTTTATTTTTTAACATCTTTATTTGAGTATAACTGTTTTACAATAGTGTGTTAGTTTCTCCTTTACAACAAAGTGAATCAGTTATACATATACATATGTTCCCATATCTCTTCCCTCTTGCATCACCCTCCCTCCCACCCTCCCTATCCCACCCCTCTAGGTGGTCACAAAGCACAGAGGTGATCTCCCTGTGCTATGCGACAGCTTCCCACTAGCTATCTAATTTACATTTGGTAGTGTATATATGTCCCTGCCACTCTCTCACATCGTCACCGCTTACCCTTCCCCCTCCCCATATCCTCAAGTCCATGCTCTAGTAGGTCTGTGTTTTATTCCCGTCCTACCACTAATCTCTTCATGACATTTTTTTTTCTTAGATTCCATATATATGTGTTAGCATACGGTATTTGTTTTTCTCCTTCTGACTTACTTCACTCTGTATGACAGACTCCAGGTCTATCCACCTCATTACAAATAACTCAGTTTCATTTCTTTTTATGGCTGAGAAATATTCCATTGTATATATGTGCCACATCTTCTTTATCCATTCATCTGTTGATGGACACTTAGGTTGCTTCCATGTCCTGGCTATCGTAAATAGAGCTGCAATGAACATTTTGGTCCATGACTCTTTTTGAATTATGGTTTTCTCAGGGTATATGCCCAGCAGTGGGATTGCTGGGTCGTATGGTAGTTCTATTTGTAGTTTTTTAAGGAACCTCCATACTGTTCTCCATAGTGGCTGTATCAATTTACATTCCCACAAGCAGTGCAAGAGTGTTCCCTTTTCTCCACACCCTCTCCAGCATTTATTTTTTCTAGAGTTTTTGATGATGGCCAATCTGACCGGTGTGAGATGATATCTCATTGTAGTTTTGATTTGCATTTCTCTAATGATTACTGATGTTGAGCATTCTTTCATGTGTTTGATGGCAATCTGTATATCTTCTTTGGAGAAATGTCTATTTAGTTCTTCTGCCCATTTTTGGATTGGGTTGTTTGTTTTTTTGTTATTGAGCTGCATGAGTTGCTTATAAATTTTGGATATTAATCCTTTGTCAGTTGCTTCATTGGCAAATATTTTCTCCCATTCTGAGGGTTGTCTTTTGGTCTTGTTTATGGTATCCTTTGCTGTGCAAAAGCTTTTAAGTTTCACTAGGTCCCATTGGTTTGTTTTTGTTTTTATTTCCATTTCTCTAGGAGATGGGTCAAAAAGGTTCTTGCTGTGATTTATGTCATAGAGTGTTCTGCCTATGTTTTCCTCTAAGAGTTTGATAGTGTCTGGCCTTACATTTAGGTCTTTAATCCATTTTGAGTTTATTTTTGTGTGTGGTGTTAGGGAGTGTTCTAATTTCATACTTTTACAGGTAGCTGTCCAGTTTT
Source organism: Kogia breviceps (assembly GCF_026419965.1). Lineage (NCBI taxonomy): Eukaryota > Metazoa > Chordata > Mammalia > Artiodactyla > Physeteridae > Kogia > Kogia breviceps. The sequence continues at coordinate 34,932,948 of NC_081321.1, forward strand.
CCCAGCACCACTTATTGAAGAGGCTGTCTTTTCTCCACTGTATATCCTTCCCTCCTTTATCAAAGATAAGGTGACCATATGTGTGTGGGTTTATCTCTGGGCTTTCTACCCTGTTCCATTGATCTATATTTCTGTTTTTGTGCCAGTATCATACTGTCTTGATTACTGTGGCCTTGTAGTATAGTCTGAAGTCAGGGAGCCTGATTCCTCCAGCTCCATTTTTCGTTCTCAAGATTGCTTTGGCTATTTGGGGTCTTTTGTGTTTCCACACAAATTGTGAAATTTTTTGTTCTAGTTCTGTAAAAATTGCCAGTGGTAATTTGATAGGGATTGCATTGAATCTGTAGATTACTTTGGGTAGTATAGTCATTTTCACAATGTTGATTCTTCTAATCCAAGAACATGGTATATTTCTCCACCTATTTGTATCATCTTTAATTTCTTTCATCAGTGTCTTATAGTTTTCTGCATACAAGTCTTTTGTCTCCTTAGGTAGGTTTATTCCTAGATATTTTATTCTTTTTGTTGCAGTGGTAAATGGGAGTGTTTTCTTAATTTCACTCTCAGATTTTTCATCATTCGTGTATAAGAATGCCAGAGATTTCTGTGCATTAATTTTGTATCCTGCTACTTTACCAAATTCATTGATTAGTTCTAGTAGTTTTCTGGTAGCATCCTTAGTATTCTCTATGTATAGTATCATGTCATCTGCAAACAGTGACAGCTTTACTTCTTCTTTTCCTATTTGGATTCCTTTTATTTCTTTTTTTTCTCTGATTGGGAGCACGGAGTCTTAACCACTGGACCACCTGGAGGTCCCTTACCTCTCTGTTTTAATCTTGCCTGTTTTATGTGTAAATACTACATTATCCCTCTAAATATTTGAGGGAAAAATTTTGCCTTCCTATTTTTCACACATTTTTCATTTCTTCAGAGAGATTTTTTTGATTCATATTTATGTTGCTAATATCTTTGTTTCAAAAGGTTGTGTTTATTTAATAGGCAAAGCTGAAAACTCTTTCTACCTTCCTTGACTATAAACTTCTTGAGTGGAGTTACAATGTCAATTGTGTTCACAATTGTATTCCTAGCACCCAACACAGTACCAGGCATAAAAAAGTAAACGGTGCTCAAGAAATATTTATTGAAAGAATAAATAGATATATCATAAGAGCACATAAGCAGTAAGTTCTCTTTCTTCTTTTCTCATTCAATTTTGTGACTTAGTGTTATAAAATGGGCATTCTAGAATATTGAAAATGTGGAGGGATGAGACCTGTACTGTTCCAGGTGCCTTGATATCAACTCCCTTCCTCCTCCCCTGCATTTGCTCTTGCTTAGCTTGTTTCCATAACCAGGAGGACACATGCTAGGAAACACCCTTGAATGGATGTAATAGATTGTATTTTTAATTTTTATTGAAATATAGTTGATTTACAATGTTGTGTTAGTTTCAGGTGTACAGCAAAGTGATTCAGTTTTATATATATATATATATATATATATATATATATATATATATCCACTCTTTAGATTCTTTCCCATATAGGCCATTACAGAGTATTCAGTAGAGTTCTCTGTGCTATACAGAAGGTCCTTATTAATTATCTATTTTATATATAGTAGTGTGTGCATATGTCAATCCCAATCTCCCAATGTATCCCTCCCCTTGCCCCTTATGCCCTTGGTAATCACAAGTTTGTTTTCTAAATCTGTAACTCTATTTCTGTTTTGTAGGTAAGTTCATTGGTACCCTTTTTTTAGATTCCACATATAAGTGATATCATGATATTTGTCTTTCTCTGTCTGACTGACTTAGTATGACATATATATTCTTTTTTAGATTCTTTTCCATTATAAGTTATCACAAGATATTGAATATAATCCCCTGTGCTATACAGTAGGGCCTTGCTGGTTATCTTTTTTATATATAGGAGTGTGGGTATGTTAATCCAGAACTCCTAATTTATCCCTCCCTGTCCTTTCCCCTTTGGTAACCGTAAAAGTTTGTTTTCTATGTCTGTGAGTCTGTTTCTGTCTTGTAAATAAATCCCTGTCCTTTCCCCTTTGGTAACCGTAAAAGTTTGTTTTCTATGTCTGTGAGTCTGTTTCTGTCTTGTAAATAAGTTCATTTGTATCATTTTTGTTGATGTAATTCTCCTAAATGGTGATGTAACCTTTTGTACAATTTTGCATTCTTTGACAAAATAAAGATTGAGACTCTCAGGTCCCCCTAGATGATTCCTTGAGTGGTCATTGTTGCTTTCAGGAGCATAGTTTTGCTCCTGGGGGCAACAGAAGGAAACTAGGTTGAGATATATCCCTTTAGCCACTTAAGCAGAGAGCTTTTACTGTACTATGTAAGACAGAAAATTGGTTAAACTTCAGTGGACAGAGGCAGAGAGGATTAAAGAATGGTGTATACTTGAGAATAATTTATACTTCTGGGTTAGTATTTATTTACAAATCTAGAACGGAATAGAGAGAGGAACTATTTCTGCAGCATTCAGGAGTAAAGTATTCCTTCTAGCTTAAATATAGAAAATATGAAATACATTTTGTAATTATAAATACATACCTAAAATTTGGTGAGTTTTTCTATTGTCCCATGTTTATTTCATGCTTACTAAGGAAGGAGTGTGATTATCTGTGCTATTTTCATTTCACCAAATTAGTAATAGTTTATTTAGTTTTAAGTTTTCTGTTATACATGTCACCATTTTGTGGACTGTTCTGCACATGCTAAGTTTGTCAGTGAACAATAACCTGGAATATAACTGACATCATATCTAGTTTGTTATCCTGTCTGGAATTGAGTTTTTCAATTCACATTATGATCAATGCCAGTTTTCTAATTATTTCTTTTCCACTGATATTTCAAAAATGACAGAATAAAGAGCATAATTGAATTGATTTAATATCTGAAATAAAGTAGCAATAATAGCTCTACTGAAGTTCATAAAAAAAGAGCATTTAAACTGTGAAATATTGAATAGAAGGATCATAGTTAGCAAACCCATTGAACAAGTATATTTGACAAGTGGAAGGGGCAAATTAGATATTAAACCATTGGAGCTGGACCCAAGAGCCCAGCATTACTTTGAGATGTTCTCTTTTCTCTCTTTCTCTGCCTGTTCATTGAATCTATTTCGTAGTTGCAGTCTACTTTCTGATTAGTTAACCCCATATTTGGTAAATTTATGTTGCATTTCCCTATTTTATACTGTGAAGTTGGACACTGGATCAAGCATTTAAATAAGTAATATACTATCTTTCTATAAAGATTCTCTCTTAAGTGAGATACCATAGAAAAAGAGCATGTGTCAGAGATTTGTGGGCACATGGTTTATTGAGGAAATGCTCTTCAGGGAAATCTGTAAGGAGAGGAGAGAAACAAGAGAGAGATGGGGAAGGAGAAGAGCAAAGATGTAGTCATGTGGTCTCAGGTAATCTATCCTTGGCTTGACCCACTGGGCAGGTGTTATGTTCTTGGGGAGTGGAGTGTACCAGTAAGTGAAGGGGATCTGGGTGGGACACCAACATCACCAACATTGATTACCACACTGAGAAAACCCAAGGACATTAGATTGAGTGGCATCCATAATTGCCAGAAAAAATTGTCAGTTTGTTTGATTATTTGATTGAAACAGAGAACATAAGAGAGGAAATTTTTTATATTTCTTTTTTATGTATTAGAAAATTTGAGGGAATCAAATGTGGTCATTTTGCTTCTGTGTGTATAAATATTTTAATGTATCTATTAATATTTTAGCATTGTGTTTCATGTTCCTTCAAAATAATAAGTTCTTACTAAAAAATTAATAAGACAGAGTCTAACCTCCTGTTTTCTGATAGCATCACAAATGGTGATCAGAGTCTTTTAATTTTTAGGAATCTTAGAGTTTTAAAGTCCTAACAGAATATGATATGAAAAAAAGGATTTCTGAGTAAAATAGATTATAGTATAGAATATAGATATTTAGGAATAGAAGCACAAATTCTGTCTCTGCTGTAACTCTCCTAAACTCAATCTCTATCAGAAATTCCATAGTATTTTATAGGTATATTGTATGTAATTTATATTCATTTATTAAAAATTTATGCAATATATTATTCTAAGTGTATGAAAGGCACCAGGGAAGTGTATTGGATTGAACTGCATTAAGATGTGAAAGACACTAAGCACATCTCTTATAGAAAGACAGCCCTACTAGAGGCAGGAGATGCTCACTTTTCATCTTTTCCATCCCCAGCTTAGTTTTAGCATTTTTCAATTCCATTACACTTTATTCTATTACCTGGTTTATACTTCCTCAAGGCAGGTTTCCTTTTTGTCCACACATTTGTTATGATTTTTCTAACATGATGTTCCACACCTTTTAAAGCACCATTTATCAGTCATTTGCCTGAAGTTTAAATAAAAGCTGGGGGACATTGATATTTTTTTCCTCTGAAAGTCAATAATATAATGAAATGGGTACCAGTTGTTAATATTAGCTCAGAACCTCAAAAAAGAAGCTATGTTCTTCTTTTTGTAGTCATTTTAGAAGTAGTTGGATTATTCCCCTTATACATTTTTAAAATGTTTTATTTAGTGCCTATTCCTGTGGGCCAAGCACTATTTTATGTTTGTGTGTGTGTTGTGTGTGTGTTGTGTGTGTGTGTGTAAAATTTTAATTAGTTTTCAGAGTTTTCAGTGCTTTCAACTACTATGCCATCTTGCCAAGCTAAATAGTTTTCTTGGGAATATTTAATCATAGATATCAACAAGACATGGAATATAGCTGTAGAAGTTGGTTTGATACTTTTTTTCTGCCAGTGTGTCAATAAAATTTGTCCAATTTTGTCATTAGTTGGGAGAGGGGAGTTGCATATCTTTTTAGGTACTAAATGATAGTACATCACATCTTCGCCAAACTATTACTTTTAAACTTTAGAAAACTCAGATATTTTTTCCTGTTCCCTTTTGACAAATATAGGTGGTTGAAAGCCTCTTATTTCTGGGACTGGAAGAATGTAAAAAATAGCTTTATATAATCTTTTTAAGATAGATACTTCAATTCCTGATTTTTGAAGTGCTAAGTGTTTTGTTTATATAAAATTGCTATCCTTTAGCAGTTGTTTGCCCCAAGAAATATTTTTATATTCACAGTGTATGTTACATTTGTAGCTAAATGTTCTATAAACATCAAAATGAAATTTATAACATGAAGTGCTAGTACTTATGTTTTATTTTTGTTGCTTCATAAAAACTATTACATATTTCAAGAGACTGAAATATTTGAGTGAAGAAAAGGAATATTTTGATAATGAATGATTAAGTAAAACTATGTTTGGCATATATTCTTCTCTGTTCTTATATATGTGAAGGCTGATTTGGAAATAAAGAACTTCCATTTGTCTTGACTGACAAAATATGCTAAGGTTTATCCCAGACCTGAACTTGACTCCAGTATCCTTCACTAGTCTACCAAGTTGCTCAGTGAAACATCTTATGTAGCTTTCTGAACATACTGTTGCACAAGGAAAGGAGTAAATTGTGCATACAGTACTAATGGAACTGATTAATTAAGTATAATATCCAATAAATGACCTCTGATATTTCTGAAGATATCAAATAGAACAGATGATTAAGTTCACATCAGTAGTTTCTTTAATGCAACAGACCAGTGCTCACAGAAAGAAAGTTAGGACATCACATATGCCAACTTAAAAATTCCAAATTGTTCTTGACTACTAAGCAGAGAATATATTTGAGAAGTATTGCCTAAATGAGTCAAGTGCTTGAGATGAAACAGGAAACCTGGAGAGATGCCATGTTTTCACTGAAAAGAATAGCACCTCTAATAAAGGTTTTAAAATATATCATGAAAGATACTGTGAACCTGTAGCTTTGAAAGAAAAATGAAAGCTAATAATTTTCAAGATCTGAGTATTTTTTCCCTTGACTTATCTTATAATTATCCTAATTTCTATTTGACATTTTCAATTTCAACTAGAGGTGACAGAATCAATGAAAGATTTTTGACAAATCCGAGTGCACATTAAAAAAAAAAAGCAATGCATCTTATTTCACTTCAATAAAAAATTTGCAAAATGAATCAACTTTCTGTGTAACCGTATGTTAGATATCTAAACTCATTTATTCATTAAATGAGTATTTATTTATATAGTAACCTTATACTTTACAACCATATTATACAATGCTTTTCAGTATTAAAGGACTAAGTATAATTAAAATTATAAAATTGTTGAAATATTTATTGACCAACAAATTGGATTTACTATATTGGTAGAGATATAAAATGTCTTTTCAAAGACCATTTAAAAATTCATTTTTTTCTAAAGTACAAAAATAACATATACCCATGTGTAGTAAAGCAAATATATATTTTACAAATCCCTTATTTTGATTATATGAACACAAATAAACAAGCAGAATAATTATTCTTGGCACCAGTTCATGTACTTTACTTTCCTGGTCCTAAAAGTCTCTATGGTATTGTCATTGGTATCTTTCTGAAGTTGTTGACACCTCCAACTGATGATATAGACCATAATATTTTTGAGAAAATATGTTCTCTAGTGTCAAAAGCCCTGTGAAACTCAGTGTATTCTGCTAAATGGATGATTGTACAAATCTATTTTTAGTAGTATTTTAGCCCCAATATTTCTGTGGATATCATATTTTTGTTTCCATTCAAGCTACCTTTTTTTCACAAATATTTTTACATGATACAACTCATCAAATAAGTTTTCTCTGTGTCATTTTTAAATATTTTACCAAATTTTGATGCTGCAAAGTTACAGACCTTTAGCAGCCCAAGACAATTCTGAGGGGCTCCTTCCCTTATTCATTAATCTGTTCACTTAATAAATACACACTAAACACCTACAGGATAATAACAAATGAGTGATGGAGTAATCATTAGAATATGTTAAATATGGTAAAAATGGAGTTCTAATATCATTGCGTTTAACGATAATTTCCTCTTTTTAAAGGAGTCTCCTAAGTGCTTTGCCCTAGCCAGCCCTTCACAAGACTTGCTGGGTTGGCGAGTGTTCAGGCTGTGTGGGAATTGTTGTCCTACACCATCTTTTGGTCTGTTCAGATCTTCCTCACCTTCTTTGAGTATCCTCAGTCATCAATTTGTGGTGAGGTTTTAATGAGTGACGGTGGCTTTCTGTGTTAAACTTACATAAATAATAAATGCTGGAGTTGCAAATTCCAATGCCCTAAGGGCCAGGCCACTCTAGTACATTGTGAGACATCTGGTATGAGATAAAACGGTGTGCAGTCGGGGGTAGCTGTGTTGAACCAGAAGCATATTCCCACAAAGAGGCGACAAAAATTCAGTTTGGGGCAAAAATACCAGGAATGAGATGTAGGCTATAATTTCAACACCGATTCTGCCCACTGTCCACCCGCTTCATGCTTTCATTAAGTGGCAGACTGACACAGGACACGAAAATGGAGAGACGGGCGTGAGGAGTGAACTTTGGGCAGGTGCCATTTCGGAACATCTCAATCACACCTCTTAAACGTATCCATCCTCTAAGAGTAGGTTCTCCCTGTTTGGTTACAGCCACCGACGTGCAGGGGAGACAAGAGCTCCCTGTGCTCTAATCACAGCTGATGAGAACATCCCGAGTCCCTGTACCACTTAGCGCTCATCTCACCTGAACAGTGAAGGCTCAAGTGGGCAAAAAACAGTTTCACAGTAACACTTTCTGAAGTGTTAATGAAATGCTTGTTATTGAGGTCAAGCTAGCCATTACCAGCATGGGTGCAGAGAGACTTAGAGCTCATGCCAAATTTGTTGACTGACTAGCTTTGGTTCATCATAGGGAAAGGGTGTGCGGGTGGATACCTGATGACTATGCATATTGTGCAGTTCTTAAAGTGAACGCAACTATCATTAAGGTTTCAACATTTATAAAGCTCTGAGGCAGTTTCTAAATAGATACAATGAACCAAGCTTATTGTTTAGTTGGTAGCCCCAATCAATTTTTTTATATGCATTCCCTAAGGCAGTGGTTCACAAATTTGTCTTTACATTGGAATCTCCTGGGGGAGCTTCAAAGACCCCTGATGCCTATGTCCCACTCCCAGGGATAGGGACTTAAATTGTCTGGACTGTAACCTGGGTGGTGGAATTTTTTAAAGGTTTCCAGAGTTCTAATATGCAGACAAGTTTGGGGCCATTTCTCTTAGGTGATTCCAGGAAGTTTGGTGTGAGAGTATTTTGACATGTGCTATGGGGTCATAACCATCTGATATTAAGGCTGATGGGAAATCAGAGGAAAGAATCTTGCGTTGCTGGGAGACTATACAACAGAGAAGCAGGCCTGAAGGCAGAATGGGTGGGGAGAGGGCTGTTCTCACACACCTTGCCACAGGGCCATGTAAGTGCTCCGTAAATTTTCCCTGGCCTCCAGTGGTGTGTCTAGGACTTGATTTGGGCTTCTTACTGAGCAACTTTGGCCTTGGCTTACTTCTGAAACTCACAGCAGACTCCCCTGAATGTGTACCAGCCTTGCTGAAAAGCTGACCAATGTCATCTGCCTTGGCTTTGGCTCAAATTATTCAAGAAATCTGCCTCTCCAGATAGCAGGACAGGCACCCCCCACCTCCTTCCAGCTCATAAGATGGAGAAGAATAGTCATGCCATCATTTTGCCTATTCTAATAGAGTATCATCTACGTGAACTTCCTTTCAATCCACCCCTACCAGCAAATGACCCACTCCCCCAATTCTCCATGTGCTTTAATTTGATTCTTTACTTCTCAGTAAATGTTACTAAGTATTGGTGCCATTCACTCAGAGGGTGGGTTACTTTTAATAATTATTACTTAGAGAATATGGCTGTGAACTGCTGTGAGATAAAGATAAAGCATGTGGAATTATGACTGTTACTATTGTTAGTGTTACTTCATTTAAAAAATTATAGTGTTTCATAAATGAGAACATCTTAAAATACAGTCTGCAATTTGCATTTTCTGAATGAAGACTTTTTACTAATTTTAACATCTTTTAATTTTTACTATACTGTCCTTCCCATAGCTCAGCCAGACTGAACTAACATCAAAATTGTATAGTCACCATTTTACATGTTTTCTAAAATGAGGTCAGCTTTAAGTAGATCACTCTAAATTATAAATATACATGATGTTAATGTTATGTCATTTGCCAGAATCTCCTCTGTTTATAGGAATTAAGATATGAATTATAGGGATTATGTTTAGTGACGAAAACTCCCAATGAAAAGTTTATATTCTTCAACAAATGCTTATATCTCAGCTATGCTTTCCAAAGGTTGACAAGACAATCTTGAGTAAATAAATCATAGTTCCCAATTACTAAAATAAGTGATTAAAAAGTAGTATTGAAAAATGCTGAATTTTAAAGTATAATCTTGACACAAAGTAGATAATTTAAACTTTTAACTGCCATGAAACTTTATCTCATAATTTTCTTTCCTGATGGGCACTGAGTTCCAAACAGTATTGGAATTCCTCTACTAAGATTAGAGGCAAAAAAATACACTCATTTAGAAAGGTTTCTTGCCATTTATTTTTAGTCCTGTTTGTTTTAGTAGGGTCCAAGTTACAGGTTTTATTAAAATACTAATTTTATAGTTTCTAAAATGAATTACATGCAGAAAAATATGAAGGGAGGCGGTTGGGGCTAAATATGCCATTCAAGAAGCAAACTTGAGAAGCAGATGCATAGAGATGACATTTTCCCAGTCAATGACAATTATCTGGAGCCTCTCATCTGATTTCCTGCCGCGTTATGTTTCCACAACAGTTCATTGACTTGTCTATAAGAGTAAAGCTTGGAGTCAATTAAGGTGTGACAACAAAGGAATTCAATAGAAAACCCAGGGGATTGTAAAATAAGCGTAGATTTTAATTCGGAAGTTTTGAGAAAACAGCTGCGCAAGAACAACAATTTTTGATGCACAGTGGATCTTGACAGAAGCTCAGATCCCTGATATTTCCGTCCTGTTCATTTGTCAACATAAAGGCGAGATAGAGTCTTATGGGATTAAGCAAACTCCACGTCTAAAAATATAGTTTGACATTTCTTGAATGCACTTGACAAGACTCCACATAAAATTATATGAGCATTCTTTTCAGCTAAGAGAAGAATTTTAAGGGAGGCTGAGTTCTTTTATTCAAATTCAGATTTCATCTTTGGTTGCCATGGCATGTTAAAAAATTTAATTTTATATTGTTGAGTTCTAAATGTTAGGTTTAGGGTGTTTGAGTATAGATGGAAAATAACAAACTTTAAAAATGTTATTGTAAAAATTAAATTGCATTTGGACACACACAAAAAACGAGCAAGGCCTGAAAAAAGTCAATTACAGAGATTCTACACAATAGGAAAAGTGATTATTGACTGTGTTGTCAGTAGCTGTTCGTGACCGCCCTGCTCTCTGGCTTCCTTGCTGTGGTACAGCTGGCTGACAGATTGTGGCTAATGGGCAAGCGGAGAAGAAAGGCGGTGAGGAGGAGCGAGGGTTGCAGGATACAAGATGCCAGAGGCCTGAGAGACTGGGCTGATGCATGTATGATGGCCAGCGCTGGTGAGGGGCGGGGATCTGCAGGAAAATTCTGTGGTGATTGGGATGATTGGGAGTCGGGGGTGTTAAATGAAAAATATTTAATGGAGAGAGAAGTGGAGGGAATTGTGTAGGTCTTGGAATAACCGTTCAGCAGTGGGGGCAGTGAGCGGCAATGATTGCTAATCATCAAATACTACAGCTATGGGAAGTGGAAGGCTGGTACATGTAGCGCCTCAAAATGCTAAGTTCTCTTCGCTTTTCCTTCCCTTTGAGAAACATTTGCCAGCTTGTTGGACTTGAGCTCTTATTCTCTTTTCCTGCAGGAACAGCAGACTGCAGAGTCCAACCACATTACTTACTCTTTAAAAACCTTTCTTTTTGTTTTTAAAGAAACAAAACTAAAGTCAGATGGTTTAGTTTTCCAAAACGAATGCAAAGGTGTGAATGGTTAATGAAGCTGAAACAATTGCAGAGCTGTGCTTTTGCAAGCTTGCCGAATGCCAGCCCCACTTTTGAGGTTAGCATTATTTTTTCCTAAACAGTGGGCCCATAATTTTTAATGGGCTTTGCCCATTCATCCTTGAAATTCATGAGTATAATGTACAGCCAGATAATCACAAGAGTTGGTGTCAAACTGTGAGGCATATAATTTCTGCATGCCTATGAATTAGCACTTGATACCCTCAAATATATTTCCTGTTCTCCCTAAACATACTGTTAAAAGTAAAAATGCTGACGAAATTATTATTAATTACTTTGTGACTTTGTTGAAATCATCAACAGAATAAACTTAAGTGGGATGGTTCTTGAGGTACTAAAAGTGACTTAGAAAAAGAATCCAAGCTACCAGATTACCTGGTGAGAAACAAAGTGCTGATGTGGAAATGACAGAGAAGGCAAAGAAACAAATGTAGGCAGTTTACAGTACTGTGCCTCTCCACTAAGGCTCCGAGTTTCAAATCAGAGAGTGGATGAAAGCACAAAAACCCTGGCCAAACGAAGGCTGAGAGAGAAGCGGCAGATTGTAAATTAGCAGGACCCCGTCACTAACCTGGAAAACAACATGACATTTCCCGAGCTGTTCTGAGGATCAAAATAAAGACTGAGAATGTGTAAATATCCAAGCTACTCCCTGGAATAAGGCTCATGCATTTGTAATCAGCGGTAACTCCTTTAAATCACCAAATCGGTTGTCATTTTAGTGAGCATCTAAATTACTTTAGTCATGTACTTTTCCTCATATATATGTGTGTATATATATCCATATACAGATACATATATATATATATATGATTCTTATGGAGGAAAGTCAATATATTAAAAATCTAAGTTTCTCCATTCTTCCTTACCTTTTTTTTTTTTTTTTTTTTTTTTTTTGCGGTATGCGGGCCTCTCACCGTTGTGGCCTCTCCCGTTGCGGAGCACAGGCTCCGGACGCACAGGCCCAGCGGCCATGGCTCACGGGCTCAGCCGCTCCGCGGCATGTGGGATCCTCCCGGACCAGGGCACGAACCCGTGTCTCCTGCATCGGCAGGCGGACTCTCAACCACTGCGCCACCAGGGAAGCCCCTTCCTTACCTTTTAAAAATTTTATTTTAGAAATAAATGATGAAAGGAATGATTGGTTAACAGTGCAAAATAATCCATCAATGAAGCTTATTTTAAGAAAAAAAATGCTATTTATTGTTTTTTAAATGAATTGTACATAATTTTTCAGGAATACTACTGTTGAATAGTATTGGATTTCATTTTACTGTTTAGAAAGCTATTCTGTCCATGGGCTGTTTCAGATTGGTGATTCTAAAGGAATTATTGTAGTTGCCATAGTAACAACAATCACATATAAAATTCATTGAGCCCGTGTGCCAGGACCCCTTCTTGCCGGAAGCCGTCCAGCATTGCCAACTGTTGCCTGAGCAAAGCTCGGCGAGAAGTTGTGGCATGAGGAAGCAAAGCTCCTCTCCTGGTGGGCGGCGGAAAGCATCTCTTCTGATTCTGGGAAAATTCTTGCTAAAAATTGAGGGGGTTTCTGGAGGGTTTAGGCCAAGAAGATGGAAGTATTACAAAGCAAATCCCCCTCGGTACGAGACCACAACAACCCCTGTAACCACAACAGTAGCTATACCCACTGTAAATAATTTACTTTGGAAAAAAGTCCCTTGGTCAGACAACAAAGGAATGTTTCAATTAAGGAGTAGAAGTTTAAAGGAAGAATTAGATGAGCTGTGGCCCAAAGAAGGAATAAGGGATAAAGAAGGGAAGCAAATAGTGGGGTATTATGTACAGGATGCCCCCAAATGGTGGATTATGTGGTATGCCCCCTCTCCGGTATATTGGAGGAAAAAGAGAGATGCGGAAGGAATTTACTGTAAATATTTTACGAATGAATTATATGTAACTATGAAAGTTAAAATTGATTGCCTTATGTAGAAAATAGAATTGTATTTTTGCACAATGTGTTTTGAACAAGGTACTGAGAATACTGGGACACAGGCCAATATATGTTGTTAGCTGAAGTAGAAAAGAATAATTAGCTTTCTAGACCTTAACATCCTGTTTGCGCGAAAAGATCTTAAGACGGAACAATGCTTGCTAATGTTTCTGTGTATAGGTTTAGAACTGAGGTAATGAGCCAAAAATAGGAGTTACGTAAAAAATGCTGATGCTATTATTTAGAAAATCCTATATAAGAAATGATGTGTCAAAAATAAAGCGATCAGCACAGGAGGAAAAAATAAAATAAAATAAAGCGATCAGAAGCTTAACAGAAGCTCCTGCACCTACCCCTTTGCCCCATTTATTTATTTTTCTCGCCGACGCCGTTGCCTCCATCTCAGGGACCCCTGGTTCTGCCGGGGCTGGACCCCGGTACCTTCTAAATGTTTTAAATCTATTGAATTGTTTAGACCCAGTCCTATTAGATATATTTATTATTACTCCCATTTTACAGTTGAAGAAATGGAGGCATTGTACGCCAAAGATTACACAATTATTAAGTGAATATAACCAAGAGGTTTCATGAGCCTCGGGCAATGGGGTTATTAACAGATACTGAGTAACATCTCATTTATGTGACACCAAAAATGTTTTTTTCCCACTTAATATTTAATATAAATGCAACTTAATCCCTGGAGATTTGTGATTGTAATTGTGTTTTGATGAAAATGTTGCTGAAGTTTGTTGTATGTGTCCCTATCTTAACGAACAAAAAATAATAAAGATAAGTTAACCCTTTTTATTTATAGCGGAAAGAATGTTGAATTTGCCTAGGTCTGGGTTCAGATCTCAATTCTATTTCTTAGGTGTTACATGACCTGGGCCTTAGTTTCAGTATTAGTGAAATGTACTGATACCTACATCCTTGTAAATCACTTAGTGTGGAACTTGGGTCTCAGTAGGCTGTCATAAATGCTAGCTGTTATTATTTTTATTACTTTTATTTATTATTTAATAATAATAATATTTAATCATTGTTAAAATATTATTTATTATTTTATTACTTTTATTTATTATCCATTTCCTTAAACGGAAAGTGAATATAATGCTCACTTTACAGGGGTTTTGTGAAGTAAATCAGTAGAATTGTATATGCTGTCATTTCTAAATGTGTATGTGTGTGAGATATACCCTAGCACAACACTTAGTAGTTAAAATTCAGTAAGCATATAGATTAAATGGGTTCATGCAGACGGAGCAGTTAGAAAAATGTCTGGCACATAGGAAGACTGATTGCATGTCAGTTACTGTTATTACTATGGTATCATTTAGTTTCCACCCTTCAGTTTGTTGTCCTGTTATATGTATTCCCTATTCTTGTTGATTTATGGTTATGGTAGGTTAATTAATTCATTAATTTTTATTGAATGCCTAGTTGTGCCAGGTGATTTGTTAGGTCCTCATAACCAAGGTCCATAATGCAGGAAGGAGAGGATTATGTAGTGAGGAAGGTGGTGAGATCAGCTATACGTGTTGGTTTGAGGCATCTATGGGACATCCGGGTACAGGAGCAGAGTCAACAACTGGATATAGAAATTAAATTGGGCTCTAGACAGTCATTTGGGAATCATCAAAATGTTTCTATTATTTGAAACCATGAAAGAGAATTTAAAGAATAAGAAAGGGAGTTATGATGTATTGGAGCTCCAGAGAACATAGACATTCTAGACAACAATTGATACATATAAAAATAACTAAAAATAAAAGAGTGAATAGTCAGAGACATAAGAAGAGAACCATAGCAACTTTGGGCACTGTATGTGAGCAGCGCATTCACGGTCCACCCTGACCTTCAAATGCCTATCCAATTCTTCTACGATCGTTGACATAGTGTCCCTTGTTTAGACCTTCATACAAACTTTGGGGTGGCTGCTACTGCCTGGTCCCACTCTCTCCACTTCCTAAGTGTCCTCTGCATGAAGCAATCTGATATCTCACCAGGAATGTCAGTTGACACTCTGCCCTCACAGTGCATTTTTTCTCCCTCCCCAGAGCTGAATGGTATTGGACAAAAGAACGTGAGCTTGCTCTTTCCTTTTAGAACTACTCCCTCATCTGTCACTCTCTGTATCTCTTAGGTCCTCAGGATCTGACCTAATGCACAGCCCTTAACTGGCTGCATGAGCTGCCCTGGTCCAGAAGCTTTTGTTGCCAAAACAGTACTGCTTTCGCAAATCGCTATTATCTCTTCTCCTTCTTTTTCTTCCTTTCTTCCACTTCTATCTGTTTACTGTAGCATTAAGATGGAGTGGTTGGATGCATGGATGAGGTTATGGTAGTTGTCAGATTCAATGAATACTGATCACACAGAGCTGTCATCTTGCCTCTGTTTCATAAAAGAAGACTAACGTGCATTTAGTTATGTGGTCATCTCCATGGGTAGTATACACTTGCCTTTCTCAAAATTAATTATTGAATCATAGATTTAAAAAAACAAACAGCCTTTTCCAAGTTATTTTTGTACCCTAGAAAAATCTTCACTGATGCTATCTGTGTATTTTGACTGGTCAGCAGCATTGGGTAAATACATACAGCTAATTTCTGCTACGCCAGCTTGTGGATCAAAGACACCTCCCAGCCAGGCTCAGCCCTCTTTTCTGGCTCGCTTACATGTCTTACAGAAGGCATTTGCCATTTGAAGAAGTCAGCGAAAATACTTTAGAAATGGCTTCCTGCAAAGTTTACATTTTCTTCTTGGGAAGAAAGAGAACAATTTAGCAAATCCATAACGTCTACATTTAAACAGAAGTCTAGATACCAGCACACTTAAGAAATAAGATTAAAATTCTTCAGCAGTATGTGCATCATTTTTAAATTGCTCACCAAAGCTTTTCAAACATTCTTAATAACTTCTGTCCACAAGATGATTCCATCTAGGGATATGGGGAGCTTAAAAATGCTCTAAAACCAATTTTTTTCAGGATGAGCTCTATATTTATCTAGCAATAGTATAGAATTTCTATCTTTAGCTAAGTCTGCATTTCTGAAATGATCTTTCACTGAAGTTACAAGAAGATAAGAGAATCAGTCAGTAAATAAATTCTTACCTTTGCATGCTTTGCCTTAGAAGCAATAGGTAAATGTGTGACACTTTTGAAAGCACAGTGATAAAGATTTTTGATAGTCATCAGTTTTGTTTGTGAGAATTTATAGCATTGAACGGAAAAGAGAAAAACTGGATTTATTTTACTTAAGCTAGAATGATGATTGGAAAAACTATTTCACTGACTCCTCTGAGAAGGAAATGGTGAGCATCACCAAATCCTACTAATTTCATTGTTGGATTGCCATTGATTTGCTAGTATTCAGAAATGGGACCTCTAAAATATAACATTCTAGGTAACATCCTGATTACTTTTTATGTTTTAAGACAAGCATATCTAATCTTTTAATGGCATTTAGAATTATTGAAGCCACTCATCATAATATGCCAGGTCAACTGGATTTTTTCTGAAGTATTTTCTTGTTTTCATTTAGCATTGAAGCCCTAGATTGGAGCAACCTGTTGTTTTCTTTCTTCCCAAATAAGAGGGATCCCAAGTTAATTGAACTGGCTCCCAAGACTCCTGGGGGCATGGGCAGGAACTAGGGTGGTTTTGGGCATAATGTCTTCTCCATCGCCTGTGGAATACACAGTGGAATGAGGGAGACCAGAGACACAGCACCAAGGAGTCAAAATGTAAACCAAAGCCACAGAACCATACCACTCTGAGGGGCTGGACAGACACCCTGGTCAAAGACAACAGGGTGGGAATATAGAACAAGAGTTTTGAAATGGAGAGAATAACCTAGGAAGATTCCTTAAGCTCTAGAACCTAATAAGGGGATTTCTGAATTAAGGGGCTAGCAATCTTAGCTGTGGTCACGTGGGCAGTTGGAACAGCAGATATGAATACAGTGACCCTGTCAATATTCTGAGAAATGCTTAAACTAATGTCTGGATGGTACATTTTAACCACATTCATGGTTAGTAGCACTAAGTCCTTCAGTTGGACTTTCTTTTTAAGTGAATCTATAAAAGTGAACATTTGGGGCAGGTATTACCAGTAATTTTGTGGAAGAAATGAAGTTTCACGTTGTGTTTGGACCAGAGTCAACTTGAATCTTCTTACTAAGAAGAGTCTTCCAGAGAGAGCCAGCCTAAGCATTGAAAATGCTTGCATTTAGGGGAGGTGTCTTTATGGGGTGAATTACACTAGACTGGTCTGTTTCTAAATGGACGAATCAAATGTTCTAAAATAAACATGTTTTATTACTTAAGTGGTCATGCTACAAGCCTTGCAGTTAAAAGATTATATTTATTAGCCCTCTAGTCAGACTGTTATGTTCACTGATATTTAAGCATTCTGCGAAATCTTCCCTATTGAATGGTTAAGAGCAACTTCTGTGCAGAATTCTGCAAGCACTCTGTCTTTAAAATTAGCCTCCTTACCCAGATTTACAAAGCTTCTTATCAAACACAGAAATAGCTTAAAATATTCCCAGAGCCTGTCAAGTCTTAAAGCCTATAATTTTTCATTCCATACTAGTATTGTATCTAGCCCCCTGTAGTTGATTGATAAATGTATGTTGAATGAACACTATTCTTATAAAAATTGCCACATCTCTTGTAGGATTTTTACATCTTTCTTCTACTTGAGTTTCCCAGAAATTTGGGATACACTAGGATAGCTCCTAGAGTATTTTTTTCCTCAATGGATTTTTATCTAAAATCATATGCAGTAAAATGTACTTTGTTATACTAAACATGAATTTGTATATCACAGGAAATATCTCCATGGATGATTCTACTGTCAAATCATGCAGCATAACAATACTGAATGCACTGTAGTCTTGTTGGATTGTAGAGTTTGTCTTATATTAAATTCTCTTCCCCCCTAGAGACTAATACAGTTGTTTTGGATGCCTGGGCACACTCCTCTTGCCCCTATTGTATTGGAGATTTGTAGTGTAGAAAAAATAGAAACTGTGGGATCAGGCGATTGGGGCTCTGGCTTCAGTTCTGCCACTTCCAATCAGTGGGACACTGAGTAAGTTACATAGTCTTGTTGAATCCTAGTTTCTTTCCCAGGAGAGTAAAGAAAGTGATGTGTACAGATACACAGTTCTGAGGTTGCATTACGTAATATAGGTCATAGTATGCATAATACAGGTGAGTAGTTCAGAGCCCTGCACAGTCAGAGCTAAAACAAAAGTTTAGTCTCCTCTTGAAAATTCCAAACTGGCCTTTTATTTCCTGAGTTCCTATATTTTTAGGTCAGGTAAAAAAATCTTGGATCTGCAGGACTGATGGGCCACCTTGTAGAACCTGCTGCTGTGATGATTATCCTCCCAAGACATTTTATTTGTACAAGAAATGTATGGGTGTTGCTGAAGCAATGGAAAAGAAAAAAGAAAAAAATAATCACTCATTCCAACCACCTGGGAAAACCATGGTTAATATTTTATTTTCTTTAGAAATGTTTATGCCTTTGTAAATTATTATAATTACATTTCAATGATATACTCTAAATTCTATCATTTAGCACACTAACATGAGCATTTACTCAGTGTTATCAAAATCTTTGCAATGACTGCATCATAACTCTGTATGATTGTAACCTAGTTCGATTAGGATTTTTCATTGTTACGTATTTAGGCTTTTTCTAGTGTTGTGCTATTCTAAATAATGATGCATGTTGTGCATGAAGCTTTTTCAATTTTTTCATGTTATTTTCTTGATAGAGATTCCCCAAATTAGAACTTTTGAACCCCCAAATATGTACATAATTTTTTATTGTGGTAATATAAACATAACATAAAATTTACCATTTTAACCTTTTTTTTGTTTCAGTGAGATACCATCAGACTGCCACAAGGGCAAAGAGTCATAAAATCTAATGTTGGCAAAGACATGTGGAAATGGTCATTTTCATACATTGTTGGGCATTGTTCAGCATTTCTACAAGATTTTAAGAAAGAAACTACCCCACACCAAAATTTTAAGTGAACTATCTTTTCATTCAGCAATTCCAATCGTAGGAATCTAGCCAACAGAAATTACTTGCACATTGCAAAAAAAGTGTGTATACCAAGAATTTTATTACTATGTTGATTATAAGGGCAAAAAGTGGGAAATAACCCAAGTGTATCTCAGTAGTCAGAGTTAAAATATGATATGCTCAGATTTTAGAATATAATGCAACCATTAAAAAGAATGAATTAGGGATACATATGCCTTCATGGAAAGTTTTCCATGATGGAAAATGTCTGGAAGTATATATGCTAAGCTATTAAAAGTTAACTATTTTTAATGATACAGTTCAGTGGCATTAATTCTCATTCCTATGGAACCATCATCACCATTAATCTCCACCACTTTTTCATCTTTCCAAACTGAAACTCTATATCCATTAAATGATAACTTCCATTCTCTCCTTCACCCAGCCCCTGGCAAGAAACATTCTACCTGCTGTATCTATGGATTTGATACCTTATATAAGTACCTTATATAAGTGGGATCATATAATATTTGTCTTTTTGTGACTAGCTTATTTTACCTAGCTTAATGCTAGGTAAAATAGCATTTTACCTCAAGATTCATCCATGTTGTAGCATCTTCCAGAATTTCCTTCATTTTTAAAGCTGAATACTATTCCACTGCATGCATATACTACCTTTTGTGTGTTCATTCATCCAATGAAGGATATTTGGGTTGTTTCCACCTTTTGGCTAATATCTGGCTATGAATGTTGGTATACGGATATCTCCTGAAGTCCCAGCTTTCAGTTGTCTCTCCAGAAGTGGAATTGATGTATCATATTGTAATTCTGTGTTAAATTTTTTGGAGAACCACCATACTGTTTTCTGCAGTGGCCGTACTATTTCACATTCCCACCGGCAATGCACAAGGGTTCCATTCTCACCAACAGCTGTTATTTTCTGTTTTGCTTTGTTTTGTTTTTTTAGTAATAGTCATCCTATTGAATGTGAAGAGGTATTTTATTGTGGTTTTTATTGGCATTTCCCTAATGATTGGTGATGTTGAGCATCTTTTCATCTGTTTATTGGCTATATGTATATCTTCTTTGGAGAAATGTCTATTTAAGTCCTTTGACCATTTTTAATCAGATTGTTTGTTTTCTGTTATTTAGTTGTAGGAGTTCTTTATATAGTCTAGATATTAACCCCCTATCAGATATATGGTTTGCAAATATTTTCTCCCATTCCACGAGTTTCCTTTTCACTGTTGATACTATCCTTTGATACACAAAAGTTTTTAATTTAATTGGATGAAGTCCAGTTTATCTGTTTTTTGTTTTGTTGTGTGTGCTTTAGGTGTCACATCCAAGAAATCATCCAAATCCAATGTCATGAAGCTTTTCCCCTATTTTTTCCTCTAAAAATTTAATAATTTTAGCTCTTATATGTTTAGGTCTTTGATTTATTTTTAGTTAATTTTTGTATGTGGTATAGGGAAAGGATCTGACTTCATTCTTCTGCCTGTGGATATCCAGTTTTATCAACACTATTTTGTTGAAAAGACTGTCCTTTTACTGTTGAGTGGTCTTGGCTCCTTTGTCAAAAATCACTTGGCCGTATATGCAAGGGTTTATTTCTGAACTCTCTATTCTATTCCATTGGTCTGTATGTCTCTCTTTATGCCAGTACCGTATTGTTTTAATTACTATAGCTTTGTAGTAATTTTTGAAATCAGGAAATGTAAGACCTCCAACTCTATTTTTCTTTTTAAGATGAACTTTTTATAAAACTGAATTTTCGGGCTTCCCTGGTGGCGCAGTGGTTGAGAGTCCGCCTGCCGATGCAAGGTACATGGGTTCATGCCCCCATCCAGGAGGATCCCACATGCTGCTGAGTGGCTGGGCCCGTGAGCCATGGCCACTGAGCCTGCGCATCCGGAGCCTGTGCTCCGCAACGGGAGAGGCCACAGCAGTGAGAAGCCCAAGTACCCCCCCCAAAAAAAACAACTGAATTTTCGATGTAGAAATATGCACATTCATTTTAGGCCAAAGAACCAAGCAAGTTTCTTTCTACCTTCTGGAGGGAGAACCAGTAAATTTTACATCCTGATAGATCGATGCACTCTTTTCCCTGTGACTTAATTTTTTTTATTTTAAACTTTTTTGGGGGAAATAATTTTAGGCTGACAAAACCTTTGCAAAAATACAGAGTGTAACTTTGTATCCTCCAACCTACTTCCCCTAATATTAATGTCTTATATAACCATAATTTAATTATATGAAAGAGAAAATTGGCATTGGTACAACGCTATTAACTAAATACAGATCTTATTTGAATTTAATCAGTTTCTCTGCCAATGTCTCTTTTTCTGTTCCAGGATCTGATCCAGAATCCCACATTTTCTCTTTGTAATTGACAAAAAAGCCTTTGGAGATATACCTTTGAGATGACACAAATGTTCTATTTCTCCTCAGACTTTTGCCACTAACTTCAGCATCCATTAGTTAATTTTTCCTGAAACAGTTATTACTGTGGTGTTTGCCTAGTGGTGATTTTATATTTCCCTCTTTCCTTCTACATTCATTGACTGGACTTATTTTAAAAGAAAGAACTATCCCTTCTTCCCCATTTATTTATTAAGTTATGCTTCTTAGCAATAGTATTTAATATTATAATAAAAATGTTTTGCTCAGTCATTGGGTCAACATATCACCTTCTCAAAAGGCTCTCTCTGATTACCCTATCTATGTTAGACTCCCCCCAGCTCTAATATTCTCTATTTTATAAACTGAACACCATGAGAGAGAGTATCAGGGGACAGTAACTTAAAGGGATGGTCAGAGACAGTAAGATTTTTGCTGAGACCAGAAGTATGAGAAGGAATCAGGCAGAGAGAAAATGGAGGTAAGAGTATTCCAAGCAGAAGAAACAGTGCGTGTACAGCCCTGAGACAGCTAAGTCATTGGTGTACTCAGGAAACTCAAGGAAGGCTAGTGTGGCTGGAGCATAGTGGGCAAGGCAGAGATGCTTAGGAGATGAAGTTGGGTGGTAAGCAGTGACCACATCCGACAGAGTCTTGAAGACTTTGTTAAGAAGTATGGCTTTTATGGTAGGGACAGTGGAAGCCACTGGAGGACAATTTTCATAGGTAGTTTCAACGTTGTAGTTCTGTTATTTACATCTGAATTTGTTTCCTAGGGATGCTATAACAAACTACTACAAAATAGCAGGATTAAAAAAAGAAATATTTATTCTCCCACAAGTTTGGAGGCTAAAAGGCCGAAATCAAGGTTTTAGCAGTACCATGCTTCTTTTGAAGACCCTAGGAGAGAATCTTTTCTTGCCTCTTCCCCGCTTCTGGTGGCTCCAGGCATTCTTTGGCTTGTGGCAACATCTGTGCCTCCATCTCCACATGGCTGACTTCTCCCCCAGTATCTCTGTATCTTTATATAGTGCCCCTTCTCTGTCTCCCTGTGTCTCTCTCCTCTTCTAATGAAAGTCACCAGTCATATTGGGTTAAGAGCCCACCCTATTCCAGTTGGACATCTTAACCAATTACCTCTGCAAAGACCCTATTTCCAAATAAGTTCGCATTCTAAATAAGGTACTAGGGGGAAGGATTTCAGCATATCTTTTAGGGAGATACAATTCAATCCATAACACTGCCTGTATTTTTTTCCTTTACTTTTGCACACCCACCTATATGGTAGGTTTTGGTAATTTTCAAAATCTTCCCTGTTGTCAAATTGTCCCCCTTTTAAGTAGCCTGCTCTTGTTTTACTAATGTAATAACTTCATGTATTTTGCTTAGGCTATAAATTAGAATTGTTTTTGCATTGGAATTTTATAGTTGGGAGCCATTTTCCCTGATGTCTAGTTGATTGCCTTCTTTTGAGTTAGAATGTTCATTTTTCCATACATTTGTGGGATGTGTGTAATTTCATGAATTGTCTGTTTTGACAGTTATCCTTTGATCACTTAGAACACTAGAATTTTTCTTGCTATCATCTATAAGTACTTAATATGGAAATTATATTAAGGTTTCATCTGTTAAATTTCTGCACAAAACATCCCAATTTGTTTTTGGTACATTAAATATTTATTTTTATAAAATGTTTAGTTTGGATTTTTTTATGTGTTTCAGGTTTTTTTTCTTTGAAATTTCTTTTATACATTTTGAGCACAGAAAATTTATTAAAAAGTCAGATAAATATTCTCCCCATTTGATCTTCTAGTTTTTATGAGTGAAGTTTCTTTACATTTAAAGACCTTTAATGCTTCTTTTTCCTAATTATTAAAATGATACACTTCATATCTATTTATGAATGTAAATTAAGTGGTTAATGTTTAAGAAAATTCAGAAAGGTTTGAAGGGAAAACAGTTTCCCATACCCCTGTGACTCACTGGTAACTGCTTTTAACATTTGGTTTATTTATTTTCAGGCTTTTTTCCATGCAAATATTTTAACCACATTAATTAAATCTCCATGTACAATCTGCAGAGTCTCAGTTTTCTTAACATTATGATCACAGCATGTTATTGAACATACTTTGTAAATATTTTTAAAGATTGCCAAATGTACCATCATACAGATACTTTAATAAAGGGGTCAGAGAACTATGGCCCATGGGCCAAATCCAACCTATTGTTGGTTTTTGTAAATAAAGTTTTATTGGAATGCAGCCACACTCGTTTGTTTACATATTGTGTGTGGCTGCTTTTATGCTACATTGGCAGAGTTGAGGAGTTGTGACAGAGACTGTATAGACCAAAAATCCTAAATACTTCCTATCCAACCCTCTACAGAAAAAGTTTGTAAACTCTGCTCTAATATACTTTATTATTCTTTGAGTTTTGTAATTTAAGTAGTTTACTTCTTTTGACTTAATATATAACATGGTAATGAAATTTTGCCTATTATATTTTTCTTTACCTTGAGTTTTCTTAGGCCAGAATTTTGAATACCTTTAATATAGTTATTTGTTTATCCTTTCCTTCATTCAACAAAATGTATTAAATATGTATTTTATAACTAATGCTGTATTAGTTTCTGGGGATACACTTACAAACAAGATACACATGATCTGCTCCTTCATAGAGTTTACAATTTAACAAAAACATATATATTAAATATTATAATAAATATAAATGTATAAATATATATTAAATATATATAATAAATATTATATATATTAAAACATGTTGAGCATTTTGATAAGCATTATACAGAACTTATTTAATGAGATTATCACACATCAGAAAATCCTGGCTTAAACTGAGGAGGTCAGGCCACTTTTTTTTTTTTTTTTTTAAGTGGTGCCATGTGAAGAATGAACAATCAGTCTTCAGGTGGAAGGCTGGCATTGGCAGCGGGAATATGGAATCTCAGGGAGAAGCAACACAATGAAAAAATCCAAAGAGAGATTCAGAGAAGTATAAGGACCTCAAAGTCTCAGGATTCTGGCTGAAGCAGCAGGAGTAAGGGGGTGGATCGAGCTGGAGAGATTGAAGGAGCAGGTTTCAAAGGCTTTTTTAAGGCTGTGATAATTTTCTCGGATTGTAAGTGTTTAAGAAACTACTAAAGCAGATTTGCTCACTACGTTAGCAGGAAAATGGAGACTGTTTTGGAGAAAATAAAGAGTCAATGCAGAAATATCAGTTAGGAGTTCAGGCCAGAGAAGATGGTGGTTATGGTGAAGACAGAAAGAAGGGAACATTATTTGAGGGATATTTTGAAGGCTGGGTTGACAAGATTTTGTGGTAACTAGTGGTAGGCATTGAGAATAGGGAGAAACCAAGGATGACCCTGGTTTCTGGCTTATGAAACTGGGAAGACTTTCATGTCGTTTAGTGAGACAGAGCATTGGAGAAGGAGGAGTTTCTTGGGAGCGGGGATGGGAATTAGGACGATGAGTTTGAGATGGCTGAAAGACTCCTGAAGGCCCGTTACTCGGGAAGAGTATAACGTTGGAGATACATATTCTGACGCCTGTGGCCGACAGGCGATTATAGATGTCATGGGAGTTGGTGGGCTTACCTGAGTATAAAGTGAGGTGAACATGAGAGCCTAGGATAAAGGCCCAAGGAACATCACCATTTTTGGTTAGATAAAGGAGGTAGATAAAGGCCCAAGGAACATCACCATTTTTGGTTAGATAAAGGAGGTAGAGCTATAAAAGGTAGAATAATAAAGGCTGACAACACACATGGGAGTAAATCAGAAGAATGATATCATAAATCAAAGGACAGAGAGTTTTTAAAGAAAGGAGTGACCAACGGTGACAAATGTTGCTGAGAATCATGCCAGCAAAATACTGGAAAGGGGATTACAGGTTTTATTGAAATGGATGGTCTTTAGTGATATGTATGAAATTAGTTCAGCCGAGTCGTGATGTAGAAATGACTTGGAGATTGTCGGGTTAAGTGGGAGGCGAAGGTAAGGAACAGCAAGTGTAAACGATTTATTAAGAAGTTTGTGAAAGAAGAGACATAACATAGAAGAAGCTCAAGGGTGAGGTAGAGCTAAGGAAGGTTTTGTTGTCTATTTGTTTGATTTTTAAGAAAGAAGCTTAATCTTATACATATTTCCAGAGATCTTCTTGAACATTATTAGTAATTTGTGCTTCCACCATTGGCATGTGAAAGTTCTTGCCTCACTTAGGGCTAACTAGAATAGTAGAATTTAAGGTCTGCTAGAGCAGGGATTTTTTTTTTTTTAGCATCTTTATTGGAGTATAATTGCTTTACAATGTTGTGTTAGCTTCTGCTGTATAACAAAGTGAATCAGCTATACGTATACATATATCCCCATATCCTTTCTCTCTTGTGTCTCCCTCCCATCCTCCCTATCCCACCCCTCTAGGTGGTCACGAAGCACAGAGCTGATCTCCCTGTGCTATGCAGCTGCTTCCCACTAGCTACCTATTTTACATTTGGTAGTGTGTATATGTCCATGCCACGCTCTCACTTTGTCCCAGCTTACCCTTCCCCCTCCCCGTGTCCTCAAGGCCATTCTCTATGTCTGTGTCTTTATTCCTGCCCCTAGGTTCTTCAGAACCTTTTTTTTTGATTCCATATATATGTGTTAGCATATGGTATTTGTTTTTCTCTTTCTGACTTACTTCACTCTGTGTGACAGACTCTAGGTCCGTCCACCTCACTACAAATAACTCAATTACGTTTCTTTTTATGGCTGAGTAATATTCCATTGTATATATGTGCCACATCTTCTTTATCCATTCATCTGTCGATGGACACTTAGGTTGCTTCCATATCCTGGCTATTGTAAATAGAGCTGCAATGAACATTGTGGTCCATGACTCTTTTTGAATTATGGTTTTCTCAGGGTATATGCCCAGTAGTGGGATTGCTGGGTCATATGGTAGTTCTATTTGTAGTTTTTTAAGGAACCTCCATACTGTTCTCCATAGTGGCTGTATCAATTTACATTCCCACCAACAGTGCAAGAGGGTTCCCTTTTCTCCACACCTAGAGCAGGGATTTTTTTAAAAAAATCTTTTTTGTTCTTTGCTGTATACCTAGCACCTAGAACACTGTGTGTCACATAGTAGGTGCTCAATAAATTCACCTGTGGAATGAATGAATGAGTGAACCTTATATCCTTGTTAAATTGAGATGTGTAAGTGGTATCTCATTAGTACTTAAGTGTGGAAGTCTTTGTTAACCAGTAATCGCATGCATAGAGATCCCTGTTAAACTGTGAACTCCTCGGTGGAAAGAGCTATGATTTGTTAATCTATGGATCTCCTCATCTTGTACATATTTTAGCACCTAACAGGTCTTAAACATGTTTGTTCAGAATGACTAAATTTCTGCCTTACATATGTGGGGGAAGGAAGAGAGTTCGATTAACAATCTAGACTCCAAGGAATATTGAACAGAGAACTTGTTTTCAGCTTTTTAAGCTTTGGTTTACTAAACCAAAAGCAAGTATTTTCCCTTTTAAAATATTCTGTAGGAAGATTAAAATCGGGTGGTCTTCACTTGACTATGGCCATTTCACTTTCTGCATTGCCCCAGTGCTGGAGTTCCAACTGGTGATGGAGAGAATGTTATGTAATGGTCTTAACATAATTAAAAAGCTGCCCTCAAAGAATTTTATAAAACAATACAGGAAGAGAGTGACCAAGTTAAGAATATATATAAAAAAAAAGTAGCTACTGAGGACTGGTACAGTATAACGGAGGACCAACTCAGAAAGGAAAGGGGTAAAGTTATATATGACTAAGGTCCGTATGTAACGCATGTTGGCAACCTGTTTGTTATCCCAGCTGCGTTTCTCAGATTTAAAAAATTGAGTTACAGACCATTAAAGAGATACAAGTATTGTTTCCAGCAAAAACCCCATTCCTTGCTGGTTTTTTGTAGGAAAGAACATTCTGTTTACAATGCAGTACAGACCATTTCAGGAGGGAAATAATTCTTTAGAACAGAAAGATACACAACTATTTGGGGCAAAATGGTCAATACACAACTATTTTGGGCAATAATATACTGGGCAAAATGTTGAATGTCTGTCTTCCTTTCCCTCTTTTCACAAAAGATTTACTGTTATAGCTAATTTAAAGCTCAATGCCAAATGAACACTCTCTTGGCCGTCCCATCACCTAAATCTTAAAACAATCTACTCTTTCCACGTGTATAATCACAAACCTGGACAGTTATTGAAATATTTATTTATTTATAACTTATTTGTACTCTACATTTGCCTGTGGCTATGATTCTGCAGGTACTGTGAAACGGGTTATTGCAAATTTCATTAAAGGTCGTGAGCTGGTTATACTCAGGCTGAAACCCCTCACACTTCTTTTTCTTAGATCTTTGCCTCACCTGATTCACCATGCCTCAGAAAGTTATTAATAATTCAATATTCACAACTTATAAAGTGAGGACTGATTGGGGTATGAGTTGATTAAAATTTACAGTTACAAATTATCCATTTAATTATAGTTTTTCAGTTTTGAAAGAGAATATAGTGATTATTTTATTAATGTCAATTATCACTGGATTGTAACCTACAACTTTGCCAATGAATTGTCTAGGATAGACTTGGATGCCTCCAGTGACAAAGATCTCATTACCTCACGGGAAACCTCTTCTAGCTCTTGACAAGTCTGACATTTGAAAGCTTTTCCTTACAGTGACCCGAAATCACTTCTCTTGAGCTTATATTTTGGGATTGTTGTTCCAACTGTTGCAGACATACCAAAATTTCCTGTTATATATTTAAAGATACATGACATAATTCACCTACACATTTTCTTCTCAGGGCAACCATCTACAACTTAAGTCATTTCTCAATTGACTTGACTTCAAGATGCCTCAATATCCCAGTCACTACTTTATCAATATTTCTCTTAAAATGTAGATTATGCAATATAATTCATTGCTCCAGCTATGGCCCAGCTAACCCAGAAAAGAACTATACTATCACCTCTAATGTTTTAGATACACCAGTAATTTAGCCCAAGATTACTTTTGTTTTTGATAATTCCATCAATTTATTCATTCATATTGAATGTACTGACAACTATACTTTGTCACATAGGCTACTGCTAAGCCATGCCTCTCCCATTCTGTCTAATTTGTTTATTGGCTATGATGATAGAAATGACATGTAACCTTATTTAATTTTAACTTGTAAGATTCAGGCCATTTCTGCATTCCTTTAATATATGCTTTGATCTTCTTTTCTAATCTAGTCTACTTATTCTGCCATTTCCCTGTCACCCACTGGTTTGAAGCATAGAACTGTATATCATCCAATACATTTATTGATACGTTAAACCTCAGCATTCCCTCTAGGTGGGAATTTTTAATTTAAAATAACTTTCTACATCTATTAGTTGCCTTCCTTATCTTATTATATACCCTTACTTTATTTTGTATTTTAGTGTATTAAAATACTCCTGTGGACATAATTATAACTATTTTTAACCATTAATTGTGTTTTTTTTTTTTTTTACATATAGGATTGTAGGATTTAGTATACTCAGAAATACATAATGAAAAACACAAAACATTGCCAATAATCCTCAGGTAGAGATAGTAACAGTTTAAATTTTGGTGTATTTATAATATTTTCCCCACTCATATAAGAGAATTGTTGTTAATTGTTATATTACATTATTTGGTTAGTATAAATATGTCATTGTTCACTCAGGCATCCCCTATCATTGGATGCATGTCCACATAGCTGTTGTTGCATGTGCCACTGTATTGCACTCTAGTCCCTGAATCAGGTAGAGGGTGTCTGCTGTATGAAATAACTGTTTGGGGGTCATTTATTTAATGGTTTTCCCACTTCTGTGTAACATGATGCACGGGAAAAAATAATCTGGTTGATGTTTGAGATTAAGCAGTTTGTTAGATCTCTTGTTCATTCTCAGACCTACCTAATATATACATATAAGCTCCTAATTTCTTACAGTGTTATTATTAGTGTCTTTTACATGCCACCTACCACCCGTTCTAACACAAAGCAGCAATTTAAAAACGGGTCACCAGAATGTTCTGTAGCAATATGAGCAGAACGTGATATATATCCAGTAGGAACTTCTAAGGGAATTTCGGCAGGAGGAATGCAGAACGATCAGCAGATGATTTGCCTAGAATCCCTGCCAAAACCCCCACTGTGTGAAAAGGGCCTTTGGGAGTCGTGATAATGAGGTGTGTGGTTAGGATTCTGACATCTGCTCTTTCAGATATCACGGGAAGCCCTAGCCCTTCCAATACCAACACTGACAGCTGAGTCAAGCAACCCCTGTTGACTTGCCTTCCCCTGAACCTTATGCCTCAATGAGAATAATCAGAACATTTTCTCCTACAGAGACCTAGGGTTGGCAAACCAAGAAAAGCTGGTCCAGTGAGAGCAGTACCCTTCACTTTACAACTTGTTTGTTTAATTGATAGCCAACTTAGCAAATTCTCTCTGAGCTGTTAAAGGCACGTGAAAAGATGCAGAGAGAGAGGCGTGCATGTGTGAATTGCTTACCGTCAAACCTCCCCATATGTTGTGTCACACTTACCCGGTTTTCCTGTGGAACAGGGTAGGTGACAAGGAGAATGATTTACTATCATAATAGCCTATAAGAAACTTATGTTTTAAAAACCTAGTAATATTCAGAACTCTGTTCACTTTAACATAATTTCGAGTAGCCACGTTGTATATCTAGGAAGATTAATTTTACTGTCCCTAATAGAAGGACTACCTTAGCATCCCTCATTTTATAACAACTTTGTGGTAGAAAACCAAGAGGAAAAAGGTTATGAATTTGTTTTAAAAAAAAAATAGATACTTTTACACTAGGCAAGCAAACGTAATTTCATCTCCAATCTCCCAAATCACTGCTACTCTGTGCTCAGTTCTTTGGAACACATTAAAATTTCAATTCATGAGAGTAAGACTCAGTATTGGGTCTACTGAGTGGTCTGAAGGAATTACCCTATCTTTATTTATTTATTTAACATCTTTATTGGAGTATAATTGCTTTACAATGGTGTCTTAGTTTCTGCTTTACAACAGAGTGAATCAGTTAAACATATACTTATGTTCCCATATCTCTTCCCTCTTGCGTCTCCCTCCCTCCCACCCTCCCTATCCCACCCCTCTAGGTGGTCACAAAGCACCGAGCTGATCTCCCTGTGCTGTGCGGCTGCTTCCCACTAGCTATCCACCCTATGTTTGGTAGTGTATATATGTCCATGCCGCTCTCTCACTTCGTCCCAGCTTACCTTCCCCCTCCCTGTGTCCTCTGTCTTTAAACATGCCCAACGTTCTCTTCAGGAGCGATTTGAATGGAGAGAACCTGGGAGTATGTAGAAAATAATCTTACATTAAGCTAGCAGTAATTTTATATTTAAGCATCCTCCTTATTTAATTCTGAAGGCAGTCAAGTTTTCTAGTACATATTAGTTTCTTGCACAGATGGACTCTCACTAGAGAGGCTTCTTAAAACTATTTAATGTATATGTGTTTTGTAATTGTATCCAGACTTTTATATTTGCATATTTATTTTCCCCATGTCAGTTTAATCCAGATGGACAGAAGTAAATAGGAAAAAATATCAACGTCATTATGATCTTGAATATATGATTTGTATGTTTGTCAAAGCAAACTTCTCATTTTTCTATTTTTCAAAAGTATATTATTTTGTGTTATACGCTATAAGAGGAATTTTGACTGTGTAGTTTCTCCTATTATGCCCTTTAGAGCAAATGCTGTTAACCTAATATTTCTTTTTTCATTTAATCATTTATCAAATATTTGAAAGTCCCTGAAGAGCAAGGGCCATATATTTTTAATGTTTGGCCCTTAGTAGTGTTTGATGAAATAATATAATGTGCCAAAGAAAGTGTGGGGCATTCAGGTTGAATACACTGGGATCTGTAACCTAGACCTGCTCACAGTCGAATGGGGGGATGG
Organism: Kogia breviceps; assembly: GCF_026419965.1. Classification (NCBI taxonomy): domain Eukaryota; kingdom Metazoa; phylum Chordata; class Mammalia; order Artiodactyla; family Physeteridae; genus Kogia; species Kogia breviceps. Next base: position 34,964,425 of record NC_081321.1, read on the forward strand.
CATATTGTACTTGTGCTGGGTCTTGAGTCATAAATAGAATTAAACCAAAGAAGTGGGTAGCTTCTCAGGCAAAGTACTATGTCCTAATGTTTGAAGATCAGTCGTCTACTGCCCTTAAGTAATCTCATTTGACCATCAGCATTTGCTTTTTGAGAGAGTTGCTTTATGTAAGGGGTGCAAGTATACACATATTGAGCAGAGAGACGCTTTTTAAGATCCTAACTGACTCATATGGAGCTCTAACCAATGATTTACTTAGTATTGATCTATCCACTAGGTCTAAGGAAGAATCAATAGAGCCAGCTTTCTATTTCAACAGGCAGCTGATGAAATTAAATCCTTGCTTTTAGGTGGCTCTGATAATGGTTTAAGAGATGAAGTAAAAGAATCCAACCTAGTGTTTGGGGGAAGAACTTGCACATAGTGCCTCTTTCGGAACAAATTTGAAAGAGGGATGTAAAATACAGTCAAATAGTTAGGGGCACCTCATGAAGCAGGAAGGCCTACATCCAGGCCTCCAAGATCACATTAAATTACTTGGACAGTGTGAGCTGCTTGCATCTCCATATCTGATTTTACTTCTTCCTGATTTGGGCTCCTCTTTTAGGCCTGTGGTTCTGTTTTCTGTTTCAGTAACTTTAGTCATCTTCCGTTTGAGCATCTAATAAACGACTTTGGCTTTACTTCTCTGCTGACCCTTTGCTGCTAATCCTAATTCATTTTTCCTTATTGTTTTTCTGGTACTGGTTTTCCGTCTTGCTACATCTTAATGCTTAACCCATTCAAGGACCCCTCAACTTGGTAAAGAGAATCTGAGAGTAATGACAGGTTATCATGGTTTCTAGAGCAACTCAGCCCTAATTGTGCCATTCCTAGTGGCCAGTTACTTCTTGACTCTTGTCTTCAGAGGTCATTGGATAAAGAGAGGAGGCCAGCAGACTTGAGTGACGAGCCTCCTTGCTCCTGCGCCTTGTGTTTAGCTGTCCATTTTGCTCAAATGCCCCCTTCTCAGCGAAGCCCAAGTACAATTGCAATCATTCCCATCTTCTGCTACTGCTTCCCCCTGGCATGCCCATCTGTCTTACCATTCTCATGTTTGTCTCTTTTCCATGTCACTTATTGCCTTATAATATACCATGGAACCTATTTATGTTTATTGTTTAAATTTTGTTTCTCCTACAATTTTTTTAAGATGTTGGGGGTAGGAGTTTATTAATTAATTAATTAATTTTTGGCTGTGTTGGGTCTTCGTTTCTGTGCGAGGGCTTTCTCTAGTTGCAGCGAGCGGGGGCCACCCTTCATCGCGTTACGCGGGCCTCTCACTGTCGCGGATTCTCCCGTTGCAGAGCACAGGCTCTAGACGCGCAGGCTCAGTAGTTGTGGCTCACAGGCCTAGCTGCTCCGCGGCATGTGGGATCTTCCCAGACCAGGGCTCGAACCCGTGTCCCCTGAATTGGCAGGCGGATTCTCAAGCACTGCGCCACCAGGGAAGCCCCTCCTTCTACAATGTTAATACCATAATTTTTATTTGTTTTCATTGATGTAGCCCAAGAATCTAAAATAGTGCTTTAGCACATTGATAATTCTTAATGAATTAAGAATTCATAATAGAATAAGTGAGTGAGTAATTCCCTTGTCCAGTTCGTTGCCATAATTAGGAATGGATTTATTTTGCATTCTTAATACTTATTTCAAATATCTATTTGCTGGGAATCTTTCTTTCAGTCAAGTGCTATTGCAGAAAATGGTATTTCTCAGTATTGTATGAAGGGATTACTTATCGCTGTGGAAAATATATAAAGGTTTGTGAGAATGGTTTTGATAAGCTAGAGACCCTAAAAGAATGTTAGATTTTCTTCTGTACAATAGTATACTCTGAGACATACAGGTATTTACCTTAGGCTCATGTGATCATAAGCATGAATTTATTAACTTGTTTGTAATATACAAAAGGATATGACAGCATGCTATACCTGAAAGAAAAAATAACATATTGTCTTGTTACTCCTCAGAACAACAAAAAAGTCTCAGCAACCTGCAATGCTTAAACATCTCTTTTGTAAAAGGGAAAGGGAAAAAGGTTCAGAAACTTTAAATTGGCAAAGAAAAGCAGTAATGTATTGCTCTTCTACAAACTTAAAGGAAAGAACTTAGAAGTGGTATCAAAATTAACTTCTCTGCATCACTATAAGGGGATGTAGAAGTGATTTTAGAAAAGTTAGATTTATTTTATGAATAAAAATCCAGAGTTTAAATCATTTCTTCTAAATTCTTGGAGCTACGTGCTAGATGAGATGGCTGAAAATGTATGACATTCTCGGGTTCCCTGTTTTTAAATGAATAGCAACCGAGCATGATTTTCTGACAGAGCTTCATAGACCTATGCCAAAATAAGCTTCATAGACCTATGCCTATGCCTGATTAAATTGCTCAATTAAAGGAATAGAGGTGACAAACAGGACCAGCTCTAGACCAAGGATTGATCCACACCAGCTGTGCACACAGTGTGAACAGTAGAAGTGTCCAGCTAGGGAAAGTAATAATAATGAAAATGGCCAAAGTACAGAATTTAATGAAATAGACAACCCACTTTCATGATATTCTAATATCATGAAATTTAATTTAACTTAACATGAAACATTCTTGTTTGTTGATTTTCTTGAGCTATTAAACCAGATATAGAGCAAAGATATTGTCTCTTAAAATCGTGGTTCTCAAAAAAGGATGTATAGAAAATCATTTGTAGGACTTTAGAAAAAATACTGAGATCTGGATCCAGACAAATGGGATCCGATTGCCCTGGGGTAAGGCTCAGCAACTGAGTGACAGGAATGTTACTTAGGTGATTCTGATGTCTGTTGTGGCTTCTACCAGAAAGAGAATTCATTTACTAGATAAATCTGTGGATAAATGAAAGGAACAGATTGAGTAAGAAACCAATGATAAATAATTGTTTCAGTTACATATGCCTGAAATTTATAACTCTTTATCCACAATTCCAAAATCTCAAAAGCTTTGAAAGCCAAAAAAAAGATTTTACAACTCACTTCATGGCAAAACCTACCCTGCCTTCATTCTTGGCAAAACCAGATGTGCGCTGACACAAGGCTCTTTGTGCTGTTTATTTACCCTGGCAAGTGTGAAGACTCACGTGTTTTGTTACAGAAATATGAATATGTTTTATTGTGGAAGTGTTACCTCCTAAACCTATGTCTACTATGTTCCCCTTCTAGAATCTGAAGAATTCTAAATCCTAAAATGTATCTGGCCCCAGTAAATTTTAGATAAGAGTTGGTAGACTTGTAATGGCTTCAACTGACATTTTGTTTTGTCCTGCATTGAACTGATTTGAGATTTTCTACTGACTGGTTCTAAACTCCTTGAAGGCAGGGACTCTGATATGCTTGCTTTGTTCAATAATGACCTTACGTATTGGATCATTTTATAGTATTTTCTGCTCCAGACCTATATTAGTCAAGGCTTACCAAAACAACAGAGCCAATAGGAAATATAGATAGATATAGATTAGATATAGATATATGTATATATATGAGGATATTTATTATAGGAATTGGTTCCTGGGATTTTGGAGGCCAAGAAATCCCACGATCTGCCATTTGCGAGGCCAGGAAAGCCAGTATAATTCAGTCTGAGTCCAAGGACCTAAGAGTAGGGGGTTCGTTGATATAAGTACAAGTCCAAAGGACTTTGAGAACATGGAGTCCAATGGTATAAGTCCCAGTCTGAGTCCTGAAGGCCCAAGAACCAGGAGCGCTGATGTCCAAGGACAGGGGAAGATGGATGTCCCAGCAGGAGCAAAAAACAAATTCACCTTTCCTCCACCTTTTGGTCTATTCAGGGTCTCCATGGATTGGATGATGCCCCTAAGTCCAAGGGCTATCTTCTTTACTCAGTCTACCAATTCAAATATTAATCTCTTCTGGAAGCACGCTCACAGACACACTCATAAATAATGTTTCATCAGGTATCTGGGCATCCCTTAGCCCAATCAAGGTAACACATAAAATTAACCACCACAAGGCCCACAACAATCTTGTGAGGGACGCAGGGCTTATCATCCCCGTGATAAGGATGAACAACCTGAAACAAGTCAATGAACTATCTTAGTGCTTAGTGGAGGTCACAAGGTTAGTGGTCAGTGAGTATTTAGTATATTGAACATTGCTTTAAATTGAGTTGAAGTAGCAACTTATTTATTTCCCATAAGTAAAGAAGTACTTTAGTGTGTGGTGGTTCAAAAACCTTTAAAAGAAACATATTTAATAAATACTTATAAAATATGTAAACACTTTCCAAATCATTTGATAAAACATAAAGGAGTCAATGGATACACATTTTATTTGTGTATTTATGATCAGAATAAGGTTTACACATAAAGAGGAATGTATAAGGGTAAGATTGACACTAAATTGTGACTCTAAGATGTTTCTTTCTAATTTTTCAGATTTAATACAGTAATCACACCCCTTTGTATACCATTGCCTCAAATAATAATTTCAATCTCAGCGGAGTAGACCAGTAGTAGGGGAAGTGGGTTTGGGATAAAACTGTAAAGGATAATCACATGTCAACCTCATTCCCACTCCCACAGTAGAGTCTTCAGCAGCAGAGCCAGGGGGCCACGCATAGCATCCAAGGTCCTCTGCATCTGAAGCTGGGCCCTTGGCTTCCTGCTCTGACTGTCTCTTAGGAAATACTGGATGCCCAGTGTTTTCAGACTTCTCTAGAGGGGGTTGTCATATTCCAAATGTAAGTGTCAGTGAGGGAAAAGGATTAAGAACAAGATGGCCTACTTTGGCTGTAAATGCTAAATTGCTCTGTGCATGTCACGAAACTCCTCTGTATCTGCTTCACCATTTGTTAAATGAAGATTTTTTCAATTGATGATAAATTATTTGTTGGAATAAAACATCGATAATATTAATGAAGTAGACACAGAGCACACTGGCTCACAGCTTAGACTTTGGAATTGGGCATACTGGCATTTATTCTGCATCCTGGTTCTGCCACACTCTGACCTTGGACCAGTTATCAAGCCTCCTCTGCTCCCAAAACTGGGAACACAGTGATGCCTAGATCATGGAGAAAATGCATGTGAATTTGCTATCAATAAACATGTGTTAAACTCCCAAAGATATAAAGTGAAAACTTGATTAGCATCTTCTCTGCTTCAGATTAAGGTAGAAATGAGTTATGTGTGGGGAGGGGAGGCATTTCTCATGTGCACCCAGCTTTGTACTTGTAGACTGGAAAACAAAACAGAGAACCTATGAGTTTATTTGGCTAGACACCTTTGAAAATTATTGAATATCTTTATTCATTCTAGAATTAATTATTTCTAGACATTAATCTAGCCTTTCTAGGATTAATGATGAAAACTTGGTATCTTTGTTAAAACATCATGCTCTGTACACTGCTAAAGTGAGCGTGATAGAAAGGGTGTGGAAAAATTGAACTGTTACTGGGAATATGGTGAACTAGATAACTGGGAAAAAGCAAAAACAATAACAAAATCAACGACCTTCCAATAACAAACACCTTGACTATATTCATATTTTTAAATCAAACAAATAGAAGATAAAAATAGCAATCTTCAAAACCATGGTCTTTTTCTTTTTTGGAAAATAAAGGATATCCTTACAAACCAAAAGTAAAATATGAATCAAACCCAGATAGTTAAGGAGAGGGACAGTGACTGGCCTGAGGGCATCTGCCCATTGTTAGTGACTTAGAGCTCTTTTTTTTACACTCATGTGAGGAAAAGAAGACAAAACTGAAGTTCCAGATGAGATGTACTGTCAAATTAGAAACAGTTAACAAAAAGCCAGGAACCTGGAAAAACTTCACTCTCAGTGAGAAAGTTGACTGGTAAAAATTTGCCCTAAATGAGGAAACACCTTAGAAACCTGGCTGCCTTGTCATGGGTTCTGAAGAGAGGAGAAAATGAAGTCTCCCCTGAGAATCTATAACCATAAACTGTCCCCCAAGTGGGTGGATGGCCCAAATTCTCACTTCCTGCGGGTTCATAAACTTTACACTAAGAATTTATTTTAAAGTGATCCCAGGTTGGAAGTTTTCTTAGGCCCTTCACAGAACAAAGCATGAATTCTCTCTGAGGGAACATGTTACCAAACCTGTCCTTAAAATATCTCCATAAATAAAATGCCAATAAACATGACTGTATAATCAAAAATTACAAAAGACACAAAAAATAAGTATCATGAGTAACAGCAGTAAATACAACTAGCAGAAACAGACCCACACAGATTTTAGTTTTTAGAATGTTCTATATAGCACATAAAAACGTATTTTCAAATAATATATTCAAATGAATAAAGAAGGAATTGAAAATATAACTAAGAAATGAAAGACTGGGCAATTTGAAAATGACCCAAACAGAACTTTTAGGAATAAAAATACATAATGATTGAAATGAAAAATTATTTGTTGGGTTAAAGAGCATATTAGACAAAGATAGATAATTATTAAAGTATAAAATACATCTGAAATATATTTTTCCATAGTGATGTACAGAGAAATAGAAAATATTTAAAAGAAGGTAAGAGACATGAAGTGACAAGTTCTCATGTGCATCTAATCAAAATTCCAGAAGGTGGAAATAGGATGGGGTGAAGCAATATTTGAAGGGAAAAAAAAGCTTAGGTTTTACAAATTTTCAGCTTCCAGAATCACAACAAATTCAAAATAGGAAAAAAATTCCATCCCTATATAAGTGAGAGTGAAACTACATATCATCAAAGGAAAAATAACCTTAAAAGTTACAAGAAAACAAAACAAATTACCTATAAAGAAATGACAGATTGATGATTTCTAACCAGCAACAAAAGAGGCCAGGAGAATATCTTCCATATGTTAAAAGAAAATTTTCTTAGAACAGTAAAACCCATAAAAACTCTTATGTAACAATAACAGCCAAGTAGAAATTTTCAGAAAAAAGTAAAACAAACTTTATCTTTACAAACTCACTAAAGAAACTTCTCAAGGCAACATTACAATGACGATATAAGAATAATGATTCTAAAAAGACAATCTGAGATGCTAGAAGAGATTTGTGGACAAAAAATGTTTAATATGCTTTTAAATATAAGCAAAAAAATGACTGTGAAAAATTAACCATAATGACTTATTTGTTAAAAATAAGCAGGTGGTAATAAGAGCCAGATGGAACTAAAATTCTAGACAAATTTGCATGTAAGTTGGGAAGGGGTGATCAGAATTCAATCACTATAAGTTCTTTGAATTGTTTGGCAGTAGAGTAGTGATACTGATTAACTAGATTTTACTAATTTATGTATACTGAGTACAATTTCTGGGACAAATTCCTGGTAAATAGAAATAAATACTATAGCATCGAAATCATTACAGAAGAAAGAAATGAAATGCAAACTCAATCAATCTGAAAGAAGGCAAAAATGAAGGAAAAAAAGAAAAGTTGAAGCAATAGAGGTAAAAAATGAAGTGGTAGAAATAAATTATATTAGTAAGCACAGCTAATGTAACTTCTTAAAAGACAAAGATGGACAGATTAGCTTAAAGCAATTTTAAACTATATGCTGTATATTAGTTTTCTGTTGCTACATAACAAGTTATCACAAATTTAGCAGCTTAACACAAAACCTAATCATTAGCTTACAGTTCTGTAGGTCAGAAGTCTGCATGAGCTCCACTGGGTTCTCTGTTTCAGATCTCACAAGTCTGAAATCAGAGTTTTGACCATCCTGGGCTCTTACCTGGAGGGTCTGGGGAAGAATCCCCTTCCAAGTTCATTCAGCTTGTCGGCAGAATTCACTGGATCAATTAGGCAAGGGTCATTTGGGATAATTCTTCGATTTCTGCCTGGCACATGCTGTTTTCAAGACTGATGCCCCAAATATAAAGAAACAGAAATTTTGAAAGTAAAGGAATGGGAAATAGGTACTAGGGGAACACTATCCAAAATAAAATTGATGTAGTTGCATTGATAGCAAGCAAAATAGACCTTTGAGAGGGAAAATAAAGCATTTTTAGGGTTAAAGAGAGTTAACCACGGGTTAAAATGAATTCACCAGGAAGGTGTAACAATTTTAAACTAATATGTACCCTATAATATACCTTCAAAATTTGTAAAGGATAAATTGACAGAATTTAATAATTGATAACTCCACCATCATAATACTTACAATAAAAAAAGGAAACACTGAAAATGAATAAATTAAGTATACAGCATTAAGATCTTAGGGTGAATAAAAACAGGAGAATCAGTTAAAAAACAGAAGGAAGGAATAAATATGAGCAGAGATTAATATAATAAAAATAAAGGTACTATAGAGAAATTAAAATAACCAAGGAAATTTTGAAAGCCTAATAAAATTGACAAATCTTTAAAGAGTAATCAAAATTAAAAGAAAAAAGGTACAAATAAACCATACAAAAAGTGAAAAAGAAATTATCAATAGAGATACAGTAGAGATCAAAGGTATAACTAAATGCTTCATTCTAGATAAATCTCAGAAAAATAATGAGTGAAAAAAGCCAGATGTAGGAAAATCACACTGAATTATTCTGTTTACCTACAAATACACAAAATATATAACTAAATAATATATATAACTAAATAATATCTTATTATATTTGTGGTTACATCCAGATGACATAAAGCCACAAAGAAAAAGAAGAAAATGGGAATTATAAAATACAAGATTTAGAATTGTGATTACCCCAAGGTAATTTGACTGGGGCTAAGTACACAGAGGGCTTAAAAGTTTTTGTTTTTATTCTATATTTTTCAAGGTACATAGTGGAAGATGCTGTACTATTTATTTGTATTCTTTATTCCTTAATATACATTATATGCTCTTTGATATAGATACAATTTTAATAATTTTAATTAAAACATCTTGAATATGTAGATGTCTGTGATATATTAACAAAATGACAGAAAACATATTGATTAAAGCAACTTCCTAGGTTTAATTTTTAAAATATGCTCTAAACCAATATTTTACTTGTATTTGAAATGAAAATGTTTAGTTTTAGACACTGAATGCTGAAATAATAATCCCACTGTGAAGACACATATTTAGGATACTGCTTTTGAATTCTGAGCTTGCTATTATGTCACCCAAACATTTAGTCCATAGTGTTATAATTATATCAGGCACCAATACAGCATAGAAATAATGCTTAAATTTATAAGGTATGTTACTTGGTGGTTGCCTTACTTGACAATCTCTCAAATTTTGAAAACAGAACAAAGGTGGTTATGTCAGATGATTGATTTATCAGCCTTTTCTTGAACTTGCTATTTACTAGCAGTAGGAATGTCAAGGCAATTCTTTTCAACCCACTGGCCTATAGATTTGGATTTGTCACCTTTCAGAGTTGACCAAAACATTTTAATAAATATCATGCAAGCAATATGGCAGGTTACATAGTGGTGCTGGGTCTGGGAGATTGAACCAACTCCATTGGTTCTGTCATTAAAGCTATAGCATGTTTTAGGCATTTCACTCAGAGACTGGAATGCTGAGATCTTTAAAATGAGATTTATTTTCCCTTTAAGGAGATGTTTGCCCTTTCTGTGTTCTAAGGCTGCTTGGTGAATAATGGTTCTTATAATCACATTTCTGAAAGCATCTTCTATATGTCTTTCTATTGGCCCTCCATTCGTATGTACGGTCACAAAGCTACCATATTATGGCCTATTTTGTATAATTAATTTCTCTAGTAGCAATCTCTTATCTATGTTAACAAAATAAGGAAAGTATGGATGCTGAAAACTGCTTATTCCTTCAAGCCACAAAACAAAAATAAATGCTTAACCATGTAATATTAAGCTACTATCATTTGATAATTTAGCCACTCATAAGGAATAACATGGCAGAAGATAGTCTAAATATTTTTCTGCTGGCTTCTTGTTCAGCAAAATCAGTAATAATTCTAGTTCTTTCCATTTATTCTATATTATAATTCAAAGTGCTAGACAGCAAATTGTACTGGGGCACATTGTATTTATTCTGCATCTGTTAACACACTGTTTGAAACTCTGCAGACCTTGCCTGGGAACATACTTTTAGATTGTGTATATTTCTGTATTCAGGTAAGTCAGCTATCTTTTTCTAAATGCTTCTATATACCGAAACATGCCCAATCTCCTTACTTAATAATAAAACAGTCCATGACTCTTTGTAAATCAGTAGGGATCCAGCAATAAGGTGCAATATATCACAAAAGCATGTAGGCTGTCAATGGAGATAATAAGCAGGTGCATTAATATTCATGCCTTATGAAATCCTGGTTGTGCTTCTAAAAAGCTGTAGAATACATTCCAGGTTTAATGTTCACCAGTAGATGTTTGCCAGTGATTTTCAGATATTTCTTGTAACAATTCATTCAAGGCATCCCTAGGTAATTTAGGAAAATTTTATCCGTGTTTTCCATTTACTTAATTGTATACTCAGCTAATGTACCTCAGTGAGTATGCATAATCCTTTCTGGTTGGCCATTGGCTCTTTCTTTGACTCAGCTGGAAGTGCTGTTCTGTAAGACTGACTGTATGTGTGTGTCCGTGTATGTGGTATGGTGTGTGTAGTGGGGGTCAGGTGGCAGTGATAGGAGAAAAACTACATGCATTGTCCTGTACAGTACAGTATTTCCTTAGTGTCAGAGAAGTGCATTTAGACTTTGTTTCCATATAGAGTGACCTAAGAGGGAGGATAAGAAAACAATGCTATGCTACAAGGAATGCAGAGATACCAATAAAACAGGACCACTATGTAAAGATGCACAGGCTGGGTACTGTCCAAGTCCAGAGGCCACCACACACTACCCCCCAGAATTACACTATGTATCAACACCACAAAAAAGGCATATGAAAGTATATACTGTTCAGTCTTTAAAATAGGGGATTGCTATGTGTCCTTATGTAATTCATCTATAAATAAATTCATAATAAAGCAAATATATTATGCACATGGATAATGTGAGTAGCACGCATCTTAGACTTAATATCCTTATTTGAAATTGTATTTGATTTCTTTATTTTTCCAGACATTGATAAAGACCACTTCTACCTCTTTTGGAATCTTAACTATATACCTCCTGTGTCTTCTACCTTTCCAAGAGGTGAAGGGGTGGGGTTGGGAGGAAAAGAAATATTCTACCATCCATGTACTACACTCCTACCACCACTACTGCTACTGCCGCTATTAGCACCATCATCACCACTAATTACTGGAGAGGCTTTAAACACAGAATTCTGAAAGAGCTCTTTGGACTAATACTATTTATTCTAGCCTTCCCCACTGGTCTGTTCTGCATTCCATGCTCCTCTTGATTCCCTTTGTTTACTCATTCATCCAGTTATCCTTTTATTCATCCATTCAATAAATGTTTACTGAGACCCTATCGTATACTAGATAGAATGCTAGAGGATGGGGACAGAGTGTGAACAAAATATACAAAATCTCTGCAGTCATGGAGCTTATATTCTGATAATGAGTAGGTTTGCAGGGTTAATTCAACCACTTTAAGTCTTTTGCATTTTACAGAGTCTCCCTTTACATTCAGGATATTGTTGCTAGAGCTGGGAGCTTTTACTTCCTCCCTATTTTGTATGAAGGGTTTATACCACATCAGCTTTTTAAAAATTTTTCAATTAACACTTTTATTTTGAGATAACTGAGTCATGTGCTATTGTAAGAAATACTACAGAGAAATCCCATACACCCATTATCCAGATTCCCCCTCTGTTACTTCATAGTACGCTATCACAGCTAGGATATTGACATTGGCACAATCCACCAGTCTTATATAGATTTCTCAGGTTTTACTAGTACTTATTTGTATGTGTGTATGTGTGTGTGTTTTTAGTTTTATACCATTTTATCACATATATATGTTTGTGTATCCATCACCACAGTTAGGATACAGAACAATTCCATCACCACAGGGATCCCTCATGCTACCTTATACCACCATATTCAGCCCCCGACCTTTGCCACACCTTGTTTCCTAACCCCTGGCAATGTCTAATCTGTTCTCCAGTTCAAAAATTTTGTCTTTTCAAAATGCAATCTAAATAGATGTTAAAAGTACGTGACCTTTTGGATTGACTTTTTTTCACTCATCATAATTCTCTGGCAATTCATACAAATTGTTGTATGTATCAGTAGTTTGCTCTTTTTCATTGCTAAGTACTATTCCATGGCACAGATGTATAACCATGTATTTATCCACCAACTGAAGGATATCTAGATTGTTTCCAGTCTCAGGCTATTTTTAATAAAACTGGCATGAACATTTGTGTACAGATGTTGGTGTTATCATACATTTATTTTTGTCTAGGAAAAATACCCAAGGGTGCAACTGTTGGACTGTGTTGAAATTGATGTATAGTTTCATAACAAACTGCCAAACTGTTTTCCAGAGTTTCTGTAACATTTCACTTTCCTAGAATATATGGGAGATATTCTCCCACAATTTTTCCACACCCTCATCTTCATTTGGTGGTGTTACTGTTTTTCATTTTAGTCACTTAGGTAGGTTTTGTCTTTATATAATATTAGCCTTTGATTCATGGAACTAGTTTCAAGAATACATTGACGTTTCCTTGACAGTCTCTTAGGACTATCTCAGTTCATTTGAAGACTTTTGCACTGCTCTTTGGTGATGAGAATATGTTTGTATCAGAAGATGCCAAGATTCCATAACAAAAAGTTAGGATCTCAAAGTAGACCTGAGAAAAAAATCACAAAGGACTCTCTATTTGTCATGATGATGTCAAGTTTGCTATTGTTGTGACCGTTCCGTAGAAATAGGATGGACCCCATCTCAAATTTGTTCAAGTGTTGACAGTGATGATGCCACCCTTGCACCAACAGTGTATGAAAAGGTTTATTCCTCCCATAATGAAGGTTCTCAGAGAGCATGGTGGCTCCCAAACAGGGCCAAAAATGGCTTGAAGGAGTCAGAAAAAGAGACTGACATGGGGTTTTTATGGTGGATTTGGGGTGAGTCTGGAGTGAGAATTCTTGCTCATGGTTTGGGCTTCCTGCTGATGCCAAGGGAAGGAGTACTAGGGTTTTCTCATCAACTTACCCAGATGTGGGGCAAAAGGAGAAGAGTGGATGGTGCAGCTTAAAAGTAGTCAGCAGTCAAATATCAAAAAAAAAAAAATGGAGTCAGACTTCTTACTATAATTTTGATGACATTGGGAAGAATTGGGGGATATATGGCTGCAGCATGAACAAGGACTTTCCATCAATCTGCTTAGAAGCATAGAAGTAAAATGAACAATTTAAAGAAATACTGGAGCCCTGCTCACCATCTTTTCTTCCTCTCCAGCTTAAGTGCTGACATTTCCTGGTTTGTGACCAATGACTTATTACTGACTGTCATGCTCATGTTATTCATAATGATAAGCAATCTCTCCTCTTGGCCTGGGTATGTGAAGATTCACTCATTTTGATATTGGCTTTGGCTATTGGTAAATCAGTGTGTCCTGAACCATAATTCTTTGGGCAGCTAAAGCCCTCAAAAGTTAAGTTTGCTATTACAAATTAAAGGAACTTTGTAACTTCCCTTCCTGTCCCTGAATGAACACTATAAGGAATTTCAAAACACCTGCCAAAATATGGGTTTGCTTGGTGTTGAAAATTTGGCATTAATTGCCTATTCATGCTTCATAAGTGCCAATTACTGGCTTATAATTCCATCTAAAGAATTTTGTATAATTAATGTGTACCTGTGACATGCCTCAATGAAATCTAAATAAAAGTAGCATCAATAAAGTCAGGAAAAGAATATTGCAGCTGTGGGGCAGTACATTACTAATAATCTCAATTTACTTTCTTAACTGGACAAGGAACTAAAAACAAACAAACAAAAAACAAATCTTTGTCATAGTAACAATTATACAAGGACCTTTATCCAAGTGTTTAAAAAGTAATTGTAGAAATCCATGAAAATCATCCATTGCTGATGGCATATTTTGCTCTAATTTTCATGAGATGGAAGACACTATTAAATTGGGAAACTATTAGCACTATTATCTTTAAGAGATGAAAATTATAAATGCTCTTACAGAATACTTATCATTCTATTAACTGAACGCTTTTTCAAAATTCACTTATATAATAAATATAGGTAGCCAGATAACCTAATTAAATTGTTATATTACACATATGCTGAATATGAAGCAAAGCTTTTCTTCAGAATAATATTTCAGAAAATCTGAAACTACCTTATGTTCGAATACCTATAAAATCTCATATTACGTTTCATTATTTTATTTTGAATAAAGTTGTATTTGGTGAAGCCATTAATCTAAAACAGTGTTAAATAAAAACTAGCTTTGAATGCTATTTAGGTCATCTGATGGATACCATTAAAACAAGGAGACAGGTATATCACAGATGTAGTAATTATTTTTGATGGTATGGCCTCAAAATTGCCCAAAATACCTATCATCATGAATAAGGCTTTTAATAATCATTTTAAATAACAATACAGAATTTCCATTTTAAAATAGGAAGATTTGGGCAATGAACTAAAAGAGTGTGGAGTATAAGTGTCAGAGATTCTAACTTTATCTAACTTTATCTGATTCTAACTAAATCACATCTCTAAATCAGAAGCATCATCTATGATGGAGGGTTACCAAATGTAGTGACTGTCAACAATGTTTCATGACAATGCTAAGAGGACATATGGTGACTACAGATCTCAGGCCAAGTTGGCAAAGAACAGTTCTCCAAAGTAGGTGGCCCTCCCTGAAAGGCCTGGAATAATGGGGATGGAGTGTTCTGATTGGGAGTGGGCCCTGTCACCTCTCAACATTAGCCTCTTGAAGAATGCTAGTCAAGGGAAAACCTCACATCATTCAGAAGGCGATCCATTCCAAAGGAACCAGTATGAGAATTTTGTCATTAAGAATAAAAGAGGAAGAAAATAACAAGAAAATCCAATAACAGGTGAAGAACCCTCCACCAGAAAAAAAGATACCACAAGCCAGAGGAAAATTTTGATAAAAACATCCCAGTGAATTAGAAAAAATTAGTGAAATCATTGTCTTTATAAAATAAGGTTTCAAAGCAAAGATACTAGAATTTAGAGAGGATGGTGTGAGACAGTAGAAGATGAAACAAGAGATGGTAGGCTCAGGAAAGGAATGCAGAAGAGAAAAATGTAGAGAAAAAAAGGTCAAATTGGCATCTCCACAAACATTAGTCAACACACCCATAATCATAGTAAGGGATATGATATGACTGAGTGAGTGAAATTAAGAGTTAAAAAGAGGTGTAGACATAGAAGACAGAAAAAAACCCCAGAATCTGCATAATTGTGTCTCTAAAAAATAGAACTGGGCTTCCCTGGTGGCGCAGTGGTTGAGAATCCGCCTGCCGATGCAGGAGACACGGGTTCGTGCCCTGGTCCGGGAAGATCCCACATGCCGCGGAGCGACTAGGCCCGTGAGCCATGGCCGCTGAGCCTGTGCGTCCGGAGCCTGTGCTCCGCAACGGGAGAGGCCACAACAGTGAGAGGCCCGCATACCGCAAAAAAAAAAAAAAAAAAAAAAAATAGAACTGATAAAATGGATAAGTAATGGTTAAGTATTCCCAAAAGACTTAATAGAATAAAGAAACATGTGAATCTTTAGACTTAAAGGGCAAATTGTGCCTAGAAAAGTGACAGACAACAATCAATAAACTTAGCAAAATTATTACACTAAAAAAAAAGAGAGAGAGAGAGAATACTGTGGGCATCCAAGCAATTAAAAACTCAATTCACCTGTAAAGATGGAAAAAAAATTTTCTTGTTCCAGTTTTCTGATACTGCTCCTTGGCATCACTCAACAGTGTTAAGAAAGTTAAACAATGCCTTCAATTCTAAGGAAAAAAATTGTGTAACTTTATACTCACCCTAATTATTGGTCAGGTGTAAAGAAAATAAACAATTTGGTTGTAGGCTGCATTGTTTGCACAAATCTTCCGGAAGAATGTGTTATAGAGAAAAGTTCAGGCATTGGAAGTAGTGGAAAAACTCCAGCAGTACTACTGGAAAAGATGGTTGAGGCAATTTGATTGAAGAACTAAGGTCAAAAGAAATGCATGGCTTCTGATTATAGACCAGAATATAGAGGTATTCCCAAACCATAACAACATAGAAATGATATATGGTGTAAAAAAGTATAATATTCTGATGTTCACATCTTTTATAGATGAGGGGAAAAGATATCATTTAAAGATGATAAATAAAATAGGGACTTAATATATTCAAAGAGTCAAAAAGTTAACAGGAAAAATAATATAATAAGTACAATAAGGTGATGGAGGGGGAGAAGGCGGGGGGAGAAGAAGCAGAAAAATAATTTTGTCAACGCTCATAGTAGGGAATAAATAAAATCAAAAGAAATAATAAAATACATCTATTAAATGAAGTTTAATTATAAAGATAATAATCAGAAAAAATAGAAACCTTTTATATTACAGTAAAATGCACATAAGAATGTAGGATAGAAGACGAAAAAAAGAAACTACTTAAATAGTTTTACTACTGATGTAAATATAATAATGTTCAAGATATATTGTTAAATAGAGAAAAGTTGTAAAAGAGCATTGCAAAATTGTATGTGTATGTTCATTAATATCCTTAATGTATATGCTCGTGTATAAATGGCATAGCACTTATTTCTCTTAAATGATAGTCCACTGCATATTAGCTATCTCAAGAGAGGCACTATGTAGCTACTGTTATTTTTATTACGTTATGACCTTGTATCCTAATAAATCAGTATTTTTTATTAATATCACATGCTTAACATAAAACTGTATGTAGCACCTACATGTGAGTACCTACATGTACAGTTGGGCTAAGAAAATAAGACTGGAAAAATTGAAGAATGGTAACAAGATGCAAATTAATTCTCAGTTATGTTACACAAATCTATGAAACCTTCTTAGACTATTGCAACCTTTGGTTGCTGACCTCCCTTCCCTTTGATTTTTCACAGCAATTTAATCTGTAATGTATTTTAACATTGTACTGTATCTTTGTCATTTTCTAACGGTTCAATATATGATAGTTTTGTCTTTATGGAAGAGATGAGACTCCCTTTGACTCCAAATCCAGTTATTCAACACAGTCACAGGAAGCAGAATGATAGACATCAACAATAAACATCAATAATTATTATAACACCTGCTAACATGTGTTGTGTGCCCATAGATAATGAGCAAGAAACTGAGACACAGAGTGGTTGATTACTTTGCCCCAAATCAAAAAATAGTAAGAGACAAAACTTGGATTAGAAGCCAAGGAGGCTGGCCCCAGAACTGGTGAACATAACAGTACATTAGAAGTGTGACGCTGCTCAATAACTTCTCTTTCTCCTTGGGCGAAAGGTGGGATATAATGACTTATTTTATAAAGTTGCTACAACAGTTGTTAAGAAGAGTACATCTAAGAGCTTTGTAATCCATGAAGCTCTCTAGCAAATGCAAGATATTACCGATGCCATTGTATCTTCCTGCTGCCCTTGTTCGCACCATGCCATATAGGCTCAACTCACAGAGGAGCCAAGCTTTCCCTTAGATTCCTATAGAGATCACTTGCTTTTACAATCATTTACTGACTTTTAAATCTCAACATGCATGTTCTTGCTCAAATTGTACTATACTCAAGCCCCCAAATAAGCTTATATTCTACTGACAAAGACTACCAACGAGGCATAATGTGATAAGGGGCATAATGAAGTTCTGAGTTTTGTGCAAAGACCTAGTAGAGAGGAAAGGAGAAGGGAAGGATTGTGAGACTCAAAGACTTAGACAAATGTCTCCCAGCTTAGAAAGAAAGACCAGCAATTTCAAATTCTAATAATCTTCCCTGGAGTGAAGCATCAACAAATTTCACATTGTATTTATGCTACACAGCAACATTTTTGCATTGTCCTCAGTCCCCCCTTTCCTGCATCTATTCCCACAACAACTGTCCTTGACCAACACCAGAAATGAATTTGATTTCTCTAATGCAGAAGGTAATTGGATTTTTCTTTATTGAATGCATCCCTTTAATGACTGTCTCTGCTCCTGCCAATTTAGCTGCAAGTGACCTGACATTGATCTGATGATATGACTTAAAGAGTTGGAGCTGGGAGTGAAAAAACCCAGCTGTCTGGCATCAGAAAAAATGTTTTTTTGCCTCATCTTGCTATTTTCCTGAGAAAATCCTTTGTCCTTGCATGTCATTTTTACAAAACATGCTGCTGTGATAGTTGGTCATATAGTAGCAGATTGCTTCCTTATAGAAAATATGATAAGTATTTCCCAGAAATTCAAAGGATCGTGAGAGTTTACTACAAACAACTATATGCCAATAAAATGGACAACCTGGAAGAAATGGACAAATTCTTAGAAAAGCACAGCCTTCTGAGACTGAACCAAGAAGAAATAGAAAATATAAACAGACTAATCACAAGCACTGTAATTGAAACTGTGATTAAAAATCTTCCAACAAACAAAAGCCCAGGACCAGATGGCTTCTCAGGAAAATTCTATCAAACATTTAGAAGAGCTAACACCCATCCTTCTCAAACTCTTCCAAAATATAGCAGAGGGAGGAAGACTTCCAAACTCATTCTACGAAACCACCATCACCCTGATACCAAAACCAGACAAAGATGCCACAAAAAAAGAAAGCTACAGTCCAATATCACTGATGAACATAGATGCAAAAATCCTCAACAAAATCCTAGCAAACAGAATACAACAGCACATTAAAAGGATCATACACTGTGATCAAGTGGGGTTTATCCCAGGAATGCAAGGATTCTTCCATATATGCAAATCAATCAATGCAATAAACCATATTAACAAATTGAATGAGAGAAACCATATGATCATCTCAGTAGATGGAGAAAAAGCTTTTGACAAAATTTAACACAAAAACCCGCCAGAAAGTAAGCATAGAGGGAACTTACCTCAACATAATAAAGGCCATATATGACAAACCCACAGCCAACATTGTTCTTAATGGTGAAAAACGGAAACCATTTCCACTAAGATCAGGAACAAGACAAGGTTGCCCACTCTTACCACTATTATTCAACATAGTTTTGGAAGTCTTAGCCACAGCAATCAAAGGAAAAAAAGAAATAAAAAGAATCCAAATAGGAAAAGAAGAAGTAAAGCTGTCACTGTTAGCAGATGACATGATACTATACATAGAGAATCCTGAAGATAGAAAACTACCAGAGCTAATCAATGAATTTGGTAAAGTAGCAGGATACAAAATTAATGCACAGAAATCTCTTGCATTCCTATACACTAATGATGAAAAATATGAAAGAGAAATTAAGGAAACACTCCCATTTACCATTGCAATAAAAAGAATCAAATACCTAGGAATAGACCTACCTAAGGAGACAAAAGACCTGTATACAGAAAACTATAAGACACTGATGAAAGAAATTAAAGATGATACAAACAGATGGAGAGATACACCATGTTCTTGGATTGGAAGAATCAACATTGTGAAAATGACTGTATTACCCAAAGCAATCTACAGATTCAATGCAATCCCTATCAAACTACCAATGGCATTTTTCACAGAACTAGAACAAAAAATTTCACAGTTTGTATGGAAACACAAAAGACCCTGCCCCAATAGCCAAAGCAATCTTGAGAAAGAAAAATGGAGCTGAAGGAATCAGGCTACTACAGTTGGAGGGAATGGTGAAAACATCACAGTGGTGATGTGACTTTACCCAAGATGGGCAGGATTTGTGCACCTGAGAAAAAGAGATAGAACATTTTTGGAACAATACTGGATAATTAGAATAATATGCCATAAAAAGGGTTCAAGTCTTATATCTCATACATCATTGAAGGGAAAAAGGGAGAGAAAGGAAGGTAATATTTTGAATAGTGATATAGGTAAAAAATCTAGACACATCAGGACGTGTTTGAATTTTGGAGTTTCTGATTTAGACAAACTTAAAAAGAATATGACATTTTATTTATTTTGTTTTTGTTTCTATGGAGAAGTTAATAATATCCTAAAGATGCCTCATTGGATAAGGTAATCTTGATGTTTTTTTAAAAAATATCACTATTTGATACATTGAACAGCCTTAAATATGCTCATTCATTATGTGAAGTCAAATGAACTGTTAAAACTTTTCATTCAAGTATATTCTTCTAATTTGTATCTCTGCATATATTCTAATGTTAAAATACATAACATATTTTATTCTTAGCAAAATGTGAATTATATACATATTTAAACCTGAATGGAAGATTTCTGAAAGTGCTAAATAAGTTTCTTTCATTGCTTCAGGTCACTGATATGATGCTTCAGGACAAGCCCTATCCTGATTGGGGAAAATCTGCAAGAGCTTTCTGGAAGAAAGGAAATGTTAGGATTATTTTATTCTGGTAAGAGATTCTTTCATTTATTGACATGTGTCTTGCCTCATTCACAAGGACTTGAGTTGGATTTACTTTTCTTTAGATATATAAAATTTTATCTAGAGAGGCACTTCTAGTGGACACTGTGCTCCATTAAAATGATGAAAACCATTATCCTATTTATCAATTAATTTCCGCTTACACATTGTTGCATATACACATTTACAAGAGATACATTTACTAATATAGTAAAGCAAATAAGATTTTACTAGAGGTAAGTAGGTTTTTGAGTCAGCAAAAATAAGCTATAAGTTTCATCAATGGAATCAGGTATAAAAATGTCCCCAGTAAGTACTGAATTTCCAGTGTATTTGACAGAATATAATTTTGCTTTGAAGAAATCATAACGGTGAAGGAACCTCTTTACAGACCACATCTGGCTCATTGGCACTTCTTTTTGTACCAATATAATTTCCTTTAGCTCTCCAGCCCAATCATTGCAATTAAAAAACAATCCATGTCTTATGGAACTTTGTTTTTTGTGGAGTCAACATTATTTATGTATATTTGAAGAAGCTTAGACAGAAATGGTAGGAATATAGAGACAGCAAGAAGGGCACTTCCACCAGGCCGTGTGACACTGCCCAAACACAGTGATTCAACCCGATGTATGAAAAGTTATCTACATTAACACCCAGAAGCCTTGTAATTGATGATGACTTGTGCTTCATAAATTGCATTCTGTTCACCTGCCTTTCAAAATGAAGAAAAAAAAAGTCTGTTTATTCTTGGATCTAACTCTGAGGGTTGATTTTTTTCATGTACAAGCTGCAAAAATCATGGTCACTAAGTACTTGGAGGGAAATATACACTCTAAGCTATCTTTGTGCTTTAGCACTATTACTAAATGTTGCTTCAGATATATGGCATTTTGAATTCAATTAACAGCAAGTAAACAAAAAATAGATTTTTCAGTAACGTAAAAATGAATATGATTTTGTAGATGTTTATTCACAACTTGCCTCTGAGTCAAGCGTGGCCTATTTTATGGCACAGTTAACCTTCATATTGTTTCCTGTTTGTAAGCTCCCCATGTAGCTTGACTAAATAATATGTAATATAATAATTTTAGCAAGTATTCATTGAAGATATGTGTTGCTCCAGGCACTATGCTAAGAACTTGCTCATTTAATCCTGATAACCCTGTAAGTAAGTGCTATTATTATAAGCATAGGTCTCTGAATTCAGGGCCCCAGTTATTAATCATTACATTAGACTGTCTATAGAAAAACAAAGAGGATACATCGGTGTGCAAATTCCAAATGATTATCCTTAATCATTGTTTAGGTAATGGGCTAAATAAGAACGTGAGATTCTGGGAAATCATTCTACCCTATAGAATTCTGTACAGGGGTTTTAAGAATCATAATTTAAAAGGAGATAAACTCTAGGGCTTCCCTGGTGGCGCAGTGGTTGAGAGTCCACCTGCCGGTGTGGGGGATACGGGTTCGTGCCCCGGTCCGGCAGGATCCCACGTGCCACAGAGCGGCTGGGCCCGTGAGCCATGGTCGCAGAGCCTGCTTGTCCGGAGCCTGTGCTCCGCAGCGGGAGAGGCCACAGCAGCGAGAGGCCCACGTACTGCAAAATAAATAAATAAATAAAAAATATAAGGAGATAAACTCTAATATTAAAAGTCTTTATGGGCTATTGCTATCTCTCTTTTAAAATATCTACTTACTATGTTCTCAGATATTTTGTATTATTTAACGTATCTTCAAAGGCAGCCCATTGATTATTGTTCAGTGTGGCCAGTTACCAAGGTCACACATATATCATTTGCAAAGGTGAGCCATGCATATCTGAATGCCTCTATTATTGTTGTCATTAGCTACTCTTAGTTGCAGTTGTTGTTTCAGAGGAGAGGAATCCATACTAGATTTCTCCTTAATCATCTTAGTACATTTTCCTTGAACGTTTTTACTCAAATCTATGTATTAGCAATCTCTTTTTATACAAGTGGGTTTATTTTTGACATATGTGATAACACAGTCCCAATAGGTAATCTAAAGCGTATTATTATTATTATTATTTTCTTTTTTTTTGCGGTACGCGGGCCTCTCACTCTTGTGGCCTTTCCCGTTGCGGAGCACAGGCTCGGGACGCGCAGGCTCAGCGCCCACGACTCACGAGCCTAGCCGCTCCGCAGCATGTGGGATCTTCCCGGACCGCGGCACGAACCCGTGTCCCCTGCATTGGCAGGTGGACTCTCAACCACTGCCCCACCAGGGAAGCCCTAAAGCGTATTTTGAATATTGTAAAATAATTTAATTAGTCACTAACAAATAGATAATATTCTTAAATGGAGAGCAAACTAAAATTCACACTTATTCTTGGAGTCATTGTTTCTGTAAAATTATTGATTATTAGGTAATATATTTGAGAGATGATTTTTATTGTTATATTTCAGAAGTAATATTTCAAATTATGGAGAGCATAAAACAACTGGAGGAAAATTTAAATGCTGCTTTGAACATATTTTTTCCTATTTTATCCATTACATACCGTTAGATTATCTTGACAACAGTATTCATGGTTTTAAAAAAGAAAAATCTGATGCAAAATGTTGAATATGGAATTTATGTGGGAAGCAAAAAAATCTCCTTTTTTGTTCATACTTTTCAGATAAAAGGGATTTAGCAAGTATAAAGGGCATTTGGTTTTTTAGCTCTAGGAGATAAAAATACAGAAATCATTGGCAATGTTTTAAATGAAATAAAAGATAGTATTTACATACTATGTGTCACCCACTCAGAAAAAGGTATTTTCTTTTGGTTTTGGCCTAGTTAAGGAGAGACATATTCATGTAATAAATCTGTGGTGAAGAAATTTTGCAAAGGAAAGCTTTTATACGTTGCAATGTGATTATGAGTTTAAACAGTACAACATGCAATTTTGTTGTAGTAAACTTACCTTTACCTAAGTGTAGCTGCTTTAAGTCACAAATGCCTGTCAGAAACTATTTCATTTGCAACTGTGTGGCTAAGTTCCTTCTGATTCTTAGTGACAGATGTCTCTACATTGGAAAGAATGGTTCCTAGTTCTTTCTGTAATTGTGCAAAGATGAGTCTGCTATAACACGTGGGCCTTTATGCCTGGGAGGAGACTAAATTGTGGTTGATTTGAAAATACTAAATGGGAAAGGGCAGACTATTTATAGAATTTCCCTTCCAAAGCCCCATTCCCAGCCCTTTTTTTTTCTTTTTTTTTTGCGGTACGCGGGCCTCTGACTGTTGTGGCCTCTCCCGTTGCGGAGCACAGGCTGCGCGCGCAGGCTCAGCGGCCATGGCTCACGGGCCCAGCCGCTCCGCGGCATGTGGGGTCTTCCCAGACCGGGGCACGAACCCGTGTCCCCTGCATCGGCAGGTGGACTCTCAACCACTGCACCACCAGGGAAGTCCCCAGCCCTTTTGTTAATTAAGAAGGATAAAAATTTAAAATCAAAATCCTAGGTTAATGCCGTATATTGTTCTATTTTCCCGAGGGGCTACCAATACCCATTTTCACTCACCTGTGTCTGAAGTAAATGTATACATAAACATAGACCTAAAAAAATAAGTAGTATGATATTTATATTAGCTTCTATCTCCCTGTTTTATTTACTCTCTAGAGACACAATTTATATGCTTTTGAGGGGAAGCGTCTTGGGATATTTCCCAAATGCTTAACTTTTTAAAAAATAAGGAAGACACTCTTCTATGATCAGTTGGGGAATTGGTGGAGGAAGGAGTTGGGAGAGCTGCTGGTTACTAGGGCTTCCCGGATACTTCAGTTCCTTGCCTTGGAGACACATGAGAGGTTTGCACCTTTCTGCCCCCTCTGATCACATGACTTGATTAGACCAATTAAAATGTGAGTGAAAGAGGCTTGTGTCACCTCTAGGTAGAAGCATTTAATTGCCAGCGAGAAGCACTGAGAGGGGCTCCTTTCTAGGTAGCCGTTGTGGAAGTTTGTGTCTAGCTGGAGCACTTGTCATTCAGCTTCCCTGAATGACCTGGATAAGCCCAGCATCCTTTACAACACATGTAGTGTGAGCGAGGAATATACCTCTGCAAATGGTAAGCCATTGAGATTGGGGGATTATTTGATACTGCAACATAAACCAGCCTGTCCTGATGTATCCAGTCACTGATCCCTGGAAATGGAGTGCTGTCACAGCAGAAAGCAGAAATTTTAGTCTGGAGGGCTGGACAGCAAATGGCAAGAAAACCAATGAAGGCTGAAAAGATAGTATATAGTGGCAAAGCATTTGGTAAAAACTGTGGTCTGTGATTACTTAGATGCCTGGAAATTGGAAAACATAGTGCATTGCTGTGTGCATCTGTATAAAACTGTCCACTTCCATTCCACTCTGTTGCACAGAGAAAATTGTGTGGGGTTTTTTTGATGATTAGTATATTTATATTTTTAAAAAGTACTTTATCTAGTGCTCTCATGGTTTGGGTGGGCATCGTTTGATCATGATTAGCTTTAGTCTTGACTGAGAAACAAATGAGCTGCTGCTGGTTTTCCTGCTTTGAGTATCATGGTTATTATTCAAGTCTAACAAGGTTGTTTAACTTTGACCATTCAAGAGCTAATCAAGAAACAATTATTGTCTTTTTTCTTTTTTTTATGGGGAAACTTTATTTTCTTTATTTTTATTTTCTTTAACATCTTTATTGGAGTATAATTGCTTTACAATGGTGTGTTAGTTTCTGCTTTATAACAAAGTGAACCAGCTATACATATACATATATCCCCATGTCTCTTCCCTCTAGCATCTCCCTCCCTCCCACCCTCCCTATCCTGCCCCTCTAGGTGGTCACAAAGCACCGAGCTGATCTCCCTCTGCTATGAGGCTGCTTCCCACTAGCTACCTATTTTACATTTGGTGGTGTATATATGTCCATGCCACTCTCTCACTTTGTCCCAGCTTACCCTTCCCCCTCCCCGTGTCCTCAAGGCCATTCTCTAGTAGGTCTGAATCGTTTTTCCCATCCTGCCTCTAGGTTCTTCATGACCATTTTTTTTAGATTCCATATATATGTGTTAGCATACGGTATTTGTTTTTCTCTTTCTGACTTACTTCACTCTGTATGACAGACTCTAGGTCCATCCACCTCACTACAAATAACTCAATTACGTTTCTTTTTATGGCTGAGTAATATTCCATTGTATATATGTGCCACATCTTCTTTATCCATTCATCTGTCGATGGACACTTAGGTTGCTTCCATATCCTGACTATTGTAAATAGAGCTGCAATGATCATTGTGGTCCATGACTCTTTTTGAATTATGGTTTTCTCAGGGTATATGCCCAGTAGTGGGATTGCAGGGTCATATGGTAGTTCTATTTGTAGTTTTTTAAGGAACCTCCATACTGTTCTCCATAGTGGCTATATCAATTTACATTCCCACCAACAGTGCAAGACAGTTCCCTTTTCTCCACACCCTCTCCAGCATTTATTGTTTATAGATTTTTTGATGATGGCCATTCTGACTGGTGTGAGGTGATACCTCATTGTAGTTTTGATTTGCATTTCTCTAATGATTAATGATGTTGAGCATACTTTCATGTGTTTGTTGGCAACCTGTATATCTTCTTTGGAGAAATGTCTCTTTAGATCTTCTGCCCATTTTTGGATTGGGTTGTTTGTTTTTTTGATATTGAGTTTCATGAGCTGCTTGTAAATTTCCGAGATTAATCATTTGTCAGTTGTTTCATTTGCAAATATTTGCTCCCATTCTGAGGGTTGTCTTTTCATCTTGTTTATGCTTTCCTTTGCTGGGTAAAATCTTTTAAATTTCATTAGGTCCCACTTGTTTGTTTTTATTTCCATTTCTCTAGGAGGTGGGTCAAAAAGGATCTTGCTGTGATTTATGTCATAGAGTGTTCTGCCTATGTTTCCTCTAAGAGTTTGATAGTGTCTGGCCTTACATTTAAGTCTTTAATCCATTTTGAGCTTATTTTTGTGTATGGTGTTAGGGAGTGTTCTAATTTTATTCTTTTCCATGTAGCTGTCCAGTTTTCGCAGCACCACTTATTGAAGAGGCTATCTTTTCTCCATTGTATATTCTTGCCTCTTTTATCAAAAATAAGGTGACCCTATGTGCGTGGGTTTATCTCTGGGCTTTCTATCCTGTTCCATTGATCTATATTTCTGTTTTTGTGCCAGTACCATACTGTCTTGATTACTGTAGCCTTGTAGTATAGTCTGAAGCCAGGGAGCCTGATTCCTCCAGCTCCGTTTTTCTTTCTTGAGATTGCTTTGGCTATTTGGGGTCTTTTGTGTTTCCAAACAAATTGTGAAATTTTTTGTTCTAGTTCTGTGAAAAATGCCATTGGTAGTTTGATAGGGATTGCATTGAATCTGTAGATTGCTTTGGGTAGTAGAGTCATTTTCACAATGTTGATTTTTCCAATCCAAGAACATGGTATATCTGTCCATCTGTTTGTATTATCTTTAATTTCTTTCATCAGTGTCTTATAGTTTTCTGTATACAGGTCTTTTGTCTCCTTAGGTAGGTTTATTCCTAGGTATTTGATTCTTTTTGTTGCTATGGTAAATGGGTGTGTTTCCTTAATTTCACTTTAAAAAACAATTATTGTCTTAACATACATGTGTGGGAGAGTGACATGATAATAATAATAATAAATGGAATAAAGTAATAAAAAGGACCAGAGAATCAGGGGAAATGTCAGTTAGAAGGGTTTTAGTAATAGCTCTACTAATATCCAACTGTATGACCTGTATGACTACTTTGAGTTTCCAATTTCTTTTCTGTAAAAGGGATGTTTTGTTATTTTTTGTGGTCCTTTTCTGCTCTACAGTGCTATTTTCTACTGTAAGATTAAGGTGTGGGAGAGTGAGTAATTCTGTCTGCTTTGCTCCAGAGGCCACAATATGGACTGCTATAGTCTGAATGTTTGTGTCCCTCCAAAATTCCTGTGGTGAAATCCTAATGCCTTATGTGATGGTATTAGGCAATGGGGCCTTTGGAAGGTGCTTAGGTCATGATGGTGGAGCCCTCAGAAATGGGATAAGTGAGTTTATAAAAAAGGCCTCACAGAGACCCCTAGCCCTTTCCACCATGTGAGGACACAGCAAGAAGGCGCCAGCTATGAATTAGGAAGGAGGCACTTACCAAACATAACCACGCTGGTGCCTTCATCTTGGACTTCCAGCCTCCAGAATTGTGAGAAATAAATTTCTGTTGTATATAAGCCACCCAGTGTGTGATACTTTGTCATAAAATCCCAAATGGACTAAGATATGAGTCAATGAGTGTTACGTCGCGTGGAAGCAGCTTTGGATACATGTATGAAAGAATTCCCTAATAATGTGAACGTCTGAGTGCTGAATGAGCCTGCCTGATGAACTGCTGAATTCCCCATCAGTGGAAGTATTCCTGCCAAGGCTACATAGTCTTTCAGGGATGCTATACAGGATTTTCACATTGAATGAGAAAAAAGTAAATCACTTTAAATTTTCATCAAACTTGAAGGTTCTGTGACTCGACATTTTTAACTAGAAAAGTACTGCATATTGATTTTCAATAGAGAGGATGCTAATTATAATTTAATATGCTTCGTATAATTCCATCATCATTATGAACAGAATTTTTACATTAGACAACGATTCATGAAAGGTTCCAGGGGCAACTAGAGTATGCACAGCTTTTTGCCTCACTTCCCAAATAATAAATTAGCCCATATCTTTTCTCTGGATGGATTTTGTCTTTTTGCCTTCAGCCTTCCTTCCATCTCAACATGTCTCTTTACACAGTTGTCTGTCTTTAATTAAAAGCTGCCTCTGTGAGGAAAAGCAGAACATTTTTAGCCCAAAGCATGTAACTGTACCTACTGAATCAGTCACCTTAACTTTAAACATTGCACTAAGTTAACAAGCTCCATTTAAATCTGGCTACTTCTCAGCAGAAGAATCCAAGGATATGCTTCACCTGGTTTTCTTGCTAGATGTTGTTCCCTACTTCTGGCTAAAAAGACGATTGATGTTGCATTACTGTTTTGTTGAATTAATGTGTTGTCATATTATTTAGAGATTTTCATTGAAAAAATAAATTCTATATTTATGCCTGAGGGATTTAACTCTCAGGTATATATTTATGACTGGGCATTGACACAATTCCATGCCCTTTGAGACTTAATTTTGCTGAATGAAGAACAAGTCTTGTTTGCATTTAAATTATTTAAGTAAATACTTAAGCGCTGAGTATAATATGAAATAGTGTTTAGAAGCAGACTCTGAAGCCAGTTGCCTGGCTTTTGGTCCTGGTTTTACTACTTACTATTGTGTGTTAGTTGTTTTAACTGGTATTATGATATGTTATGACTGGTATTATGAGCACCAGGTTCTCTCCATGGTGCTGAGAATACAACCTTGAGAGAGAAAATAAGGACTCTGACAGCATTATTTTCTGTCCAGTGAGAAATATGGGGGCAGGAGGTAATACCCACCAAGGTGTAGGTTCATGGTGAGCTCTCGGGATGGTTTTGCTAGGGCTGAAGTGTCATCTCAGGATAAGTAGGAGCCAGAAACATGGTGATTGGTTAGGTATGTGGAGTGAGGCAGAGGGAGAAGTTCAGGGTATCGTTGAGTAGTTAGGCTTGAGCAGCTGAACAGGAGCTTATGTTACTCAGAGACAGGAGATCCTGGTGGAGAACTGAGTCTTAAATGGAGGCATAATGAATCCAGGCTTGAGTATGCTGAACTTGATGTACTAATTGAGATACCTAGTAAGCAGGTCCTTATATGGGATCTGAAGCTGAGGAGTGAGGGAGTGAGGTCTGAGACAGAAATATAACTAACATTTATATCTTGGTTTACAGTTTTATACTTTTGTAGATGTCATTATCTACATGTATGGGGTGTTTGAGTTGGTGTACAGTGAAAATAAAAGATCTACTAGAGTAAACCTACGGAGCTCTTTTATTTGGGAGCAGGCAGAAGAGGCATCTGGAGAGAAGACAGAGAAAGAGGGAACAAAAAGAATGAAAAGTCTGAAAAGGGTGTGTCATAGATGCCAAGAGAAGAGAGAATATCAAGAGACATAACAATGTCAATAGTCAAATGCTAGTGATATATCAAATAAGATCAAAATGCAAAGTGTCTATGGGGTTTCACTCTAAGAGGACCATCAGCGATGAGCTTGGCAAGAATGGTTTTCCGGAATGTTGCTGATAGATGCTAGACTTGTACCGGGTCAACCCACGATCAGGACAGGAGGAAATAGGAACAGGGAGGATATTTAGAAAGTGAGAGAGGAGCCTGGAGGGATATCTATATTTAAAAATGAATATTCCCCAGGAAAAATTTAAATGTATTTACTGATTTGGCTATTAATTGATTTGTCTTGTCCAGAGCATATTTGTTTTTCTCCCAAGAGATGGAGGTCATTTCGAATTACTTGTTGTCCAGGTACTGAATAAAAGGCTCTTAAATTAAATTTTGTGGTGAAAATTTACTGTTTGTTATTCTCATTTTTTAGTAGGAAGATAGAGAATAAATAGTTCATAGGGTTTTAAATTTAAAAACCTTTAAAAATTTAAAGAAATGCATTAAAACCAAAATGGTGACTAAGTTCTCTACATATTTCTGCTCAGATCACATTACTTGAGAGCAGGATAGCATCTCACTTATCATGTCCCGAGGACTTAGCATACTGCCTGGCACACAGTAAGCGTTAAATACACTCTTGCTGAATTAACTACTTTGGTGAGGACTTTCAAATATATAACTCTAGGACATTTTTGAAAATTTCTTTAGATAGAGGACTTCATTGAAAACGATAAAAGGATAATTAAAAGTATTTTGACTTTGTGATTACTGATGCTTTATAAGAAGATTTATAATCCTTATGAATGCTTTTTCTGAAAAATTTTTAGAAATATTTATTTTCAGTACTTTAAAAAAAATTGTTTTCGTTGCAAATTATGTGCTTTACCTAGAGCTAGAAGGTGCATTTAAAAATCGTGGGATATGTTTCTACAGTGATGCAGTGTCAGCCCCACACTGACCCTGAGGGTTTTTAACTTAGGATCCTTTCCTCATCTCTTAAAGGTGAGTAAGGTTTAAGGAAAAAGGATTAAATAAACAGTGTTAAATTACTTACTAGTAACCTCCCTATTACAGGCCTTCATTCTAATTGCGAAAGCCTGGAATAGCAACTCTGAGTCCAAGAACAATCCTCCAATTTATGAATCTTTGAAAGAAAATGCCCTTTAATAAAGACTTGGAAATACTGTATAGTTTTTCTGTATAACAGCTGTTGGTAGAACATAGTTATTCCTCTTTAGTCTTAAATTTACTGGTTGAATGGAATACTCCCCTGAGCTGGAAGACCTGAGTCATACTTATTAAATTTCTAAAGTATAGGTCATGTTTTCAAAGGTCCCTGAGTTCGCACATAATAGTATAAATGCACGAAATTAAAATAGAAACAATAAATTCTAGAAGAATAGAAAGCAACATTTAATCAAGTTTAGTGACTCGATCCATTTCAGCAGTGTGGGCACCCCTGCCTGTCTTTTCCTTCTTTGGCATGAGTGTGTGCCCCCTGTCGTACCATCTCTAATAGACGAAAAATGCAAATCTTTCCATTTTAACAAAACTCCAAGTATTTCTATGACTCCACCTGTTAGAAAGCCCAGATATTATTTTCACTTTTGCCATTTCCCCACATCTCCCAGTAACCATTGGTAGAATTCTTTGAGATATTTATCTTCATCCTGCAAATATTTACAAAGTGGCTACAATACAAATGTCTTAGAGTAAAATATCTTTGCTAGCATAAAAATCCTCCTTAAAAACATGTTTGTTTTTATATGGTTTGGTCAAACCTGCCTATTAGGATTAAGGTTTCCTATTCAGGAGACAATTATCATATCAGAAGAGCTGTCATTCTTTATTTAAATCCCTCCTATCAGCTTTTTGTAGATTGAATGGGATGAGAAAAGCGTCTCAGTGTCACCAAGGTACAGCTGGTTGTTTAGTACCCATGATTCACTATGGTTCACATCCAGTGCTGAGATCTGCAAGCCACCAATTCAGTTTTTGTGGTACATTAGTCACTGTTGGAAAGTCACAACTGATCGATTTTCAAACCAGAATTGCTGGTAACTAATACTCCGATGTTCTCTGCAAGGCAACTCTTTTACCATTATCAACTGGAAGTGAATCATTGTTTATTTCATGAACCACTGATCAAAATTAAGGGAGATGAAGAGTGCAGGCAGGGTTCATCCAAAACAAGCTGAGGCCTCTGACAGTCCCCATCAATGTGCAGTTTCTTTCCGGTACCAGACTGCTGCTGTCACCCAGAGCTAATATGAATTCCCCCCATTAGTGCTGGACCCAAAATGCCAGCTCTTGTTTTCAGAGTGTCCTGTTTCTACATTCCCCCCACCGCTGCTGGCCAGAGCTCCTTGTGCCTTCTCTCTTTAGAAGAGAAGACTGAAATGCTATTAAAGACTGAAATGCTTTGATGTTTGCTGTTGCACCTAGGAAGCTTTCTGATGAACTACAGGTAGAATGTATAGGCAGGTGTCAAATCAGAGGAGGCACTCTGAG
The DNA here is from genome assembly GCF_026419965.1 of Kogia breviceps. NCBI lineage: Eukaryota > Metazoa > Chordata > Mammalia > Artiodactyla > Physeteridae > Kogia > Kogia breviceps. The sequence goes on from NC_081321.1 coordinate 34,996,483, forward strand.
TTTGTCCTCACATGTATATTTATTAGCCTAAAGGTTAAATATAGTCCGATTATAGTGGCTGGGCATATGAGTAACCCACATTCTGGAAACCAAACAAGAACCCATGTCCCCATATGTAAGCTGGACGCAGCTTTGCTGTTGAGTGAAAGACAAAAATTCAAGCTTGTCTCATTCATTCATTCAATCATTCATGTTTGTTGACTGTGTTAGGTATTCTACTGGGCATGCAAGAGTGAATAGGAAACATACATAGTTCTTAACCTCATGTAAGACTTACTGTATATCTTACCAACTAGCTTGTTGGTAGGATAGAAAAGAAGAAATAATTAAATAAAAAATTATAAATAACAATAAGTTCTAGGAAGGAAACAAATATCAGGGATGGTACCCCTTTCCAGTTCTCTCCCTTTTCAGGTCACACTTCTTGAAAGAGTTGCCCACACTCACTCTCCACCTTGTTATTTGCCAATTACACTGTCATCACTTCTCCTCTTCTACTCCATGGTGGTTTCTTGCCATCAGTTCTCCTGAATTTCAACTTGTGTCACATTTCCACTGTACAAACCAGCACTGTTTTGGAGGTTAATCAAGCATTGGTGACTTTGGTGGGCCATCTTTTATTTAAATTGGGCAGTTATGGAAGGACATAGTTGAAAAGTAATACTTTGACTTTTTTTTCCATCATTTTCAAAACTCAGCTTTATTGAGATATAATTTACGTAAAATAAAATTTTACTTACAAAATTTTAAGTGTACATGAGAGTTTGGGATTAGGACAACATTGTGCTAATTAACACAACATTGTAAATCAACTATACTTAAATTTTAAAAAAGCACATGGAGAGGGGCTTCCCTGGTGGCGCAGTGGCCAAGAATCCGCCTGCCGATGCAGGGGACACGGGTTCGATCCCTGGTCCGGGAAGATCCCACATGCCGCGGAGCAACTAAGCCTGTGCACCACGACTACTGAGCCTGCGCTCCAGAGCCCCGGAGCCACAACGACTGAAGCCCGCGCACCTAGAGCCCGTGCTCCGCAACAGAAGCCACTGCAGTGAGAAGCCCACGCACCGCAACGAAGAGCAACGCCCGCTAGCCACAAAGAAGACGCAACACAGCCAAGAACAAAATGTAGACAAATAAATAAACAAATAAATAATATCCTGTGATAAACCACAATGGAAAAGAACAGGAAAAATTATGCATATTTATGTATAACCAAATCACCCCTGCACAGCAGAAACCAACACAACACTGCATATCAACTATCCCTCAGTAAAATAAATTTTTTTAAAGTGGTATACCTGATGAAAGACAAGTACGGTAAGCCATGGGCATAGCAGGTGGACTTAACCCAATCTCGGGAATCAGAAAGTTGCTCAAGCATTCCAGGAGAGGAAAGAACGTGTGCCAAGCTCTGAGGGAGCAAGCAGGGTGACCTTGATGAAACAAATGAAGTCCAATAAGGCTAGAGCCTCATAAGCAGCACAGGGGACCAAGCTCATTACAGTAGGGGAGGGCCTGGGACTTTGTGTTTTTGCCAAGTTCTCCAAGCTCTCCTGACGCCCTGAGAACCACGGCCTTAGAAGAGTACTACATGAGGCTCCGTTTCCCACACCTGGCGTCACTGGATAGAACTTGCCTCCTAACAGATCTTGCATCAAGTCTCCACATTGTGCAACCCTCTATTACTTCTTCAATTTTTTTGCAGACTGTGGCGTTTTTTTTCATTATTATATGCCTTCATTTATTATTATTATTTTTTAAATTGATGTATAGTTGACTTATGATGCTGTGCCAGCCTCAGGTGCTCAGCAAAGTGATTCAGTTATACATATATATATGTGTGTATATATATATGTGTGTGTATGTGTATATATATACACACATATATATATATACACACACACACACACACACACACACACGTATATATTCTTTTTCACGCTCTTTTCCATCATGATCCGTCACAGGACACTGAACACAGTTCCCCATGCTACTCAGCAGGACCCCGTTATCTGCTTTATATATAGTAGTTTTATGCCTTTATTTTAAAAATCAGCTTTGTTCAGATGCAGTTTATAACAACAAATTTTACCAATTTTAAGTAAGAAATTTCAATGAATTTTGACAAAGGTTACAGTTGTAAAACCACCATCACCCAAAAAAGTTATTTTGTGCCCTTTGCAGTCAATCCTCTTCCCCATTCCCAGCCCTGGGCAACCACTAATCAGTTTTCTGAAAGAATAGTTTTGCCTTTTCTGTAATTTCATATAAATGAAATTATACAGTATGTGGTCTTCCATGTCTAAGTTCTTTCATTTGTATAATGCTTTTGAGATTCATAATTTTGATGTGCATTTCAGTAGTTCATTCCTTTCAGTTGCTAATTCACATTCCATTGCGTGGATGACCACGGTTGTTCACCAGTGGATGGGCATGTGGGTTGTTTCCAGTGTTTGTCTATTACAGATAAAACTTCTATTAAAAAAATAGTATGAGTTTTTTTGTATGAATGCATTTTCATTTGTCTTCAGTAAAAAGCCAGGAGAGGGATTGCCAGGTCACATGGTAAGTGTATGTTTAACTTTGTAAGAAACAGCCCAACTCCTTTCCAAAGTGGTCATTTTGTGTCCCACCTAAAATGTGTGAGCATTCCAGTTCCTCCACGTCCATGTCAACTCTTGGTCTGCCAGTCATTTTTTAAAAAATTTTTATTGAAGTGTAGTTGATTTACAATGTTTTGCTGTTTCAAGTGCACAGTGAAGTGATTCAGTTATACTTTACCAGATTCTTTTCCATTGTAAGTTATTACAAGATGTTGACTATAGTTCCCTGTGCTACACAGCAGGTCCCTGTTGGTTACCCATTCCACATACAGCAGTGTGTGTATGTTAATCCCAAACTCCCAATCCATCCCTCCCCACCCTCGCTATCCCCATGGGTAACCATAAGTCTGTTCTCTATGTCTGTGAGTCTGTTTCTGTGTTGTGGATAAGTTCATTTGTATCATATTTTGTATTCCACATATAAGTGATATCATATGATATTTGTCTTTCTCTGACATCAGTCTTTTTAATTTTACCCATTTCAGATTGTGTTTTAATAAAATCACTCTTCCTGCAGGAAGGAAAATGAGTTTGAAGGGACAAAAGACCCACTGGGTGGCTCTTGCAGGAGCCTAGGTGGGAGGCTCTGAGAGAGTTAGAAAACCTACGGTCTACTTTCTCATCAGCAGACAGAGGGGCTGTGGGAAAGGAATTGTAAAGAAGAAGAATTTACCTTTGAATGTACTGGGCACACTGATTTCACAGAGGAAACATGGACCTGACCAGCATTGAACGGGGAGCGAGTGGCAGGGCCAGAAATAAATGACTGTCCTGCGGATACCTGTTCCTGACCATGCTTTGGGAACTGGGGACCCCAGCGGTAGAAGGGCAGGGGCAGGGTAAAGACGTAGTTCTTTTGTCCTTGGCTGAGACGATGAAGTAAATCCTCACGGGAAGGGAGTTATAAGTAATTGTTAGTTGTCTTTAGAAATAATTCCAACAGCGCTCGATTCATTCAGTATTCATTTTCAAAGTGGCTAAACTTGACGGGCACTGCGTCCTGTCTGGGAGCACAGACCTCCCGTCAAGTCGCTCAGTTAGGGGAATTCCCTGGTGGTCCAGCGGCCAGGACTCGGCACTCCCACCACCAGGGCCCCAGGCCCGACCGCTGGCCAGGGAACCCAGATCCCGCAAGCCGCTTGGTGCGGCCAAAAAAATAAAAAACTTGCTTGCACACAGGTTAGTGAGTGAGTGAAGGGAGCTGACCATCATTTCTAACAGGGTTTCCTCAGGTCTCTCATCTATTTATTTGTAACCCCTTGCTGAGTGGGCCCAGACATGCCCAAGCACAAGCCCTGGAGTGAACATCCCTGTTGGACAAGGTGGAGTTCACTGCACTAACTTTGCAAGGATGAATTAACATAGTTTCTATCTTCTAGGATTCCAGCCCTGAGTGGGTACCTCCTCAGCTCTGGTTCCTAGAAGCCACCCAAGCACCTGTTTTGTGCCCCGCCCCCCGCCAACCTGAGCAAGCTGAGATGGGGGTTGTCCCCAGAGAAACACTAGGAAGACAGAGGTTATAGAAGTATACCAACTATACCAATGCCAATCAGTGGCACAGCTCACAGCTCACCAGATTTATCATGAGGCCAATCAGCTCTCAGCATTCCCCGGGGAGAAAAATACTCCTTTCTTGGGAGAACAGAAAGTGGAGCTTTGGCTGAAACCACTTTGCCTTCAAGAGCAATTTTTTAATCCCTTTGTCTGGTGCATGAAATCAGTTCCCAGAACACAGGGGTTATTAATAACTGTGGGACCTTTTCCCAGTCTCCAGATCAATTGGCAGAAGCCTCTGGTTCCTCCTTTCTGGATGCTTCTATTATTTAGAGCTGGGAAGTGGCCTCCTTCTTGAAATGCGTATAGTTTTTTAGGTGACTTGGGAATTGCACAGCGCCGCCGCGCCCCCCCCCCCCCCCCCACCAGCCCACAGCCCAACAAACCCAGTCCACCAGGAGGCCTCACCCTCTAGTCCGTCTTCCCAAGCTGGCTCAGCCTGCTGGTGTCTTTGCTTCCGCCGAGATGGCCAGCTCTCTGCAGAGCGGTGCAGCCTGTACCTCTCCTCCAGGCTGGCTCTTCACGGCCAAGTGCAGGCCCGAGTGTTGACAGGGATCCAACTGCCAGCAGTAGAGCTGGCCTGATTTAGAATAAGGTCACTTTGAGCCGGCTCCTCTCCTACAGCTGGTGGAAGCCCCAAGGCAGACGTTGGGTAGGTGCTAAGCGAGGCCCAGATCTCAACCTGGGGACATGGGGGATGCTCTGCCAGCAGCTTCCGTGCAGGGGGGGTGTCATAACATAGGTCTTCCTCCAGAGCTGCCTCTGTCCTCCTCCTCCTCTTCCCCATCCCTCCTGGGGGCCTAGCCATGCCCGTGGCTTTCCCAGGCTCTCAGCTCAGGAAATTTGGATCCTCTGACTTGCATCCTCCAAGCTCCACACCACCCCCCTGTCTGTTTGCCACCTCCCCAGAGGTGGCTCGCTGGCACCCTAACCCCAGCACAACTCGGGGCAGGGGCAGGCCTGGGGTCACCTCCTGGCCCCAGGCCTGTTAGCTCCCTGTGGAGAAGGCAACACAAGAACACCCACCTTGTGAGGGTGGGTGACAGCGGGTGCAAAGCCCTGCCCACACGCGCACACAGCGGGTACATCCTAAGGGACGCTCAGAGCTGACCGCATCCTCCCCACGAACCTGCCCCTTCCCCCCCACTTCCTGTCTCAGTCAACAGCATCACTGCTCTCTTAGTCACTCAGACCAGATGACAAAGAAGTTGTCTTGTCCATCTTTCATTAGCCCATGTTTTCCTTTTGTGGCAAAATATCCGTAACATGAAATTTACCACTTTAACCACTATTGAATGTACAGTTCAGTGGCACTGAGTACATTTACACTGTGGTGCTATGATGGTCCATCTCCAGAACTTCCTGTCTTCTCCAGCTGAAACGCTGTCCCCATTAAACACTAACTCCCTGTCCCCCTCCTCCCAGCCACAGCACCCACCCTTATACTTTCTGTCTCTAGAATGTGACCATTCTAGGTGCCTCATACAGGTGGAATCACACAGTACATGTCATTTTGTGACTGGTTTATTCCACTGAGCATAACGTCCTCAAAGTTCATCCAGGTCGTAGCCTGTGTCAGGATTTCCCTCCCTTTTTAAGGCTGAATAATATTTCATAGTATGTATATACCACACTGAAAAAAATCCAATCATTGGTCTTTTTTTTTTTCTCTTCTGGCCACACAGCTCGGCCCGCGGAATCCCAGCTTCCCGACCAGGGACTGAACCTGGCCCCCTACACTGAAAGCGCCAAGCCCCAACCACCAGATGGCCAGGGAATTCCTTCCTTGGTCTATTTTTTTAAAGGGTTTTTGGAAATGAAATGAACACACAGAATTTTTTTTTATTAATTTATTTATTTTTGGCTGTGTTGGGTCTTCGTTTCTGTGTGTGGGTTTTCTACGGTTGCGGCAAGCGGGGGCCACTCTTCATCGTGGTGCACGGGCCTCTCACTATCGCAGCCTCTCTTGTTGCGGAGCACAGGCTCCAGACGCGCAGGCTCAGTAGTTGTGGCTCACGGACCCCAGTTGGTCCACGGCCTGTGGGATCTTCCCAGACCAGGGCTCGAACCTGTGTCCCCTGCATTGGCAGGCAGATTCTCAACCACTGCGCCACCAGGGAAGCCCCAACACACAGAATTTTTTTTAAAGTTTTCCAAAGTGTTTTTTTTTTAATCACATTTTATTTATTTATTTTTATTTATTTATTGGCCACACACCTTGGCATGCAGGACCTTAATTCCCCAACCAGGGATCGAACCCGGACCCCCTGCACCGGGTGCATGGAATCTCAACCACTGTACCCCCAGGGAAGCCCCCCACACACAAAGTTTTAAAACCCACTCAATACAGAGGACTGTGTAGTGAGAACATGTCTCCTCCCATCTCAAGGGCGGGGCCGTCCCCTCAGCACCAGCCCTCTGACCTGTCCCTGGTTGCTGCCCGATATTTTCCAGTTCTCAATGGTTTCTCCAGCCCAGACTCTGCCCTCTGGGAGCTGTCCTGCCGGGCTGCCAGCGGGGTAGTCTTCAGGTGAGCCCTGGCTGTGGCCCTCACCCACAAGGCATTAAATCTGTGGATCAACTCAGAAAGTCTCCTAAAAGTATGAAGCCTTTTGGTCCATGAACACGCGATGTCCTTCCATTTATTTAGGTCTTCCTTAATTTCTTTCAACAATGTTCATTGTACAAATTTTCTACTTCTTTTGTTAGATCTATTCCTAAGTATTTTTATTCTTCTTGATGCTATTAGAAGTGGAATTGTTTTCTTCCTTTTCAGAGCAAATGTCTTTTTGCTTCACTGGGATCCATTGGAATTCTCTCTGGGTTGCTGCTGTTTTACTTAGTGACATTGAGTGATGACAGAGGCCTTGGGTAGGCAGGCGTCCAAGGCCTGGATCTCTAGTGGGACACATGTGTGAGCTCTCTGAAGAAGCTGCAGGTCCCCACAGAGCACAGTTCCCTGCTGTGGGATACTGATCTCCAGTTTCAGGATTCCAACCTCGCCACTCAGCCCCGGCCCTAATGGCATCCCCTGTAGCCACTTTCTGGGTTTTCCTCCCTGTAGTATGTAGTATTCATCCTCTTGGGTAGAATTCAAGAGCAGTAGCTCAAATGCGTTAGCTCCCACTCTGTTCACCTGACAGGTAGAGGCTGACTTTCCAGATCTTATAACTTATCAGACTGCTGTAAGGGAGCCCAAAGCACAGACGGCAATTCTAGAAGTTCAGGTCTCAGTTGCAGCCTTGGTCCCGATCAGCCATGTGACGTTGGGGAAATCACTTTTCCTTTGGGGTCCTCTATTTACTCATCTGAGTTTTGCCTCAACTCCTCAGGGGGAGCCCAACTCCATTCTCTTGACTTTTTTTATTGATGTTCTTTAAGTCAAACAATGAGGTGGAACTTTTTCCTATGTGTATTAGACATTATGCTCTTTTCTTAAATATAAAATGTCATTTCGATAAAATTAATACTAGTACATGAACGCCCTTTCAATTATTTAGAATCAGAATGATCCTCTATAAAAGCACTTTCTCTTCATTTTTTAATTAACACATATGTGTTACGTGATCACTCACTCTGTACAGGCCCTTGTAGTTCAGTATTTGCAAGCTTCGGAGTTTTGGAAATGGAATGAGAGGAAGCATGGTTGGGTGGAAGGATCTGGCATGCCTGAACTACACATCAAAATTTGGAACAAAACATGCCTCAAGAGGTAAAATAGGAACGTTAACTGACTTGAGAGGTAGGAGACATGTATGACATGAGCGTAAACTGTAGACTGAATGTTTGTGCCCCTCCAAAATTCATAGGTTGAAACCTAATCCCCGATGTGACAGCATTTGGAGGTGAGGCCTCTGAGAGGGGATTAGGTCATGAGAGTGGAGGAGTGGAGGCCTCGTGAATGGGGTTAGTGCCCTCATGAAAGAGACCCCAGATTGCTCCCTCACCTCTTGCACCAAGTAAGGACACAGCAAGAAGATGGCTGGCAGTGAGCCAGGAAGCAGGCTCTCACCAGACACTGAATCTGCTGGTGTCTTGATCTTGGGTGTTCCGGACTCCAGAATTGTGAGAAATATATTTCTGTTGTTTGTAAGCCTGTCAATGGTATTTTGTTATAGCAGTCCAAACAGACTAAGACAGCATGTCCAGCATAAATAATACTTTAAATATTTTACTGGTTTGAATGACAAATCTAATGTTCTTATTTTGAAATATTTCCAGCTTACAAAGTTGTAAGACTACTACAAAGAATTCCTGTATATCTTTCATCCATATTCCCCAGCTGACAAATTTTTAAGACATTTGCTTTATCATTCTTTCTCACTTGCTATATAATTAGGTAAATGTAATGTTTCAATATTAATTTCCTGATTTTGCTAATTAGACTGCAGTCATGTGAGATAATGTTCTTCTTTCAGGAAAGGATAAATATTTCACTGTACTTCCTAAAAGTCTTTTCTTTTAGCAAAGAGTAAATACTTTGTTTTATTTCCTAAAACAAGGATATTTTCTCACACAGTCTAGTTGTCAAAATCAGAATATTAACATCACAACATTATTTTATTCACAGACCTTATTCAAAGTTCACCAGTTGTCTCAATAATGTCCTTTAGATGAAGAGAGAAATAATAAAAATTAAACCATTGTTTTGTTTTCATCTAGTTTGGTATTCAGTACGGAAACATGCAACACATTTATTTGTCAAGCCTCTTTGGAATTTTTTAGATGCGTGTTCTTTTATGGGTGCTGAAATAAAATATTTCATCAATTGATGAAGATATATTAGAACTCCTTCAAGATTTGATGAGCTTTAGACAACACATCATATACTATGAATATTTTTTTATAATACACGCATTTAGGAATTGAATATATTCTTAGTACAACACATATTCAATTTGGCTCAGTGAACTTCTGAAAAATAAATGTTGCTCTCTGCCATTCTTCTTTAAACCTGTCCTTATATTTGTCTTATGTAGTTCAGAATCAGCAGTACTTTAAGCAAGCGTTCAATAAGCTGCTAAAGTAGACTCCATTTTGGGCTCAAATTGTGGAAGAGAGAGGAAACATGCATCATGATCTCAGCTCCCGAGATCCATGCAAATGATTTGGGCAAATCAAAACACACATAAATACAACGGATGGCAGGTAACATGAGATGGTTCGTGAAAAATTATCTCATGCTGACTATGAGTTCCATTTGGAAATGGAACATTACCAAAGAGGATTAAGGTTGTCATGGAAATAATCACAGAGGAAGTTGGATCTAATTAGACCCTTGAAGAAAGCAAAGGTTAAGAAGAAGCACAGAGAAATAGAACCTTCAGATAAAGCAAGAAGTGACAAGAGCACTCATAGGAAGATTGGCACGGTCAGTATTCTAGGGTCCAAATGGGTACCAGGCAAAAAGAAAGATTTTTTTTTTACATTAAGAATCTTATCACAGGGCTGGGGTTTCAGAGCAGGAATTGCCCACAGTTCTCGGATGCACTGGGGTACTGAGAGGTGGGTTACACACATGAACTTACCTGAAAAGATAAGACTGCCTCTTAGGAACTGCCTAAAGCCTATTGACCATAGCTAAGCTCCGAACTCAGAACTAGACAAGCAACAGTGCTGTCCCAATGCTGTGTTTCCCCTGGGTTTGAGTCGAAGATACTTAGAGTCCTCTAATCTCCAATGAAAGACTAAGATTAACAGTTTAGGCTTTTTTCCCAATTATGCTAAGAAAGTCTGCATTTTTGTAGTTTTCTTACCATGATCTTCTAGCTGTGAGTTCTGGGAAGGGACCATGTTTTGTTTTGCTCAGTATTCCCAGGGCCTACTAACCATTTAATAAGTATTTGTTCAACTTCTGATGCCAGAATAAACGAGTACAATCTTCCTTGGTAAACAAAACTAGAACCTTCTGATATATTTTTTTTTTTAGTAGAGAGTTGTTCTGGAATGAGGACATCCTTGTGGGGAGGGCTCATCAGTACAAGTAGCCCCAGTTTCGTCCCTTGGGGTCTTGCCCTTCCCTTGGTGTTGTCTCATTTGCATTCCTGCCACCATCACCAAAACCTGGGCCAAGCATGATAAGAAACACATTCTTCGTTTCTCGTTATCACAGTTAATAGAGTCCAAAATGTCCCAGAAGACCAGTACTAAACATTAAAAAAACCAAAAAGAAGTATTTTCAGAATGTGAAGATGTCATAAACACAGTCTGGTATCCTACATACAGGTCTGTGATCCTCTACCATCTCCTCACTTTAGACGTTTGAACAATTTCAGGGACCTTTTACCTTTTTCACTTGCTGCTCTGACTGATTCTTTGGGGTTAGGGCCACCATATTTCTGGCTGAAATGGAGTCCTTTCTGAGTGAGTTTGGCACAGTGTTGCAATTACCTTTCCAGTTGTGAGTCTGAGTTATTGACAGACTGTGGTGATCAATCCACCACAGTCTGATCTTGCCCTCCGAGTAGCTATTACTCTATCCAGAGTATTATATGTGAACCATACAGGAGCCCAAACCTCCACAGAAGAATTAGCAGTAGCTTCAAGTCCCTTTTATAAGATTCTCAACCATATTACCTTTTCAGTCCTTGCCTCACTATTGAAATATCCTTGTAAGTCTATTCCAAAGTGACTGTCATTTGCTGAGTGCTTCCTGCATGCTCAGGACTGGGCTGTTCACAGTCACCGTTTCATTTAATCCACACCACCACTCTGCACAGTGATTATCATCATTATGTGCAGTTTAAAGAAAACCTGTGGCTTACAGAGGTCACATAGCTGGTGAATAACAAAGCTGGGATTCGAGTGAGGGCAGGCTGATTTCAGAATCTGCACAATACTGCACTGAGCAGCCTCACTTATTCCAAGATGTTAAGACATTTAGCACAGTTAACAATGATTAGTCATATTTTTCACAAATAAATTGCTATAACCCTTTCTTTCTTCTTGCAAATGAATTTGGGTTGACTCAATAAATAGACAAAGTCCAAGAGTCCTTTGAGTTTATCTACTTATGTTCTAATACCCTCATATTATTGACAAAGAAATTGAAACAAAAGTCAGTCCAGTGACATATTCAAGGGCACAAAATTAATTAACGTCTGTCTGTATGGCAACGAACACTCAGGGCTATTGTTTCCTAGTTTAATATACTTTTTTTCCTGTATCACATTGCTTCCTTATATTATTTTTTTAAAATCGATATAATTTGACTAAAAGAACTTGCTGATGATTGGATATGTTAAGGTAACAGGTCTTATAAGCTAATAGTAATAATCAGAACATTCTGTGTAGTTTAAATTAATGTAATTGTATATCATTTTTTTCTCAATTACAAGAATTAGTTAAGAAGAAGTTGTACAATATGTAGTCTAATATGCCAATAAAGCATGATGTATTAACAGAACCTTCACTTAAGTGCTCATATAAAAAGCCAATTGCTGTTTTTCTTATTTTATCTTCAGGAGTTTCAAGGACTTGATTTCTTTAGAGCATATTTGCAAGGTTGAAAATAAAGATTACAGTTGATGTCCTAAAAGCTGGTACTAACAATCACAACAAAAACACAGCATTTTACTAGGTGACACTAGAAGTGAGAAGATATTAAATATTACAGCTGATCAAAGGAGGGCCCTTTCTCCTTGGAAAACAGTGAATTTAACATTCCTGCAGAAAATATCTGCCAGAGAGAGAATATTTCAGCATTGATTGCAAGAATAGACTAGGTGATAACCAAAAATTTTTGTATTCTAAAATTCTATGATTCTGGGTAGACAATTTTCTTATCTAAGTTTATCTATGTGTTTGTCCAGACATGAAGTGCTCAGAATAATAATTAAAGCAACTCAAAGTAACATTGTAAGGAGATGTTCATTTTAGCTTGCTTATTTTATGGAACACTATCCAGCCATTAGAAGCTATGCTTTGGCAGGATATTTAATGACATGAAAGGTGGAGATAAAAAAAGATGCCGATCTAAGTAACTTTGGGAAACTGTTTTGACTGGGAACTGAAAGTCCAAGAAAAAGGGAACTAGACATAAAGAACTGTATTTATTTGGTAAAGTTATTTCTTATGGGGACAAGGGTTGACTGTCAGAATTAACAATTCTGAGCCTGCTTCACATGCATACTGGGATTGATCAATGAATAAATGAATGGTGCATAGTTTTAAGCAGATTTCTCACTGTGGAAGAGGAAAGTTAGAAATAAGCAAGGAGGGCTGGGGGGAGGCTACCATGAATAATGTGGTACTAGATTAGAGTCAGAAACATCAGTATAAACTCATGTTTAGCTTAATATAGAGACAGATGGATACTTACAGAAATAATTTTAGGTACATTTGTATATATAGGTTAGAATATATACATATATTTCCTGTTCTGTGCCCTGAGAGGGCTTAGTCAGAACGACACTCTGGTAGCAAAGAATATACTTGGGGCCCAAATCTTGGTTTCTAATGTTGTTCTTCAATAAAAGGAACCAGGGCACTTGGGAGAAATGACTGATTCTAAGTCTGGGTCAGAGAATATATAACATGATCCTGGAGCAACTTGTTATACCAGAAGTTAAGGAAGTGTTCAAAACCAAAATGATAGAGGCATGTCAAGTATCAAATAAATATTCATGAGTTCATACTAATAGAAATAAATGATTGAATAAATAAATGGAGAAGAAGATAGAAGTCTCCCATATAGAAGAATTCTAAATAATTTATGGAGAAACTCCTCCCTTAAAGACTAGTGAAGCCTAACTCCTCACCCATTGAGCATAGGCTGAAGTTTGTGTCTTGCTTCCAAAGAGTAGAGTAGGGAAATGGGAGAAAAGTAACCTTACAGTGGAGGAATCTGGAAAACATTACCCCAGCTCTGTGTTCAAGCTTAATATCATCAGTGATGAATCATGTTGGTAGTGTATAGATTAAGACTCCACACATCTCTAAAATGCCGTCCTATTATAAACATTTTATATTTACTTGGGCTCAATTTTTGAACTTCTATATCTTCATTAGATCAGAAAGAGAGAAGAAAATGCCGTTTATCCCCTTTTCTAACAATTTGAGGGGCCTTCTCCCGAACTGTTACGTAAACTTTAGTTGTTTATAGGAGGAGATGTCTACTTCTGGATAGACAGAAGTAGACATCTCAAGGCGGTAGCAGCCACAGGCTTCATATGGCCAGTGATCTAGTCTTTGAATAAGATTCTAATTACGGGCTTTTTTGTTTTATTTATTGATATCATTCCCATCTCAGTATAGAGATATCTCAAGCATATATGTGTTGTAGGTATGCAAAGAAGTTTGAATATGTTGTGATCTCTAACTGATCATGCCTTCCTTACAAGCTGTCATGTAGCTACTAGGATTTGGAGATATGGGAGATTATCACAAAAATTTAAATTACTAGTTAGTGATACCTCGAAGGCTTTGGGTCTAAATGGTCACTTTTGGAGGACTCAGTCTTATTTAGTTAAGTCTGTCTATTTTGGGTTAATGTTCAGTTTTTCAGATCTCCTTCCCCCACCCACCCTCTTGACTTTCTTGCCTTACTTGATGACAGAGGAAAGGAAAGTCTCTGTATCTTTGCTGATCTCCACAGTGGAGTTGTTGGTTTAGCCTTATCTGTGGACAGTGATGGCTGAGGTACAAATGATTCTGTCTGACCTTTTAAGTCCTTTTCTAGTTAGGAATTCCATTCGCCTCTCCTGGCTTAAGTCTCAACAGTCATTTTGTCTTGACTGCAGGCCTCTGCTGTCCTCTCCAGGAGGTATCTGGAATGGGTTTAATCTTTTGTACCTAGCCCCATCCCTCTACAAATGCCCTAAAGCTGTGATATCATTCTTTTGTGGGAAAGACCTGCCACCTTCCTTGGGCTACAGCCAGAGAAGCCCTGACGTGCGTGAGTGCTTTCTTATTCATCTGGGCATTTCTACATGTCACTACTTCCTCCTTAAAGTGGACCCTGGTGGTGTAGGGGAAAAAGATACTTGCAGTCTGGTCTCTTCATCCTTCTTATATCCCTCTTATATTTCCAATACTCCATGGCTGGAAGAGCAGGTTTCTCCTATTTCCATAGACAGGAATTTCTCTTATAATATATCCATCCTGTATCCAGTCCTCTTGATAGAAGAGCCCTGATATATTAGAAACTGGGAATCACCAGGGATACCAAAGATTAAAATATATTGGCTTAATAGTTTCAGAATATAATCCCCATTGCATCTTTGTCCTGGTCTTGCATGCAAGCAGTAATATAATGCCCTACATTACACTTTCTAGGAATTTTAATCTTTTCAGAATACTTCATTCTGTAAACCACATATGGTGGTTGTAGACCCAGGAATATGTTGAAACTGTGAACTTTGGGGAAAAGTCGTAAACTGAGAATTTGAAAAATCTCCTTGAACTTTCATTTAGTCCCCGGTCCTTAGGCCACTCCATATGAATTTCTTTGCACTCTTTCCCTTATTCCAGCATTATAGTGCCAGTGTTCCTATAGATGACTTGGGCCCTTCACCTGTGACAAAGTTCCCTCAACCTTCACCCCAGACCTTCTCTCCTCGTGGGGGCTTCTACCTAGACTATCATTTGGAGCTCAGTCCTTCAGTTTTTACGTGTATTTGAGAGAGTCTTTCTTACCACCAAAATTAAAATTCACTTATTTTTCATACATGGTTCCAAACAAAGACCATTAAAAAATATTCTAATTTTCCACAAATTGGCACTTCCTTAGCTGCTAAGAATATGCCACTCACTTTTTTAATCCAAAGCACTCCCTTCTTCATAAACCATGAGTTTTCTACAAGTTTCAGGGTCTCGCCTCTTACTGTCCACACCAGATTTTCACTGTAATTAACTAGCTCAGCAAAGTATAGGTTGTATAGGCTGACTTGGGAGGTCCGATAACAAACCGATGCAAAACTAGAAATTTAGGTCAATATTAAACAAAAATACCAAGAGAAGCTTCTGAGAAGTATGATTGTCTGCATCACTCTGCCAATTGGCTGGGCCTTTTCAGAAGATGAGGACTTCCTGGGATGTGATCCATCACCCTGGCTGTCAACACACCTCCCCCATATCTTGATAACTTTGTACTATTTACAAAGTTTAGTATTCTCTCATCTTTTTTGGTAAATATTCCTTCCCCTATGCCCTAACCCTTATCGACTCCCTTCTTACTCAAGTATAATACCTGTAACTTCATTCCAATTTCTATCGCCTGTCTTTGCCTCGACCCCCTTACACATACACACACAGGTACAATACACCTGCATGTGCATACACATTTGCACACAAATGCACATAAGCCCACACATATATACGCTCAGATGTGCAGGCACACACGAACATACAGTGAACCGATTACAATCCTTGGTCCATGACAGTTATTTTATTGACCCAGGTAAGACCTACTTTTTTCTGTACATCTAGATAGGGTCAATCTTGGACTTTATGGATTTCAATCATTGTCAATCTGCCTAAGAACCCACAAAGTACAATACTTTAAATTGGACTCTCTTGTTCCATCCACTTCAAAACTACGTACTCTTCAATAACCTTTCTCTACCTCCTTCACCTGTGCGAAGTCCAGAACAAAGGGGAGCCAGGAATGAGTAATTATTTTTTAAGTATTTATTTTTTTTAATGAAGTCTTAATCTAAAAGGAAATTACCTTTGGCAAAATTTCAATTATTAGAAAGCATGTGAAGGAGGATTTGGAAGTCATTGGGAACTTCATTTTTGCCTCTGAAATCCTACTGTATAAGTAAGATCCCCAGTCCCTTTGTTTGTGAAGCTGGCCTTGCTTCTGGATATTCTTTTAGGAACCAAACCACGCCAGAGGCGATGTGATTCACTATGATAACTCAATGAGTGCAGCTGTCATTGTAGGAAAAATGGAGAATTTCACCATAGCTTTGTTCTCTGTAGGCCCACTGCATTTCAGTCTTCCTCAGCCCACCTCTTCTTACATCTCCCCAGAGCTTTCTGGAAGCTTAGGGCAGAGCAGTCACCTGTCCCACCAGGCTTCCACCCTTCCCTCCTCCATCCATAAGGGATGGGAATGCTGAGCTCAGTGTCCCAACATATGCATGTTTTATTCATATCTGCAGCTTTGGTAAAGTAGAATCACTACATGCTATGCTTTCTCAGTGCAGCATTTTCATGTGTCTTGGTGGGGAGTGGTAAATTTGGGATAGGGAAGGGAACAAAAACTTTATGTTGAAAGAAACACTTTATTTTACTCAAATGAGAAAGAACACACCACTTTTGGGTTTTTCCTCACACTTGTAAAATACTGGCTGGGATTCTCTTGTAATGTATCATGAAGCAACTTAGTACTTAATGAAATGAAATTTGAGTACCACGATAAGGAAATGACAGGCTTAAAAACTGCCATGAAACTACATTAAAATATATTTGACGTCTATTTGAATTATCCCAGTCACATTGCAAAAATAGTGCCAAGTTGCCCTTAGGCACTTACTGCAGTCTGTTCAGGTACCGTGGCCATCTCTGTGTCATTGGGCACTGGGCTGAGACGTGCGCTCTGTTTCTGGATAAGAACAGGTTGGAAGGCAGAGATAAAGGTCATTGAAATGCCCTTAAAATAGCATTAATAGAATGGGTTTTTTCTAAGTAAGATATGCAACCAGCAGACCCCCTGCGTTGAATATCATAGATTTTCTTTTACCCTGAAGTGGGGAGAGTTTACCTCACTTAAACTCCAGTGAAATCAATAAATATATTGAACTCAAAACATCTTTATATGTGTATATATGCATATATTTAATATAAAATAGATCATACATGTATAATATATGTATATATACACAAATATCATATACATGTTTTATGGCCTGAATATGTCTCCCCCAAATTCATATTTGAAGTCCTAACCCCCCATACCTCAAAGTGTGACTGTAATTAAGTAATAATAATAAGTTAAAATTAGGTCATTAGGGTGGGCCATATTCCAACATGACTTATGTCCCTATAAGAAGAGGAAATTGGGCTTCCCTGGTGGCGCGGTGGTTGAGAGTCCGCCTGCCAATGCAGGGGACACGGGTTCGTGCCCCGGTCCGGGAAGATCCCACATGCCGCGGAGTGACTGGGCCCGTGAGCCATGGCCGCTGAGCCTGTGCGTCCGGAGCCTGTGCTCCGCAATGGGAGAGGCCACAACAGTGAGAGGCCCGCGTACCGCAAAAAAAATTAAAAAAAAAAAAAAAGAAGAGGAAATTAAGTCACAGATACACATAGGAAGATCATGTGAAGACACGGGGAGAAGACAAAGGAGAGCGGCCTCAGAAGAAACCAGCTCCACTGGCACCTTGGTCTTGGACTTCTAGGCTCCAGATCTGAGAGAAAATAAATTTCTGATATTTATGCCACCTGGTCTATAGTGCTTTGTTACAGCAGCCCTAGCAAACTTATACACATGTATAATATAAATATAATAAAAATCAGCCTAACCGATCCCACTCCCCAAACAATGAATTTTTTTTTAAGAAATAAAGAGTTAAATAATGCAAAAATAACCTAATAGCGTGGATTTTTGCAAAGGCAATTTCTCAGGCCTGGATGTCATTGGCTCATTACATGTTATGTCCGGTCTTCCACATATTCAATATTTGAACTGCAGAGTCACAGCAGTGGTTGATTTGCAGAAACAGAACCCTGGGGCACTTTATTATTTGCAGTCATGAAAGAAAAGATTCAATCATGTTTAGTCTATTACACTTTTGAAAGCAAGCAATTCGATTTCTGAAATATATGCAAGTTGGAACAAAATGGGTTTTCAAGTTAGCTAGAAATTCAGTTCACTCAAACAGTTTTTTCTGCCTAAACATGTGTTAAGGCAGAGCAGACTTTACTGAAAACAAACCTTATACTTACTTCTGTATTTGAACAATAATACGAACTCACACGCTTTGCATTTCTAGTGTGCTTTACGATCGATAAAGGACCTTTCAAGGCTTGTCTCCTCTTCTGTGAAGCCTTCCCAGGCTCTGCCAATAGATTCAGCACCATTTGATCTCATGTCATCCAGCTTTCCCTCTGTTATAGCTTTCACTGCACCATAATGTGGTCTGTTTACTGCATGCTGATCTCCTCAGAGGCAGCGACTAAGGCTGTTCACATTTCTGTTCCCAGGGCCCAGAAGAGTTCCTGGCACGCAGCAGGTGTCCAGTAAATATTTGTGGAGCTCCTTATGCCTTCCCAGAAATACTATTTTTACAACTGAAGAACCCAACATCCAGAAAGTTTAATTGACAAGTCGGGTTAGGGAGAGACTCAAAAACCAGAAGCTGGGATAGGCGAGGCAGTGATATGGGAGCCCTGGTAGGGAGTCAGAGGCTAGATCACCTTAGGTGTTAAGATTTTATTCTAAGGGAGATGGAAAGCCGTGGACAGTTTTAAACAGATGCACAATATGATTTCATTTACATTTTTAAAGATTGCTCTGGCTGCTGAGGGAAGCAAGGAGACCAATTAAGAGGACATTTCAGGCACCCTTGAGAGAGACATCGGTGGCTTCTCAAGAAGCAGCTGAGATGAAAAGATATAACTTGATTCTAGATATATTTCGGAAGGATAACTGAAAGGATTTGCTGACATATTAGACACGAGGGGGTTATTTATTAATTTGGCAAATATTTATTACCTGTTGTGTGTTAAGTCACTGTTTTAAGAAACTGAACAGATATGGGAAAGATCAGATAAGATACCTGGTATCAGGACATGCAGTTTACATTCTGGTGGAGTTATACAGGCAAAACCAAACAAACAAGTAAATAATTAAATAAAAAGCCCATAATGGTTTTTGCCAAAAAGAAGATAAAACAGGGTGGTGACCAAAAGACGCCACTTTAAATTGTATGGTCAGGGAAATTCCCATGGATACTTAATTAGAGAACTGAATGACAAAAAGGAATCAACCATATGAAGATCCAGGAGAAAGTATTCCATGGAATACTTTCCTACAGACCAGGAAATGGTTCATGCAAAAGCCCTGAGACAGGAACAAGCTTGGCATGTTCCAAGAATAGAAAAAAGGCCAGTGTGGCTTACAGGGAGTGAAAAAGTTGGAGAGTCCTTCGAGATTAGGGAGCTCCAAAAGGCAGTAAAGGGCAAGATGTGGTGTGGAGCCTGTGGGTCACCCTAAAGAGTAGAGCAGAAAGCCATTGTGAAATTTTTGTCAGTTTTGAAAAATAGTTACTCTAGTTACTGTGTACAGAACAGATTGTAGGAAGGCAATATGAAAACAGTGACCTGGGCAAGACATGATGTTGGCTTGCACCAAAATGATAGTGGTGGAGATGGAGGGGTGTACATTGATTCAGAATATATCTTAGAGGGAAAATAGACAGGAGTAATAGAAAGAGGTGATCCGAAGATGACTTGTAACTTGTGGCCTTGAGCACCTGGGCAGATGATGGTGCCATTTAGAGATGGAAAATTGGCAGAGGAGCAGATTTGGAGATGAGAATCAAGATTTCTCTTTGCATGTGTGTCTATTAAACGCCCAAGTTATTATGTCAAAAAGGCTGATTATCAGAGAAAGAAAAGGAAAAAGATCTTACTTCCAAAGTTTCTGGTTTGAGCAATAAAATATTAAATGTTAAGTTGAGATACCTATTAAACATCATGTTGGAGATACTAACGAAACAACCTAGCCTATGTAGACCATTCTAGCTTAAATGAATCAATACCAAACAAAACGAAAAACCCAAACTCTGTATTTATGAGTGAGTGGAGCCACACCACCATGACCTCCCATAGGTTGAGACAAGGTCACAATTCCTAGTACATAGTTGCCAGAGAGGGACATGTGCTTACTGAACCCAGAGGGATGTACCATGCTCGAGGAAAGGGAACACCACACAGCTCATGCACATTGCACAGGGAATCTGGAGCAACTCGCTTCTGGATTACCTCATCCCCCATTTTTCACTTTTTAGACACCATCTTTTGACTCCTCTCATCCCCGGGAGCCTTTCCCGCACATTTGCCTCCTTGCTTTGTAAAGCTGGTAGAGACCATAGATATGCTTCTATTCTCACCAACTCTACTATTTATATAAGACATCCTTTGGGAACTATAATTAATGTTTTAACACCTAACAAGTGTTCACTACATTGGAAGAAATTTTATTGTAGATTACACTTGTAAGCGTTGGGGGAAAATGTTACTCTTTATTCCAATGCTTTTAATATAGAGTCACATTCAACACACAAATCAATGGAAATATTTACTTATAAAATCAACATAAATCAGACTAATTTTACATTTTTGAAATCCTGCTTTGTTCAATTTTGTGAGCTACTTCACTCTTCAGTCACATGCACGTGCTTAATGATGTGTTTTTCCATACAACATCTAAAAGCACCCTATTATCCTCATTCCAGATTCAGATTCAGTGTCAAGCCACTCTTCTGACCTGAGCAAGGTGCTTTTATACTACCTAATTTAATCAGCACATCAACTCTGTGTAATAGTAATATTACCCGGTTTTGTACATGAGGAAACAAGAGTGGCCCATGACTTGCTTGATATCATGTAGTTAGTAAGTAGAGGATCTGACACCCATACCCTCTTTTGAATCATGATCAAGTTAACTTGGTTTAAAAATTAATCATTCCACCTTGCCCTACTATAATTATTCTTTCAGCTTGCTCTTTAGCCAACTTATTGAAACACGTGCTGTGGTTTTATAGAAATATTTACTTTCATTCACTAAATTTTCATATTCCAAAAATACAAAGTGTAAAGCAAATGGTGGCTCTCAATTCTCTTTCTCCACCTGGCTTTTACCTGAGCTTCAGATTTATGAAAGCTTCATAAGAGGAGGGCCTCTGTTATTTCACTCTTATATTCTCAGTGTCTAGAACAGCAGACATCCAATACATATATACTAAATGGTTGGTTAACCCTATTGTTTACTGAATATTTCATCTTGAATGTCCCAGACTCCCAAAGGGAACTAACTGTTTTCTGCTCTATTCTGCTCTTTTCTCCTCTCTCCCACCCCAGTTCCCATCTCCCTCTCCTTCTCTCCCCCATCTCTCTGTCTCTGTCTCTGTTTCCCTCTCTCATTCTCTCTCTTTCTGTATCAGAATGCTACTATCATCAATTTATTTTTATTTTCTATTCATCACTGCTACATCCAATAATTCTGCAAGTCCTGAAAATTCTTACTTTTCATAGCTGTGGAATCTGTCCAGTATTTGCTATCCTTTCTGCCATTTCCCCAGTTCAGATTATCACCCCTTTTCTTCTGAAATACCACAACAGCTACCTAACTCATTTTCCTGCCTACATTGTTGCCCTTACTTAACCCATTCTTCACTCAAAAGCCAGAATAAAATGTCTGTCTTGTTTCAAGCATTTCAATGGTCCCCCTTAAGATGGCTCTTATGATAACTTCCAAAATTTTTAACAGGATTTCAAAGCAAATCCAACAATACATTAAAAGGATCATACACCATGATCAAGTGAGATTTATCCCAGGGATGCAAGGATTCTTCAGTATATGCAAGTCAATCAGTGTGATACACCATATCAACAAATTGATGGAGAAAAACCATACGATCATCTCAATAGATGCAGAGAAAGCTTTTGACAAAATTCAACACCCATTTATGATAAAAAAAAAAACTCTTCAGAAAGTGGGCAGAGAGGGAACCTACCTCAACATAATAAATGCCATATATGACAAACCCACAGCAAACATCATTCTCAATGGTGAAAAACTGAAAGGATTTCCTCTCAGATCAGGAACAAGACAAGGATGTCCATTCCCACCAATATTATTCAACATAGTTTTGGAAGTCCTAGCCACGGCAATCAGAGAAGAAAAAGAAATAAATCCAAATTGGAAAAGAAGAAGTAAAACTGTCACTGTTTGCAGGTGACATGATATTATACGTAGAAAATCCTAAAGAGGCTACCGGAAGACAATCAGAGCTCATCAATGAATTTGGTAAAGCTGCAGGATACAAAAGTAATACACAATCATTTGCATTCCTATACACTAACAACGAAAGATCAGAAAAAGAAATCAAGGAAACAATCCCACCCACTTACCATCACATCAAAAAGAATAAAATACCTAGGAATAAACCTTCCTAAGGGGACAAAAGACCTCTACTCTGAAAACTATAAGACAGTGATGAAGGAAATCGGAAATGACACAAACAGGTGGAAAGATATACCATGTTCTTGAATTGGAAGAATCAATATTGTCAAAATGACTATACTACCCAAGGCAATCTACAGATTTAATGCAATCCCTATCAAATTACCAATGGCATTTTTCACAGAACTAGAACAAAAAATTCTAAAATTTATATGGAAACACAAAAGACCCTGAATAGCCAAAGCCATCCTGATAAAGAAAAACAGAGCTGGAGGAATCAGGCTCCCTGACTTCAGACTATACTAGGATTTCAAAGTTAATTTTATGAAATTGTGTTTGACTCTTTAGCTTTATCCCTTGTCACTTTACACCTGCAACTCCCTTGGCACTCTTCCCTCTAGCCATAATGAATGTCTTTGATTTCTACATGGCTTGACACTATCACTTGCCTTTGTATCTTTACACATTTTTTGCCCTCTGCCTGGAGCACTTAAAACTTTTTTTTTTTAATTGTGAAGTTAAACACACACAGAGAAAAAGACTTAAACATAAGGTATTATATATATATATATATATATATATATATATAAAACGAGTAATTATAAAATGAAAACCTGTGTATCCTCTGCTAAGTCAAAAAAAAAAAAAATCGCCAACATCCCAGAGGCTCTCCAATAGCTCTTTTATATTAAACCCTCCTTATCGCCTTCCCTCCACAGCCAAGTTAGCCACTATTTGGACTTCATTTCCTTGCTTAAAAAAAAAAAAATAGTTTACCAGTCACACGTGAATTCCTAAACAGTACGGTTTAGTTCTTTCCCTTTTTAAAATTTATGTAATCATGCTCTATATTTTCCTTCTTTCACGCATAATTATGTTTGTAAGCCTTATACATGCTTTAGTGAGTATCTCTAGTTACATCAGCATGTCAATTTCCCCAAGAAAATTGGAATTTGGACTACAACTTCACTGAAACTATAGATCAACTTGTGAAGAATTCACATTTTAACAATTTTGAATTCCAATTCTTGAACAGGGATACATTTTCCTTTATTTGGGTATTTTTAAATGTTTCTCAGTAAATTGTATAATTTTGATGTGTTACAAAGCACCTGGTATTTTTGGATACTGTTGTAAATTATAGTGTTTTTACAGTTTCATTTGACAGCTTTCACTGGTACATGGAATAAAACTAGATTTTATATATTGATCTTCTATCCATCGAGCTTACTAACTCCTCTTAGTACATTTTAATGATTTACATTCAATTTATTTGGATTTTCATGAATAATGATAGTTTTGTTTTTACTTTTTTCAGTCCTTGCACTTTTTATATCTTTTTCTTGCCTTACTGTGATGGCTAAAGCCACCAATACAACACTTGAATAGAAGTGGGAAGAGTTGAGTTGTCCTTGATTCTGATAATGTCTTGATTAAGTATGATATTTGCAGTGGGCTTATTTGTAGTTTGCCTTTATTAGATTAATAAATTTTCTTTCCATTCTTAGTTTTCTCAGAATTATATTATGCATGGATGTTGAATTTCATAAAATGATTTTCTGCACCTTTGGAGATAATCATATGATTATATATTTTTCAGTTAATGAGGTGCATTACATTAATTTTCTTATATTCTTTTTCTTAAAAGTTTTTCTTTGAACCTCAGGTACATGGAATTAGATTAATCATAATTCTTGAGTCAGGACATTATCTCATCTCTGGCTCATTCATGCTCACATTATGTATTCACTTAATTATTTTAGTTAACTGCTTTTAATAATACATTAAGTATGTGTAGCACTACCATGCAAAGCAATTCTATGTCACTCACAATAATTGACATTTACTTACATGACCTGCTTCCATCTCATCCCCTGCCTACCCAAGAAAAACTAATTCTGAAATCTTTTATTTTCTTTTTAAAACATTTTATTATATCTTTTTTATTTGTATGAAAAAAGATATCATGGTGGCACTTTTTCACATAATATTTTATTGCTTAAGTTTACCCATATATTGCATGTGTATATAATTCTTTTTTTTGACTACTGAATGAAATTCTATTGTGTGAATATAATGCAATTTGTTTATTCTCACTTGGAGAAACATTTGAGGGTGCTTCCAAATTTTTTACACTATTAACAATGCTTTTATGAACATTCTTGTATGTTGATTAATTTTCTAATATTAAAATAACCTGCATGATCTGGTATAAATACAATTTAGTAACAATATATACAGTATATGGATAACATTATGTCCTTGTAGCTTATTTTATACCTATTAGTTTGTACCTCTTAATCCCTTACCCCTATATTGTCTTTCCCCCTTCGATCTCCCTGTTGATAACCACTAATTTGTTCTCTGTATTGGTGAGTCTGCTTCTTTTTAAAAAAAAAAAAATTCACTAGTTTGTTGTATTTTTTTAGATTACACATATAAGTGATATCATACAGTATTTGTTGTTCTCTATCTAACTTATTTCACTTAGCATAATGCCCTCCAGGTCCATCTATGTTGCTGCAAAATTTCATTCTTTTTAATGGCTGAATAGTATTTCATTGTACATATATACCACATCTTCTTTATCCATTCATCTGTTGATGGATACTTAGGTTGCTTCCATATCTTGGCAATTGTAAAGAATGCTGCTATGAACATTGGGGTGCATGTATCTTTTCAAATTATTGTTTTTGTTTTTTTGGATATATACCCAGGGGTGGAATTGCTGGGTCATATGGTAGTTCTATTTTTAGTTTTTCAAGAACCCTCCATACTGTTTTCCATAGTAGCTGCATCAATTTACAATCCCACCAACAGTGTACAGGAGTTCCCTTTTCTCCACATCCTCTCCAACATTTGTTATTTGTGTTCTTTTTGATGATGGCCGTTCTGATAGGTGTGAGATGATATATCATTGAATTCAGTTGCTAATACTTCTTTAGGGTTTCTGCATCTAGGTTCGTATATATTATTGGCCTGTATTTTTCTTTTCTTACCCTGCCCTTGTGTATATTTCCAGGTTATGCTAGCATAGTAGAATAAGATGGGGATTATACACTATTTTTCTGTTCTTGGGAAGCATTTGTATAAAACTGGAATTATTTATTTCTTGAATGGTTGGCAGAACTCAGTGAAGACATTTGAGTCTAGAGACTTTTCTGCAAGAATATTTTCTTTGTAGATAATTCATTTTCTTTAATTGTTACAGGCTGATTTATAGTCACATTTTAATTTTTGTCTTAAGTTTGTTATGATAAATTACACCTACCTTAGCATTTTTCCAGTTTGGTCTACATTTTCAAATTTTTCCATAAACTTGTTCTTAATCTTCTGCAGGGTTTGTAGCCATGGATTTTTTTTTATTCCTGATACTAGTTATGTATATCTATTTTTTTAATCATTCTTTACAGTTTCTCAATATTAGTCTTTTCAAAGAACTAACCTTGTCTTTGTTGATCCTCTATTTTTACTGCAGTATAGTTGACATACAGTATTATGTTTCAGGAGTACAGCATAGTAATTTGACAATCAAATACATTATGAAATGATCACCGTGATAAGTCTAGTAATTATCTGTCACCATACAAAATTATTATAGTATATTGACTATATTACTTACACTGTATATTATATCCTCCTCACTTATTTTATAACTGGAAGTTGGTATCTCTTAAGCCTCTTCACCTTTTTCACCCTCCTTTCTTGTAACCACCCGTTTGGTCTCTGTATCTATGTCTGTTTCTGTTTTGTTTTGTTTTTTAGATTCCAGGTAAGAGTGAGATCATACAGTATTTCTCTTTTTCTGTGTGACTTATTTCACTAAACACAATACTCTCTAGGTCCATCCATGTTGTCACAAATGGCAAAATTTCATTTTTTTATGGCTTAGTAATAGTCCTACATATATATATATATATATATATATATATATATATATATATATATATATATTACATCTTCTTTAATCATTCATCTATGAAAGGGCATTTAGGTTGTTCTCATATCTTGGCTATTGTAAATAATGCTACAATAAGCATAGGGGTGAATATGTCTTTTCAAATTACTGGTTTTGGTTTTTTGAAATACCCAGACACAGAATTGCTGGATTATATGGTAGTTTTGTTTTTCATTCTTTCAGGAATCTCCATACTGTTTTCCATAATGGCTGCATCAATTTACAATCCCACCAACAGCGTACAAGAGTTCTTTTTTCTCCACATCCTCACCAATATTTGTTATTTGTTGTCTTTTTGATGATAGCCGTTATGACAGGTGTGAGGTTATATCTTGTTGTGGTGTGTTTTTTTGTTTTGTTACGCAGGCCTCTCACTGTTGTGGCCTCTCCCGTTGTGGAGCACAGGCTCTGTACATGCAGGCTCAGCGGCCGTGGCTCACGGGCACAGCCACTCCGCGGCATATGGGATCTTCCCGGACCAGGGCACGAACCTGTGTCCCCTGCATCGGCAGGCGGACTCTCAACCACTGTGCCACCAGAGAAGCCCTCGTTTTGGTTTTAATTTGCACTTTGCTGATGAATGGTGATGTTGAGCATCTTTACCTGTTTCTATTGGCTATTTGTATGTCTTCTCTGGAGAAATGTCAATTCATGATCTCTGCCCATTTTTAAATCAGTTGCTTTTTTTTGAAATTGAGTTCTATAATTTCTTTATATATTTGGATATTAACTCCTTATCAGATATATCATTTGCAAATATCTTCTCCCATTCAGTAGGTTGCCTTTTTGTTTTGTTGATACTTTTCTTCACTGTGTAAAGAATTTTTAGTTTGATGGCGTTTCATTGGTTTACTTTTGCTTGTTTCCCTTGCCTGAGGAGACAGAATCAAAAGCATATTGCTAAGACCAATGTCAAAGAGCATTCCACCTATGTTTTCTTCTAGAAGTTTTATGGTTTCAGGTCTTACATTCACATCTTTTTTTTTCCACAGCTTTATTGGAGTATAAATGCTTTACAGTGTTGTGTTAGTTTCTGCTGTCCAACAAAGTGAATCAGCTATATGTATACATATATCCCAATTCCCATATCCCCTCCCCCTTGAGCTTCCCTCCCACCCTCCCTATCCCATCCCTCTAGGTTGCCATAAAGCATTGAGTTGATCTCCTTGTGCAATGCAGCAACTTCCCACTAGCCATCCATTTTACATTTGCTAGTGCATATATGTCAGTGCTACTCTCTCACTTCATCCCAGCTTCCCCTTCCCTGCCATGCCCTCATGTCTGTTCTCTACATCTGAGTCTTTATTCCTGCCCTGCCACTAAGTTCATCAGTACCACTTTTTTAAAATCCATATATGTGCATTAGCAAATGGTATTTGTTTTTCTCTTTCTGACTTATTTCACTCTGTTTGACAGATCCTATGTCCATCCACCTCACTACAAATAACTCAGTTTCATTCATTCTTATGGCTAATATTCCATTGTATACATGTGCCACATCTTCTTTTTCCATTCATCTGTTGATGGACATTTAGGTTGGTTCCATGTCCTGGCTATTGTAAACAGAGCTGCAATGAACACTGTAGTACATGTCTCTTTTTGAATTATGGTTTTCTCAGAGTATATGGGATTGCTGGGTCGTATGGTAGTTCTATTTTTAGTTTTTTAAGGAACCTCCATACTGTTCTCCATAGTGGGTGAATCAATTTACATTCCCACCAACAGTGCAAGAGGGTTCCCTTTTCTCCACACCCCCTCCAGCACTTATTGTTTGTAGATTTTTTGATGATGGCCATTCTAACCAGTGTGAGGTGATACCTCATTGTGGTTTTGATTTACGTTTCTCTAATAATTAGTGATGTTTTGCATCTTTTCAGGTATTTGTTGTCCATCTGTATATCTTCTTTGGAGAAATGTCTATTTAGGTCTTCTGCCCATTTTTGAATTGGGTTGTTTGTTTTTGTGATATTGAGCAGCAGATGCTGCTTGTATATTTTGGAGATTAATCCTTTGTCAGTTGCTTCATTTGTAAATATTTATGCACCCCACATAGGAGCACCTCAATACATAAGGCAAATGCTAACAGCCACAGAAGGAGAAATCAACAGTAACACAATAATAGTGAGGGACTTTAATATCCCACTTATACCAATAGACAGATCATCAAGACAGAAAATTAATAAGGAAACACAAGCTTTAAATGACACAATAGACCAGATAGACTTAACTGATATTTTTAGGACATTCCACCCACCAAATTCCACGTCCTCCTAGTCTGTCATCTTGGCTCCACCCCCTCACATTCAAATCTTTAATCCATTTTGAGTTTATTTTTGTGTATGGTGTGAGACAGTAGTCTAGTTTCATTCTTTTGGATGTGGCAATTCAGTTTTCCCAACACCACTGTTTGAAGAGACTGTGTTTTCTGAAAAACATGTTCTTTCCTCTTTTGTTGTAAATTAATTTTCCATATATAGGTGGGTTTATTCCTAGGCTCTCAGTTCTGTTCCATTGGTCTATGTGGCTATTTTTCTACCAATACCATACTTTTGTTTGTTTGTTTGTTTGTTTTGTTTTGTTTTGTTTTTGCTGTACACAGGCCTCTCACTGCTGTGGCCTCTCTCATTGTGGAGCACAGGCTCTGTATGTGCAGGCTCAGCGGCCGTGGCTCACGGGCCCAGCTGCTCTGTGGCATATGAGATCTTCCCGGACCGGGGCATGAACCCGTGTCTCCTGCATCGGCAGGCGGACTCTCAACCACTGTGCCACCAGGGAAGCCAGCATACCATACTGTTTTAATTACTACAGCTTGAGGTAAAATAATTTGAAGTCAGGAAGCATGATACCTCCAGCTTTGTTCTTTTTTCTCAGGATTGCTTTGGTATTCTGGGTCTTTTGTGGCTCCATACAAATTTTAGGATCTTTTGTTTTATTTCTGTAAAAAGTTTCATTGGGATTTTGATAGGGATTGCATTGAATCTGTAGATTGCTATTGGTAATATGGACACTTTAACAATGTTAGTTCTTCCAATACATGAGCTCGTTATATCTTTCCATTTGTGCCTTCTTCAATTTCTTTCAACAGTGTCTTTCAGTTTTCACAGTACAGGTCTTTAACCTCTTTGGTTAAATTTATTTCTATGTATTTTATTCTTTTTGATGCAATTATAAATAAGATTGTTTTCTTAATTTCTCTTTTTGATAGATCATTATTAGTGTTTAAAAATACTACATACTTTTTTATATTAATTATTTTATCCTGCAACTTCATTTATGAGTACTAATAGTTTTTTGATAGAGTCTACAGGGTTTTCTATATACAGCATCATGTAATCTACAAACGGTGACACTTTTACTTCTTCCCTTCCAATTTAAATGGCTTTTATTTCATTTTCTTTTCTGATTGCTGTAGTTAGGACTTTCAATACTATGTTGAATAAAAATGGCAAGAGTGGGCATCCTTGTGTTGTTCATAATCTTAGAGGAAATGCTTTTAGTTTTTCACCATTGAGTATGATGTTAGCTGTAGTTTTGTCATATATGGCCTTTATTTTGCTAAGGTATCTTTCCTCTATACCTACTTTGTTGAGAGTTTTTATTATAAATGGATGTTGAATTTTGTCAAAAGCTTTTTCTGCATCTATTGAGTGATTATGTGATTTCTATTCTGCATTTTGCTAATGTGCTGAATCACGTTAATTGATCTGCAGATACTCAACCATCTTTGCATCCCTGGAATGAATCCAACTTGATCATGGTGCATAAACCTTTTAATGTATTGTTGAATTCAGTTTGCTAATATGTTGTTGAGGATTTTTACATCTATGTTCATCAGGGATATTGGCCTATAACTTTAAATTTTTTGTGTTGTCTTTGTCTGGTTTTGGTGTCAGGGTAGTGGTGACCTCAGAGAATGAATTTCCCCTGCTTTATCTTTTTGGGATAGTTTGAGAAGGATAAATATTAATTTTATTTTAAATATTTGATAGAATTCACCTGTGAAGCCATCTGGTCCTGGACCTTTGTTTGTTGGGAGTTTTTTGATTACTAATTCAATTTCATTACTGGTAATTGGTCTGTTCAAATTTTCTATTTCTTCCAGATCCAGTCTTGGAAGATTGTATGTTTCTAGGAATCTGTCGATTTCTTCTAGTTTGTCCAATTTGTTAGTGTACACTTTTTCATAGTAATCTCTTATGATATTTTGTGTATCTGTGGTATCAGTTGTAATTTCTTCTCTTTTCTTCGGTTTTTATTTATCTGGGCCCTCTCTCTTCTTTTCTTGATGAGTCTGACTAAAGGTTTATCAATTTTGTTTGTGTTTTCAATGAACCAGTTCTTAATTTCATCCATCTCTTCTCTTGTCTTTTTGGTCTCTATTTCATTTATTTCTGCTCTGATATTTATGATTTTTTTCATTCTACTAACTTTGAGTTTTATTTGTTCTTATTTTCTAGTTCCTCTGGTTGGATTGTTTATTTGAGATTTTTCTTATTTCATAAGGTAGGCTCGTGATGCTTTAACCATCCCTCTTAGAGTTGCCTTTGCTGCATTCCATAGATTTTGGAACATTGTGTTTCCATCTTTATTTGTCTCCAGGTATCTTTTGATTTCCTCTTTGATTTTCTACAGGGACACATTGGTTGCTTAGTAGCATGATGTTCAGACTTGATGTGTTTGTGTTTTTTGCACTTTTTTCCTTTTTGGTGATTTCTTGTTTCATAGCCTTGTGGTTGGAAAAAATGTTTGACATAATTCAGTGTTCTTAAATTTATTGCAACTTATTTTGTGTCCTAACATATCATTTATCCTGGAGAAAGTTCCATGTGCACTTGAAAAGAATGTGTATATTACTGGTTTAGGTGAAATGTCCTGTTTATATCTATTAAGTTCATTTGATCTACTGTGTCATTTAATGCCAATATTTCCTTATTGATTTTCTGTTTGGTTGATCTATTTATTGATAAGTGGGATGTAAAGTCCCCTACTATTATTGTATTACTGTCAATATTTGCTTTATGTATTTAAATGCTCCTTAGTTAATCTTCTAGATTGTATTTTTTCATTAATTTCTGCTCTTATTTTTTTCTTATTTTGAACATTTTTTACTGTTTTTTTTCCCTAACATCTTGAGATGAATACTTAGTTCATTACTTCATAGGCAAACTTTTCTAATATATGCACTTAGTTATATATAAAGTATTACTTTAGTTACATATGAATATTTTTAAATTATTTGTTGATTTTTAGTACCTTTGAATTTTGGTCAGAGTGTGTACTTTGTGTAATATCAACATTTTGAAATATGCCAAGACGTATTTATAACCATTTGTTTACAGTCACTTTTGAAAATCTTCTGATGTGTTTAAAAATTTGTATTCTGTATTTTGGAAGTACATAGTTATCTCTATATCCTTTAGGGCAAGTTTATTAATTGTATTCAATTCTTCTATATTTTTACTGATTTTTTTGTCTGCTTGTTTCAGTTACTAAGAGCTATATGTAGGTATTAAGGCTACCCCCAAAAATTATGGGTTCTGTTTCTTTACACTGTGCTAATAATTTATTTTAAATTTTGAGACTATCTTAATGATGCATACAATTTTTAAATTCTTATATCTGCTGTCATTTTCTAGTGATTCTCTTTATATCTGAAAATGCTTTTTGTCTTTAAAGTCTGCTTTTTCCGATATTAATATAGAAAACCTGCTCTCTTCTTTTTCCATTTGTTTACTTTCAGTATTTTGGATCTTTAGATGTCTCTTAGTGCACATACGTTTTTAAAGTATCATCTATAATTATTTCCTTTTGACTGGAATATATGGCCCATGAGTTTATCAGTAAATGCTGATATATTTGAGTTTAAATGTATCATCTAAATTTGTGCTTTAATTTTTACCTTTTTGTCCTTTTTTAGTTGGATCAGTATTTTTCCACTATTTTATTTATTTTCCCATCAATATGAAAGTAATAAACTCAGATTTAAATCTATTAGAATTACTGTAAGAATTTTAAGAAATTAATCCTTATCAAAATATAATGTTAACATCTTTACACTTTTCTCAATATTTTTTTCTTTTTCTTTTTTCTTTTTTAAAATTTTTATTGGAGTCTAGCTGATTTACAGTGTTGTGTTAGTTTCAGGTGTACAGCAAAGTGAATCAGTTATATGTATATCAATACATATATCCATTTTTTCAGATTATTTTCCACATAGGTCACCACAGAATATTGATTAGAGTTCCCTGTGATATACAGTAGGTTCTTATTAGTTATCTATCTTATATATAGTAGTATGTATACGTCGATCCCAATGTCCCAATTTATAACTTCTCCCGCATGTTTCCCCTTTGGTATCCATAAGTTTGATTTTGAGATCTGTGAGTCTGTTTCTGTTTTATAAATAAGTTCATTGTATCATTTTTAATTAGATTCCACATATAAGGGATATCATATGACATTCGGTTACCAACATCCAGCTCATCCTCACTACAGAGCATCAAAAGGAGCAGCTGTGATATCATCATGATCCTTTTCTGGATGTCCCAAGTATTCTTGTCCCTGAAGCCTGGTTTGACCTGCACAATGATTCTTCTGGAAGCACATTTCAGATGTGCACCAGCTCAGAAATGAGTCAATGTTCTCCCACCATCAGTTAATAAAAATCCTTCTTCTGGCATCCCTGTGGGTCTCACTCTCCACTACCCCACTCCACATAGCTTTCATGCCAGCTGTGTGGACAACCATGGCTTTCCCCAGTGTCTTGAACTTTTCCACCTTCATGCTTTGCTCACGCACTTCCTCAACCTGGGGTGTCCTTTTCCCAACTTCCGTTCCCTGGCTTGAAATCAATCCATCGATCCCAGATCTCAGGTTCCTCCCTGGGCTACTGCTACCTCCAACCGGCTAGATCCCATGATCAGAAGTGCTATTCCAGCAAATGTTCTGCACACCTGACCTTTGGGTCAGATGATCATACTCAATCCAATGCCATTTAGTTTGGAAGACATTTGGCACTTGTATAACACACTCAGGAAGAGGCACTGATCATCTGAGCAAACTGCCAAGATGAGAGAAAAAGAGAGAACACACTTCTCTAATGATCCAGAAGTGACGACTTAGGGACATGTTCCATGAAACACAGCTCTGCACCAAAACTTTAAAAATCTTCTACTGGATGGAAGGATGTGACCACAGAGGGAAAGCCCAGGGAGTTTCTAGCAGTGAGGAAACTGTTCTGTAACCTGATGGTGGGAGTGTTAACACAAAAACCTCTAAATGTGGCAAATTCATGGAACAGAACACCAGGAGAAAGAAAAGTCAACTTTCCTATATGACCTTTTTTTAAATTTTAAGTGTTCCACCAGAGAAATGAACTATGCATTAATAATCAGTCATTACTTTTCCTGAAAATAGCTGTCAAGCAGGGTGGAATTAATGACTTGGTGTGAGTCCAGCTCCAAGGTGATAAACAGCATTGGCTTTGTGTTTGGGAATGAGGGAATGCAGTTGAGGAAAGAGAATATTTTGTGCCAAACAATACTGTACAGTTTGAAACCTTTGGCCTTGGTCTATGTAGCACTAGACTTAATTTACATTTTCCTTTTCCTCAATTTGTTTTCTTTTTCTTTATTCTTTTCTTCATCTATTATCTTCCACCTGGGATCATTTTCCATCATTACTTCTGCCTGAAGTAAATTCTTTATTATTCCTTTAAACGTAGGTCTATTATTAGGTTATAATATTCCCCAGTCATTTTTTGAAAATGTCTTAATTTCACCATAATCTTGAAGAACATTCTTCTGACCATGGAATTCTAGGTTGGAATTCTTTTTTGCATTTAATATACTGAATCTATCATTCAAATTATCATTTACCTGCCTCTTGGTTTCCATTGTTTCTATTAAGAACGTGGGTGCTGGTCTAAGTATTTCCTTTATAGGTAACCTGTCCTTTCTCTCTAGCTGCCTTTGAGATTTGCTCTTTGGTTTTACTCTCTTTCTCTTTTTGAAAAATGATATGCCTATGCCTTGATGTGGATTTAAATATCTATATGTAAAATGATGTGTATATCTTACTTGGAATTCTTGTCATTATTGAATCAGTAGACTGGTTTCATTCCTAAGTTTTCATAATTTCTTAATTTCTATTTTTCTCATATATTGCCACTATGCTATTCTCTTCCACTTCTCTCTCTGGGTTGCCAATTAAATGCATATTAAATGTTCTCACTATATCCTCTATTATCTTACACTCACCTCTGTTCTTTCATCACCACTTTGTCTCTCCATGCTATGTTCTCAATAGGTTCTTCTAGCCTGTGTCTAGCTAATTAGTTCTCTCTTTAATATTCTGTTAATTCTGTTCTTAATTTCAGTCATTATTTTTATATAGAGAGTTTGGGTTTTTTCCCCAAATTTGTCATGTTATTTTACTGGTTTTTACTTCACTCTTGAAATTTTAAGTCTCAAGTTTTATTTTTTGACTTTTATTTCTTGGGACTTAGTAAGCATAGTTGTTTAATGGTCTATGTCTGATACTTCTACTATCTGAATATTTTGAGTGAATGCTTATGTTCTTTCTGTTTGTTCTCACTCTTGGTAACTTGTTTCCTTTCATACCTGGGCATTATTGGCTCTACACTGACATTTTGTATCTTAAGAAGAAAAACAAAAAATGCTTTATAGGCATAATTTGAAGCTTAAAATGTGGTTTCTTTCTTCAGAGTAATTTTTTTGTTTCTTACACAAGGTACTTCAGATCTTCCTCAATACAAGTTCAAGGCTTGAAGTATCCTGAATTACCCATAATGAAGTAATAAACCTGGGATAAGAGTCCATGCAAGGGCTCTGTTATTAACAGTTTACCCTGTCTTTAGGGTGTAGCCTTTCATGTTATTAACTTAAAGCCAGGGATGATTTATCAGAGTGCCCACCCTCGTGAATAACTAGGCTTTCATTTTGAATTACAAACTGCTCAAGGTTGTCAAGTCAGAATTGATTGGAAGACGTCTTCCAAGCAAAACCAACTTTGACTGACAAGAGATGAATTCTTCTTGTTATCTTTTTATACATTACCTTTTCTTTTTTTTTAGCATCTTTATTGGAAAATAATTGCTCTATAATGGTGTGTTAGTTTCTGCTTTATAACAAGCTGAATGAGCTATAAATATACATATATCCCCATATCTCCTCCCTCTTCCGTCTCCCTCCCACTATCCCTTTCCCACCCCTCTAGGTGGTCACAAAGCTCGGAGCTGATCTCCCTGTGCTGTGTGGCTGCGTCCCACTAGCTATCTATTTTACATTTGGTAGTACTTATAAGTCCATGCCACTCTCTCACTTCATCCCAGCTTACATGGCCCCCTCCCCATCTCCTCAAGTCCATTCTCTATGTCTCCGTCTTTAATGCTGTCCTGCCCCTAGGTTCTTCAGAATCATTTTTTTTCTTTTTAGATTCCATATACATGTGTTAGCATATGGTATTTGTATTTCTCTTTCTGACTTACTTCACTCTGTATGACAGAATCTAGGCCCATCCATCTTACTACAAATAACTCAATTTAGTTTCCTTTTATGGTTGAGTAATATTCCATTGTATAAATGTGCCACAACTTTGGGGTTTTTTTTGCTTAAAATAATCATTTTTATTTTGTTAAAGCATCCCTAATTAACACCCGAAATAAGAGCATCCAAAATACCTTTTTTTCATTTCTCCACTAGAATTCATTTATGTATTCATAGTCATTATTTTTCTAAAAAATAAGTGATTCCCTATCTTTTTAGTTGACAGGTTAATTAAATGGAGAAATTTGAGTACTGTTTCAGCACTCTGGGTGGAATTGGTTCACATTTGTGTTCATTATTCGTTTCTTCCTACCTTTTACCACTGTGCTGTTAGAACACAGTACTAGCTCCTGTTTTGTCATGTCTGCCTCTTTCCAGCTAAGTTCATGTTGTCTATTTTTTTTTCACACACACATACACACACACACACACACACACACACACTGTATTTTATTTTTACAAGAGATAAATAAACCAACACCAAGCATTGTAAATGGATGACCACAACAAAAGCAACAATGGTTGCAATTACCAAACATGAAACACACTCATACTATGTCATAATATTGACATTCAGTCCAGTAATCCTCCACTGTAACAGATCCTTTACTTTGCAGTGAAAATTGATTTGTATATTTTTTGCCTCTGAGTCCTTGTGGGATTTTGCTTTTATTTTACTCAAACAGAAAGTCACAAAAATTATAATCAGCCTCATCAGTTCATTCAGTCCCATGTAATTAATTTTTTTATCTTGATCTTTTGTTAACACTTTTATGAATTCATCAGTTTTCCATTAGGGTTCTGAAAATGCTTATTCATTCAGTTAAGCAGTATAGTCAGTTACCAGAAACCTGTACTTGTCAGAGTCTTTTCCATGAGTTCCTTGAAGATGAAACACTTTTATAGGAACATTTTTGCAAAAGCATCAGAGTACACCCAGAACTGTCTGTAAATGACAAAAAACTTAAAAATGACCACGGTTAAAGATGTGATAAAAGTTCATAATAATGCAATTGACAAGGAAATTTAGTTATTTCTGAGATATACATTTTAAGGTAATAACTAGAATTATGACTAATAACATTATACCAGAACATATAAGATCTTTAGAAATTTCATATAATGTCTGAAACATTTATATTAACATATTTCCATACAAATAACCCAAAGAAAGTTTAGTATTAGTTGTTTTTGTTTGTTTGTTGTTTTATACAGCAGGTTCTTATTAGTCATCAATTTTATCCACATCAGTGTATACATGTCAATCCCAATCGCCCAATTCAGCACACCACCATCCCCACCCCACCATGGTTTTCCCCCCTTGGTGTCCACACGTTTGTTCTCTACATCTGTGTCTCAACTTCTGCCCTGCAAACCAGTTCAACTGAACCATTTTTCTAGGTTCCACATACATGCATTAATATACAATATTTGTTTTTCCCTTTCTGACTTACTTCACTCTGTATGACATTCTTTAGATGCATCCAAACCTTAACAAATGACTCAATTTCGTTCCCTTTTATGGCCGAGTAATATTCCATTGTATATATGTACCATATCTTTGTTATCCATTTGTCTGTCGATGGGCATTTAGGTTGCTTCCATGACCTGGCTATCGTAAATAGTGCTGTAATGAACATTGGGGTGCATATGTCTTTTTGAATTATGGTTTTCTCTGGGTATATGCCCAGTAGTGGGATTGCTGGATCATATGGTAATTCTATTTTTAGTTTTTTAAGGAACCTCCATACTGTTCTCCATAGTGGGTGAATCAATATACATTCCCACCAACAGTGCAAGAGGGTTCCCTTTTCTCCACACCCTATCCAGCATTCGTTGTTTGTACATTTTCTGATGATGCCCATTCTAACTGGTGTGAGGTGATACCGCATTGTAGTTTTGATTTGCATTTCTCTAATAATTAGTGATGTTGAACAGCTTTTCATGTGCTTCTTGGCCATCTGTATGTTTTCTTTGGAGAAATGTCTATTTAGGTCTTCTGCCCTTTTTTTGATTAGGTTTTTTGTTTCTTTAATATTGAGCTGCATGAGCTGTTTATATATTTCAGAGATTAACCCTTTGTCTGTTGATTCATTTGCAAATGTTTTCTCCCATTCTGAGGGTTGCCTTTTTGTCTTGTTTATGGTTTCCTTTGCTGTGCAAAAGCTTTGAAGTTTCATTAGGTCCCATTTGTTTATTTTTGTTTTTATTTCCATTACTCTAGAAGGTGGATCAAAAAAGATCTTGCTGTAATTTATGTCAAATAGTGTTCTTCCTATGTTTTCCTCTAAGAGTATTATAGTGTCCGGTCTTACAATTAGGTCTCGAATCCATTTTCAGTTTATCTGATCGTAGAGGAAATGCTTTCAGATTTTCACCATTGAGAATGATGTTTGCTGTGGGTTTGTCATATATGGCCTTTATTATGTTGAGGTAGTTTCCCTCTATGCCCACTTTCTGGAGAGTTTTTATCATAAATGGGTGCTGAATTTTGTCAAAAGCTTTTTTTACATCTATTGAGATGATCATATGGTTTTTATTATTCAGTTTGTTAATATAGTATATCACATTGATTGATTTGCATATATTGAAAAATCCTTGCATCCCTGGGATAAATCCCACTTGATCATGGTGTATGATCTTTTTAATGT
The DNA here is from genome assembly GCF_026419965.1 of Kogia breviceps. Taxonomy (NCBI): domain Eukaryota; kingdom Metazoa; phylum Chordata; class Mammalia; order Artiodactyla; family Physeteridae; genus Kogia; species Kogia breviceps. Next base: position 35,034,951 of record NC_081321.1, read on the forward strand.
ATTGTTGGATTCTATATGCTAGTATTTTGTTCAGGATTTTTACATCTATATTCATCAGTGATATTGGTCTGTAATTTTCTTTTTTTGTAGTATCTTTGTCTGGTCTTGGTATCACGGTGATGGTGGCTTCATAGAATGAGTTTGGGAGTGTTTCTTCCTCTGCAATTTTTTGGAAGAGTTTGAGAAGGATGAGTGCTAACTCTTCTCTAAATGTTTGATAGAATTCACCCGTGAAGCCATCTGGTCCTGGAGTTTTCTTTCTTGGAAGATTTTTAGACACAGTTTCAATTTCATTACTTGTGATTGGTCTGCTCATGTTTTCTATTTCTTCCTGGTTCAGTCTTGGAAGGTTATACCTTTCTAAGAATTTGTCCATTTCTTTCAGGTTGTCCATTTTATTGGCATAGATTTGCTTGTAGTAGTCTCTTAGGATGCTTTGTATTTCTGCAGTGTCTGTTGTAACTTCTCCTTTTTCATTTCTAATTTTATTGATTTGAGTCCTCTCCCTCTTGATGAGTCTGGCTAATGGTTTATCAATTCTGTTTATCTTCTCAAAGAACCAGCTTTTAGTTTTATTGATCTTTGCTATTGTTTTCTTTGTTTCTATTTCATTTATGTCTGATCTTTATGATTTTATTACTTCTAACTTTGGGGTTTTTTTGTTCTTCTTTCCCTACTGCCTTTAGGTGTAAGGTTAGATAGTTTACTTGAGTTTTTTTTTTGTTTGTTTTTTGAGGTAGGCTTGTATAGCTATATACTTCCCTCTTAGAACTGCTTTTGCTGAATCCCATAGGTTTTGGATCATCATGTTTTCATTGTCATTTTTCTCTAGGTATTTTTTTATTTCCTCTTTGATTTCTTCAGTGATCTCTTGGTTATTTAGTAATGTATTGTTTAGCCTCCATGTCTTTGTGTTATTTACGTTTTTTTCCCTGTAATTCATTTCTAATCTCATAGCGTTGTGGTCAGTAAAGATGCTTGATATGATTTCAATTTTCTTAAATTTACTGAGGCTTGATTTGTGACCCAAGATGTGATCTATCCTAGAGAATGTTCTGTGCGCACTTGAGAAGAAAATGTAATCTGCTGTTTTTCGACGGAATGTCCTATAAATATCAATTAAATCAATCTGGTCTACTGTGTCATTTAAAGCTTCTGTTTCCTTATTTATTTTCATTTTGGATGATGTGTCCATTGGTGTACATGAGATGTTAAAGTCCCCCACTATTATTGTGTTACTGTCAATTTCCTCTTTTATAGCTGTTAGCAGTTGCCTTATGTATTGAGGTGCTCCTATGTTGGGTGCATATATATTTATAATTGTTATAACTTCATCTTGGATTGATCCTTTGATCATTATGTAATCTCCTCCCTTGTCTCTTGTAACATTCTTTATTTTAAAGTCTATTTTATCTGATATGAGTATAGCTACTCCAGGTTTTTTTTGATTTCCATTTTCATGGGATATCTTTTTGCGTCCCCTCACTTTCAGTCTGTATGTGTCCCTAGGTCTGAAGTGGGTATCTTGTAGACAGCATATATAGGGGTCTTGTTTTTGTATCCATTCAGCAAGCCTGTGTCTTTTGGTTAGAGCATTTAATCCATTTATGTTTAAGGTAATTATCGATTTGTATGTTCCTGTGACTGTTTTCTTAATTGTTTTGGGTTTGTTTTTGTAGGTCCTTTTCTTCTTTTGTGTTTCCCACTTAGAGAAGTTCTTTTAGCATTTGTTGTAGAGCTGTTTGATACTGCTGAATTCTCTTCGCTTTTGCTTGTCTGTAAAGCTTTTGATTTCTCCATTGAATCTGAATGAGCTCATTGCCAGGTAGAGTAAGCTTGGCTGTAGGTTCTTGCCTTTCATCACTTTAAGTATATCATGCCACTCCCTCCTGGCTTGTAGAGTTTCTGCTGAGAAACCGGCTGTTAACGTTATGGGAGTTCCCCTGTATGTTATTTGTCATTTTTCCCTTGCTGCTTTCAATAATTTTTCTTTGTCTTTAATTTTTACCAATTTAATTATTGTGTGTCTCAGCACGTTCTTCCTTCAGTTTATCCTGTATGGGACTCTCTGTGCTTCCTGGACTTGGGTGGCTATTTCCTTTCCTATGTTAGGGAAGTTTTCAACTATAATCTCTTCAACCATTTTCTCGGGTCCTCTCTCTCTCTCTGTTCTCCTTCTGGGACCCCTATAATGCAAATGTTGTTGGATTTAATGTTGTCCCAGAGGTCTCTTAGGCTGTCTTCATTTCTTTTCATTCTTTTTTCTTTATTCTGTTCCACAGCAGTGAATTCCACCATTGTGTCTTCCAGGTCACTTATCCGTTTTTCTGCCTCAGTTATTCTGCTGTTGATTCCTTCTAGTGTAATTTTCATTTCAGTTATTGTATTTTTCATCTCTGTTTGTTTGTTCTTTAATTCTTCTAGATCTTTGTTAAACATTTCTTTCATTTTCTCGATATTTGCCTCCATTCTTTTTCTGAGCTCCTGGATCATCTTCACTATCATTATTCTGCATTCTTTTTCTGGAAGGTTGCCTATCTCCACTTCATTCAGTTGTTTTTCTGGGGTTTTAACTTGTTCCTTCATCTGGTACATAGCCCTCTGCCTTTTCATCCTGTCTATCTTTCTGTGAATGTGGTTTTTGTTCTACAGGCTGCAAACTCTAGTATTTCCTTGCCACAATTTCTTTATCCATTCATCCATTGATGGGCACTTAGGTTGCTTCCATATCCTGGCTATTGTAAATAGAGCTGCAGTGAACATTGTGGTACATGACTCTTTTTGAATTATGGTTTTCTCAGGGTATATGCCCAGTAGCGGGATTGCTGGGTCTTATGGTAGTTCTATTTTTAGTGTTTTAAGGAACCTCCATACTATTCTCCATAGTGGCTGTATCAATTTACATTTCCACCAAGAGTGCAAGAGGGTTCTCTTTTCTTCACACCCTCTCCATCATTTATTGTTTGTAGATTTTTTGATGATGGCCATTCTGACTGGTGTGAGGTGATACCTCATTGTAGTTTTGATTTGCATTTCTCTAATGATTAGTGATTTGAGCATCCTTTCATGTGTTTGTTTGCAATCTGTATATACTTTCTTCTTTGGATAAATGTCTATTAAGGTCTTCTGCCCATTTTGGATTGGATTGTTTATTTTTTTTATATTGAGTTGCATAAGCTGCTTGTAAATTTTGAAAGCTAATCCTTTGTCGGTTTCTTCATTTGTAAGTATTTTCTCCCATTCTGAGGGTTGTCTTTTCATCTTCTTTATGGTTTTCCTTGCTGTGCAAAAGATTTTAAGTATCATTAGGTCCCATTTGTTTTTGTTTTTATTTCCATTTCTCTAGGAGGTGGGTCAAAAAAGATCTTGCTTTGATTTATGGCATAGAGTGTTCTGCCAATGTTTTTCTCTAAGAGCCTTATACTATCTGGCCTTATATTTAGGTCTTTAATCCATTTTGAGTTTAATTTTTGTGTATGGTGTTAGCAAGTGTTCTAATTTCATTCTTTTCCATGTAGCTGTCCTGTTTTACCAGCACCACTTATTGAAGAGGCTGTCTTTTCTCCATTGTATATTCTTGCCTGCTTTATCAAAAATAAGGTGACCCTATGTGCGTGGGTTTACCTCTGGGCTTTCTATCCTGTTCCATTGATCTGTATTTCTGGTTTTGTGACAGTACCATATTGTCTTGATTACTGTAGCTTTCTAGTATCATCGGAAGTCAGGGGGCCTGATTCCTCCTGCTCTGTTTTTCTTTCTCAAGATTGCTTTGGCTATGGGGGGGTCTTTTGTGTTTCTATATTAATTGTGAAATTTTTTGTTCTAGTTGTGTGAAAAATCACATTGGTAGTTTGATAGGGATTGCATTGAATCTGTAGATTGCTTTGGGTAGTATAGGCATTTTCACAATGTTGATTCTTCCAATCCAAGAATATGGTATATCTCTCCATCTGTTTGTATCATCTTTAATTTCTTTCATCAGTGTCTTATAGTTTTCTGTATACAGGTCTTTTGTTTCCTTAGGTAGGTTTATTCCTAGGTATTTGATTCTTTTTGTTGCATTGGTAAATGGCAGTGTTTCCTTAATTTCTCTTTCAGATTTTTCATCATTAGTGTATAGGAATGCAAGAGATTTGTTTGCATTAATTTTGTATCCTGCTACCTTAGCAAATTCGTTGATTAGCTCTAGTATTTTTCTGGTATCATCTTTAGGATGTTCTATGCATAGTATCATGTCATCTGCAAACAGTGACAGCTTTACTTTTTTTCCAATTTGGATTCCTTTTATTTCTTTTTCTTCTCTGTTTGCTGTGGCTAAAACTTTCATAACTATGTTGAATAATAGTGGTGAGAGTGAACATCCTTGTCTTGTTCCTTATCTTAGTGGAAATGATTTCAGTTTTTCACCATTGAGAATGATGTTGGCTGTGGGTTTGTGATATACGACCTTTATTATGTTAAGTTCCCTCTATGCCTACTTTCTGGAGGGTTTTTATCAAACATGGGTGTTGAATTTTGTCAAAAGCTTTTTCTGCATCTATTGAGGTGGTCATATGTTTTTTCTCCTTCAATTTGTTAATATGGTATATCACAATGATTTTTTTGCATATATTGGAGAATCCTTGCATTCCTGGGACAAAGCCCACTTGATCATGGTGTATCATCCATTTCATGTGCTGTTGGAGTCTGTTTGTTAGTATTTTGTTGAGGATTTTTTAATCTATGTTCATCAGTGATATTGGCCTGTAGTTTTCTTTCTTTGTTACATCTTTGTCTGGTTTTTGTGTCAGGGTGATGGTGGCCTTATAGATTGAGTTTGGGAGTGTTCCTCCCTCTGCTATATTTTGGAAGAGTTTGAGAAAGATAGGTGTTAGCTCTTTTCTAAATAATTGATAGTATTCGCCTGTGAAGACTTCTGTTCCTGCGTTTTTTATTGTTGGAAGATTTTTAATCACAGTCTCAATTTCAGTGCTTGTGACTGGTCTGTTTATACTTTCTATTTCTTCCTGGTTCAGTCTCAGAATATTGTGCTTTTCTACTAATTTGTACATTTCTTCCAGGTTGTGCGTTTCATTGGCATATAGTTTCTTGTAGTAATCACTCATGATCCTTTGTATTTCTGCAGGGTCAGTTGTTACTTCTCCTTTTACATGTCTAATTCTATTGATTTGAATATTTTCCCTTCTTTTCTTGATGAGTCTGGCTAATGATTTATCAATTTTGTTTCTTTTCTCAAAGAATCAGCTTTTAGTTTTATTGATCTTAGGTATCATTTCCTTCAGTTCTGTTTCATCTATTTCTGCTCTGCTCTTTATGATTTCTTTCCTTCTGCTAACTTTGGGGTTTTTTTGTTCTTCTTTCTCTAATTGTTTTACATGTAAAGTTAGGTTGTTTATTTGAGATGTTTCTTGTTTCTTCAGGTAGGATTGTATTGCTATATACTTCCATCTTAGAACTGCTTTTGCTACTTCTCATAGGTTTTGTGTAATCGTCTTTTCATTGTCATTTGTTTCTAGGTACTTTTTAATTTCCTCTTTGATTTCTTCAGTGATCTCTTGGTTATTTTGTAATGTATTGTTTGGCCTCCATGTGTTTGTATTTTTTACAGACATATTCCTGTAATTGATATTTAGTCCTATAGCATTGTTGTCAGAAAAGATACTTGATCTGATTTCAATTTTGTTAAATTTACCAATGCTTGATTTGTGACCCAAGATATGATCTATCCTGGAGAATATTCCATAAGCACTTGAGAAGAAAGTGTATTCTGTTGTTTTTGGATGAAATGTTCTATAAATATCAATTAACTACATCTTGTTTAATACATCATTTAAAGCTTTGCTTCCTTATTTATTTTCATTTTGGGTGATCTTTCCATTGGTGAAAGTGGTGTGTAGAAGTCCCCTACTATTACTGTGTTACTGTCGATTTCCCCTTTTATGGCTGTTAGCATTTGCCTTATGTATTGAGGTGCTCCTATGTTGGGTGCACAAATATTTACAATTGTTATATCTTCTTCTTGGATTGATCCCTTTATCATTATGTAGTGTCTTTCTTTGTCTCTTGTAACATTCTTTATTTTCAAGTATTTTGTCTGATATGAGAATTGCTACTCCAGCTTTCTTTTGATTTCCATTTGCATGGAATATCGTTTTCTATCCCCTCATTTTCAGTCTGTATGTGTCCTTAGGTCTGAAGTGGTTTTCTTGTAGACAGCATATATACAGGTCTTGTTTTTGTATCCATTCAGCAGTCTATGTCTTTTAGTTGGAGAATTTAACCCATTTACATTTAAGGTAATTATCGATATGTATGTTCCTATTTCCATTTTCTTAATTGTTTTGTGTTTGTTATTGTAGGTCTTTTCCTTCTCTTGTGTTTCCTGCCTAGAGTATTTCCTTTAGCCTTTGTTGTAAATCTGGTTTGGTGGTGCGAATTCTCTTAGCTTTTGCTTGTCTCTAAAGGTTTTACTTTCCCCTTCAAATCTGAATGAGATCCTTGCTAGGTAGAGTAATCTTGGTTGTAGTTTTTTTCCTTTCATCACTTTAAATATGTCCTGCCACTCCCTTCTGGCTTGTAGAGTTTCTGCTGAAAGATCAGCTGTTAACTTTATGGAGATATACTTGTATGTTATTTGTTGTTTTTCCCTTGCTGCTTTTAATATTTTTTCTTTGTGTTCAGTTTTTGTTAGTTTGAATAATATGTGTCTTGGTGTGTTTCTCCTTGGATTTATCCTATATGGAACTCTCTGTGCTTCCTGGACTTGACTATTTCCTTTCCCATATTAAGGAAGTTTTCAAGTATAATCTCTTCAAATATTTTCTCAGTCCCTTTCTTTTTTCTTTTTTTTTTTTTTGTGTGGTACGCGGGCCTCTCACCACTGTGGCCTCTCCCGTTGTGGAGCACAGGCTCCAGACGCACAGGCTCAGCGGCCATGGCTCACAGGCCCAGCCGCCCCGCGGCATGTGGGATCCTTCCGGACCAGGGCATGAACCTGCATCTCCTGCATCGGCAGGCGGACTCTCAACCACTGCGCCACCAGGGAAGACCATCAGTCCCTTTCTTTTTCTCTTCTTCTTCTGGGACCTCTGTAATTTGAATGTTGGTGTGTTTAGTGTTGTCCCCGTGGTCTCTAAAACTGTCCTCAGTTCTTTTCATTCTTTTTTTCTTTATTCTGCTCTGCAGTTATTTCCACTATTTTATCTTCCAGGTCTGTTCTTCTATCTGTTCTTCTCCCTCAGTTATTCTGCTACTTATTCCTTCTAGGGAATTTTAAATTTCATTTATTGTGTTGTTCATCATTGTTTGTTTGCTGTTTAGTTCTTCCAGGTCCTTGTTAAACGTTTCTTGTATTTTCTCCATTCTATTTCCAAGATTTTGGATCATCTTTACTATCATTACTATGAATTCCTTTTCAGGTAGACTGCCTATTTCCTCTTCATTTATTAGGTCTGGTGGTTTTTTACCTTGTTCCTTCATCTGCTGTGTGTTTCTCTGTCCTCTCATTTTGCTTCACTTACTGTGTTTAGGGTTTCCTTTTTGCAGGCTGTAGGTTAGTAGTTCCTGTTGTTTTTGCTGTCTGCCCCTAGTGCCTAAGGTTGTTTCACTGGGTTTTTGTCGGCTTCCTGGTTGAGGGGACTGGTGTCTGTGTCCTGTTGGATGAAGCTGGATCTTGTCTTTCTGGTGGGCAGGACCATATCCAGTGGTATGTTTTGGAGTGTTTGGGACCTTATTATGATTTTAGGCATCCTCTGTGCTAATGGGTGGTGTTGTGTTCTTGTCTTGCTAGTTGTTTGGCATAAGATGTCCAGCATTGTAGCTTGCTGCTCCTTGACTGGAGCTTGGTGTTAGCATTGAGATGGAGATCTCTGGGAGAGCTTTTGCCATTTGATATTACGTGGAGCCAGGAGGTCTCTGGTGGACCAGTGTCCTGAACTCGGCTCTCCCACCTTGGAGGCTCAGGCCTGACACCTGGCCAGATCACCAAGACCCTGTCTGCCACACAGCTCTGAAGAAAAGGGAGTAAAAAAGAAAGATAGGAAGAAAAAAATAAAATAAAGTTATTGAAATTAAAATGTATTATTAAAACTAAAAAACTTTAAAAGTTAATAAAGAAAGAAAGAAAGAAGAGAGCAACAAAACCAAAAAGCAAATCCACCAATTATAACAAGTGCTATAAACTATAATAAAAAAAGAAAAATGGACAGACAGAACCCTAGAACAAATGGTTAAAGCAAAGCTATACAGACAAAATCACACAAAGAAGCATACACATACACACTCACAAAAAGAGAAAAAGGAAAAAAATATATATATATGTAATAAGAAGAAAAAAGAAGGAAGAGAGCAACCAAATGAATAAAGAAATCTACCTATGATAATAAACTATAAATATTAAACTAAGATAAACATAAAACCAGAAACAAATTTGATCAGAAAGGAAACCGCTAGTCTACAGTTGCTCCTAATGTCCACCACCGCAATTTTGGGATGATTCGTTGTCTATTCAGGTATTCCACAGATGCAGGGTACATCAAGTTGATTGTGGAGATTTAATCCGCTGCTCCTGAGGCTGCTGGGAGATATTTCCCTTTCTCTTTGATCGCACAGCTCCTGGGGTTCAGCTTTGACTTGGCCCTGCCTCTGCGTGTAGGTTGCCTGAGGGCGTCTGTTCTTCACTCAGATAGGACGGGCTTAAAGTAGCAGCTGATTAGGGGGCTCTGGCTCGTTCAGGCCGTGGAGAGGGAGGGGCATGGAATGCGGGGCGAGCCTGCGGCGACAGACACCAGTATGATGTTGCAAGAGCCTGAGGCACGCCATGTGTTCTCCCGGGGAAGTTGTCCCTGGATCACGGGACCCTCTCAGTGGCAGGCTGCACAGGCTCCCAGGAGGGGAGGTGTGGAGACTGACCTGTGCTCGCACACAGGCTTCTTGGTGGCTGCAACAGCAGCCTTAGCATCTCATGCTCGTCTCTTGTGTCTGCACTGATAGCCACGGCTCGCGCCCATCTCTGGAGCTCATTTAGGCAGTGCTCTGAATCTCCTATCCTCGCACACCCTGAAACAATGGTCTCTTGCCTCTTCGGCAGCTCCAGACTTCTCCTGGACTCCCTCCCGGCTAGCCGTGGTGCACTAACCCCTGCAGGCTGTGTTCACGCCACCAACCCCAGTCCTCTCTGAGACCCGACCGAAGCCCGAGCCTCAGCTCCCAGACCCCGCCCGCCCCGGCGGGTGAGCAGACAAGCCTCTCGGGCTGGTGAGTGCCGGTCTGCACCGATCCTCTGTGCGGGAATCTCTCCGCTTTGCCCTCTGCACCCCTGTGGCTGCACTCTCCTCCGTGGCTCCGAAGCTTCCCCGCTCCGCCACCCGCAGTCTCCGCCCGCGAAGGGGCTTCTAGTGTGTGAAAACCTTTCCTCCTTCACATCTCCCTCCCACTGGTGCAGGTCCCATCCCTATTCTTTTGTCTCTGCTTTTTCTCTTTTCTTTCACCCTACCCAGGTACGTGGGGAGTTTCTTGCCTTTTGGGAGGTCTGAGGTCTTCTGCCAGCATTCAGTAGGTATTCTGTAGGAGTTGTTCTGCATGTGTACTTCTGATGTATTTGTGAGTAGGAAGGTGATCTCCACATCTTACTCTTCTGCCATCTTGAAGGTCTCCTCCATCTGTTAGCTTTTGATAAAAAATCGTCCCTTGGTATCTACAGGGGATTGATTCCAGAATCTACATTACCTTTTTAATGCTGGCATTATCAGATTTAGATCAGATTAGAACTAATGTCTTCACAGAATATACAGAAATAGTTCTCTAGGTTAATATCTTGTATGATTTAAGGCCAGGATCAATTAATTAGAAGGCTATGCCTGAGAAACCCTGGAGGCGACTCTATTTGTTATTACAATCTTAAGAGTTTACATATTTCTCAGGTTAAAAAAATCAGATCAAATACTAAGTATGAATGAATTCAATCCATTTATTGTTTAAATTTAATTATTTAAGGAAAAAATTGGGAGGGGAAACTAAGAAAGTACTACTGAGATCTCTGGATGGGATAGTTAAAAGAGCTAAAAGGAGCACTTTTGGTGGACATTAGAATGATTATTAGGAAAAAAATTAGTAGGATCAGGAAAACAGGAGTCTCTATAATCTCAATTTAGCTTGCATTTTTAGATGGAAATGACCATTTAAAAGAAATGTATTACAGGTACAGTGGTACATAGCATTCCTATAACTTCATATGTGCAGGGTCAAAACAATTATTAATGCATCATTTTGTAGAAACTGCTTTCACTCATTCTATATTAGGCTAGAGGTTTAAATTTTTTAATTTGACCACAGACTGTAGCATAACAAAGAGGTGAATAAATATGAAAATTATGAGGTTAGTTTCTCAAGCTGAACCACATTATGTTAAAATTAATTAGTTATATTTTATCTTGAATGACCCATGTATGAAGGTAGAAATTTTACTCTGTTGGTAGGGTAATGTACACTTCACCATTTTAAGTCTGTTTGTAAAAGAATATGAAGAAACGTTTAGCTTTCTCTCTTGAGTTAGAACTAAATAATAAGGTATTCTGGGTTTTAGCTTTCTGTTTCTGAGTACAAGATTTATGTTTTCTTACTATAAATACATTTACCACATGAAGGAGAGTTAGAAGTTGGCAGAATAAGTTATTAATGTATCCACAATGTTTATTCTCCTTTTAAAGAAGACAGTGTGCTTTTGCCTTCAAAAATCTGCTTCAGCTTCTTTATTTTTTCCAGTTTCTGTAACTTAGTTTGCTGCACATCATGTTTTAAAAAGCCAATTCAGATAAGATGTTTAGTGTCATCATTTAGACATGCCTTTTTCTCCTGCTACAAGGAATTTAAATGACAGCAATATATTTTGAACAATTCCTGAAAACACACTTTTTCTTTTAATTTATACACAAACTCAATTAGGTTCAGGTCAGTAAGTAGGAAGGCATTTATAGAATCAATCATTTTGGGTTAAGGAATAGACACCCTGAAAGCTTATTAATTAATGGAATGGAAATAATGCCTGGAACCTCTCTAAACAGAAACAGTCTCAATGGAGCAATTAAATATGTATGAAGAATGTTTGCTGAGAAGTTCAAACACATCAACATGGGGTTTATATTTTTGGTTTAATTTATTCAGCACCTTCCAGTGAGCTGATGCTTAATGGTCTAAAGACATTTCTGGGACCTGTGTACACTGCATCCTGCACAGAGCTTTGACTGACAATCACTCAAAAACCATGGTTATTTTTAATAATCTCAAGAAGTGCAGGAGAGGAGGGAGAATAGGAGTTTGGGATTAGCATTCAGGTACCCAGCACTACCTTGTGAATAAATTTGGCACTGTTAAGCCTATGCCAGACAGTCTTCAACCCATTTAATTGAAAGTACCAGCATTATCAAACCTCCTGTTTCTGCTCACAGCAGTGGCATTTAGGCCTTCAAATTACAGTTACTTATGTTATTGCTGTAATCTGCATCTTCAGATCATTACTTTTCCCTCTCACAAAGAGAAGTCTGTGTGGTAGTGACTAGCTGCACTTTATGCCATTCGTGAATAATGGAGCTATTGTAATATTACTGATTAAATCAACTATAAAAAAAATTTTGTGCAAAAAAATGCAACAGAGTGATAAGGCAATATTTTCTTCTATGCGCTAGTTTTTTTTTAAATTACAAAGAGCATGAAGATATTTAATAGAGCAAGGTTGTTTTGTTTGTTTTTCTGGGGGTTTATATTCAGATGTATGTGGGGCACTACTAATGATCTCCAACTGGACAATGGTGTTCATTATTCTAGGCTGAAGTCTGCAGTAAATGAAATTATCAAACAACTAGAATCTGTATAACGGGCAGAATATCCCAAAAAGGTCAGGGTTTTGAGAGGGCTCTCAGAGGAATGATCGCTCTGGTAGATGTCCCTACCCTTTCCCTGTTACATATAATGTCATCCTGGGAAACTGGCATTACAGGGATGAGAGCCATGCAGCAGAGTGAGTGACAGCTCTGAGGGATGCACCACAAAGCCCAGGCATTCATCTTTGAAATAGATTTACAACATTATTAAAGGAAAAGGCTGAAGCATCACCATAATTTAACTGGATATAAAATGAAAACAGGCCTTCTAAAATGGAAACCTGAAATCCCAGGGAAGCATTTAAAAGGTGGTTACTGATAGATGTGTCATGGCCAATTTATGAGCTGTGAAAACTCCCTGCTTTCAAAGCTTCTTTTAGGACCCCGACATTTAGAGTGCATAGGCCATTGGTTGGATGCTTTTCTTACCCTGAGGAAATCCTAAAGGTGCTTATAAGATAATTGATTCAGCTCCCCTGAGACCTGGCATTTAATGGTCTGTGATGGCAACATACAGCCAAGTGTAGTTTGACCACTGTCCCAGATCACCGAGGAAGTGTTTCACAGCTCCTTCACACATATGTAAGGTAGTTTTTAAAGATGGTGTAATTAACTTATAATCTTGGCTGCTGAATATTTAGAAATATTGAATAATCTTATTAGTTGACACTGAATCTACCAGCAGTCCTAACTAATCTTTTCATTAGTGACTCTTGTACCCTAGGTGGTTAAAGAAAATGATGTTAAAGTCCTTCACCTGTAGGTAAGTCAAGCACGCATTTCTGAGGTCACAGACTAGTAGATAACAAAGTAAAACAGGCAGCACTAGCTTCTGAAAATGCTGATTGGGCTGGATCACTTTCAGAAACCTCTCCTCTCTAAGTGGTAAGAACCCAGCCAGAGATCATCACCACCCCACCCTCACTGCCCCCTGCCTCCAGGTTCATTACTAACAAAAAGATAGCTTCTTACCATAGCGTTCAAGGCTTTACGTCATCTGGTCCACCCCCATTTGCTGTTTCCATCCTTTGACTTCCTGTACATCAGCTTACCTGCCATCTACTCACAAGCCCACAAGCTCTCCATGTGCATCTTTGGGGAGATATGGACCATGCTCCACCCTTGCCTAGAAGACCTTCCTCCTTTTTCCACTTATTTAACTTTATCCATATCCCAAGATTCAGCTTAAATGCCATTTTTTATGGAGTCCTCCTCCATCTCTATTACATATTCAGGGCTCCTTCTCTTCATTTTTACATCCCTTGGTTCATCCTTACATTATAGAATTGCTTCCTAGTATTTGAGTCGGGTGTTGACACGGGCTTGATTTACACTGGGATGGAATGCCTTTCTCAGCTGAGCGACCTGGAACACCTCATTTAACCTTCTGAGCCTCAGTGTTTCCACAGGGTTGTGGAAAGCACCTAATGGTGTTTGATGCAGAGTAAGCATTAAAGGCATTTAAGGAACGTCAGACCCACCTACCCCTGTCCAGGAAAGAACAATACTTATTGTTCTCCAGCAAAATGAGAACAATAAAGGTTATCAACTAGTTGTTGTTGTTGTTGTTATAGTAAATACTTAGCAAAGAGAAGAAGACAAAAACAATGATTAAGAAAGAAGAGAAAGAGAAAAAAGACACAGAGAGAAAGATAAGAAAAAATGCAATCCTCTCTATATTGAGCCTCTAATTTTAAAAAAATCAATGCTTGAAACACAAATGTCTAAGAACCAATGCATTTTTGATCTATGGTTTTAAATGGTATGTCTAAGATTACCTTCCTACTTCTGAGAAAAGTTACCCATCAAAACACAGGAAATAAATTAATGAGAATTTTTTTAAAATTATTTTTTATTGAGATAATTATGGCATGTAATATTGTGTAAGTTCAAAGTGTACCATGTGTTGGTTTGATACATTTGTATATTTCAATATGGTTACTTTTTCAAATTGGTAACCGAACATTAATGAATAGGGTGAGTATCTGTGAGTTGGGGAGGACATATTTGACTTGATTTATTATATTTTTTAATTATACAATTAAAAATTAAAGCATTCTGAATTTGGCCCCGGAATCAAAAAGCAGATTAAAGTATTAGGGTAGACATTGCTGAAGTTTTCACCATATTTGGAAAGGATATTCAGGAGGATCAACTTAAAATGTGGACTCCTATGGTTTATGCATAACCCAGTCTGCCCGAAGGAGGCACCTTAAGGCAAGAAGCAGCCATCCACTCAACACACTGAAGCTAGAAAACTGGAGCATAACCACATCAAGAGATGGAGAAAAGGCTGGAAATGGGGAATTAACCAGGTGCTGTTGTAAACGCTATGCTAAGAATGCTGTAATTATTTTCTCCTACAAATAATGAGGCAGGAGGTGGTGAAGGTGGGATGACAGTAGACCTACATGAACTTCCCCAAATTGAAAGCCACAAGGGCAGAATTGCTGAATTTCAAGTGTTGGTTGTAAGGAGCTCCTTTTCCCAAAGACAAATCTAAGTAATGGACTCCAGGAGATTAGAAACTGGATTGTTTGATGGCTTGATTGATTCAGCTGGTGAGGTGCTTTATATGCTGACTTCATGCCATTCTCACAGCATCTGTATGAGGCTGACATTGTTACCCACACTTCACACTTAGACCATTTGGGCAGAGAGAGATTAGGTAATTTGTTTAAGGCCACACACTAGTAAGTGGAAGAGCCACACACATCCACTGTGACTTCAGAATGTGCATAAAAGCCACGATGCTATACTGACACCCCCACACACCCTGACAACACACACAAACACACACGGACCCAATCGAAGGCAAACATTACAAAAAGATGAAGAAAGGTCTTGTTGTCAGTAGAGAAGCTTAGAAAATGATCTTTTGGGGAAAAAATTGCTTGATCCTCATTTCTTTCCCTTTACCCCATTTGACAAAAAAAAAAAACCAGACTAAACAACAATTCAAGCAAAGTAATAATAACCACTATGAAACAAAAAATAAAAAGAAATACTGATTAGAATGGCTTATGTGTCAATAGTTAAGTAAACTCATAACAAATTTATAACCATCAAAAGAAAAAATCACAAATGAAAAGATTGTTATATTGACTACATAATATATATATATATATATATGCTTATATATATTTTGGGTAGAAAATAGTTATAAAAATTTTTTAATGATTGGCACACTGGAAAACTATTTTCAGAGGAGATGATTAATATTCTTACTCGATAAAGAATCAATTTGAAAAACACTGTGAAAATAGACAAAGTTTATAGAAAATGCATAATTATGACTACTAAAAATGTACAATTAACAACTTATTATTAGTCACAGAAAACTGTGTCAAACATTAGTCAAATGAAAACTGAAGGATACCATCTTCACCCATCAAACTGGCCTAGATATTTTTTAAGTTTCTACTGAGTAAGATAAAAATAGACACTCTCTTACACTGCTGGTAGAGAGTGTAATTTGAATCAAGTTTCCAAGAAACAACTTTTATAATATGCAAAGTACTCATAAAATAATCATACCCTTTGATTCAGTAATTATTCTGCTTGTAATAGTATAACTTAAGAAAATACTAGATATTGACTAGGGTCTATAATACTGACATATTAGAAACAAATAACAAGTCTAAATAAGTTTGTGTTTTGGAATATTGTTTAATATTAGCTGTTTAGCTAAGATAATGTTTTTGAAGGATATTAAAGTTTTCTGATAGAAAATATCCAATGTAACAAGTTTAGTGTAAAATCAGGAGACAAACTTGGAAATGGCAGGATCACAGTTTTGTAGTACACACATGGGCATGTGAACGTGCACGCACACGGGCATGCACACATAGCTATAGAGAAAATACTGGAACGAAATACAACCAAAGAATTACAAAGCACTGGCAGGAAATCATCCATCAAATTACTGTAAGAGTCATTTTATTTTCTATTATGTACTTTTCTATAACTTTAATGAGTATTAGAACATAATTTTAAAATGGAAAATAAGTTTTAAAAAACAATCTTTTCATATTTTACAATTGTCATTCTAAACATTGCTGGATATTGATGATAACTACAGGATTGCTGTCCAGTGAAGGGAACTATTGATCACCCGACTTCGAGAGACGATCCAGACAATGCCTCAGACCCCCAAGGGCATTTTATATTAAATTATTCATATCAGTCACTTATAACTCCAGTTACAGTACTGGAAACACTAGTTAGGGACATCATTTGTGGTCAGCAGTTTTGAGAAAACTTTGTTTTCAAATATTTACATACACACTATATGCACATATATATATACCCACACATAAAGATGTATATATAATTTATATATACCTAAGTTTATATATAAATTTTATATATAATGTATGTACATATATAAGAAACGACATGTATATCTTGAAAGGAATAGCATACGTTTTTCTGATTTTTTAATTGCATTTCTGCATTTTTAAAAATTGCAGCCACATCTGACCTATAGTATTTAAAGCTCCATTGGTCAGATATATACAATCTCATTATTATACTTAAAGCAGTTAGTATTGAATGTGGACCCAAAATGTCATGTTTTAACCTTTTAAATATGAAAAAGGGAAGAAATATGCAATCATATATTTCACTAAAACTAAATTTCATTTCAGCCTCATCTCATTATTTATGATTTGATCAGAATCACAAGATGAAATTACTCTTATAAATAATACATGGGTGTTTCATGTGGATTTTGATGTAGATTTATACAATGTGGAATTTTACTGCCTTATATTACTATGCATTCTTGGATTTCATACCAAAAGTTATGGCCAATAGAAATATAATGCATTAGAATTTAGTATGATGTCACAAACCCCAAAAAGAATTTACAGATACAATTATAAAGTGTAAAATAACATGAGCTTTTATTTTATTTGAATTCTGCTTCTGAAAATAGCATTATTTGGGATAATAAAAGAAATGTTTTGTGTTTTAAAAACTCAGTGCCTTTAAAGCATTTTCATTATCTTAAAAGAATGCACAATTTTTTTCTACAGGCTATTGATTTTTACCAATCCCAGTATGTGATGATAATTTGTTTGGTTTTAAGTCTTTTTCAAAAAGGTTTGTAACTTGGACATTATTTAGATATACAGCTCAGTTCTATGCTTAGTCTCTTCCATTTTTCCAGGTCTGTGACTGGCTCCTGCTGCCCCTAACAAATGACCTCTACCCATCCTATTAACCCTTCCTCACATAGAGAAAAAATGATTTACCAAATGTCTGTTATATACCAGATGCTTATACACATGCTACCTCATTGACCCCTCAAATAGCCCACGTATTAGGTCACTGGAAGAGAGGGGAAGGAGATGTTGCACACCCATGAGACTCTCCTCTTTCTTAAACCAGCCACTCCAATCTGGACGCCACTCAACTCCCAGTCCATTCATTCTACTCAGTGAAATGAAACACATCATGCAGAAGAAACTTTTTGTTTTGCATTTTCTTCTCAGAACAAAGATATAATATGCAATAAGGAGGAAATCCAGGAGAAAAATATGCTGTTTCTATTTTAAATAAAGTATATGTTGTGCACATATGTTTTTCAGTTGAGCCAAAATTATTTCTGCTATAACATTTCTTAACTCATTGCTGTTCAGTCATAACTTTGGTAGTTTTCATCCTCTTCTCTAGAATAATTTGTATCCCATATCTTTAAAAAAAGCAGATTCAGAAAACCTGGAGATTATTTATATTTATTACCATTATAGAAAGAAAAAACATAATTTGAAATGGAGAGACATTGGTTTTGTCAAAGGGTACAAAGTTTCCGTTAGGCAGAATGAGTAAGTTCTGGACCACTAATATACAGCATGGTGACTATAGTTAATTATATTGTATTGTATACTAGGAATTTGCTAAGAGAGTAGATCTTAAGTGTTCTCACCATGAAAAAAAGGATAACTATGTGAGGTCAAGGATTTGTTAATTAGCTTGATTGTGGTAATCACTTCACAATTATGTGTTTATCAAAACATTACATTGTACACCATAAATATATACAGTTTTTGTCAATTACACCTCAGTAAAGTAAAAAATAAATAAATTGTATTATAAATAGTTTGAACATTACTTTTTTTCATGATGAAACTTAATTACCTTTTTACTAGGAATTTTCTTATCTTGGCTTAGCTTTGATTTCAACTCAGTAGGTACTAAAGCGTTAGGTAAAAATTTGTGAATGAAATGCATCTGTGCCATCATGTTTGATGTTAGACAGTAGTACAAACCCTTCCAAAGCATGAAGGAAGCTCTCTATTCATTCCATTAAGGTTTTAAAAGTATGTGTTTATATTTTTGCTTTGACATTAGCTCTTGTAACCTTAGGCAATTACTGTCTATAATGTATGAACAGGTATGGCCTCATTGAACAATGGCTGTTCTATTTCTTTCAATAGTCTGAAAGACTTGTTGCTCATATAACTGATTATGAAGTTTCATTCACTTATGAAAAAAAATTTTTGTCTTCTTCCCTGATGACATATGGTGTGTGTTCTAGGGAAATATTTTTAACATTAAAGCATCACCAGGGAAAAAAAGATTAGAGTGTTTTGACATTTATTTAAACTCTTAGAGGAGAAAAATCAACCTTGTTAGATGAAAGAATCTATATTTATTCAAACTCTTTTGAAGAAACATTAAAGATGGGTTCAAAACATTTGCAATTGCATTTTACCTTGGAAAGCTTTGCACAATTCAATAGTCAATGTTTCTTTTAAGGCATCTCGATGGAGAAGATAGATTTCCTTGAGAATCCCATGTAAACCTCAGAATTAGCAAATGTGCAGTAGTGGCTGTGCTCACAGGCTGCTGGACTGTTGAGATTAGTATTGATCAGTTCAGCCCCGCATCCAGGTGTTGCATCAGTCTGCGTTTTTCAACAGGGGGCCACCAGCAACAGGTGACTATTGAGTGTGTGAAATATGGCAGTCTGACCTGAGATGTGCAGTAAGTGTAAAGTACACCATGGATATATCAAGGATTTAGTAAGAGAAAAAAGAATGTAAAATATTAAATCCCTAAGTTTACATTGATTATATGTTGCAATGATAATATTAAGATACATTGGGCTAAATACATTATTAAAATAAATGTCACCATTTCTTTTCCCTTTTTTTTAATGTGGCTACTAGAAAATTAAATGTTATGTATGTGGCCTGTGTTATATTTCTGTCTTTGTGTACAAAACATTTGAATGAAAATATGCTTCTCTATTCATGTCCAACTCACTGTTGCTTATTAAATTACATGTGAGGAGGAACTGCTCTCCTAATGACCTGAGCTGAGTCCTTCTATGAGGTGGCAAGCCTTATACTCAATGTTCTAGTTATGCAATATGGCAGCCTACAGTATGAATCCCTACAATATACTGGGTGAGTTACATAAATCAACTCATTTACTCTTCTCAACATGCAGTGATGTAGTTATTAACTAACCCCAGGTTCAAAAGGAGGAAACTGAATCTGAGATGTCTTAAAAACTTGTCTGATACTACAGAGTGACTGAGTATCTGAGTCAGGATTCAAAACTAAGTTAGAGTCTTTACAGCCCGTCCTTCTTTTTTTTTTTTTCTTTCTTTTTTTTTTTTTACTGTCAACTGCTTTTCTTTCTTCTATTTCAAGGCTTCCCAGAAAATCTATTAAGATATTGACTTCTATTGAGGAGTGATGTCAAAGTATATTGATCTTTGGGGGAGATGATCATGATTAGGATGATTATGGGCAACAGTTATACAAGATTTCTCCAACCTTAGCTGCTTTACAATTAGTATGCAATTAAATATGTAACTTGAGGAACAATAAATCATGGCATTCACTGAAATGGGCACTTTGATATTTCTGTGCACATTTATGAATACAATGATTAAATAATAACAGTGCGTATTAAACATATTAAAAATAACATTAGCATCTTGGAACTAAAATGATTTCTTAGAGAAAAAGGCATTGGAAACCAAATATATACTATAAAAACTCATTATTAAATTGTTTATACCCTTGCCCATATTTAGTGCTACTAATATTTGATGAGTTGAATACTGAAACCCATTTGTTTATGAAATCATTTTCTTCTTTAAAAAACTAACATGAAAATGATTATGGAGGTACATGATATTTGAGAACACTTAGAATATTGTGTTGATACCTGCTTCGACTGGGTTATTCTGGTTCACTTCACTGCTCAAAATTGGCTGTAGGGCCTCTTCCCTATCAGCTTAATAGGCCAAGGTAGGGACTGGTGGTAGCTGAGGTATTTTTCCAGGGCACATAGTTCTTCTGTCCACAAGACCCGACTTGGCCACCAAAATAATCCCACAAGTATCCATAGGTTAGAGAAAGGTAAGAAAGCATGTTCTTAAGCAATTTGTAGTCACCACTGTGTTTACAAGGGGAATTCCTATGAAATTGTGCCTTATAGATCCACTTGTGATTTTCTGACTTCTTTCCTGGCTAAGAAGGGTCTAAACCTTTCCTCAGATCCTGCCTTGGCAATTATGTGCACAGATGTAAAAACTCCTTTAATGTTAGGTGAGAAGCCATGTGACATCAAAAGAAATTGTACCTAAAGGATGCTATAATTGTTACTTATTGAAAAGAGGTCTTTAGTTAGAAAGAACTTTCCATTTTGTAGGCTTTATCTGATATCCTCTATTTTCAATCCATTGGTCATACCATCCATTATTATCTCCTACAGTAAATACAAAACCCAAAAATTTGTACATGATTTCTTACTTGATATTTGGGGAAAATACTATTCAGAGTGAATTCATTTTAAAGCTGGCTACTCCAGTGATCGTTATTTGCCATGACAATATGTACTTCAGGCTATGCAAGTTTAGGAGGAAAAAAAGACAAATATCAATTCATGGATAGAGTTTAGTTTAGTTTTTTTAAACTATCTTCCATATTTCCTTACTCCCCACTAGTTTTACAGTGAGAAACCGTATGTAAATTATAGATCCTGGCAGCTGGAGAAGAGGCAGATGGGCATAAATCTTGAGGTTAAGCATCTTAATCAGACTCCACAAGTAAAAAGAGAGAGAAAAAATTTTAACAAGCTGCTTTAAAAATATTCAGTTTTGTATTTATGAGTTGCATATTAGAATTTATATAGCATACACTTTAATCTACTAGTATCCTTATTAATTGAATAAATTGAGTTCTTCATTTGTCTTAGAATTTTTATATATTTTTGAACAGTAAATATATACAGGTTATAAAAATATACTGTATACTGTCCTTCTTAAAATATATATTTTTAAAAATATAAATTAAAAATGCAAAAAAATAAATGAAACACATTTATATTATTTAGTAAGGTAGATACCCAGCATTTACTATATATTTGCCTTTACTAGTGGGATTTTTTCTTTCCTATAGATACTGACTTCTTCTTGTGGCCTTTTCTCTTCCATTAGAGAAGACCCTTTAACATTTCTTCTATGGTAGGTTTAATAGTGGTGAACTCTTTTAGATTTCACTGGCCTAAAAAATTATTTATCTCTCCTTCAGTTCTTGGTGATAATCTTGCTGGGTAGGGTATCCTAGGTTGCAGACTTTTCCCTTTCAGTACTTTAAATATAACATGCCCCTCCTAGGGTGCAGGTCCCACCTGATTGCTTCTCTTGTCTTCCTACCTGATTCTGTGTGAACTTCCTTACAGCCTTGGGTATTATGTACAAGAGTTTCCCTGCCAGTGTCAAGTCAGTTTTCAGCGAGAATTGCTTCACATGTAGGTGTATTTTTGATCTGTTCTTGGGGGCACATGAGCTCCACATCCTTCTACTCCACCATCTTGTTCTCCCCCCACACCCCCTGGAAATCTGGGAAGGTACTATCTTTTTCTCACAGGTGAAGACACTAGGGCTCGAAGAGGGTAAATAACTTCTCAATATCACATAATTAGTAAGTAGCCGAGTTGTGATTCAGATATAAGTCTGCCTAACTCAAAAACTAATTTGCCATGCCATTTGATAAAATATCAAAATATAATATGGAAAGTGAAAAAAATCTGCAGTTTTTGGTCCCTATATCACCAAAATTATGGATATTTAGTATCTTAGAAAGCATTTTGATATCATTAAAGATTTGGACTATTTTCATTTACTTAAAGGTTTATATTCAAAAAAGTTGATGCTGCAGATGTTTGTGAGTATTATTGTTATATGAAAAAGTCATATTAAAAAATAAAGCTTAAGGAAGCAGTCCAATTTAATAATAGGAACATAGATGGAAGATACTGTGATGTTCAGTTACTCCTGCTGTTGATATTATGCCATTTAACTGGTAAAGAAAACCGCTGTAATTTTCCCAGTTGAGTGGTAAATTGAAAAGTAGGAGTGTTTGAAAAACCTTTACATGTGCCAGCATTATGAATGGAGTTTGGAACGATGCATTATAGTAAAGCTCAATCAAAAGCAAGTCAGGAAGCCCATCTGAAAGAAGTTCTGGAGTAGCTTTTTTTTTTACTTTGTACCATGTTAAGAATCACCTTATTGTAATTCTCTAGTGATTTGAGTATAAATTTCATGATAGTGACCTTTGTTCAAAGTTGGAAAATTACCTTGTTTAATGAACCGGAATGTAAACAGCCAATGTTTTTGCAATTAAAAGAAAATCCATATGGGCTTTACATAAAAGAGATACCTGTAAGGATTAATATAGGTGTGTGCCAACTTCTTCAGGGTTTTCCCTTAACATTTTTGATACTAAAGACAAGTTCTGCCTTAAAAGTAAGAAAAAAGTATGATACAGACTATATTCAACATCCTAACATTTGAATTGCACCACAAATTTTTCAGCTTATCACAATACATATATTAAGTAATGTGTATGTATGTGTGTGTTCCAATTTCTATAAATTTGTGAATAAACATGATTTGTTTGTAACTGTAATACTATAGAAATAAAAAGAAAACTCCCTTTTCCTTTGGCTGAATGTCGATGGCAGGGATCCTTTATTCACTCAGTGAAGAACAGGGAATTCTATTCATTCCTGTTGCTTCCACAAATGCACGTGTTTGAGGGAGACGAAGGAGGTAGCTTGTCTGAGGTACAAAAGTAATAGCTATGAATACCTTCATACTCAACCACCTGAGTAAAGTTTCATGTGGTTTGTGATCCATTTTGTATAATTTTATAGCAGTTAACTTAATATGATATACCACTATTTTCATGGAATGTGATCCATTTTTAATATTACTGTCTTCCTAAATGAAGCAGTTACCTTTTAGAATGGAAGAGAGGTAACAAAAATCTCTTGACCAGAATTTGTGTTAATCCCTGCTCTCTATTTTTTATGTAATATTATTTATTGAAATTGTGCTTTGTATAAACCTCTGACTTTTGCTCTATCACAGAGAGGTAGTGGCCCTTATAAGTTAACACTTTGATTTAAATAGGCCAGTGTCATGCTTAAGTGGCATTTATCTCAGGAATGCAAGGATTCTTCAGTATATGCAAACCGATCAATGTGATACAGCATATTAATAAATTGAAGGATAAAAACCATATGATAATCTCAATACTTGCAGAAAAAGCTTTCAACAAAATTCAACACCCATTTATGATAAAAACTCTCCAGAAACTAGGCCCAGAGGGAAACTACCTCAACATAATAAAGGCCATATATGACAAACAATAAATGCTTGAGAGGATGTAGAGAAAAGGGAACCCTCTTGCACTGTTGGTGGGAATGTAAATTGATACAGCCACTATGGAGAACAGTATGGAGGTTCCTTAAAAAACCAAAAATAGAACTACCATATGACCCAATAATCCCACTACTGGACATATACCTTGAGAAAACCATAATTTAAAAAGATTCATGTACCACAGTGTTCATTGCAGAACTATTTACAGTAGCCACGACATGGAATCAACCTAAGTGTCCATCCAGAGATGAATGGATAAAGAAGATGCGGCACATGTATACAATGGAATATTACTCGGCCGTAAAAAGGAACATAATTGAGTTATTTTTAGTGAGGTTGATGGACCTAGAGTCTGTCATACAGAGTGAAGTAAATCAGAAAGAGAAAAACAAATACCGTTACTAACACATATATATATTGAATTTTTAAAAAAATGGTTCTGATGAACCTAGGGGCAGGACAGGAATAAAGACACAGACATAGAGAATGGACTTGAGGACATGGGGAGGGGGAAGTGTAAGCTAGGGTGAAGTGAGAGAGTAACATTGACATATGTACACTACCAAATGTATAATAGATAGCTAGTGGGAAGCAGCTGCATAGCACAGGGAGATCAGCTCAGTGCTTGTGACCACCTAGAGGGGTGGGATACAGAGGGTGGGAGGGAGACGTAAGGGGGGGATATGGGGATATATGTTTACATATAGCTGATTCACTTTGTTATAAAGCAGAAACTAACACAACACTATAAAGCAATTATATTCCAATAAAGATGTTACTAAAATAAAATAAATAGGCTGGTGTTGAAGTAGATAATAATTTCAATTTGGGAAGTTAATGATATGGTAAAATAAATTCAGAGTTGCTTTTACCTATAACATTAAGTTTTTTTAGAATTCTAATGCTTCTCTGTATGTTTGTTTAATATGATTTCTCATGCCATTGAGAAAAATATGAGATCAGTATTTATTATTTTAAGCATTTCTTGGATGATATGGCACCTTTAAGGCAAGATATTGCCATCTAGATAAGAGGGCTATCCCTGGAGGTAATTGGCCATTTGATTGAGCTGCCATCGATGATGCTATACCTTTTTTTGGAAATATTGGAATTATTTGTCATTATGCTTCTCGTAAGGAAAAATAATTGAAAAATTCTTTACTGTACATGAAAAACACAAATAGAAAATGTACATATTCTTCCACCAGCTGAAACAAAATAGAGTAATCAAGCCATATTCTTATAGTTCATAATTTATTTCATTGAAGGAGGATCCCATTAACATTTTCAAAGTAATAGAATTGTTTAATGTTTTACAACATTTCAACTTAATAATTAGAATCTCTGTTTTAGGCTCTAAAATGTTACTTACTCAGTTTCATGTCTTTCTAAAGAATTCTCGGTATAGTTACAAACAAGCCAACATTGACTATCTATATATATGAGGTACAGTTAATATGATAGAACTATCAGTTTAATGGGTGATTAGGAGATAACATATTGTTTTCTGAATAGGTTATTTTTCCTCTGTTTCTTATTCATTATTTCTATCTCTGTTTTCTGCCTAAAAGATTTCCCACTAGCTGGAAATTCAGAATCCATTCTCAGTGTTCTCTCTCACCTCCTTGATTTTATAACTATTAATTAAGCTTCACCCTATGGCATTTTTTTTCTTCACCAAGCACAAATGTGAACATTGACCTTCAGCATGACCCAGTAGCAGTGCTCTTCCCCTGAATATCTGTTATCTTAACTCTGTGGCTCTGGGGACATAGGACAGTGTTTTTGAGAGGAGGATATGTGTGTGTGTTGGCAGGGGGTGGAGTGGAGAAGCCTCCTCAGAGATCCCTCAGATGAGAATGACATTGATGAGAAGATGTAAGGGAAGGCAAAGGAGAGGGGACAAGTCTCACCTAACTGAGGCAAGGGAAGTAAATGATAGCATGGGCAACCTTTGTTATTTAGTGCATTTGTATATGTGTGTCAGGTGGACTAAACTACTCAGAACCACAGAAATCTGACAGAACAGATGCTTTTCTAGATACCATAAAACCAACAAAAGGAGAAAAATATAAAGATGTGGTTTGACTATATATAATATAATAAATATAATATAATATATGTTATAATATGTATATTACATATAATACATATAATACTGAATTTCACCATGTATATGGTTGTTCACTGAAAGAGCCAAAATAAATAATAGTAACTACCATATATTAAGGCTAGCAACATTTTTGAACATTCTATGAACATTATCTTGTTTAATCCTCACAACAACCACTTGATGAGTTATGTACAGATAATGTCAGTGGTTCCCAAAGTGACAGAGCTGGAACTAGAAACCAGGCA
The DNA here is from genome assembly GCF_026419965.1 of Kogia breviceps. Taxonomy (NCBI): domain Eukaryota; kingdom Metazoa; phylum Chordata; class Mammalia; order Artiodactyla; family Physeteridae; genus Kogia; species Kogia breviceps. The sequence continues at coordinate 35,060,883 of NC_081321.1, forward strand.
ATATGATTGCAGAAAATGTGTTGTAGGCATAGTGGATTGATGAACAAACAAATGAAAAACCAGCAAGAGAAAAAATATCAGCTTTGTGAAGATTGCTTGTTGAGAAGTAAAATAAGATGACATGAAAAAGAATGCTTAGGTGACTAGTTTTGATTGGGAGTTCAGAGAACACTTATCTGAGGTTTAAGCTGCATACTGTATAAGAAACCAGGAAAGCAAAGATGAGAACAGGAATTCAAAGGCTGCAAAGCAGGAAGGAACTTGGTGTGATCCAGGAACACAGGACAGGACAGAGTGAAAGTGGTACCAGATGACATTGGAGATGGGAACAAGGTGAGATCATGTAGGTCTAAGGTAGGGTTTTTGGATTTCATTCCCAGTACAATTGAGACACCATTGGAGGAAGCGAGTGATACAACCTGGATTATGTTTAACAGGTCATTTTTGTTGCTCTGTGCAGCATATATCATAGGGAATCAAAAACTACAAAGAGTATACCAAGTACCCACTACTTAGGTTAAGAAATAAACAAATATAGGGACACACCAGACTCCTAGATTATAGTTCTTTACTCTGTGAGGTAAACAGATTAAGGTAACCAGAATTCGTGTTTTATAATAATAATTTATTTGATTTTCTTTATAGTTTTACAAACTTACACATACATCCCTAAATAATTATTATGGATTACCCATTTTTGAATTTTATGTGATTGTATATATTCTTTTACATCTTGCTTTTTTTACTCAACATTACATCTGTGAGTTTCCTCTGTGTTGTTGGTGTACCTGTGGGTTATTCATCTTCATCATTGTTAATGTTTCTTTGCATTAATACAAGGCAATTTACTTATCCATTGAATTAATGTTGCTTCCAGTTATCTTTTTGTTAGTCATTATGATCAGTAATGCTAGAAATATTCTAGTGTGCATTGCAAGAACTTCTTTAGAGTATATACCCAGAAGTGGCTTGTATAGTATGTGCATTTTCAATTACATTACATAACACTAAATGGTTTTCCAAAGTGGTTGTAACAGTTTAAACACTATAATTTAGTTCACACTGTTCCATATCCTCATCACTACTTGGTATTGTCAGATTTACATTTTTGTCACACTAGCAGGTGTGTGGAAGTATTTCTTCATGGTTTAAATTTTAATTTCCTTGAACTTTAATTAGTAAGAACACCATTTCATATTAAGATTGACCCATAGTTTTCATTTTGTTACTTTGTCAGACATTAAATGAATTGGGAAACTTTCTCCTATGCTTTATAATAATATTAACTTTATGGAGGTCTGATACCTAAGACAAGTTTTCTTCTGTCTCTGCTGTCTAACGTTTAAACTAGAATGGCTTTGTGGTTTGTTATGTGATGTTATTACCCTGTAACTAATACATGTACTTTGGTAAAGACAAAAATTCAAGTGGCACCAAAAGACATAAAATAAAAAGTAAACCATTACCACCTCTAGGCCTACTCCCAAGAGTGGCTGCTTAAAACTTTTCCTGTATTTGGTTCTTCTGGTTTTTCTAATCTTAAATAATCCTAAACAATTTTTAATTGTATAAAGTCTAAACAGTAATAACAACAAACTATCAAAAATAGGAAATTTACTCTCCTATACCACCTTCTAATGCCCCTCCAGCCCAGTGTTTGCAGCGTTTCTTATTTATTTTCTTAGTGTTGGTTCTTCTATTTCTTGCCTTTAAATAATGGCTCCATATTTCTCTGTGCCTTTTTTGCCCTTCCACACCCTCTAAGCTTCTATCAGCTATATTTTTTTTGCACCGTTGAGGTTAATTACACACTTATTGTTGGAACTGTAATTGCCTTCCATGTTTTGTCTATTGATTCAGCCCACCATTTGTAAACCCACTAATGGTTTTTAAATTATACGCTATATTTTAAAATTTGATTCACTGAAGAATCAAGTAATATGACCGATCATGTAATTAAGGTGATGACATTAAATCTGACATTAAGAGAAGACCACGTAACTGGTACCAATGTCAGATATATCCTCTCTTTTCATTTTCAAACAGCTGCCCCAAGTCATGGATAGTAAGAGAAGAGAATAGAGAGAATTCTACCACAGCACTTCTCTTCCTGCTTTTCATACCTGCCATCTCCTTGCTTTGAGCTCCCCAGAATCTTACTGAAATGAAGGCCTTTCTACTAAGCCTTTGTGTGTACCTATGCTCCTGCTTCCTTCATTCTGTGTCACATATATCTAAATCCAATTACCCCTTCTTCTGGAAATTCAAAATCTTTCTCACTCATGTTCTCCTTGCTATTATGGGTTTACTTCCTTTTATAGATCATCACTAAAACATCAATGGGATTTGGAGTGGTTAACAAAAGAGCTCAGTTTATCATCTTGATGTAAAGATGTTTATTTTAGCTAATTGTGGTTTAAATTTGCTAAAAGTCCATAACTGCACCATGACAAGAAAGGCTATTGGTAGAAAGGAAAAATTACTTTCCCTAACAAGTATGAACAGGTAAGGACTTGAGGCTTGGCACAAGCAGGCCTAGGGGTCTAGTCAAGGCTTATCTGGAAAAGCAAAGCATAGATTAAGACTATTTGATAAGATAGGTTCAGAAAGCTCTTTCAGGATCAAAAGTCATACATTTAAGTACTAGAAAGAAGGGATTTTAAAAGACTTATTTTCTTTGTTTTTCTTTTCACATGTTTTTCTCTTTTCTAAAATTTTTTTATTGAAGCATAGTTGATTTACAATGTTGTGTTAGTTTCTGTTGTACAGCAGAGTGATTGAGTTATATATAAATATATGATATATATACACACATTTTTTCAAATTCTTTTCCTTTATGGTTTATTTATAAGATATTGAATATCATTCCCTGTGCTATATAGTAGGACCTTGTTGTTTATCTATTTTATATATAGTAGTTTCTATCTGCTAATCTCAAACTACTAATTTATCCCTCCCCTACCCTCTTTCCCCTTTGGTAGCCATAAATTTGTTTTCTAAATCTGTGAGTCTGTTTCTGTTTTGTAAATAGGTTCACTTGTATCATATTTTAGATTCCACATATAAGTGATATCATATGGTATTTGTCTTTCTCTTTCTGACTTACTTCACTTAGTATGATAATCTCTAGGTCCATCCATGTTGCTGCAAATGGCATTATTTCATTCTATTTTATGGCTGAGTTTTTTCTCTCTCTATATTGCATTATTCTGTAGTTAAGCTTCAACTCTATGGCAGCATTCCCAACTTCCCCCTCCTATACACATCTCAATTCTCCTTGAGGGTGGCCCATCTGGGGTCTGGAAGGGGGAGAATGTAGGAAGAAAGAGTCCCCACCAGCTAGTACCAACATTTTAGACTCCTGTATCCCACAATGAACAGTTCAAACTATTATCACAAGCATAAGAGTAGATGTTTGGCATTTCTTTTGAAGGATCCCATCCAGTATGCTGTAATAGTGCTTATTGGGCTCATGCAGTCCCAACATCTTGTTACGAAACACACAGTGAAATTCATGTGGCATCACCAGTGTCAAAAGATCTGTGAACCAGGAAAGAGTATAAACATCTTACAGTGGAAATGAGGAAAAAACGATGACCTTCTAAAATCCCTCAACTGGAAAGGAAGGCAGAATGGCACTAGAGCCCTTCACTCTTAGACAAGGAATGGATGGTGTTAGAATGATAAGGGCCTAAACTGTAGCTCTAGGGAATGGGGCCAGTAGACTAAGTATAATAAAAATGTACAAGTTTGAACTGGATGAGTTAATTCATCCAAATTTTATTTATTTCAGGGAAAAAAAACCCTTCCTTTGAAAACTACGTACCAGAGAGTCACACACCTTAGATCCTTTAAATGTTCTTGAAATTAATCATAATATGATGATAATTTTTGAAAATCACCTAATTTCATTAAGTTAATGGATGATACTTTCCAAGTCTGCATTGGGCCAAATCAGATATTTCTGTGCCTGTGCAAGCACACAACCAGCTCCAGAGTGGGTAGTCCTTTTTTAACTTAATGCTACCAAACAAAGCAGAGCAAATTATTACCAGTGAGAAATAGGGTTTGTGTATTAAACACATCACCTCTAAGTTTAACAAAAAAACACACAAGTCTTATAATTCAAAAGAAAATCTCCTTAACTACTTGAGAGTGAGATAATTTGTAGTAGCTTTATCCTTGAATACCTGCTGAATAATTTGGAGAAATAAGACTAAAGAATGATTGGATTATTACCTTTAAATTATAAAAACAATATTTAAAATCTTCAGTTATCTCACATACATTCCTCACAACATCATAAATAGGTAAGTCAGAATAGCACAGTGGCTAAGAGCTTGGCATTGAAGTCAGAGACACATGGGTTTAAAAATCTAAGCTCCATATTTAATATATTTGTGATCTTGGATATCGCTCAGTCCAGTGTTCCTTATGTAAAATGAGGTGATTAATTGTACTTAGCTCATACGATTGGTTTGAGAATTGAGTATATGGGTGCAGTAATATAACTACCTAATACTTTATAACTGCTATCATCATCATTTACTTCTTCATCGTCATCATAATCATTATCACCAGTTCAGAGTTAAGAAATTAATCCTGAGAGGGTAACTGACTTTTCTGAGTGCACATAAATAAGTACTAAAAGCCATGACCAGAAGCCTGTTCTTCTCTTTCCCTTGACGAGGTTTTCTTTTTAAATATATGAAGAGTTTTTCTCATGGAGTAGATTCTGACTAATAACCTTTTAGTGCAAGGATAGTTAAATTTAACTAAGAGAAATTGCATTTAGGCATTAGGTGGCATTTTAATATGCTTGGATGCACTTCGAAAGCATCGTTTTTTCTTGTTACATTTTAAGAAAAGACATCAATAGAACCTTCCCTGTACAATTATTTATGCACTTGAAGACAAGAAGCTGGACCAAAGCTTTTTTTAAGGCTAATTTTGGTTTTTAAATTCAGTGAGCATTTTCCTGTGATTAGATGTTTTACAGAAGCCTGGGTTTATTTTCCAGATTAGATAGGTAATGATTTTAATTGATCTTAATTATCTCAGATTTCAAGAGCTAAGCATTTCTATATGTGGCTTGGAAATATTTCCAATAAGCAATTATTTTAGGATCCCAAGAATCCTAAATTTCTAGGGCTGTATTCGTTTTCTATTGCTGTATAACAAATCACCACAAACTTAGTGTTTAAAAAAAAACCCACTCATTTATTTTCTTATAGTCTGTAGGTCAGGGCTGGCAAGATGTGTCTGGATTCTCTGGTCAGGCTTTAGTCAAGTTGTCAGCTGGCTTCTCATCTAGAGCACAGTGTCCTTTCCAAGCCCCTTCCTGTTGTTGGCGGATTTCAGTTCCTTGTAGTTAGAGGACTGACATCCCCATTTTCATGCTGTCTGCCAGGGCTGCTTTCAGCTCCTAGAGGGTCTCTCATATTCTTGTCCCATGACCCCCTCCATCTCAACAACAGAGGACCTCCCTCTCACACTGCAGATCTCTCCACCTGCCTCTACTGCTACCAGCCAGAGAAAACTCTCTGTTTTTAAAGAGCTCATGTGATTAGGTTAGGCCCACCCAGATAATCTCCCATTTGATTAACCCAAGGCCAACTGATTAGTAACCTTAATTAAGTCTGCAAATATCCCTTCTGACATATAAAGTAACATAATCACAGGAGTGATATCTCACAGTATTCATAGGTTCTGCCCAGACTCAAGGGGAGGAGATTGTACAAGGTCAAGGATCATTGAAGGTCATCTTAGAATTTTGCCCGCTTGCAGGGCCCAGGGTACTACCAGGGCAAATATAGGTTTCTGCAGCTCTCTGAATAGCCATCTCATAGTCTGTTCTAAAACCAACTTTCTTTCCAACTTCCCTATTTCAATAAGTATTATCCAAGTTTAGCATAAGTTCTATTAATTTTGCTTTCAAATATATTTTTTATTTATCCTCTGTATCATTATAACCATATCATTCATGCATTACTGCAATTGTCTACATTCTACTCCTTGTCAATCTGTGCTTTAAATTTCCTCCAGGACTGAAGCCATCTTGCAAAACAATGACTTTGCTTGAAATATTTGTGTACACTCTAATAAAATTGTCAATTACTTGGCTAATTGCAACCAAATGGTTTTAAATTGATTACCCAAATAATTTCCCCAGTTGTCTCTTCCTCTTTGCTAGTAGAGATCCTCGGAGCAGAACACAAATTAGGCCCATATCTGAGTTTACAGAGAAAATATCTGAAACTATATTTACATCCAATTTTGCAATTTTCAAAGGAGTCGTGTTAAAGAAAGAAGTGTGCTCAACAGTGGTCCATCTTCAGTCTATATCCCATAAAACCTGTATGTAGTATTTGGGGGTTTTGACCACAAATTCATTCCTGAAATTATCTTTCTCTCTGGCTTCTATAATATTGTTTTATTTTGGATTTCTTCATATATCATGTCATATGTCTATGGCCTTGTCATCCTCCAGCCTTCTCTGGATATACCATAAAAAGAGGTGATCTTCAAGACTCTGTCCTTGGTTTTCTCTGTTCTTTTTATTCCTTTTACTTTTTTTATCTGAAAAGTCTTATTAATCTTCATGGCTTTAACAATTACTTGTATTTGAATGAATCAAAATTCAGGCCTGATCTTTCCTTGACCCAGATTCCTATCTCCAGTTGACTATTATTCATTCCTGTATAGATGTCCTACCAGCTCCTTAAACTCAACAAGGTGTTCAAAACAGGATTCGTAATATTTCATTCCTGGTTTCTTTCCTATTTCTCACTTCAGTTAGTGACGTCACAATCTCTTTAGTCACACAATCTAGAAACTTTGGAAGCATCTGGCACTCTTCCCTAATACTTCACTACCACCCACTACCATTTCCATATTTTCTTTCAAATTTGTCTTTTGCCTGCAATATCCATTCCACTATTGCAATCTACTCATTTTTTAGGTCTAATTTCATTAAATGTCCTAGCTACTTTTCATACCTGAATAAAAATAAATCAGATATTCCTGAAAACTTCCATAGCATCATGGTTTTTGCTTAACTTCAGGTTTGATTGTTTTGTATATATTGCCATCCTTTAGCTGGTGACAAGTTCCTTAAGGGCAGAGATCATTCCTATGTATCTTCAATTTATGTCTGTGCCTTATATGCTCAATAAATGTTTCTTGAATTCTCTGTGCCCTTTCATGCATTACAGTATGACTTTCTCTTTCAAAAAGCAACACTGTTTTTCAATCTTGTACATTACCTGAAATTGCTTTTTCTACCTAGGAGCTATCTAAATTCTTGATAAAATTACACTTTTATGTAGCTTCAGAATTCTCCACTGGGTTGACCAGACAAGGTGGATGATATGCTTTTAAATTGCTAACGATCTATTCTTAATTAAATCAAATTTATAAGTTGGTCCTCTGATCACTAGTGTCAACATGCTCTTTCCCTATTTTTGAGGGAGGTAGTGTTTTTTTTTCTAGCTGGTCCTGAATTATTTATAAATAAAACATAGATTCTTCACAGGTTCCCAAGAGAAAATAAATGTATATCTGCGGTCATAAAGCTTTAGATGTTTTAAAAAATCTTTTCCATTAGAATTGAAGAATGAATCATGTCCCTTATGAAACCTAATATTAATTTTTTGATCTCCCATTGTGACATGACATTATTGCCTTTAAATATTTTTGCATAACTTTCGGGAATTTTTCTGTTCCTGGGGTCTATTTTGTAGTCTTCTTTCATAAAAGAAAAGTATTTTATGTTCATAATCTTTACTTTCCTAGCCATTATATCATGTACCCAATGTCTTTGAAAAGATTCTTTCTTCCAGGGATACTTGTGGAGAGTTCTGAAAGCATTCTTCCCAATGGACAGTCTCCTGATGATACATCTTCTTCAAGAGATATTTGAAATGATACTGAAAATATACTTTTGGTCTTGGTTTGACTTATGTAATCATCTTGGCTGGCTTCAACAAAGTCACAAAATTTTACCTGAACCTTTATTTATTTATTTATTTATTTATTTTTTTGCGGTACGCGGGCCTCTCACTGCTGTGGCCTCTCCCGTTGCGGAGCACAGGCTAAGGATGCGCAGGCTCAGCGGCCATGGCTCACGGGCCCAGCCGCTCCGCGGCATGTGGGATCTTCCCGGACCGGGCCACGAACCCGTGTCCCCTGCATCGGCAGGCGGGCGCTCAACCACTGCACCACCAGGGAAGCCCTGAACCTTTATATTTAACCCAGTATATAAATTAATCCTATTTTTTAAATCAAATAAAGCATACTTTCCTCCTGCTCACCCCAGAAGATCCTAGTTTTTCTTATTTTTAAAAAAAGCAAATTTAACAGGAAAAAAATGCAACATGGTATGTTTAGCTTAAATTTTCTACTTTGCATTTTGAAAAGTCAAAAGTATGTCTGGAGTATCATAGCTATCATTTTATTTTCATTAAATAAACAATAATGGGTATAGTTCTTGCTGGCATTATCTGTAGTTAATGAGCATTTATTTATACCCTTATCTTTATTACCACTTTCATTACTGAACTTGTGGTAATATTTTATACCTGGGGTAACAATTAGTAGAGTATATCTCATATGCTTCACTCTACTGAATTGGTGAATTATTTAGTAATTACAAGGTAATTCACTAGGAAGAAAAATTGGGCTGGTGAGTTTACTAAGAGACACAGAGGATTAACATGCTCATTACTTCCATGCAACCTAATTTTGCATTTCACAGGCCTCTTTGCTCTGTAAATACTGGAGGAAGTACCATGAGTTGCAGAAGTATCTGAACTTGGTGAAGGGTAAGGGATAAGTATTTCCTACATCAGGTTAAATAGATTGATTTATTCATACTGTTTTTTAAATATCAACAGTGTGCTGCTCATTGATAATCAGTAATGAATGACACAGCCCAAATCCTAAGAACTTTGCAGTCTACTAAGTACTTTTTCCTATAACATGTGTTTTATTCCACACCTAAAACTATGAAACACAAAGAAACTAAAATGATTTCTCCTGACCAAGACTAACTCTGCTCTGTATCAATAAGCTACTTTTAAGAACCTCTGAGTAAACTAACATCACTCAAACATATGTAGAAGAATTCAAGCCACTAAAAGAAATGTGGTCATTTCATTTCCACCTCTTATATCAAGATTGCCAATGGCCAAGGCTCCACATAAAGTTGCAATGATTGGACACTGCAGAACTCCAAGGGACATTGTTTACATAGATTAGGATGCCAGGACACTGTCGACATAAATTACAATCTGTGCGGCCAAATGGCCCAACCCAGAGGTACCTTTTTCAGCCACCTCTTTCATGCCCTTTCAGGAACAAGCGTTACCAAGTTCCTTCTTCATTCCAATTTGCTCAGTGTTTTTTGAGCTCCTGCTGTGTTCAGAGCACTTTTCTTCATGGAATAATACATATAAAGGTAAATAACACATAAATGTATACATTAGGACTTCCCTCGTGGCGCAGTGGTTGAGAATCCGCCTGCCGATGCGGGGGACACGGGTTCGTGCCCCGGTCTGGGAAGATCCCACATGACGCAGAGCGGCTGGGCCCGTGAGCCATGGCCGCTGAGCCTGCGCGTCCCGAGCCTGTGCTCCGCAACGGGAGAGGCCACAACAGTGAGAGGCCCGCGTACCGCAAAAAAAAAAAAAAAAAAAAATGTATACTTTAATGGACAACATTAGAGTCTAATAATTTCCTTTATAGACTCCAGATCCCAATGCAGCCACAAATAAGACAAGTTAATAACTGCATCTTCTTTCTCAGGGATCCTATCTTAACAAGTGTGTTGAGGTTGGCTAAGAACTGACTGTGACATTTACTTAATGAAAGCCACATGGAGAAGCTGTGCTCCCTCCCTAGGTCACTTAGCAAACATCACCTTTGTATTCCCTTGATGCTTCCTGATCCCAAGAGTGGGAAACTGGAAGGACACTAAAACCATTTCCTTACAGACTTCTCAGGAGCAATCTTGACTTCATCAGCTAGGCTACAGTGCTGAGTAAAGTCATGAATTTCAGGATGAACTGGCTTGAGGACCCAAGTGGTGATTGTTTTACTAACAGAGTTGCAATGGCAACATTGATCATTAAAACAAGCAAAACGGAAAGTGTCAGCATTCTCTCATGGCCATCTGTGACTTCTGTGTGCTGGTAGTTGGTATTCAGAATGGAACTGGATGCTTGAACTGGCTCTCCGTTTTGCAGTGAAAAGTGAAGGAAAGCATTCTTCTGTTTATGCCTGCTTGTTGTATTTTTCCCTCTAAACCACATGGTGAGAAATTATGATATGAAATCATTTAAAATTCTATTGCCATGCCACATTTCATTTCATGTATTTCGTACTTTGAAATATGAGACTATATCTAACTTAATTGTGAGATTAAATTTGCTATCTTGATCGGTGCATTCATTCTTTTTTGTAGTGATAACATTAAACCTTTCATTTTTAATAAGATTTTCAGATTTTTATATTGCTATGAGAAATCATGAAACATGATATGACTTGTTTTGATTGAGTTCCAACATTTTAACACAAGTATTATAGAAAGAAATTAAAGTGATTTTTTTCTTCCTGTAGCCATCACAGTAATTGTGCAGCAAGATCAGAAAGGAATGTGATATTCATGACTGGAATCAAAGATTATAAACATTTTAGAACATGAATAATGGCTAATATATTAAAACACATAAAAGCATATTTATTATGTTGAATCACATGAAATTGCTATTTTTAGTAGGATAAAACATGGTCAAATTTTGGCAGTTTTGTTTGGTTCAACATATATTCTTTTAGTTAGGAGATTCTGTACATTCCTGCTGCCTGGTTTAATCAAAATGAAATTGTGTGATAATTAACACTGAGTTAGCCCTCTGTGGATAATCGAAGCCTAATGCCAGTTCTTCTCTCTCTTGATTTAATCCCTGATTTCAGGCTATTTAACTATGCAATAAGTCTATCTTAAAGTGGTTATGATTGGAAGAAGAAAAGCAATATTAACTAGTTACTTAAAGTAGAAGTTCAGTATTTTTTAAAATCCAGAAATTAGTGTGAAAGAGTGGTTTCGGCTATGAATTAAACCAAATTGGGGGATTATCTTGATTCATTTATATGTACTACTCTGTTTCCAGTCCATATACACAATAGATATTTGAGTAGGCCATAAAGTATGTTTCCAGATGATATTAGCATTTTTAGCATATCTGAAGATTTTTAGTGAAAGAGAGAAAGTGGTTTACTACAGGGCAAGTCCTTGCTCAGAGTCAGTTCTCATGGTAGTTCTGTCCCTGGCAGTCTGTGTGACATGAGTGAGTCCCCTAACCTCTCTGGAAACATTTCGTATTTTCACTTTACAGACAACTCATACTGCACTTATAAATTCACACTTCTTAGCAACTCTGTGGTTCCCAGGAGCCCAGCCCAGAGATTGGGAAGCAGTGAATCTTAAAAGCTCTGTTAACCTTTCTTGGTCTCACATTCTAATTCCTATTAATCTAAGAGGAATTAGCAACAATTGAGGAAAAGCAAACAAACTGGAAATCTGAAAACAGGGAAGTGAGACTAACCACTTGAGCTGATAATTATGTATGAGTTCTTTCCCTTTGACTGGTGGCCAGAAACCAGAGACAGTAGAATTGATGAGCCAGGATGTCCTGCTGGTGCTGGCTGCATATTGAAAGGAAATAATCCAGATAATTGTTTAATTGGATGCTATTTAAAAAGAGAAGCTGAAACTCCCAAGAATCGTGGTCCAGAGTAAACATCTTTTCAACCATACTGGTTAAATAAAAACCCAAGGGTGCTGCATTGATGGTTAGCATCCCTGAGGTTCCATTTTCACTGCCATTGAAAATATCCCTTTTAACTGTTTCCTGTCAGTTCTTGTCAGAGTCTTTGTTTTACTTTTCAATATTAAGTACTCCTGGATGATAATTTTCCAACATTATATTTATAATAAAAATGGAAAATAAGTGAAATCTTAGCTACAGACCTAGTAACAAGAGTGTAAAATCAAGTGCTTCCTATGAGAGACAATACATACAACGGTTGTGACACATATTGTCATGAGTCAGCCTAGGTTTGAATCATCTTATATCTTATATAACGTACAAAGTCTTTAACTCAGGTCCAGTTATTTGAACTTTCTGAGACTCAGTTTCTGCACTTGTAAATTGGAGGTAGTGACAGTAGGCTTGTAGTAAGGATTATACTATTTTGTGTAAAGCTCTTATACCAGACCCTGACACATTACAATTGGCATATGACTGTAACAGTAATTTGTAATTGAGTCATGGCTCTTTTAAATTGGTGTTTTAACTGAATTATCATAGAATGGTAAAGTCTATCAATTTTACAAGATGTGGCTCAGAAAAACAAACCACAAGCAATACATTTGCTTCCATACCTATATCTAGATAAGGCATTGAATATAATTTTGGAGGTGGAATGACCAATTAATGTATTTTGGTCCCCCTTTTCCTTTTCTTTTTTCCATTCTCTTGACTTATTTTTACAGCTCCTTCTCTGAGCTATATGCATTCATATTTAATGATTGCCATTTTTATTCTTTTTGTAGTATTAAATATTAAATATAGGGCAGAATACCTCCTTTAATTTCCCTTTAGAGTAATAAAATATTACCAGTAACTTGTTCTTAAGATCTGTAGCAATACTCTTTGTCAAAACAGATGTACTTAATAAAGCCAGGAGAACACCTATGAAAAGGTCTTAGGAAGAGTATTATTACATATTGGATAAATGAAATGTATCAAATAAAGCAAACATCTAAGACATGAATTGGTGCAGATTTGATCTCAGGAAGCTCTTATACAACAGGCTTTATGATAAATTCTAATTACCAAAGAGTTTTAATGATTAATTTTAATGACTTTATTCACAATGAGATTGTTAGCATGAATAAGAATAACTCCTTTGAACAGATTTGTGGTTGCCAAGGGGGAGGGGGTAAGGCAGGGATGAGTTGGGAGTTTGGGATTAGCAGATGCAAACAGTTATATATAGAATGGATAAACAACAAGGTCCTATTGAATAGCCCAGGGAATTGTATTCAATACCCTGTGATAAACCATAATGGAAAAGGATATGAAAAAGAATGTATATATATGTATAACTAAATCACTTTGCTGTACAGCAGAAATTAACACAACATTGTAAATCAACTATTCTTCAATAAAATAAATTTTTAAAAAAGAATAACTCCTTTATAAATCTTGTAATAGATGAGGTTTGTGATTGCTCAACAAACGCTTATTCCAAAATCTCAGATTTTGTCACTTAAGAATATTCCTCTGCATTAGTATTTAATTTTACAATATCAGTTTACATATTTAGACCAACAAAGTAACATTAGAGTATGAATTCCAATGTAATCATCTGTCTTCACAAAAAGAAGTTTCCAGGTAGCTCTTGGGGAAAATGCAAGGATGATATTAAAAATACTAACCTGTCAGGACTTCCCTGACATTCCAGTGGTTAAGACTTTGCCTTCCAACACAGGAAGCATGGGTTCTTTTTCCCCTGGTTGGGGAACTAAGATCCCACATGCCTCAGGGCCAGAAAACCAAAACATAAAAAAAACAGAAGCAATATTGTAACAAATTCAATAAAGACTTTAAAAATGGTCCACATCAAAAAAAATCCAAAAAAAATAATAATAATAAATACTAATGTGTCAACCACAGGCTTGAACCAATAGGATGGATACTGGCCATAGAGTTGGAGTGAGGTGCTGGAGTACCCATGTTTCACCAAGACTTCACCCTGTAGTGCTGGATAACAGGAAGATGTGGGGCCTTGTGAAGGAAGCCGGGGAGAAAAAGAAGGGGGAACTTGAGAGAATTGGGATCCCAACCATTTACCAACCTGTACGGTCATACAGTACATCTTGAAGAATTATATATATTCATAGCATCCTTGTGAAACACACATATAAAAAGCCAAGAGTGATGAGGAAATACTATTACCAAAAAGAGATTCAAAGAATAGTCAATATTTATCTGTTCTTCATGGAAGTTGTTATATTCCTTGTTGACAAAAGAAATTGTGGTAATTGCATTCAAATTTCCTTGAAGTTTCTCAAACTCAAAAAGCCAAAAACAAATGAATCAACTTAACCTGGAGAAAATTTTGTTTAAAATTCCAATATTCTTATGTTTGACTATATAATATTTGCAATTTCTTTCTGTTGTATTTTAATAATTATTTTCGGTTTCTCCCATGCTCATTTAATCCATTTGAGTTTCTGGAAATGCTCAAAGATGTTCTAAACAGTAGCAAAGATAATTTTAAATTTATGTTTTGGAGCTCATGAGTCAAATTCTTTTGAGAGTCTGCAGTTTAATAAGTAAATTTTAAAAAAAATTTTATTTTCCAAAATTTAAAAAAAATGTATCTTTTCTATTCATGGGGGACAAATCTAAAGAGGAGTTCATTATACTTATTTTATCAGAGTATAACTTGTTCCAAATAAAAAGTTGTGACAAGGAAAGCCAAAATTCCAGTACAGAAATTTGTATTCTGTTCAGTTGTTAAGAGAATTCCAGGATGATTCATACTATTCCATTTTTCTTTTCTCTTATTTATTTATTCCTTTACATTAAAATTATTTTCAAAATATTTGTTGTTCTTTATTTTCCTTTTTATAATTCAAAACAATCTCTATATACAAATATAGCTCTGAAAGCAGAGGCTTTACAACATTATGGACAATTCTCTGGCAGATTGAATTTTCACTGCCCGGATTTCAGATTTACTTTGAATGTCAATATTAAAGACTAATTTAAATATTTTTAAATTTCTGTAAAAAGCTTAATTGATAATTGTTGCAATTTCAACAAACATTCTTTGAACTCCATCTACATATAATTATGTAAGATTTTACGGGGACTACAAAAATAAGTAAGAGACAAATCTCAGGCCCCTAGTATCTTATAATGATGGATGGAGGATTAGACATGGTGTGACCTGGACAGGTCACTAGGCCACAAGATATCTATGATATGAGTACCATGAGGAAAAGAGGCTACGCAGTTGGCACGTAGAGGTGGTTCCTCTACAGAGCTCATCAGGCTAGGGAATAATGAAGGGACCAGTCTATCTTCCCTCTCTTCTGTAGGATAACCATGGAATCCAAAGACTTCCTTACCCATCTGCCTTATGTTCCTATATATGTTTGTTCACTACCCTCAGTAAAACAATGTACGTGTAATGAGAGTTACAACCAATGCTCTCTTTGGGACATATATTGCACTAACCAATATTATTTGTAATATTTTATTGTTAACTATTTGTTCTATAACCATTACCTTATTGCCCTTTAGGGAAAATCTTGGAAGAGATGCTGTCATACCTTTTTCTAATTGCTTTTGAAAGAAAGCTCTTAATTTGCTTCTTTTTTCATCTTCCTTTGGTGACTGTGCCTTAGGATAGGTATTTGGCAAGGGGTGGATTTTTAATACAGCAGATCACATGAACTCTGCACTGTTTATATTATTACATCTAATGTTTTTTACTGAGTGTCTTGTTCCTTGCAGGACGGTTCTTTTCACTCTGACATCTGTGGTTGTACTTGTCATTACAACTGACTGGATCAGCTGGGACAAGCTGAATCGGGGATTTTTGCCCAGTGATGAAGTTTCCAGAGCCTTCCTGGCTTCTTTCATCTTGGTCTTTGACCTCCTTATTGTAATGCAGGTAAGTGGCTTTGTATTTTCCTCCTCTCACTGAAGCCACTCCATGCTTTGTTCTCAGCAAACAAACACTATACAGTGAAAGGCTCCATAAAGCTAGAGAAATGCATAGTTTACAGTTTCTATAAATGGAGGCTTCTCTGATCATATTTTCAACAATTTTACTGAGAGGATAAACCAACTAGGCTTTTATGAGAAGGGCACCAAAAAGTCATTGTATGACCATTGAAAGGTGGCCCCTGGAAACCATACAGAATGGTTGTGGTATTTTTGCCAAAGCTTCAGGGAAAAAAAACAAAACAAAGCAAAACAAAAAAATGCCTGTCATTTAGTAAATGGAAAGTTGCAGAGATGAGGATGATATGAGCCAAAAAAGCAGGGATAAGCAATTGCTAAAGCAACTTAGGGTTTTAGAGCAGTCGAAATGGAATAATATAAAAATGTTTTTTCTGGTTATGGAAATTATCACTTTCTTTCAGCATTCACCAGAGATCATTCCATTTTCATGTAAACAATATTTCTGCCCTGTTTAGCAACAGATTCTTTGTACAATGGCATCGTGCTCATCAGTGCTACTCGTGTAATCTTCTGGTGTGAATGCTTTGGGGTCTGAGGGGTGTTCCTTTGAATCGAGCGAAAGAGACATTATTACTTGGCACTTTATCTTGTTCATTAAATATCCACCCATTTGCTAGACATTTTCTTATTGTTTTCATAAGGCAGTTTTGTGTTTTCCTCTCCAGAGGCATTGTAAGTGACCAGGACAAAGGCTCCATGGCTGAAGGGAAAGTAAACTTCATTGTGTTCCGAATTTATGTGAGATTTCACAGGATAGCAGATTGGTTTTCTCATTGCTACAGGCAAAGCGAGGCCTTTATAAGAGATTAAGTATTTTAGTGTTAGTGTTTTAAAAGAGAATAACAATCTGGTGTGTTTTGGTTTTTGGGTTTTTTTGGTATATAACATAGCCGAGGTGTGAGGCTCAAGATGGCTTCTAGAGTATATTATTATTTTAATAGATGATCATTTAAAATACATTATTGTTTTTAAAAATTAAATGAAATTGAATTCTTTGTCTCATCTAAAAATTGATGTATTTATTTTTTATTTCCCATGGGATAGTTTAGCATAGTGAAGAAAGCCCCGGACTTTGAGTAAGGAAGCATTGGCAAGGTTCCATATCTGTCTCTCACTTGCTATAGGACCTCCTCTGGATATTTATAAAATTGAATTTATAGCACTTATGCAATAATGTCGTGCATTACTTTTTGAAGGCTATTTTATATTTTTTCATCTAATACTCCTCCTAACTAACATACTATTATATGTAAAATATCTGCTTTGGCCAAGTGGCCTACTGGTACCTCTTTGAACCCATCTTAAAGTCAAAGGTATTAGTGGCCAAGTAGACCATTATCTTTTAATTTGTTTAAATTTGTATATGTGAGAGCATAAATTTCCTGATTTCCTACTACCATCCACCGTCTTTTATCCTCTTTATATAGTTTTAATTATTCTTGCAATAGGTTCACTTAAAATCAGGGACTTGAAGTGGGAAAATGTAACATTAAAATTTGCAGATATTATGGACTCACTCAAAAAGTACTTCATAAAGAGAGATGGAAGGAAGGATAGTCAGGATTTATGCAGGCAGAGTCAGCAGGATTTGGAAGGGAAAGGCATTCTAGATGAAGGAAATGGCATGAAAATGTGAAGTCGGTAAAGTACTGAAGTGTTTACAGAGTGGCCAGAGCACCAATTGACTGAAGATGGAGGGCCCCTGCTGAGGAATATATCAGTTTGGACCATTTCGGCTACAAGTAACAATAACCCTGCCGAGCCAGCTTAATCAAAGAGGAAAATGTATTACTGCATTATAAGGATGCCCTGCAGAATTAAAGAGGAGGGATACAGTAGCATTTTAGGGACACATGAGAGCAGAGACTAAAGTGTAACAGGGAACCCAGTCCTAGCTCTTATTCTCCATCTCTCATCTTTTTTTCTTTCACTTCTGCTTTCTTTTTCTCTCTTACTGTAAAGCAGCTTTTTCAGCTTTCCAGTTCACGTAGAAGAAGATGGCCACAGCCAGCACCTCAGAGGGAGACTACTCCTGGCTGTCGGGTCTAATTCTGGATTCCAGGGAAGGAATAGCAGGGACTAGATTGTCCTGCATCCATCTGTGAACTGACTGGGGGTGACGCAGTCCCAGAGAAAAAGGGGGAGAGGTTGGGCCTCAAAAACCAAATTAATACAAGGAGGAGTTGAAAAATGGGTCCCCCAAAGTAGGTCTGTTAACTGCTTTTCTCTCTCCCCCAACACATGGTCAGCCAGCCAGGCCTATCGATTCATCGCTTGTTACGTCTCTTGTAGCCATACCTTTCCTGCTCATTTCTCTGCCACCATTCAGTCCTGGCTCTCCTCTATACTACTGTAAAATAATTTCCAGTGAAACCTTCTGCCTCCAGATGTCCTCTTGTCCCACACGCCCTACACAGCTCACCTTCCTAAGCTTTCAAACTGAAATGCCATGTTGTATATGTCACTTTTCAATCAAAAATATTGTCAGTGACTCCCACTGTCCGAGAATGAAGTCCAGACTCTAGGAGCTCTCTCTCAGGGCTCTCCCCGGTCTGCCCTTGGTGTTTTCTCCCATATCTTCTGTGCTCTGGCTCTGCCCAGCCCTGAGAGCTGTTGCTTGGCCCCAACCACAGCATGCTTATTCCAGGATGTCTGTGAGCCTCTGTTTCCTCCTCAAGTTGTGTCTCTCTCCTGCTCTGTTCATTTAGACTTTACCATTGAAGAACATTCCAATGCCCTCAGTAAAGCCAGGGGATGAATTCCTCCTTGCAAGTCCTGCAGCACATTTTACCTGAACTGCAGATCAGCATTTCACCTTTTCCTGCTCTATAGAGCAGAAACTATAGCTTATAATGATATATCCCTGGAGCCTCTCTAGCACAGAGCCTTACATGGTCAGCAATAGGCCCAAAGTAATAACTGCTTGATGAGGATAAAGAAGTGGCATTTCAGCACTGAGTCTCATGCAAACTCTGTGCCCCTCTGGGAGCATCATGTTGAAGTGCAAGGAACTAGTGCATGTGGTGAGAGAGTGAACTTAAGGAAACAGCCCCAGAAGCCATATATAGTCCAGCTTTAAAAAAATATCTAATACAAATGTCCTAACAAGTCCCTAACCAAGTAAACTCTGATCTAATCCACTTTATATTCACATATTTTAGACAAAAGAACAATAGAAAAGTAGCAAGATTGGTGGAAATGGAGGCAGTAGTTTTACTGAAAGGTTTTCCCTCATTAGAATTAAGTGATTTAAAAACAATAGACCCTAGGCTTTTCTAATGGTAGGAAAATTCTACTTATATGATTGAAAGAGATTTTAATGTTTGGTTAAAAAAAAAAGAAAAGAAACCATTAGAATATGATACTACTGCTGTAAAGATTTTATTTTAACAAAATTAGTTGGCCAATTCCGAATACTTTTAGAGAAAGTGCAATTATTTATTTTTATGAATATTTTAAATAGAATTTTTGTACATTTATTGTGAAAACTGTTTGTTGTATCACATATTTCTGTAGTTTTAGGAAATTCACTATAACTAAGGCATAAATAGATGCCAGTGAAGTATACCATGACTCATATAAATCACACATTACTACAGAACATGAGAAGTAAATTGTAAAGAACACTTCCCTCTGAGGAAATCTTATCTCAAATTCATTTAATATTTATAATTATGTCACTTAACTTTTATATACTCCTTTAATTCCTTGCATAAGTATTTAATTTGCAGTTCTATCCCGCCTACTCATCTTTTCTGCTAGATTGAAGAAAAGATATACCTAAGACATATAAGAATTAAAAATACAACATGTTATAGAGTAAGCAAAGAACAAAAATGACTCTTAGGAGTTCACCAAAAAAAAAAAGAGAGAGAGAGAGAGAGAGAGAGAGAGAGAGCAGTGTAGACGTGCAGCCAGAGTAGTAAGGGAAAGCTTCAGAGAAGAGATTAGATTAGAAGGACAGGCAGCTAGAATTTGAAAAGGCAGAGCAATGAACAAGAAAAATTTTCTAGCTGGGAGTAGTATCATAATCATCAAGGTAAGAATCAGTTTTGTTCCATTAAGTTCAGAAAATGTTCACAGATTCATTTCTAGTGTGCACTGCACCCGGTGCTGGAGACGGGGGACAGGGGGAAGGGAGATCAAAGATCAGTGACACACCGCACAGGAGTCTGTAGCTGCAGAGAGGAATTCATGGTTTAATAGAATAAATAGGAGTAGAAAACTAGAGACATTTGAGAAAGACTATCTTTATTGAGATGAATGGTTCAGGTAGAAAGTGAAAATTCCTACCTCACACTTTTAAATTCAACTCACCCACGCTGCCAGAATCTATTTGCTGATATGAAGGCTTTAGAAGAAGGAAGTTTCTCTTCATAAGCTAAAGAACATTCTGGGCTTTTTACTAGACAAGAAGAGAGAGAGTGAGAGAGGGAAGAGAGAGGAGGAGACGGAGGAGGAGGAGGAAGAGAGGTGAGAAGCCAGAAAGATGGATACAGGCAGGAACGAGTGAAGGAGCCAGTGTGGGGGGGGGAGGTGACAGGATTAGGCAGTGGTGATGACCACGGAGGCTGGTGAAGTTATATCTGTGGTCAAGTTTCTCATAAATGCTTACATAACTGAACTCTGGCAGATTGGTATAAGGAGATTAAAAAACTCTTCAGTTTCACAACTGGACCAGTGTAGCCTAGCACCAAGATAGCATCTGCTGAACAAAGTGTCCAGGAGGTGGAAACAGTTGTGAGCTAAATTGCTAGAGTTTATAGGTAACTATGGGAAGGTTTTACACATATATATGTATCCTTGAACCTTTCTTTTCTTTAACAGCCTCTCCCCTAGAAAGCTTCTCGCATCATCGTGGGTGTGTGTGTGTGTGTGTGCGTGTGTGTATCTTAGATTTATGTATATAAATAGATACATAATATAGATAAAATACGCATTGTATATGTAATAGCTTTATGTGCTTCAAGGTGATGAGAGAAATCTTTTAGAAGAGAGGCTTTTAAAGAGAAGACAAAAGATTCAAGGATCATATTTTGGTGAATATATGTGTGAAAACACTGTTGATACATCTTTTCAATACTTCTCTTTCTTGTAATTTATCTATATACCTGCCTATTATCTTTGTACCTACATACCCACCTTCCCCCTGTAACATGTGAGCTCGAGGAGAGGAAATGTATTTTTTCATTCCCACAGCTAACTCATGTTCAGTACATTGCAGCTTTACCATAAATATTTTGCTGAATGAAAGAATAACAGAATGAACATAACATTATTTCAGGAAAGCCAAAGAACATGAAATTTTTCAAGAAGTAAAATGTTTACCAACAGCAAGAGAATGAACCATCAATAATATTAGATTAGGTCATATCCACTGAAGTGTGATCCCACAGTAATTAAATATCCAAAAAAAATTTGAATAAAATGCTCAGTTAAGTGTTAAAAAGGACTCTTTGGACTAGTTGGAAAGCATGTAGAGAGAAGTGATATTTCCTGAAAAGTCCTGAAAATATTAATGCACTGAAAAAATAATTATGAAAATTACATTCAACAAACATCTCACTGTGTAACATCTAAAAATCTAAATTTTTTTTTCTGTTTCGTGCATCATTCTTAGAAGCAGATTTAGTTTAAAAAAAAAATAGACATTATGCCTCTTGGTAGACTTTAAAACTCTGTTGACCTGACTTTAGTAGGGCACTTCTTTTGAGGTCATAATTTTTGAAAATGGAATCAGTTCCTTTAGAACGTAGGGCAGAGCAACAAGTGTGCAACTATTTTAATTAAAGAGCCATAGTGTTTTGACAAGTGGTCATATATTTTTAGGATAAGTTATTTCAACTGTTTTGCTTCCAGGTTACTTAGAAAGGGTTGTTTAAATGTCTGTCCACCAGTTTTAACATGTTCTTCAGCTTTGGGAATACTTTACACAGCTTTCTTCAAAGTATTTAAAGTTCCTCTTCACATTTATTTTGCATCTTTATTTTTCTTATGCAAGGTCTACACTCCTATTTGAAAAACACAGTAATGGTAATTTCTGTTATGGGTCCCACATGATGACATAGAGTAAGGGTTAATCCTTTAAATAGTTCCTAGATTAACCATAAATGCCTGTTCTCTTCATGATGTGTCTAAGAGGTTGAATCGCAACTTTATTTACTGTCACCGTTTTGTGCTTCTGACATCATTGTTGGTCCAGTGGGTAGACAGACTGTTATATATTTATATATATACACCTATAAATCAATATATTTATTAGTGGTCCCAGAAACTGGTCTCCACATAGCAGACAGACTTACCACGATAAGTCATGTTCATGCAGCCTGACGGAAGCCAGCCAAGCGGGCAGGAGATGCCAGAGAACAGACCTTGGCAGGTGACCCAAGGTATCAGGAACATTTGGCAGAAGGTGAAAGGTGAGCTGGAAGGATTGGGGTTATCAGGCAAAACAAAATTTAGCATCCAGTCATGGGTACTGGTGTGACAAATATACTCACTCGAAAATGAAACTAATAGTCTGCTTAGCGTATGAAATAGATCACAACTTTGAAAGAGGGAGTAAGTTCTATGAGGGATTATTGTGAGCAGGAAAGATCACGCAAGTCTTTATGGGTAATGTGGGGAGAATGTAGCTTGAAGGAATTACAAGATTTGGTTAAGCGAGCGGAAAATAGAGACATTCAAATTTTAGCCCCATTTAAATGCTTCAAACCCTGAGGTTTTTTTTTTTAGAAAAAGAGCTAGAACATGTTTAAAAAACTGGGAAGATATAAATTCTACACTATTGCACATGAGCAGTAATTTTTTTCAAAGCCATGCTGAGGCAGCAAAATAGATCTCCCATAAATTAGTATTTTTCTAGTGGATGCATTGTTTCCAGGTGCTGTGGAATGATCAGTGCTTGATCATCATCCTGAAAGAGTTTTCCAGCCCTGGCCTCCACCCCATCTTTGTGTGTGTGTATCACGGTTCTCCCTGGATGTCTTGTGTAGTGTTTCCACTTGTCATTGCACCAACTGTACATGACCCAAAAAAGTGCCATATTGAAGACTGACATGGTCGGTCATTTCATCAGGCCCTCAGCTTCACTGGGGCGGGTTTCAAACAGAGTATTGTACTTCAGGTCAGAGCTTTATAGGTTTGTTGGAGGAGGTAATGAAGAGGATGTGACCCCACCAGTTGACCCACAAGCAAGACCTGATACTTGAAGACTTCTCCCTGCTCCCCTGTGTTTGGTATACCTGCTGTTCACACTCTTCCCATAGTGGGAGCTGTTTTCAAGGGTGCAGCCTTGAGAGATCAAAATCTAGTGGAGACCACCTGACAGGTAGTTTTTAAGTCAAAGGTCCATTAAATCTGGATTTGAACATGCAAGAAATACTGTGCAGCAAGTGGCTCAAACTCCAGTCTAGTATAGTTAGACTAGCGATTGGGTCTAATACTAGGAGACCATAGCGAGAACCCTTCATAGTGGAAATGAGGAACAAGCTATGAAGAGGGGCAGAGTGTGCAATGGAAACATAACTGGACTAAAAAGAAAACAGGGATGGAGGGAGACAAGGAGGCAGGGAGGCAGAAAGAAATGTAAAAGGCTAGCATTCACTGAGCACTTACTGTGACCTGGATGCCTAGATATACTACATCTTTTTTAATCTTCTCAAACCCCCCTACAGGATTCATATTGTTATTATCTATAATTTTACAAATGAAGATGGGAATTGCCCAAGGTACACAGATAGAGTCTGGCTGCAGCAGAAAGGGGATTAAAAAACAGAACCGTATGATTCCAAAGCCCATGCATTTTTCAGACCTTGTAGTATTGTGCATATCAAATTAAGTAATATACACAAGTAATGTCCAAAGCAAAGCATTTGACGTGTGGCAGGAAGCTTGGTGAATGAAGGAAACACTCCTGCAATAGACTAGAGCCGGGACTCTATTTCTTTTCTCTTTTTTTAAAAAAAAATTTATTGGAGTATAATTGCTTTACAATGTTGTGTTAGTTTTTACTGTACAGCAAAGTGAATCAGCTATATGTATAGAGATATCCCCTCTTTTTTGGATTTCCTTCCCATTTAGGTCACCACAGAGGACTGAGTAGAGTTCCCTGTGCTATACAGTAGGTTCTCAGTCATCTATTTTATATATAGTATCAATAGTGTATATATGTCAATTCCAATTTCCCAATTCATCCTACACCCCCCTTTCCCCCTTGGTATCCATACGTTTTTCTCTACACCTGTGTCTCTATTTCTGCTTTGTAAATAAGATCATCTATACCAATTTTTTCAGATTCCACATATATACGTTAATATACGATATTTGTTTTTCTCTTTCTGTCTTACTTCACTCTGTCTGACAGTCTCTAGGTCCATCCACGTCTCTACAAATGACCCAATTTCATTCCTTTTTATGGCTGAGTAATATTCCATTGTATATATGTGCCACATCCTCTTTATCAATTCATCTGTTGATGGAC
This sequence comes from Kogia breviceps, assembly GCF_026419965.1. Lineage (NCBI taxonomy): Eukaryota > Metazoa > Chordata > Mammalia > Artiodactyla > Physeteridae > Kogia > Kogia breviceps. Next base: position 35,085,189 of record NC_081321.1, read on the forward strand.
ATTTAGGTTGCTTCCATGTCCTGGCTATTGTAGATAGTTCTGCAGTGAACATTTTGGTACATGACTCTTTTTGAATTATGGTTTTCTCAGGGTATATGCCCAGTAATGGGATTGCTGGGTCATATGATAGTTCTCTTTTTAGGTTTTTTTTTTTTTTTTTGCGGTACGCAGGCCTCTCACTGTTGTGGCCTCTCCCTTTGCGGGGCACAGACTCCGGACGCGCAGGCTCAGCGGCCATGGCTCACGGGCCCAGCTGCTCCGTGGCATGTGGGATCTTCCCGGACTGGGGCATGAACCCGTGTCCCCTGCATCAGCAGGCGGATTCTCAACCACCGCGCCACCAGGGAAGCCCCTCTTTTTAGTTTTTTAAGGAACCTCCATATTGTTCTCCATAGTGGCTGTATCAATTTACATTCCCACCAACAATGCATAAGGGTTCACTTTCCTCCACACCCTCTCCAGCATGTATCATTTGTAGATTTTGTGATGATGGCCATTCTGACTGGTGTGAGGTTATATCTCATTGTAGTTTTGATTTGCCTTTCGCTAATGATTAGTGATGTTAAGCATCTTTTCATGTGTTTGTTGGCAATCTGTATATCTTCTTTGGAGAAATGTCTATTTAGGTCTTCAGCCTAATTTTTGATTGGGTTGTTTTGGTTGTTGTTGTTATTGAGCTGCATGAGCTGTTTGTGTATTTTGGAGATTAATCCTTTGTTAGTTGCTTCATTTGCAACTATTTTCTCTCATCCTGAGGTTTGTCTTTTCATCTTGCTTATGGTTTCCTTTGCTCTATTTCTTAGAGTGTGATCTTGGTTAAGTCACTTCATGTCTAGGAATCCATTTTCTCATCTCTGGCATGACAATTTTTTCCTGACCCATGTTATTTTTATGATAGTCTTAAAAAGGCCCTTGAAGTGAGATATTTTTGCATATTGAAATTACATAATCTGGATAGAAGAAAATAATTTGGTTGGAAAAAAGTTTCAGAGTTATGCTTTGCATTACAATTAATCATTCAGGCTTCTTTTGATCTTAGCTAAAGAAAACTATAATAATGTGATGGTATATAAAGAAGTTGGAGTCTCAGTGCATTGCAGCCATAATATGTTAAAAGAGATGTATGCTAAGGGGATGATTCAAACCCTTACCTGATCATAAAAATCACCAAAATTCTTACCAAAAATGTGAATTCTCTGGCTATAGAAAGATTGCCAGAAGTTTCTGGCTTCGTATGTGTGCAGTGGTGCCAGGGGATTAAGCATTACAGATGATTCTTGTGACCATGGTCACCTAGAAGCTGGTTAAAAATGCAGATTCTTGGGTGTTCTTCTTACAGCTAGTGGCATCAGAAGTACTAGAGGATTTGGCCTGTGAATATGCGTTTTTATTTAGCCTAAATGTGATTTCTCCGAAGCTCACTGCTCTAAGGTAATGCCCTAGAAATAAGTGAATGTCCATAGTTACTACAATTCAGATGGCTATACATAAAAGAAACTCAAGAAAATTCCAAATTTCCAGATGGTACTTGGAATTTATTGCATTTGATGAATTGTTCAGAATTTTGCATTTCTCCTATAAAAATACATCATTCCTGTGGTGCACATTGTGAAAAGCTGAACAGTTAACATCAAATATGTATATGGTGCATTTTTCTCTAATTTTTGATGAAAATATATTTTATAAATATCCCTTTGCCGAAAATGTATTTATGTCTGAGATACTTACCATTTATTTAATCTTTGTTTGATTTCAATAGCTGTGTACGTTTATTTGGCAAGTTGAGTAAGATCTAAAGTATAGGAATAGCATGAAACCAAAGAGGTATATATTTCTCAGTTTTATAACAGAATTAATTTCTACACAAAAGTATGTGTGGGTAAAAAGAGAAAATTAGTAAATTAGTTGTTTATAATTCTTTTCATTCCTTCTAAAGTGAATAGGTACCAAGGAATATCCTTTATTTTAATGAATAGATTGATAGGTATGGATGCAAAATTAGGAAACTCAAGGACATAGAGGTGGTTCCTGCTTATGCAGTAGGACAGTAGGAGCCAGAAGCCTAGAAGGAGTTGTTGTGGGGAAAGAGAGAGAGAATACATAGAGGTGGCAGCTGCTACAGCTAATAGAACTTGGGAGAGAGAGGATTTTCTGAAAAGTTTTGTTCTATCATATGCAATGTTATACCCAGATTCCCAAGAAAATTTCAGTTAAAATATATATTCTCCAATCCTTTTGGCATAATTTTCCCCCACCCCCATCCTGCTTTTTCAATTCAAGATGGGCTTGTGGACAAGATTCAGGGGAAGGACAAGGTTGTAGAGGCCAAGGTATGTTTTGATTACACATGTATGAAGATTAGTGGATCTTTACATGTAATGAGTAAGTGTAGAAATAAGATCTCAAGGGGGCATTTGCTATATCTTACAACTGCCTCAATTATTAAACGTTTGAAATTCTTTTGTTTTTTGGTTTCCATGGAACTACCTCTGTATTGGCTCAAAGCCAAACTATGTCTCTTTCTTTTCAATCCCATTTGTCAAATCCCCTTCCTCTTACTACCTTTAAACATCAGTATACTCTGAGGTTCTGTCCTAGCCTCTTTATCTTTTCTTCCCAGCTATTTTTCCAAGGCAGTTTCATCCACCACCATGACTTCAAGTCCTTATAGACAATGGTGTAGGTTCTAGAAATAGTTATCATCTAATTCAATTTTCTTTATATTTTGCAAGACACAACCATCATAGACCCAGAGTAGAGTCTTTGTTCTGACTATACTGTGTATTTCCCTGAGTCCAGTTTTTGCTCAGGTAGACTCTCCTAGTTGAAACTGGTGTCCTCCATGACTGCTATTAGCATACCACTTACAGACGGGTACAAAAGAGGCTAAAAGAGTAAGAAATTTTGGTGCTATGATTGGTCCTCCCTGTAATATGAAACAGGCTAGAAAAGTCCTGATTGAAAAGTCATCAGGAAGAGATTCTGAGCATGACAGACCTGCTATATTTTTCCTAATCCCTGAAAGAAGGAAAAGAGGTAAGAATGTTATGACTGAGCCTTGACTTACCCTGTCACTGTTGTTAGGAGAGACATGGTGACTCCCCCAGAAGGGCTTCCTTATGGATGGAGTGATGGAGGACTACACTGACTAACACTTTACAACTTTAAAAGCTCATAATCCTAAATTCAGTCATAGAGAGTCCATGATACTTTATTAATTTATAAAAATAACAACCATCTATTTTCAACTCAGGACTATGTAATATTAATAATAACATCAGTCTGTTTTGTATCTTAGTATAGAATCATTCAAGGGTTCAAACAGTGACAGATATACATTTAAATATATATTTACTAAATTTTTATAATAAAATTATAAAAAGTTATGGTTTATTTTGAAGAAGAGAGGAAAAAATTTGTAGATTTTAACAAGGTAAAGTGAGAGAACTTGAAAAATGGATTCTAATAAAATGAGTTGTTGTAACTGGAAAAATCTCTAGCTGTATGATCTGGAGGACAATGAACTATAAAAAGGACATAATTTGTTAGAATAAAATGAGTTGATGATGTTTATCAGACAAGCCTTGTCATGGAGAAGACACTAAACCTATCATCCTCAGCATGGTCCAGGTGTTAGTTCTTTCTGCATTTGTATGGTTAGCAGCTCAAGAACATTTTCTGTTTGACCTCTAGTTTTCTCTTGATAATACAATGTGTATTTTCTGAGATGGTCCCAATGAGATAAATACTTAAATGAATAATGGAACTTCTTTTTTAAATTATTGATTCTCAACGATCTAGAGGGTTTAGCAGTCTCACTCTTTCTGTTCAAATTCATGAGACACTTCATCTCACCACTAAAATGGCTTTCTGAATTCCTCATCTCTCAGTAAGAGTAAGTCTGATGTGTTTTTGAATGTTTTAGACAATTATTTCCATCTCTGAATGATTGTAACTTGCTTATGAAGTCAGAAAGGGTAGATCATCAACCACCAAGCTTGATGGAGGTGGGCCAGTGTAAATATTTTCAATACTTCTTTTGAGATCTGTTTTAAAGCTGTGCTATAAAAAAGGGAATTTGCAAATCAAATTAATATACAACCATAGTCCTGTGATGCACAGTAACCTTCAGGGATGTTTTAAACCCAATCTGCCAGAAAGATTATGACAATATATACACCACCAAAAGTGACTAAAAATACCTGGCATGGTAAGCAGAATAATGCCCTCCTGCCACTACACACACACACGCGCACACACACACACACACACACACAAAGATATTCATATCCTAATCCCTGGAACCTCCAAATATGTTAAAATATATGGAAAATGGAAGTTAAGTTTGCACTGGTATTAACATTTCATGTCAGCTGACCTTAAAATAGGGAGATTTTCCTAGAACACCCAGGAGGGCCCAATGTAATTATAAAGGTCTTTAAAAGAGGAAAAGGGAGGCAGAACCAGAGACATGGTAGCATGAAGAAAACTTGGCCCAACACTGCTGGCTTTGCAGATAAAGGAAGAGGGCCAATTAGCCAAGCACTGCAGGCAGCATCTAGAATCAGAAAAGGGCAGGGAAATGGATTTTTCCTAGAGCTTCCAGAACAAAGACAGCCCTTCCAACACCTTAATTTTAGCTCCATGTGAACCATTTTGAACTTTTGACCTCCAAAACTATAAGATAACAAATTTGTATTGTTTTAAGGCACCAAGTTTGTAGTAATTTTTTATAGCAGTAGTAGGAAACTAATATATCTTTCTCCACATCTTTGCTAATATTGGGGATTATTGATCTTTTAAACGTTTTGCTAGTCCAAAGGTCAAAAATATCTTACTGTGTTTCAATTTTTCCATTGTTAGTTAGAGCTTATTTCCTTCTCCTAGATATTTGATGGATATTAAAATTGCTTTATGAACATCCAGCTCATGAGCTGATCCTATTTTATTTATTTATCTATTTATTTATTTATTTATTAACATCTTTATTGGAGTATAATTGCTTTACAATGGTGTGTTAGCTTCTGCTTTATGACAAAGTGAATCAGCTATACATATACATATATCCCCATATCTCCTCCCTCTTGTATCTCCCTCCCACCCTCCCTATCCTACCACTCTAGGTGGACACAAAGCACCGAGCTGATCTCCCTGTGCTATGCGGCTGCTTCCCACTAGCTATCTATTTTACATTGGTAGTGTATATATGTCCATGCCATTCTTTCACCTAGCAATCCCACTACTGGGCATATACCCTGAGAAAACCATAATTCAAAAAGAGTCAAGTACCACAGTGTTTATTACAGCTCTATTTACAATAGCCAGGACATGGAAGCAACCTAAGTGTTCATCGACAGATGAATGGATAAAGATGTGACACATATATACAATGGAATATTACTCAGCCATAAGAAGAAACGAAATTGAGTTATTTGTAGTGAGGTGGATGGACCTAGAGACTGTCATACAGAGTGAAGTAAGTCAGAAAGAGAAAAACAAATACCGTATGCTAACACATATATATGGAATCCAAAAACAAACAAACAAAAAGTTCTGAAGAACCTAGGGGCAGGACAAGAATAAAGATGCAGATGTAGAGAATGGACCTGAGGACACATGAAGGGGGAAGGGTAAGCTGGGACAAAGTGATCCTATTTTATTATTGAGGTTCTAGGTTTTTTTCCTTACACATTCATTTGACCATTAAGTTTCATTTTTGCTGTTGGTGTCTAACACATTAACAAAAGTGTTTTCTAAGTTTTGTCAGGAATTTATGGTGAATTTTTATAAAATAAAGCAGCTTTTCAATATCATGGGAGATTATCACAGATGTGTTTTCTTTTAGTATGTTTTAGACTTTGAACTCTTAATATAATAAACTGTGAGAATAGATTTCTTACTTTGACCCATTCTTACATCACTAGAGTATATCCCACTTTGTGACAGTGCATTATTTGTAATAAACAGCTGAATCAATTTTGCAAATGTACTTCTAAGTGAGATGTGTGTCACCTTTTTTCCTGCTAATTTTTATCATCTTTACTTTAGTCCTATAAATGAATTGAAAGCCTCTGACTTTTGCTGTGCTCTGGAAACATAAAGGAGCTATTTGTGTTACATTCTATTATTCCATGCTTTGCTGCACATCCTCTTTCTCTACCCCATTTTTGTGTAAAGTCAGTAATCTCAAAGTTGTTTAGAGAGAAAAGGAAAATACCCATATTATCTCGAACTGCTATTTTGAGGTAGTACCTCCTTACTCCCATCTTTTAAAATTAGAGTTTTATTTTTTCACATCCTTCAGCCATTCCTGTCATTATGGAAGAAAAAGGAGGTGAGACATAAGAAAGGACCTCCGTGGAGAAGTGTTTTTGGCAACATAGCTTCTCGTTGCCTGTAATGTCATTAGATTTCTTTTGTTATGATGTTTTATTGTTATTACTATGACTGTCTTTATCACTAACATGATTATACCTTATATGAAAGCCTGTTTGTAGTATAATGAATTATAAATATATTGTTAATTCATCTTTTATTATGTCAACTTGGACTGTACTAATAGAAGTATCCGGGTAAAAGAGGTAATAGTCCCATGTTATTTTATCATGGTCAGAACATTTCAGCAGAATTGTGTTGAGTTTGGGGTACTATATTAAAAATGTATTGACTTTCTTTAAATTGAAGTATAGTTGATTTCCAATATTGTGTTAGTGGCAGAAAGGCTTTCATCTTTTCACTGAGTATGCTGACTGTGGGTTTGTCATAAATGGCTTTTATTATGTTGAGATACTTTCTCTCTATACCCACTTTGGTGAGACTTTATCATGAATGGATGTTGAATTTTATCAAATGCTTTTTCTGCACCTATTGAGATGATGTGGGTTTTGTCTTTCCTTTTGTTAATGTGCTGTATCACATTGGTTGATTTGCATATGTGGAACCATCCTTGCAACCCTGGAATGAATCCCACTTGATCGTGGTGTATGATCCTTTTTATGCATTGTTGAATTCAGCCTGCTAATATTTTGTTGAGGATTTTTGCATTTATATTCAACAAAGATATTGGCTTGTAATTTTGCTTTTTGGTAGTGTGTTTGTTTGGTTTTGGTATCAGGGTGATGGTGGCTTCATAGAATGACTTTGGGAGTGTTGCCTCCTCTTCAGTCTTTTGGAGTACTTTGAGAAGGATAGGTATAAGTTCTTCTTTGTATGTTTGGTAGAATTTCTCAGTGAAGCCATCTGGTTCTGGACTTTTGTATGCAAGGAGCGTTTTTTTTTGTTTAGTTACAGTTTCTATTTCACTTCCAGTTATCAGTATGTTCAAATTATCTGTTTCTTCTTGACTCAGTCTTGGCAAGCTCTATGTTTCTAGAAACTTGTCCTTTTCTTCTAGGTTGTCCAATTTGTTGCCATATAGTGTTCATAGTATTCTTTTATGATTTTTTATATTTCTCTGGTATTGATTGTTATTTCTCCTCTTTCATTTTTTAGTTTGTTTATTTGGGTCCTCTCTGTTTTCTTCTTGGTGAGCCTGACTAGACATTTGTCAATTTGTTTTTCTTTTCAAAATATCAGCTCTTGGTTTTCTTGATCTTTTCTACTGTTTTTTGATCTCTATTTTATTTATTTCCCTTCTGATCTTTATTATAGCCTTCCTTCTGCTTGGGCTTTTTTGTTCCTCTTTTTCTAATTATTTTTGGTGGTAGGGTAGGTTGTTTATTTGAAATTTTTCTTGTTTCTTGAGGAAATCCTGTTATCACTATGAACTTCCCTCTAAAAACTGCTTTTGTTGCATCCCATAGATTTTGTATGGTTGTGTTTTCATTGCCATTTGTCTCAAGGTATTTTCTGATTTCCTCTTTGATTTCATCAATGACCTGTTAGATTTTTAGTAGCATGTTATTTAGTCTCCATGTAATTATTTTTTTTCTTGTTTTTCTTTCTGCAGTTGATTTCTAGTTTCACATCGTTGTGTTCAGAAAAGATGCTTGAAATAATTTCTATCCTCTTAAATTTGTTGAGGCTTGTTTTGTGCCCTAGTATGTGGTCAATGCTAGAGAATGTTCCATGCCCACTTGAAAAAAATCTGTATTCTGGGGTGTTTTTGGATGTAATGGCATATAGATATAAAGTCTGACTGTTCTACTATGTCCTTTAGGATCTCTGCTGCCTTATTGATTTTCTGTCTGGGAGATAGATCTGTCCAGTGATGTCAGTGGAGTGTTAAAGTCTCTTACTATTATTGTATTCCTGTCCATTTTTCCTTTGAGTCTGTTAGTATTTGTTTTATATATTTGGGTGCTCCTATATTGGGTACATATATGTTAACAAGTGTAATACTCTCTTTTTGTATCATTATATAGTGTCCTTCTTTGCCTTTCTTTGTGAACTTTATTTTAAAGTCTATTTTGTCTGGTATGAATATTGCTACCCCTGTTTTTTGAGCCATTTCCATTTGCATGAAAAACCTTTTTCATCCCCTCACTTTCAATCTATGCATGTCTTTTGCTCTAAGGTGAGTCTCTTATAGGCAGCATATTGCAGGATCTTGTTTTTTTAATCCAATCTGCCACTCTGTGTCTTTTTATTGAAGCATTTTGTCCATTGACATTTAAAGTAATTATTGATAAGTATGTATTTCTTGCCATTTTAAACATTGTTTTCCAGTTGATTTTGTAGTTGTTCTTTGTTTTTTTTCTTCTTTTTTTTTCCTTTTGTGGTTTGATGGTTTTATTTTGTATTATGCTTAAGTTCCTTTCTTTTGCGTTTTTGTGAATCTATTGTACATTTATGATTTGTGGTTACCCTGATTTTCAAGTATGTTAACCCATAACTGTATCTACTTGCTTTAGACTGATAGTCATGTGAGTTCAAACACATTCTAAAATATCTATATTTTTTACTCTTTTCCCCTACATTTTGTGATTTTGATGTCCTATTTTACATCTTCATGTTTATCCTTTTGCTGTTAATTATAGTTATAATTGCTTTTACACAATTTTTTGATTGTTTTAATCTATGTATGGCATTTAAGTGATCTTCAGTCCGTTTTTTTTAAATTTATTTATTTATTTATTTTTGGCTGTGTTGGATCTTCATTGCTGTGTGTAGGCTTTCTCTAGTTGCAGCAAGCGAGGGCTACTCTTCGTTGTGGTGTGAGGGCTTCTCACTGCGGTGGCTTCTCTTGTTGCAGAGCACGGGCTCTAGGTGTGTGGGCTTCAGTAGTTGTGGCAAGCAGGCTCAGTAGTTGTGGCTTGTGAGCTCTAGAGCACAGGCTCAGTAGTTGTGGTGCATAGGCTTAGTTGCTCTGCCATATGTGGGATCTTCCTGGACCAGGGCTCAAACCCATGTCCCCTGCATTGGCAGGCGGATCTTTAACCACTGTACCACCAGGGAAGTCCCTCAATCCTTTTATATATTTGCCTTTCCTATTGTCTTCTTGCCTTTCCTATAGATTCTTGCTTATTTTCTATTTCGAGAAGACCTTTCAATATTTCTTTTAGGGTAGGTTTAGTATTGCTGTGTTCTTTTAGTTTTTGCTTGTCTGAGAAATTCTTAGTTTCTCCTTATATTCTAAATAGTATAATTGATGGGTAGAGTATCCTGGGTTGCAGGTTTTTCCCTTTCAGAACTTTGAATATATCCTGCCACTCCCTTCTGGCCTGCAAAGTTTTTATATAGAAATCAGCAAATAGCCTCATTGGGGCTCCCTTGTAACTAACTTTTTGTTTTCTCTTGCTGCCTTTAGAATCCTTTCTCTTTTTTGCTTGCTTTTATTTATTTATTTTTAAACTTATTTTATACTAGAGTATAGTTGATTTACAATGTTGTGTTAGTTTCAGGTGTACAGCAAAGTGATTAAGTTATACCTATACATATATCTATCCTTTTTCAGATTCTTTTCCCATATAGGTTATTACAGAGTATTGAGTAGTGTTCCCTGTGCTATACAGTAGGTTCTTTTTGTAGAATCTTCTATGTTTTTTTTAAAATTAATTAATTTATTTATTTATTTTGGCTGTATCGGGTCTTCATTGTGCCATATGGGCTCCTCTAGTTGTGGCACATGGACTTAGTTGCAGTATGTGGGAGCTTAGTTCCTGGACCAGGGATAGAACCCAGGCCCCCTGCATTGGGAACGTGGAGTCTTAACCACTGGACAACCAGGAAAGTCCCTTTTCTTTATCTTTTACTTTTGCCATTTTAATTACGATGTGTCTTGGTGTGGGTCTGTTTGGATTCATCTTGTTTGGGACACTATGTGCTTCCTGTACCTGGAAGGAAGGAATTTTGGTAAGTTTTCAACCATAATTTCTTCAAATACATTTTTGATCCTCTTTTCTCTTTCTTCTCCTTCTGGAGCCCCTATTATGCATAGATTGGCACAATTTATATTGTCCCATAGCTCTCATATGTTGCTTTCTTTTTTTCTAGTTTGTCTTTCTGTCTGCTGTTATGATTGGGTGATTTCCATTATTCTGTCTTCCAGATCACTTATTCATCCTTCTGCATTATTTAGTCTGCTAGTCATTGATTTTAGCTCAATTTTTATCTTGGCAATTTAGTTGTCTAATTTTTATTCATTCCTCTTTATAGTTTCTAGTTCCTTGTTACAGTGATCTGCATTTATCCATAATCTTCCTTAATTCCTTTAGCATTTTTATTACCTCCTTTTTAAACCTGGGGTCTAGTAGACTGGTGAGGTTTATTTCATTCTTTGTTCTCTCAGGGAATTTCTCTTGTTCTTTTGATTGGGAGTAGTTCCTCTGGTTTTTTTCATTTTATATAAGTTTCTCTGTCTCTGTGAGTTTAAGAGAAACAGTTATCTACTGTGGTCTTGCAGGACTGTTTTTATGTGGGAGTATCCCTGTGTAGACTGTGTGAGCCCAATATTTTTGGTGTGAGGAGTGTTTTTGGTATGGATGCCAGCCATGTCTCTCCTCAGTGTGTGCTGGCTGTTATCCCCTTGACAGGGGGTGTGACTGGTGTTGTGGTGACCAGAGCCTGCACTGGAAGTTGGGCACTCTTTGTTCTGTGTTTGCCATAGCTCTGTTGGGAGTAGGATAAGCTCTCCACTTGGAAAAGAAGCTCCCAGATCTGGCTCCAAGCTTCAGTGTGAGGTAGGTAAAACTGGAGTGCTCCTGTGGGGAAAGGAATGGCTGAGTACTCTTCCACAGGGTCTGTCTGTGGGACGTGGAATTCTGATGCTGCCCATCACTTGGTATGCAAACCAACAAAGTCTGCTGCTGCTGGACCTGCCCTCTGACCCGTCTCCACTGTGGTAGAGCTGATGATAGGCTCAGGTGTCAGCCCTGCTCCTCCTGTGTGACATCACAAAGCCTCCTGCCACTGGAGCCATGCCCTGTTGAGCACGCTGACAATGGGGTTCTAATGGCAGACCCACGCCCTGTCCTGTGCGTAGTGATATTGGGGCTCCTATGGTGGAACCACACCCCACTCTGTGCACATTAACAGTGGCAACTGGGGACCACACTCTAGGCCCTTCTGGCTGTCTCTGCACAGCTAGACTGAGTCCTCTCCCAGGGACTGTCACTGGAGCCTGAGTTTCAGCGATTAGATACTGTGCATACCAGCAGCCCCATCTGGCTTTGGTTTCCAGCTGGGAAGAACAGCAACTGACAGCCATCAGTGCCCATCTCTCTCTGTCCTGATTGCAAGCAAGCCAGCACCTGCACACTCCTGTGAGCAGAATACAGTCCTCTCTAGCTCCTTATCTGCCCTGGGAGACCTCCCAGCTGGCAATGGGGGTTTCCAGAGCAAGGGAACATTTCCTCTTTCACAGATCCCTCCCAGGGGTACAGGTCCTGTCCTGATGGTTTTTTTTTTTTTTTTTTTTTTTTGGTCCTACCCAATTGTAAGGGAATCTTTCTTGCAGCTTTTGTTGTGTAAGAGATCTGCCAGTTTTCAATTACTTTTCTGTGAGAATTGTTCCACATGTAGATGTTATTTTCAGTGTGTTTGTGGAGGAAAGTGAGCTTCATGTCCTTCTACTCCACCCTCTTGATCTCCACTCCTCATGTATTGACTTTTAAATTACAGAAACTTTACAAGTTTTTGAAAAAAATTAAAAAGCATAGAGCAGAATAAAGAAGAAATAGAATTATTTATAATATAATATTCCAGATAAATTCATCATTACTTGTAGACTTTAGCTTATGATAATAATTACATATTTTTTTCTGAAAACAGAATCATCCTCTAAATTATTATTGTTTTATAACCTGATTTTTCACTTCACAATGTTATTAAAATTTTCCACGTTATTACATGTTCTTTCACAAAATTATTTTAATCAAGTATTATAATTTTATCAGTGATGGTATTGACAGATTCTCTATTGTTAAACATTTGTTTCCATTTTATTACTATTTGTGGTGCGTCAATGAACATGACACGGTGAATATTTTCTTGAGATAAATTCCTACAAGTTGAATTGCTAGGTAAAAAGGGTTGCATGTTATAATGACTTCTAATATGCTTGGCTTAATTTCCCTCCAGAGGTTGTTTTATTTATAGTTCCACAATAAGTGCTGGAAGGTGACCAGCCCCCTCAACAGCAAAGAATATTGTATTTGTATTAATAGTTTCCAACTTGACTGGCAAAAAAAGGAGTATTTCATTTTGATATACATTTCCTTAATTATACTTATCCATGATCATTTTAATTCAACTCTTTTAAAATTTGGATTTCTTTTTGAGTTTTAGCAAGATAATACAGATCTGTACATTCTCCAGCCACCTCAGGGGGCCTGGGGTAGTTAAGCCAACCATAAACAAACAAAACCTTCTGCATCCCTCTGCAGTGAAACATGACTATCCACACTAAGTACGACATACAGAGACTATCAATACCCTCTCTTCTTGACGGGTTTTACCACCAAATGAGCTCAAGTCAGATTAAATTTTACTGCTCTATGAATGCTGGAAATATCTTTATTTTCAGAGCTTTTCTACTTCGAAATTGAGTATAAGGGATGGTAAACATGTAGTGAAGATGGTCATTTTTTTTCCTTCTCTATTGTCTATTTATATTTATTCTTTTTATAAATTGGTGGTTCAGCTTTTTATTAAGATGCTTACTATTTTCCTCATTGGCTTGTAATTACTGTTTGCACATTGAAGATCTTACTTCTTTTCCTGTTACATGTATCATAAATATTTGTCCTGAGTTTTGTTATTAAGATTGTTTGCAACAGCTGTTGTCAAGCTTGTGTCTACCCAAGAATCACCTAGCATGTCTGTGTGTGGTGAGGAGTAGCTATGTATGTGTGCATGCATGTGTGTGTATGTGTATGCACATAAATGTTTGATGCAAATTCCTAAACACTGCTCATAGAAAATATGGTATAAAAGGTCAGGGTAGAATTCTGGAGTCTGAATCTTAGAAGGCCCAAATGTGATTCTGATACAGGTAATCAAAGACTCACATTTCGGTTTGTGGCTGAGTTTGTTCAATATGTAGCTGTTTTCAGTTTAGGTCTGGTGAAATTTATCAAACTTTTCCTCTGTGGTTTCTGCCTTTTATGTTAAGCTGTGGGCCTGTGTTTCAAAGGAGACATTGACAAACTAGAGAACATGCCCAAAGGCCAACAACCAGGATGTTGAGAGAACCAGAGTGACAAAGGAATGATGGAGGGAATGCGATATTTAGCTTGAAGCATAGATTTTGGGAAGGAACATGCTAGCTATCTTCCACTGTCAAGTGGAACAAAGCATGTAGCCATTCTCTGCTGTACCAGAAGGCTGTACTAAGAGCAGTGTGTTGAAGTCCAGGGCATCAAAATCCATCTTCCATTGTGAATTTCCATTTACAAAATGTCTTTCATCATGTCACTTCTCTGGAATCCTTTATGGCTTTTGTTGTCTCTCAGAGAACACTCAGTGTCCTCTGAGAGCCCTCACAATCCCAGCCTCATCTGCCAGCCTCACCCCTTCCACACTCACCCAATGTGCTGCCCAAATGAGGGCTTGATGTTTCTCAAAATTTCAACAGGTTCATGAGTCTTTCCTCCTTCTCAAATCTGAGTTTCACAAGCTATATGATCTGCTAACCCCCCTTCCCTCTGCCCTGAACCAGATGTTGAGCTCTGGTCAGGCCAGAATCCTTGGGAGGTCGTTTCTCACATGATCCTCTTTCTGGAATCTCACCACTGTGACCTTACCCAGAAAAGAAGTCATTGAAAAGCCCAGAGTTGTATTTATATGCATTTACATATATTAATATGTAGTTAATATTTTATAGGCTAGGTATTAGGGCTACGAAGATGAATAAAATACGTATCCTTTTTTCTAAGATTCTCAACATTTCAGAAAAGAAGAATTAAGGAAAATTAAATGGGAAAGTTTAGTGAATATTTAAAAATTGGAGAGGGCATCACGACTATGTAATTCACATTTCAGCAGTTATCGAAATTCAAGTGATTTATAATGCATTCAGACATAAAACTATGTTTAAGAGAATAAATAAAAAAAGAAAAGCATTAAATTTGCCTTATCTATATAGAGGACTAGCAGCATTGTGTTCTGAAACAAATGCATAATTTTTGCCGAGATGATTAAATGGAAGATGTTTATGCTTCTGTTGAAAATTTGATTGGCGTTATGCAGCTTGTTAACTGAAAGACATGCTCATTTTTACTTGCTTAGGAATCCCTATAATGTTCAATAAAGCGGCTGCATGTTTTTGCATAACAAAAGGGAAAATGCCTAGTTAATCACTGAATGTCTTTGGATAATGAGCCTGTTACACATTTTAGCATCTGTTACATTTATATTTTATTGTGGCCATTAATGGATATTTTTCCTTTCCACTGTATAGTAGAAATGTTTTTTTTCTTATTGTCACACAGCAATTTGAAGTAGGAGTTGTAGTTTTTCTAGAAGCAAATTACTTAAATATATTATTGTATCTGGAGTCACTCCTTTCAGATATGTGTGGTGTGCCGCTGAATTTCCGAGTCAGCAAGAACCCCACAATTGCTAGGTCAGAAGCTTTCAATATTTTAATCCCATATCTCCACACTTCCAGAGTTGGCTAGTGAGCTGTCATGGAATGCCCATTAAGGAAAGCATTCCTCAACATTACACGCAGTGACTTAAATGGCCAGACGCAAGCCCAAACTTCTGTGACAGATTACAAATGTGTTTTACTCTGTAGAGCAGTGAGCCAGCTAAGTAATTTCTAAATAGTAGACTTGTCAGCCAAATGCAGTTTGACATTATCTCTAGTTGATCAAAAACCCGAGCTTTTTCTCAAGGAATTAATAACACTTTTATTCTTTGACTATAGAATATCTTGAGATTTGATACAAATTGTATTAGCTAAGACTGATTTTCTTTGCAAGTTCCAAAGCAATGCAGCATGCACTATATTGTGAGCTCCTTGAAAGCATGAGACATCATATTTATCTTAGCATCACCACCATTTGGCCAGTGTGATGCAATAAGAGTTTCCATAAATATGTATTGAGTTGAATTAACTTTATTTGCCATGGATTATAAAAACTACAAAGAATTTCAGCACTATTAACACTCTCAGTTCTACTTAAGAGTTTGAAGCTTTAAGGAACAGTGCATTTTATCCTTCCAGTAAGTCAATGACTCCATGAGAGAACTATTAGCTGTTATAGTTCATTCATTCAGCTACTTTTGGAAAACTATCTTCCCAGACCAGATACAGCAGCAAATTCTAGCCAAGGTAAAGCAAATGTTATAATCGATGTTATAATGTATAACTAAAAGATATCTTTGTTGGGATTTGGACCAATTTTTCCCAATCTTCACCTAAATTTTTTCTACCATTTCAACTCATTTGTTTCTAGAGAATTCTAGAATCTTCCTGTAGCAGAGAGATCTTCTCATTACCAGGGAGTTCAGAGACCATTAAAAAGCCTAGTGACATGAGGTAAAGGGAAAGTCAGAAATAGTTTTTAAAAGATACAGTATATAAACAAAGTCTCCTGTTGCATCAATAACGTCTTCTCTCAATGACTCTTGAAATCAGGGTGAGTGGATTAAGGAATTTAGGGAGCTGATATGATGTTAGAAATAAGAAAATATATCTTGATATCTCAAGACACAATTGTATTTCCAGAACCCTAGCTTCTGCAGATATGCCACAGGGGCCATTGAGGGGGAGTCAAAGGCCATAAAAGTGGTAGTGAGTGGAAAAGGGATTATCCACCTTCAGAACACCTTCAGTTTTATTGCAGATTCCTATGTAATGTCTCTCAGAGTTTCACTGTTCAAAATATTTTGGACACCACGACTCTAGAACAATTGACAAAAGTAATTTTAAATAACTTATGAAGAAGTGTAAGTGTTTTGAAAAATCAAGCTGCCAACATACAGAATAGAAGCTTAGTAACAACAGGCATGAAAACATTGCTGAGTATGAACCAACACCATACTGTGGCTGCCAAATAAAAAAATAAACAAACCAAAAACTTAATAGGAACTAAGGCTGTATTAAAAGAAATATGGAATTTATAACATGGAAGGTGACAAATTCAGTTCAAGTCTGAACTGATCAGCCCAACATATCCAGAACTGTGTTCAGAAAGATCACATAGAGATTGGTTCAAGATGGTGGAGTAGAAGGACGTGCGCTCACTCCCTCTTGCAAGAGCACAAGAATCACAACTAACTGCTGAACAATCATCAACAGGAAGACACTGGAATGATAAAGGGATCAATGCAAGAAGAGGATATAACAATTATAAATATATATGCACCCAACATATGAGCACCTTGACACATAAGGCAAATGCTAACAGCTATAAAAGAGGAAATCGACAGTAACACAATAATAATGGGGGACTTTAACACCTCACACCAATGGACAGATTATCCAGACAGAAAATTAATAAGGAAATACAAGCTTTAAATGACACAATAGTCCAGGTAGATTTTATTGATATTAATAGGACATTCCATCTGAAAGCAGCAGATTACACTTTCTTCGCACACGGAACATTCTCCAGGATAGATCACATCTTGGGTCACAAGTTAAGCCTCAGTAAATTTAAGAAAATTGAAAACATATCAGGCATCTTTTCTGACTACAATGCTATGAGATTAGAAGTCAATTACAGGGAAAAAAATGTAAAAAGCACAAACACATGGAGGCTAAACAATATGTTACTAAATAACCAAGAGATCACTGAAGAAATCAAAGAGAAAATCAAAAATTACCTAGAGACAAATGACAACAAAAACACGATAATCCAAAACCTATGGGATGCAGCAAAAGCAGTTCTAAGAGGGAAGTTTATAGCAATACAATCCTACCTCAAGAAACAAGAAAAGTCTCAAATAAACAATCTAACCTTACACCTAAAGGAACTAGAGAAAGAAGAACAAACAAAACCCAAAGTTAGTAGAAGGAAAGAAATCATAAAGATCACAGCAGAAATAAATGAAATAGAAACGAAGAAAACAATAGCAAATATGAATGAAACTAAAAGCTAAAAAGGGAGAGGACTCAAATCAATAAAATTAGAAATGAAAAAAGTTACAACAGACACTGCAGAAATACAAAGGATCATAAGAGACCACTACAAACAACTGTATGCCAATAAAATGGACAACCTGGAGGAAATGGACAAATTCTTAGAAAGGTATAACCTCCCAAGACTGATCCAGGAAGAAACAGAAAATATGAACAGACCAATCACAAGCAATGAAATTGAAACTGTGATTAAAAATCTTCCAACAAACAAAACTCCAGGACCAGATGGCTTCACAGGTGAATTCTCTCAAACATTTAAAGAAGAGATAACACCCATCCTTCTCAAACTCTTCCAAAAACTTGCAGAGGAAGGAACACTCCCAAACTCATTTTATGAGGCCACCATCACCCTGATACCAAAACCAGACAAAGATACTACAAAAAAAGAAAATCACAGACCAGTATCGCCGATGAATATAGATGCAAAAATCCTCAACAAAATACTAGTAAACAGAATCCAACAACATATTAAAAGGATCATACACTATGATCAAGTGAGATTTATCCCAGGGATGCAAGGATTCTTCAATATATGCAAATCAATCAATGTGATACAGCATATCAACAAATTGAACAATAAAAACCATATTGTCATCTCAATAGATGCAGAAAAAGCTTTTGACAAAACTCAACAGCCATTTATGATAAAAACTCTCCAGAAAGTGGGCATAGAGGGAACATATCTCAACATAAGAAAGGCCATATATGACAAACCCACAGAAAACATCATTCTCAATGGTGAAATACTGAAAGCATTTCCTCTCAGATCAGGAGCAAGACACTGATGTCCCCTCTCACCACTATTATTCAACATAGTTTTGGAAGTCCTAGCCATGGCAATCAGAGAAGAAAAAGAAATAAAAGAAATCCAAACTGGAAAAGAAGTAAAACTGTCACTGTTTGAAGATGACATGACACTATACATAGATAATCCTAAAGATGCCACCAGAAAACTACTAGAGCTAATCAATGAATTTGGTAAAGTAGCAGGATATTTTGCATCCCTATACACTAAAAATGAAAGATCAGAAAGAGATATTAAGGAAAAAATCCCATTCACCATTGCAACAAAAAGTATAAAATACCTAGGAATAAAGCTACCCAAGGAGGTAAAAGACCTGTAGTCAGAAAACTATTAGACAATGATGAAAGAAATCAAAAATGACACAAACAGATGGAAAGATATACTATATTCTTAGATTAGAAAAATCAAAATTATGAAAATGACTGTATTACCCAAAGGAATCTACAGATTCAATGCAATCCCTATCAAATTACCAATGGCACTTTTTACACAACTAGAACAAAAAAATTTTGAATTTTGTATGGAGACACAAAAGATCCTGAATAGCCAAAGCAATCTGAGGGAAAAAATGGAACTGGAGGAATCAGACTCCCTGACTTCAAACTATACTACATAGCTACAGTAATCAAGACAATATGGTACTGGCACAAAAGCAAAAATATAGATCAATGGACAGGATAGAAAGCCCAGAGATAAACCCATGCACCTACGGTCAACTAATCTATGACAAAGGAAGCAAGGATATACAATGGGGAAAAGACAGTCTCTTCAAAAACTGATGCTGGGAAAACTGGACAGCTACATGTAAAAGAATGAAATTAGAACACTCCCTAACACCATACACAAAAATAAACTCAAAATGGATTAAAGACCTAAATGTAAAACCATGACACTATAAAACTCTCAGAGGAAAACATAGGAAGAACACTCTGACATAAATCACAGCAAGATCTTTTTTGATCCACCTCCTAGAGTAATGAAAATAAAAACAAAAATAAACAAATGGGACCTAATGAAACTTAAAAGCTTTTGCACAGCAAAGGAAACCATAAACAAGACAAAAAGGCAACACTCAGAATGGGAGAAAATATTTGCAAACAAATCAACGGACAAAGGAGTAATCTCCAAAATATATAAGCAGCTCATGCAGCTCAATATTGAAAAAACAAACAACCCAATCAAAAAATGGACAGAAGACCTAAAAAGACACTTCTCCAAAGAAGACATACAGATGACCAAGAGGCACACAAAAAGCTGCTCAACATCACTAATTATTAGAGAAATGCAAATCAAAACTACAATGCGGTATCACCTCACACCAGTTAGAATGGGCATCATCAGAAATCCTACAGAAACAACAAAAGCTGGAGAGGGTATGGAGAAAAGGGAACCCTCATGCACTGTTGGTGGTAATGTAAATTGATACAGCCACTATGGAGAACCGCATGGAGGTTCCTTAAAAAACTAAAAATAGAATTGCCATATGACCCAGCAATCCCACTAATGGGCATATACCCAGAGAAAACCATAATTCAAAAAGATACATGTTCATTGCAGCACTACTTACAATAGCCAGGTCATGGAATCAACCTAAATGCCCATCAACAGACAAATGGATAAAGAAGATGTGGTACATATATACAATGGAATATTACTTGGCTATAAAAAGGAATGAAATTGGGTCATTTGTAGAGAGGTGGATGGACCTAGAGACTCTCATACAGAGTAAAGTCAGAAAGAGAAAAACAGATATCGTATATTAATGCATATATGTGGAATCTAGAAAAATGGTGCAGATGAACCAGTTCGCAAGGCAGAAATAGAGACACAGATGTAGAGAACAAATGTATGGACACCAAGGAGGGAAAGCAGGGGGGGAGGGGGTGGGATGACTTGGGAGATTGTGATTGACATATATAAACTAATATGTATAAAATAGATAACTAATAACAACCTGCTGTATAAACAAATAAGTAAAATAAAATTTTTATAAAAAAGAAAGATCCATGTAAAACTGGACCACTTTCAGAAGAAATTGTCCAGGATAGTGAAGATTAATAAAAAATTTGGAAATGAAAGTTTTCAATAGAAATAAGATAATTTTCTTAAAATACTAAGACGTTGATATAAGACAGAGACTTTGTCCTAAGGATAAAGTCCTTAATCTTATTAGGTGATGGAAATGAAGTTTTCAAAATTTAGATTGTGAGAAAAAGAGAAGTATGATAGGTATGAGCCATAGCTTGGGGTTTTTTGTGGTTTTTTTTGTAATTTTTTATTGTGGTAAAATAATGATAACTTAAAATTGACCAACCTAACCATTTTTAAGTGTACAGCTCTGTGACATGAAGTATATTCACATTGTTGTGCTCTTGACAAAGGCTCTCTCCTTGACCAGAGTCTAGTCAGGCTCCTCTGAGTGCTCTTCTCCACTATGCCTCCTCCTTGGGCCTTGTCCTCAAGCCTGCCTAGCCCAGTTGTAGCAAAAATCATAATAAATCAGCTTAGAGTGACTGCCCAGCCTTGGATATCTGATCACCTGGCATGCCTTCAGCAAGAATCCTGTTAAGGCGGTTTAGTAATAATCCCCTACCCTTGATGTGTCCTTTTAGTAATTTTCCACCCAGGGACACCACTGCCCCACCCCCCTTCCCCAGCCACTCTGCTCCTTAGATGTAAATTCCCAGCTGTCTCTACTGTGTTTAGAGTTGAGCCCAATCTCTCTCCTTTATTATAGTGGTCTTGACACCTGTTGCAATAGTCCTGAATAAAGACTATTTTTAAAGTGTCAGAATGATTAACAGTGTCAGAATGATTTTTTACCATTTTAACATGTCAAATTGATTTTTTTCTAAACAAAATCATCACCACCATCCATCTCCAGAATTTTGTCATGTTGAAAAACTGAAACTCTGTACTCATTAAACAGTAACTCCTCATTCTCTCCTCCCCTAGGCCTTGGCAACCACGATGCTACATTCTGTCTCTATGAACTTGACTACTCCACATATCTCATATAAGTAGAATCACATGGTATTATACCTTTTGTGACTGGCCATTTCACTTAACACAGTATCTTTAAGATTTATTCATGTTATAGCCTGTGTCAGAATTTCCTTCTATTTTAAGACTGAATGGCGGCGGAGGGGGCAGTGTGGTGGGATGAACTGGGAAATTGGGATTGACATATATACACTAATATGTATAAAATGGATAACTAATAAGAACCTGCTGTATAAACAAAATAAATTAATTTAATTTAAATTTTTTAAAAAGACTGAATAATAATATTCCATTGCTTGGATATACCACATTTTGTTCATTCATTCATCCATCATGGACACTTGGGTTGCTTCTACCTTTTGGTTATTGTGAATAGTGCTGCTGTGAACATGGGTGTACAAATATCTACTCGCGTCCCAGCTTTCAATATTTTGTGTATATACTCACAAATAGCATTGCTGTATCATATTGTAATTCTAATTTAAATTTAATTCTAAGTTTTTGAGGAATTGCCATACCATTTTCCATAGCAACTGCACCATTTTCCATTCCCACCAATAGTACACAAGGGTTCCAATTTCCCACATCCTCTCAAACACTTGCTATTTTCTGGGTTTTTTTTTTTAAATAATACCCATCCTAATGAATGTAAAGTGCTATCTCATTGTAGTTTGCATTTGCATTCCCTAATGATGAGCCATTCTTGTTTTTCTTTAAAATTATAAACTTTTTTGTATTTCTGAGTTACTTGGAACCCTCTAACCTCCTAAGCTCCCATGTTGTAAGATAGCTCTGTCCAATAGAAATACAATGTGAACTATCTATGTAATTTTAAGTTCTCTAGTAGCCACATTTTTAAAAAGAAATGTATAAAATTAATTTTAATAATATATTTTAATACAGTATATCTAGAAAACAATCATTTTAACATGTAATCAGTAGAAAAATTATTAGGATATTTTACTTTCCTTTTTCATACTAAGTCATTAGTGTGTGGTTTCTGCTTATAGCATACCTCACTCAATTCTAACTGTCCCCATTTCAAATGCCCAATAGCCACCCGTGGCCAGTGGCTACCGTGTTGCACAGGTCTAACTAAGATCTTGATTCTAATTAAATACTCATTAAAGCTATGAAAAATTATAAGGCAAGAAAAACCAGTTATCAGTACATGCTGTACAGAAATCCTTTGTACACGGGCAGCTTGTGAGTGGATGAGGACACATTGCTGCCTCACCGCCATCCACATATTGAACACATGTGTACACAGACTCACATATGGAAGGAAATCTCCCTCTGGACAGCAGCAGCCAGAGGGTCTCTCCATTTTGTTATATTACTGTTAGGTGATAGTATTGTTTTCTACTATTTTACATTTTTTTAAAACTCACAGTATTTCAACTAAACTCTAAGTTGTAACACATGGTTCAGCTAGTCTGAACCACAGATGCTTTGATTGCTCAGGAACTAATATAAAAACAGAGTTTGGAATCACATCATTTATCAATTGGTCAGTTTCTGTATAGAGGTGACTTCTTCAATATTTGATTTGTGGATCAAATAAAGGCCTTTTTAATTAGCTCTAATATTTCCCCTATTGGCATGCTGATTTTGTTTTTCGTTTTCATTTTCTTTGTTCCAGCAGCCCATGAGTCACCTAAGTGGTGCCATTCAAACTCCTTGATTATCTAAGTGCCATTCTAATCTCTGCAGAAGCTAAGGCACTATCCTGTTAATAAGGCACCATGGGTGCCAAATCAGAAATTGTCACATGAGATATTAGATTTTCCGAGATCATTGTCGGTTTTAATAACAGTGATGATTCATAAGCCAAGAGTCCCCTTTGGGGCCAACCCATCACTAATAGCCATTAAGTTCTAGCCCATTTCAGTGCTCCTCAGGGTTTCATATTTGTTTCATCTATGTACAGCCTGCATGCCAAAAAGTTAAAGAGCTTTTAAACAATTAAGAAGGAACCTCTTGTCAATTTAAGCTTAACTGTTGACAATTTGGATCACAGGGTAATTGTTCATGAATTAGCGATACAGTGAGGTTCATTGAAATTTAATGGACAGTATTGACTACCTTTCTAAGCTTCCTATAGAATTCAACATTTTTTACTACTCAGAGTATTGGATACCCCTCCCTTCTTGTACACTGGATTGCTCCCTCCCTTCTAGAGAGCAGCTGCGTGGGGACTGAATCCCTGCCTGCTGTTACTCTTCTGTCCCTCAGGGCACCCAGCTCCACCATAATGCTCAGTGACATGTACCCATGGACTGGCTGGACTGGCAAGGAAAATTTTCATTCTTACACCTGGGGCACAGTGGTTTTACCTATGCTTCCAAAAATAAATTTAGCTCATTAAAGTAATATTTATTCAATAATTATGTGAGTGCCTACCAAGTGCCATCTCTGTGCTGGAGGCATCACACTTATTTAATTTATCACATAAATCAAGCACTGATTATTTTTCTGTTACGTGTGTGTAAACTGAGGCCCAGAGGAGACACACCCTGCATGGGTCCCTTACCAGCCCTGGTGCACTGGATACGTTATGGAACTTCTCTGGGCTTCAGCTTCCCTTATTTATGCGATGGGATCAGTAATACTGCCGCTAAGTGTTGCTGTAAGAAATGAATTCTGTAATGCTTTATTTTATCCCTTTTCTTCTTTTCT
This sequence comes from Kogia breviceps, assembly GCF_026419965.1. Classification (NCBI taxonomy): domain Eukaryota; kingdom Metazoa; phylum Chordata; class Mammalia; order Artiodactyla; family Physeteridae; genus Kogia; species Kogia breviceps. The sequence goes on from NC_081321.1 coordinate 35,109,206, forward strand.
TTACTTTGCAGAAATGGAATAAGTTTGTACAGAGCATTTCACTTCTTATCAGAAGTGGAAAAAATATCTCCTCATTTAGACTAATGAAGCCAGTCTTTCACTGCATTATACCAGATTGTTCTGTATCAGACAAAGAATTGGGCCAAATGACACAAAAACTAAATCTGCTTATTTAGGGCTACCTTTGAATGTTCTGTAATAATATGACCACTGGTGAAACTGTTCTGTAGATCCCTGTTGCAGTCTGAGTTAAAAATTATGACCCCAGCATAATTAATATGTAAGTTCTCTAGCACTAATATAATCCTAAGACTTTTTTAGGCAATATCAGCTTACATCTGGAGGCTTATAAAAACAAAATTAAACTACACACACACACACACACACACACACACACACACACGCAAATGTAGAATTGTATCATTATGGAAATACTGATACTCAATTTATATTGAATACTGATATTTCTAGTCAAGCATCTGAGTGTGTGTATACACAGTTTTAACTAATACCAGAGGATTTTAAGTATCTGTAACTTTAAAATACCTTTAAAATAATTTTATATAAAGCTATACCTATTCAGTTGAAAGTGATACTAATAGATTTAAAATAGGTCTTCGTATGTTGACAGTTTTTTGTCACGTTATATATTTTTATTACAGTTGAGTGATAGATTACTAGAGTGTTTCTTAATATTTTCAAACTAATAAACAACAATTGTGTTGTCAAAAACAACTCAGACCATTTGCACATCTCTCACCTCTCTGAGACTGTGGTGTTCTTAACTGGAAGTGTCTTTGATCAACCACTTCCAAGCTTCTTGCTTCAGACTGCAGGGTACAAATGTCATTTGTTGGATAAGTACTTATCAAATGCCAACAATATTCCATGCCCTGGGCATAAATTGTGGTGGATAAAAATGGTATTGCCCTTTAGGAACCTGGAATCTAGTGGCAGAAGCAGATAATAATTAATGAAGTATAGAAATAGATACAAAAATACAAGCTGTGGTGATTTTTCTTATGGAAAAGTACAAGGAGATATGAGAATATTGAAAAGGGGGGACGTGGCATGGTCTGGAGAGCTTGGTTACAGATCACTTCTCTGACCAATCAACTAGGTAAAGAAGGTGATGTAGGGAAAGACGTTGGACTTTGGACAGATATAAGCTTGAGTTTCAAATATGTCTTCTTTGTCCTGAGGTAAGTTGCTTAAATTATTTGAAATCTCAGTTTTCTCATTTATAAAAGGACTTTATGGTATTTACCTCAACACAGTTCTTAAAGACTGTAAACAGATTTGTTAGTGGCTGGCACATAATATGCATTTTTTTAATGATAGTGTCCTATCGCTCCATTGCTCCTTTGATGACAAACTTTTTCTTAATGCTTAATAAGGTAGCATTCTTCTTCTTAAGTATTATTACAGATTCTATCCAAGTCAAAGACAAGTAATTACACAATAGCATTGTACCTGCAGTAAATACTGGAATTCAATATAGGGCATTTTATTTCCAGTCAAATGTTTGACCAGGAGTGTAATTAAGAGAATGGATTTATCGACTTTAGGAAAATAGCATGCATTATGCATATCATTAGCTTGACTGAGTAAAACCATGTGTCTTAATGGAAAACCCACCAAACTAAGAGTTAGGAGAACATGCCTGTAAATGAGATGCTTGCAAAGTCAGGGTACAGCTCTGGGTCTCAGCCAATTTCAAATCCCTTTTAGCTCAATCATCTTGGGAAGCTGAAAAATTAAATTAGTGCCCATTTCACATGGTTGATTCTTATTCTTTCTGGGATTCTTAGCTTGATAGTCACCTCCTCTGAGAAACCTGCTCTGACTACCTAAGGTTTGGGCTATTGTCACTGCCCGAGGCTCCCTTAAAAGAAGAATCTGGCCACTATTTACCGAATGTGTGTGCATAGGACTGAATCTTCCCCACACTATGCTCTCCATGTGGAGGTGAACAGTGCCCGCCTCACGCCTCAGCTCTTGGTACAATGCCCAACACTTAATAGTCACCATGCTGCTGAGACAATATCTGGTGCATCATCTAAGTCAGAAAAAAGATCACCAGTTATGTGCTCAGCACCATAAAAATGTTCTGAAAAACCATACAGGCTGAACTTTCACCTTAAGGAGATTATAGTTAAGTGAGCAGTGCAAGACTAAAACACATCACAGATGTAGAGAATAAATGTATGGTTACCAAGGGGTAAGGGGGGTGGTGAATGGGGAGATTGGGCTTGACATATATACACTACTATGTATAAAATAGGTAACTAATGAGAAGCTACTGTATAGCACAGGGAACTCTACTCAATAATCTGTGGTGACCAAAATGGGAAAGAAATCTAAAAAAGAGTGGATATAGGTATACGTATAACTGATTCACTTTGCTGTACAGAAGAAACTAACACAACATTGTTAAGCAACTATACTCCAATTAAAAAAAAAACAAAAAACTGGGGCTTCCCTGGTGGCGCAGTGGTTGAGAGTCCGCCTGCCGATGCAGGGGGCGCGGGTTCGTGCCCCGGTCTGGGAAGATCCCACATGCCGCGGAGCGGCTGGGCCCGTGAGCCATGGCCGCTGCGCCTGCGCGTCCGGAGCCTGTGCTCCATGGCGGGAGAGGCCATGGCAGTGAGAGGCCCGCGTACCACAAAAAAAAAAAAAAAAAAAAGCTAAAACACAAATAAACAAAAATCAGACAATATAAGAACAGCATCACTGGACTTCCCTAGTGGTGCAGTGGCTAAGAATCCACCTGCCAATGCAGGGGACACGGGTTCAATCCCTGGTCTGGGAAGATCCCACATGCTGCGGACCAACTAAGCCTGTGCACCACAACTACTGAGCCGGCACACTAGAGCCTGAGAGCCACAACTACTGAGCCCACGTGCCAAAACTACTGAAGCCCGCACACCTACAGCCTGTGCTCTGCAACAAGAGAAGCCACCCAATGAGAAGCCCGCACACCGCAACGAGGAGTATCCCCTGCTCACCGCAACTAGAGAAAACCCGCGTGCAGCAATGAAGACCCAACACAGCCAAAAATAAATAAATAAATAATTTATTTCAATTAAAAAAAGAAGGGCATCATAAAATGAGGTATGCATCATAAATTCTTCATGCGGTCCAATGATGGTCATGGAAAAGATGGGGTTTTGAAGACTGGAAGAGAATTCACTAAGTAGAAGAGGAATGGACAGGCCATGACTGAAATATGAAAGTGTGTCAGTCAGGGCTGAAAAGAGCAGCGTGATCCATGGTAGTTAGTGGTGGGAACTGAAGCCGGAAGTCAGGCTGTGGAGGGTCTTGTATATCAAGAGGAGCCATTTATAATTTTCAGAAGTTTCACAAACATGATTTCATATAATCCCATAGTAACCCTAGTTTTTAATCCTCTACTCTTACATTGCTCCTGCCTCCTTCCCTCTCCCCACTGGTAACCACACACCCCATATCTTCTTTATCCATTCATCTGTTGATGAACACTTACAGGCTTCCATACTTCAGCAATTATAAATAACGCTACTATGAACATTGAGGTGCATGTATCCTTTCCATTTTCCAATGGAATTGCTGGGTCATATGGAAATTCTATTTTTAGTTTTTTGAGGAACCTCCATACTGTTTTCCACAGTGGCTGCACCAATTTACATTCCCACCAACAGTACAGGAAGGTTCCCTTTTCTCCACATCCTTGCCAATATTTGTTATTTGTGTTCTTTTGATGATAGCCATTCCGACAGGTGTGAAGTAATATCTTGTTGTGGTTTTGATTTGCATTTCCCTGATGATTAGTGATGTTGAACATCTTTTCATGTGCCGAGAATTTAAAGAATCTTTTGTTAAAAAAATGCTAATAAAGGCAAGTTAGGAGAAGGTTGAGAAAGAGAGTAATCATGCAAATAGTAAGACTGAGTCAATTGTATTTAAGAAATACAACTTATCTTTCTTATTTAGAAAAGATTTTGGCCTAGAATTAAGTAGGTGAGCATTTCCTCTTTAAAGTAGAGCATGGGAATAAAAGACGAAAATGATTAGGAATGCAAAGAGTTAGGGATAGAAGGAAAAAAAAGAAAACACCCAACCGATTAAGAATTTATACCACCTTTGGCACAGACTTTGTCTTTTTATTTCTTAACTTTACATTTAGCTGTGTTTAAACATTTTAATAATGAAAAAAAATCAAGAGGAGTGTTCACTTGATGGGTTTGGAAATGTGGGCCCCTGATGGCATTGAACATGAAACTAACATGCTCATAATAAAGTTTCTAGAAATTTAGGATAGATTTTTAGGACAGAAGTAAGTCTAAAAGAAGGAAGGCTCTGGACAAAGTCATTTAAAAATAATATTTTATACTTAAATAATGTCCTGAACATCTAACTCATGCCCATTTCTTTTATCTCACTGATCATCATAGCAGTTCAACCAGGTAGGGCAGCATTTACAGAGGAAGAACAGATGCTCAGAGAGGTTAAGTAACATGTTCAGGGCCATCTAGTTAATTAATGGCAGAGTCAGGATTAAAAGGAAGAATTCCTGAATTTCAAATCTATATCATTAAAGTTATAGCTAAAATTTATCTAATGGTAGCAATGCTATAGTTCTGTTTTTTTTTTTTGTTTGTTTGTTTGTTTTTTTTTTTGTTTTTTTTTGTTTTTTTTTTTGCGGTATGCGGGCCTCTCACTGTTGTGGCCTCTCCCGTTGCGGAGCACAGGCTCCGGACGCGCAGGCCTAGCGGCCATGGCTCACGGGCTTAGTTGCTCCGCGGCATGTGGGATCTTCCCGGACCAGGGCACGAACCCGTGTCTCCTGCATCGGCAGGCGGATTCTCAACCACTGCGCCACCAGGGAAGCCCATATAGTTCTGTTTTTTAGTGTATATTGTCTGAAGACATTTTTACCATAATCTTGGTGAAAACGGGTAGAGATTTTTGTTGGTGAGGCTTTTTTGCTTTTAGGTTAAAAACGTATGCATGTTTGTAAACCCACAAAACAGCACTGAAGAACATTAGTCAGATTTTGCTGGATAAACCCAAATTTATAATACTGACATACAATATGACTCAAATAGTAATATATGTTACTTTAGCTTACATACAAAAAGCCAGAAACAATTCTTGCCATTAAAACCACATAGACTACACTACAGTTTTAAAGGGAAAATATTTTAAGTATAAGAAATAAAACAAGAAATTAGTATTTACTACAGAGGCTGCTTTTTCCTGTAGAAGAGACATGATAAGTGTTCTATAAACAGAGCGAATTTAGGACATAGCAGTCAACACGTTTAACTTAATTTCTTGAGTTCTGTTAGCTGACTTATACCCTTTGGCCAGAGAACAATGCATGTGACCATTTGCTGCTGAATGCTTTAGGGGAGTCCGTGTAGGATTAGTGCTAAAGAAGACAGATTCTAGAGTCAGATTTGCTGTGGTACAAACCCTGACCCCCCATTTACTAATCTGTTATTTTATGCAAGTTTCTTAACCTCTCTAAGTCTTATTGTCTTTATCTATAAAATGTGGATAATAGTAATAGTAAATTTTAACTATGAGTCCTTTAAAATAGGATAGGAATAAATAAATGAATTGATGGTAAGGAATAAAAAGTTCTCATACAAGCAAAACCACTGTTATGCATATATTTTATACATAGGTACAGACATACATATATTTCCTATTTGCCATGAACTACTAATTTGTATTCTACAACATGTCTATTCCATTCCATTTTCTAACCATTCGCTCCAGAAGTGTCAGCGTTAGGTTTGCAGGAAAATGGAATGGAAGCTTTTGTGACATTTTACTGATTTTTAGTGATCTGTGGTGATTAATGAAGCTTTATTGGAAACCAGAAAAAAATAATTCCTGTATTCCTGGTTTTATGTTTTAAAGCAATCCATTAGACATTGGAAAAGTGCCTGAAAGTTACATTTTAAAGGCTTTTCTTTTTAAACCAAAGCTTTTTCTTTTTCCCGGTAAGGTCTATATGTAAAACATGATATCAGTCATAGGGTAAGTACTTGTTGTTGGTAAGAGTACTTACTTATGACTGTATTTTATAAATGTTTAAATCTAGATTTTTCTTCCTTGCCCTTCCTCCCCTCTTATGCTGCACCCTGCATCTGTTACAAAATTATTCATTCAAAACAACTTGAGTAAACTTCATCAACAAGACCTGCTGTTGGCTAGAGCAGCTCTTGCACACCCAGAAATTGAAGCTGCTGACAGGGCTAGTGCTATGAATTTAAACATGTGAGAAGCAAGACTGATCTTTTAAATATTATTTGAAACTCAATGCCTTCAGTAAGTGATATTCCTTTCTGCTGTGTGTGGTAGCCTTTGTGGTTGTGGAAACTTGTAGAAAATATCTGGTGGCATCTAATAAGGTAAGAATGTAGCAGAGCTGCTGTGAGGGGATAAAGAGGTCCAAGGAGGTGGAGGGGTGATCCCAGTTCTGGTCCATCATGCCTTCCATCCTTCAGAGACATCCTCTGCTATGGACTGAAAACCCAACTCCAAAGGAGTTCTAAAGGACCAAATAATATATTTGTCTGAAAAGAAAAATAATGTATCTTATGACAGAGATGAAGACAACCAGCCTTGCAAGAGATCCTTAGGAGTCAGAGTCACAGCATGCAAGCCATTCTAACACGCACATTTTGACATCTAAATGCATCTCAAAAGTCAGTGAACAAATTTAATGCACTAATTCTATATTCTTTTCATTCAAAATATTGCGATTAAATTAATTGTTAGTGTATCTTACAATAGACTTTATATATTCACTATATATGTAAATATATTTATTTCATTTATTATATATATACATTCAAAATATTTTGGCATTAAATGAATTAAGAAATGCAAAATATTTACTTTGTGAAAAATTGTATAAATCAAATGTTGATGAAAATATGTACAGTCTAACAATATTTCATTCCTTTGCAAACCACAGAACAGAGAAAGCAGCAGTGAATGATTAAAAACCCCTAATCTATGGTGGGGAAATACTGATAATATTTAAAGTAGAAAGAAAAGCACTGTGAATTTTTGATTTTTTTTTTCCATTACTCTAGGGGGTGGATCAAAAAAGATCTTGCTGTGATTTATGTCAAAGAGTGTTCTTCCTATGTTTTCCTCTAACAGTTTTATAGTGTCCGGTCTTAAATTTAGGTCTCTAATCCATTTTGAGTTTATTTTTTATATGGTGTTAGGGAGTGTTCTAACTTCATTCTTTTACATGTAGCTGTCCAGTTTTCCCAGCACCACTTTTTGAAGAGACTGTCTTTTCTCCATTGTATATCCTTGCGTCCTTTATCATAGATTAGTTGACCATAGGTGCCTCGGTTTATCCCTGGGCTTTCTATCCTGTTCCATTGATCTATATTTCTTTTTTTGTGCCACTACCATACTGTCTTGATTACTGTAACTTTGTAGTATAGTCTGAAGTCAGGGAGTCTGATTCCTCCAGCTCTGTTTTTTTCCCTCAAGACTGCTTTGGCTATTACGGTCTTTTGTGTCTCCATACAAATTTTAAGATTTTTTTTGTTCTAGTTGTGTAAAAAATGCCATTGGTACTTTGATAGGGATTCCATTGAATCTGTAGATCGCTTTGGGTAATATAGTCATTTTCACAATATTGATTCTTCCAATCCAAGAACATGGTATATCTCTCTGTCTGTTTGTATCACCTTTAATTTCTTTTATCAGTGTCTTATAGTTTTCTGCATACAGGTTTTTTGCCTCCCTAGGTAGGTTTATTCCTAGGTATTTGATTCTTTTTGTTGCAATGGTAAATGGGAGTGTTTCCTTAATTTTTCTTTCAGATTTTTCATCATTGGTGTATAGGAATGCAAGAGATTTCTGTGCATTAATTTTGTATCCTGCAACTTTACCAGATTCATTGATTAGCTCTAGTAGTTTTCCGGTGGCATCTTTAGGATTCTCTAAGTATAGTATCATGTCATCTGCAAACAGTGACAGTTTTAATTCCTCTTTTTCAATTTGTATTCCTTTTATTTCTCTTTTTCTCTGATTGCTGTGGCTAGGACTTCCAAAACTATGTTGAATAGTAGTGGTGAGAGTGGACATCCTTGTCTTGTTCCTGATCTGAGAGGAAATGCTTTCAGTTTTTCACCATTGAGAATGATGTTTGGTGTGGGTTTGTCATATATGACCTTTATTATGTTGAGATAGGTTCCCTCTATGCTCACTCTCTGGAGAGTTTTTATCATAAGTGGGCATTGAGTTTTGTCAAAAGCTTTTTCTGAATCTATTGAGATGATCATATGGTTTTTATTCTTCAGCTTGTTAATATGGTGTATCACATTGATTGATTTGTGTATTTGTGAAGAATCCTTGCATCCCTGGGATAAATCTCACTTGATCATAGTGTATGATGCTTTTAATGTGTTGTTGGATTCTGTTTGCTAGTATTTTGTTGAGGATTTTTGCATCTATATTCATCAGTGATATTGGTCTATAATTTTCTTTTTTTGTAGTATCTTTGTCTGGTTTTGGTATCAGGGTGATGGTGGCCTTGTAGAAATAGTTTGGGAGTGTTCCTTTCTCTGCAATTTTTTGGAAGAGTTTGAGAAGGATGGGTGTTCTCAAACTGTACATGTTTTCATCAACATTTGATTTATACAATTTTTCACAAAGTAAATATTTTGCATTTCTTAATTTAATGCCAAAATATTTTGAATGTATATGTATGTATATAAAGTGTGTATATATATATATATATATATATATATATATTATAAATGAAATAAATATATTTACATATATAGTGAACAACAAACAACTCTAAATGTTTGATACAATTCACCTGTGAAGCCATCTGGTCCTGGACTTTTGTTTGTTGGAAGATTTTTAATCACAGTTTCAATTTCTTTTCTTGTGATCAGTCTGTTCATATTTTCTATTTCTTCCTGGTTCAGTCTTGGAAGGTTATACCTTTCTAAGTGATTTTTGATTTTAAGGGATAAGTGTTACATTAGTACTAAAATTTACAGAAATTTTAAAAAATATATTTTTATAAGAAATATTTTTTTTAATTTATTGAAATAATTATTTCTTAAAAACAGATCTTGACCTTCTAGGAAATTGATGAATTATTTGAAAAATTTAACACAATGTCCTGATCTAAATTAAGGTGAAGAAATGTGGGATAAGTGTGAGTGTAATTTGGTGGATTCAGAACTGATTGAAGATTGGACTAAAAACATATTAATTTAAAAAATCAATGTCTTTAATGTGATTTCTAAAGTTTTGCAGCAGGCTTTTATTTTTAGTCCTCTCCTATTTAAATTCTTTCCTTTTAAGTACATTATATAAATTGTATTCTGGTCAAATTTACAGATGAAACAAAGATGAAAGGTATAGATAATATATTGGATTATAAAACTCTAGGCCAAATCTAAAAAGATGCAGTTTAACAGAAATAAAGTGTGACTTCTATCCTTTAAACACACACATATGCACGTGCATGCACACACACACACAGATAAAAAAGATGGTGGAAAATAGTCTTTAAAGTAACATGTATAAAATATTTTTTAAAACAGTGGTTGAAAAGTGGATGCTTACTGACTATAAATTGGCTTTCAAAGCCAGAAACTAAAGGAAACAAGGAGAAAAAAAACCCTTAAAATTATAAATGAGAAGAGTAAATAACCATGAATATAGAGGAAATTAAAGGAATAATTTCAAAAATATTTCAAAAGCATTATGCAAATATATTTGTACCTGTGTACACAGGCACACACACTTTCAAAAGCCAGCAACATACTTAATGGTTAAATATTAGAACTCTCAATACATTTCCTTTCAACTTAGGAACAAGATAAGGATGTTTTCTCATTAGAGTTGGTTGGCAGATAACAGAAGGCATTCTAGCTAGTTTAAGTAAATATGGTCACATGGCAGAACTGATTATGAAATTGTTGGAAGAGTTTGTGGAGCAGGCTCTAGGCTTAGCTTCCAAGTGTGTCTCCCAGAATGCCAGTCTAGAACTGGCCTGCCAGGAGAGCTGCTGTCACTGTCGTGATTATGAAGTGGGGAAATCTGGCAGCCACTACCCCAGCTGTTGGCTCCGTGACCACACCATCTCAGGTATGACCTGTGGCAGCAAAATGAATGCCCTGCCCACTACCTCTCAATACCTACAGAAGTAGCCATTAGACAAGGATCTCTGTATGGTTGAGAAAACCTCAAAACCTCTATGACGGTGTTCCTGGTTTGCAGAATCAGCAGACCAGAAGCACAGCCCAGTTTGCCTTACTTCCACCCTCCATATCCCATGAGGAGACATCTTCTCCTTCTCAGTGTGAGATAGATTACAGGTAGAATCCATGCTTGAAGTGACCCTGGGAAATACTGTCTTAGTTTCCTAGCCTTTAGCAAGCAATAAGTCATTTTAAAAGGAAAATGAAACAGCCATGATTGAAATGATCTAAAACATCTGCCACATTACTACCCCTTTGCTCTGGAAGTAGTAGCCAATGAAATTTAAAAAGAGAAAGAAAGCAGAAGTATAAAGTAGGAAGCAGAATTATCATGTTTTTAGTTAATAGGGACATATACTCAGAAAACCAAGAGAATCAGCACAAACCCTACTAGAAAGTTTTCAGAAAGATATTTGGTTTTAAAATTAATATATAGAAATCAAATAGCTTTTCTATAATCAGTAACCACTTAGACAATACAATGAAAGAAGTTATCCCATTTATAAGTACAACAACAAAACATATACCAGCTCCCATAAAGTTAATAAAAATGTGTAAGTTTTATGTGAAGAAGGCCTTGAAAATTCCTGCTAGAGTATATAAGAAAAAACACATGTAAAAACATGCTTTGTTTTGAATAGCAAGATTCAATATTACCAGTATTTTAATTTTCCTTAATCATATTTAAGATATATATATGTATAATATATATTCCCAAGTCAACAAGACTGTTTTTGAACCTGACAGTTCCACATTTAAAATGAAAAAATATGTATGCAAAATTAGCCATGAATATCTGAGCCAGATATTAAAATATATCATGAAGCCATAACTAAAATCATTTCTGCATTACGAAAGAAATAGAAGTTCACTGGATTAGGGTAGAGATTTAGAACACATCTAAAATCCATATAGAAATAATTTAATGTAAAATGAAGGTGATATTTCTTATCAGTGGGGAAAAGATAGATTATTCAATAACTCCTGAGACAACGGGCTAGGTATTTGGAAAAAAAATTAAGTTGGATCTCAACCTAAATCGTTAACAGCAAAATCACTTCTAGATGAAACAAATATATTAAGGTGAAAAATTAGTTAAAAAATACGAAGAGATAGTTGATAAATATAAATGGGTCATAACCATTAAAGGAGGTTCAACCTCACTCATAACTTAAGAAAAACCAATCAAAGTAAAGATGTATCATTTTTTAGCTATCAGATCTAAAGACCATAGGATTGCATTTATAAACACTGTGATCTGGCTGTGCTTTCTACTTTTCTGGAAAGGTTAGCCAGCATTACCACAGTTCAGTTTTAGAAAGTCTGGGGAGCCTGCCGGGGAGGCGTGGGCTAGAGGCCTTGGAGGAGGGGGAGACTGGTTTTGAATTAGAGGCATCTGTATGCCTATAGGCATGTTGGAATTTCTGACCACATGAACATTTTCATATTTTAAAAGTGCCATAGCATCTAGAACAGGGTTGGTGTTTGTCATGCTCTGTCCTGAGGGGGTGAACTGGGATTGGGTTCAGATGTAGACACTACCCTCTAAGATTTGTCTGTGAACCAGCCAGAACGTTTTAGGAAAAGCAACCGTGACATAAGGGAATTTGCAGTCATGCCAGAACAAGCATCCGGATGTGTCATGTATTTGGATGAGGAACTGGGATAGAAATCAGAGCAGTGTTCATGAAAGAGAGTCTGGAAAAGGCATGAAAACATGTTGGCTGTGGGCTCAAGGGATATGATGGCATCAGGGAGGATATTAAAGGAAACAAATTTGGATTGATGAAAGAGGGGAATGCTAAGCAGTGAGGCTCTCCAAGGAGGCTGCCATGTTCGGTAGTGAGTTCTCCCATTGTGAGAGCTGTTCAGAACTGAGCCTCCTGTCAATCAGGTAAGGCGAGCAAAAGGGATAGAGATCAAACTCGGGATTCTACAGACTCACAGACGTAGAGAACAGACTCATGGCTGCCAAGGGGGAGAGGGGGTTGCGGAGGGATGGATTGGGAGTTTGGGGATAGCAGATGCAAACTATTATATACAGAATGGATAAACTGTATAGCATGGTCCTACTGTATAGCACAGGGAACTAACTATATTCAGTATCCTGGGATAAACCATAATGGAAAAGAATGTGTATATATTATATATATATGTCTGAATCACTTTGCCGTACAGCAGACATTAACACAACATTGTAAATCAACTATACATCAAATAAATAAATAAATAAACAAACTCAGAGTTCTTAGAGGCCGTCATAATCCTTCTTGTACTCACTGTTAGTAAGAGTCCCCAGATATTTTAAAAGACAAGAAAGGAATAGTTCTATGTAAGAAAACAAAATAAGTTTTAAAGCTAGGAGTCAGCCAACTAGTCTCTCAAGAACTATTCTGGGGAACCAGCTCTTTAACGCAGAACCACAGCAGAATGTTTATCACGTCTAAAGGCCACAGGACCACTTTTATTACCTTTTCGATTTTGCTTTTGCTTTGCTCTCTGATTTTTTCTAAAGATTAGCCAGCTTTACGACATCTCAGCTTCCTGGAAAATCGAGGGAATCAACCCTGTTCTTTTCAGCCAGCTTCCAGCTGATGGATTCCAGACAGCTGCTTGTAGGCAGCAAGAGGAGGTGTGACCTTGAGGCAAAGGTGGTAAAGCAACTTTGGTCTGACCTTCCCTTCATCACAGACCACCAAGCCCTGAAAGTGAATGTTTAATAACCTTGGGAAGATTTCTGGCCTTTGTTCCAAACAATTACTGAACTAATTTAAATTACACAAACACAGACCATTTATCAAGGCCAGCCTGTAAGGAGTTGCATATCTAGGCAAAGTGTTCCCAGTACAAACTCAGGTGAACCCAGGATAAGGAAAGCAGAAATGAGGTGCTGATTAGTCAAAAAAAAAAAACTCATTAAATATCTAAAAATGGAAGATTTGCAGGCTGTTTACCTGAATGATTTTGTTTTATTAGTATGTAGACAAAAAGATGTTCCCTAAGCCTGCCTGTCGGTCCACTGCTGCGGACAGACACCTGTGGGTGGGCTGTGTCATTGTGCAGTTACATGGTTGCAAACCCACGTTGTTCCTGCCTTTCTACGCACACCATGAAGGAGATCCTGGATGGGAAAAGGCCAAGGTTCTGTCTCTGGTTCTCCAAGTGACTTGACCTAGGATTGCAGGGTCCCCCACGCCTCCCACCGGGACGTCTTAGTGCTTACATTGCTCTTACAGCTCTTGCTGTCACTTTTCATCTTTAGCCCCCAGCAGGATGGGCCTGCCCATGTTGCGGCACATTAAACCAGTAATCGGGTTTTGGACCAGGGATTTCAACCAGCTGGGAACTGGGAGCGGAATGGGATGTCCAAGCTGCAAGCTGGGACTTGAGGGCTGGGTGAAGGGCAGACGGGGGGCGGGGGGGCTCCTTTGGCACCTGGCATGGCGGAAAGGAGATGGATCCATGCCCCGGGCTCTCACCAAAGGAGGACAGTTGTCTGGGTGGGGTCACCTGAGCTGAGTCGTCTGGAGGGAATTGTATTAGCTCTGATTTCAATTCATTTCTCCGGCTCCCTTTCCTTCAGGGCATGTTCCCCTCAGTTCCTTTGTCATGTGGAAAAGCTGCAATCGCAGCACCTTGACTTCAGTCTGACCTGAACTCATTTCCTGGAATTGTCACAGAGCAGATGGGACACTTTGAATAGGTTATTTTACCTCTCAGAGCTGAGTTTACATATTCTTAATTTTATAAAACAGATGAAACACATATAATATTACTGTGAAGATTAAATAACATAAAATATGTCGTGTAAGAGCACAAAACAGATCCTAAATGACTTGTATCTATTATTAATGTTATAGGCATTATAATATCATGCAGATAGTGAAGGGCTGAAAACATATCAGACAGACTAACACAAAAGTCTATAGGGATTAAGGTGAACAGAGAGCTGTGATTCATTTACATAGTCAACATATCATGATTATCACTTTATTTTCTGATTGTGAATGTTATTTTGTAGGTATAGATTTAATTAATTCTACATTTTAAAATTGAAAATATACTGAATAGTGAGCCTGGTACTGTTAGAGTCTCTTTTTTTATGGTTCTGCAAATAAAATGACAATTAGTGACAGTAGATAGCTGTCCCTACTGTTAGGGATAGCTTCTTATCCTCTACTAAGATTATGTATTTTGTGTGTAGAAAAACAGGATATTTTAAAGGTAAATGGGATCTTACAGATCATCTACTAAGGTTTCCTCTTTTAACAAATGAAGAAACTGAGATCTGTGAAACTGTGTCTTTTACAGTACTGAATTACTTTCCTCTAAAATTCTATCTGTTCAATAAAAATAAAATCATTTTATTTGTTTAACTCAGTTATCTTTAAATAAGTTAACTTACATCACTTCAGTCTAGGTCCTAGTGGGGAAACAAGACTTCTATTATCTTCTCCTACTGCTCTGCTTTTATTATGCTCTTGAAATGATTATTTTGGACAAGTGCTTGCCAGTGTATTTAATTTATAAATGGCATGTTGCTTTAGTAATGGTGTATGCCACTTGTCGTATTCCACCAGGGTGGATTTAAATTATTTTACCCACACAACTTTCAGTTCCTGCATAATGATGCGTATTCTATGCCCTTCACTCATTCAGTGGGTAAATAGAGTTTTGGTCATTCTGCTTCAAAATACAGAGTGTGGCTGTCCATAATCTCATTTTCAAAATACACATGCAGCACACAAAAAACACAACAGAGTCTCTCTCTCTGTCTCCCTCTCTCTCCCTCTTTTTCCTTTTCTCAACAGTATAAGGACTCATAAGTCTATGTGGCTCTTAGAGTCTTGCACACACTGCATGATAGCTAAGGTCTGAAGCCGCAGAACATGCTTGGTTCCTTGTTTTCTAGGCTGTGTCACTTCAGCATATGTTGCTCAGTTGCTCCTCACTGTGTCAAATGCAGCTTGACCAATTGAGAGTTGAGTGCCTGCTCTGTGGTTGACAGTCTATGTGAATTTTAACTGAGTTTTCCAACACAGGGGGAAAGATGCCATAGGCCAAATGTAAGTAAAATCTTCAGCTCACTGAAGTGGTTGTGCCTTTGCAAATGGGTGTATTAAGTAAGCATATCATTGAAAATAATGTCCCTCTGAGGGATGCGTTGTGAGAAGAAATCATTTTGGGGGCCAATGAATTAATTTTAATTGCTTTTTGTCTGATAAGGACATTGATTTGCCATTTGTTTACACGACTGAATATAATTTATTTGTCAATCTTCTCCATCATGATTTATATCCAGTCTATTTTTACACACACACACTGTGTATATGTGTAGTCTTGCAATTAAATCAATCTTACCTATCCTGTAATATTTTATTCCATGGTGAATAGTTTTCTAAATTAAAAGTTTGAAATTTTCCCCACAGGTTACAGATTCTGGAAGGGTTTCAAAGCCATACATGTTAAACCTCTACTTAAGGTACAAAGATGTAGAAATAAATTTGAACTCAAAAAAACTCACAACCTGTGATAGAATCATAAAAATCTCTGGTGTGCTCCCAAGTACTCTTGGGTTCAAAGGAACTTAAGTTTTAAGTATTCACAGAGGAAAAAGGTATTAGTTTCTCTGAATGATTCCTATCTTTCAGCATAACCTCACAGTTTCGATGGCGTGCATTAAGTATGTATTTAGCTGTGAAGGAAATTCTCTCACATAAACGCCAAATCTTCTGTGTATGCACATAGGAGAGCTCTGAAGAGACAATCACCATTAATTAATTTTCTTATATCTGGCTCTGTTACCAAAATAATTCAGGGTGGCGACATTCTTCAAGTAAGATGTTGCTTCCCTCATAGGGAACTTTGTGTTTTGCTTAATAATAGAGATCATTTTCTTACAAGAGTTAGAATCATGGGACCAAAGTGACAGGACAGCATTTTTTAAAACTCAGAGAAATAGTCAGAAACCATTAGCTGTCCCTATCATCAGAATTTTTCCTGTAAATGTTTCCGTATTCAACTCTTAGAACAATGATTTCAAATTCAGCTGTACATTAGACTGTCCTGAGCTTTTAACCTAAGTGTCCATCAACAGATGAATGGATAAAGAAGATGTGGCACATGTATACAATGGAATATTAGCCATAAAAAGAAACGAAATTGAGTTATTTGTAGTGAGGTGGATGGACCTGGAGACTGTCATACAGAGTGAAGTAAGTCAGGAAGAGAAAAACAAATACCATATGTTAACACATGTATATGAAATCTAAAAAAAAAAAAAAAAATTTTTTTTTGATGAACCTAGGGGCAGGACAGGAATAAAGACACAGACATAGAATGGACTTGTGGACACGGGGAGGGGAAGGGTAAACTGGGACGAAGTGAGAGGGTGGCATAGACATATATACACTACCAAATATAAAATAAATAGCTAGTGGGAAGCAGCCGCATAGCACAGGGAGATCAGCTCGGTGCTTTGTGTCCACCTAGAGGGGTGGGACAGGGAGGGAAGGAGGGAGACGCAAGAGGGAGGAGATATGAGGATATATGTATACGTATAGCTGATTCACTTTGTTATACAGCAGAAACTAACACACCACTGTAAAGCAATTATACTCCAATAGATGCTAAAAAAAAAAAGAATGTCCTGAGCTTTTAAAAAATACCTATACCCGAATCTCACTGTCAAGTAATTGAAGTGACTGTATAAGGGTAGGATCCAGTGAGTCAGGAATGAGCACCGCGGCCTCAGTGGGATATATTTATGCTTTATTAAGAGGGTTAATCACAAACAGGGACCAATAGAGTAATAGTAAATACTTGACTTTGCTTCTAGTTAGAATCTTACGTGGGCATTGTGATAACAAAAAAAAAACCCAGAGGAACCTTTGGGAGTTGATGTATTTGGAGGCTATAAAAAGTGTTTTGAATGGAGATTTTCTTAAAACAAGAACATTATTTAACATAAGGACATCTCAGAAATTACCAAGGCATGCTTTAAGGTACAACACACCAGATAAAAAGTTCTTAGTGCCCAGTAGGTCATGGCATTAATTACTGTAGTTTCAGAAACTGTATATATAGTTATATATAGAAACTATATATATATATAAAAATTATTTTTGTATTTTTTATGTTTATATGTCAATTTTTTTCTTAAATTTTCTTTGGAATGTTAATACTAGACCTAGTTACATTTAAAAGAGCAAAAGGAAAAGCATTTTGTTTCAGTTGTGGTTTTTGTTTTTGGATTAAGAAAAGGGGACTTTTTTATCTTTGGGGCAATGTGTGCTGATGGCAGGAAGGACCAAACTAAAAAGCCTCGAGACATAGAATGAAGCTTGAGGGTAAAGCATTGAGATTATTACTGTGGACCTCTTCTTCCACCAGAGTTTATTTTTCTCTACAAAGCTCACTTTTTTCTTATCCTTAAAGAGTGTTGCTTTTGTTAAAGAGCTGATTCCTTTACATCCTAGCCTGTATTTCCAGGTTTAAAGTCCTGTGCCAGTGAGATAATTAAACAAAATTTTGGGTTGAAAGCCTTTCCCAATCACAGTGAGTACTGAAATTATATTATTATTATTAATCAAGTATACATTTTTAACACAGATCCACTGGTACAGGAGTTCAAACAAACTGTATGTTTGCCCCTCTTAAAATAGTATAGGCTGATATCAATGATATGTTTCCTTATCACTTTCAAAGGCTTAGACCATAAAGTATGATGGATATCTTCAAACTTTTGCAAATCTATGTTTAACTTTTTTCTGTGAAAGTTAATAGATAATAGATCAATTTAACTCATTCTTCAGGGCCTCTGTTATATGAATTTTCTGTTGTTTAAACAAATAATAAGTGAATATCTTTATTACAAACACATGTTAAAAGAAAGCCACCCTTTCAGTAAAATATGAATGAGGTAGTTATTTTAACAGCTATAGAAACTGGAATCAGGTTGTCTGGGTGCTTTGGCAGAATTTGTAATGGAGGAAATTAGGCTCCATTTCGTGTGTGTTGGTTTAAGCAGTGCAAGCTGCTTCTTTCTAAGCTCTTGTAGTATCTCTCCATTATTAATCACAGCATGGCAAGTGACATTCCTGTCAGATCAACTGCAGAGTGCTGGGTGCTGGTCTATGTCACTCCATGTGAGAATACATTCTGGAATCTACTCTTTAGGTTCCCAGACAAATGCTGAGCACTCTTCTGGAAGTAGCATCCTTCTCCCCCTGAGGGCTTAATCTGTCATTTTTTTCCTAATTTAGTAAAATGCAGCTGCCTTATGGAATAGATTCACTCAGCCACTCACTCACTTACCCATTCTTTCGATTTTTTTTTTTCCATCCTCTTACTCTGTTCTCAAAACTGTATCAGGCGCTAAGGACATAAAAGATGAATACGACAAAGTCCTTGCCTTCAAGTTATTACAAATGTAGCAGAGGAGAAAGACAAAATCAGCCAACTTGCCATATGCAGGGTACTCCTAATTCAGCCAGGAAAAGCAAAGATGGCATCCAAAGAAGGTCAGGAGGATCCTGGCTTCAAATGTCAATGAAAGGAAATGAAATACAGGATGGAGAGAAGTAGCCAACCAATGGGTTATGTTTTCAACTGACTCAGTTTTTATCCAAAGCATATCAATGATATGAATCATTGATATTTTCTTAAAAATCCTCAATATTATTTTCTATTTCTTCTAAAAATAGTTCATTTCTGGGACTGGCCTATCTTCATTCGGAAAGACTTTCCTGACATACTTTTTGATTCATTCAAGTCCTATAAATAAATTTTGATTCTGGTACAGAAATCTAATTTGTCACACAGGGAAAATAATAATTACATTTTGCTTGTGTATTTTTAGTAAAAATTATTTTAAAATTCAAATCAAACAATTGCATTTGTCAAAATTCAAGTGAGTTTACAGCAATTCGAATATATTTTAGAGTATTTTTGACAACTCATCCCAAGTGATTTCTGAAAACAGAACTGCTTTTAGAATGATGTTCCTATTCTCCACACAGCACTGAAATTGGTAGATATATCACCATGGCATAAAAAAAGCTGAAATTGCATTTCACAGCAATTGCCCTCAGTAAAGCCTTTTCTGCATTGGGGTCATTATAGGAGGCTAGTGAACAGCTTTATCTTCCCTTCACTTTTATTTACTTTTCTTGCCTTTTCCCCTTTCGTTTCTTAAGACAGACATATATGCATGATAACTAAATGCTGTAAAAAGAACATTTTACTGAAAAGAAAGTTAACTGCTTTTAATTTGAGAATTAATGTTTAG
Organism: Kogia breviceps; assembly: GCF_026419965.1. Taxonomy (NCBI): domain Eukaryota; kingdom Metazoa; phylum Chordata; class Mammalia; order Artiodactyla; family Physeteridae; genus Kogia; species Kogia breviceps. The sequence goes on from NC_081321.1 coordinate 35,128,742, forward strand.
TAGTATTAAGCTGTAAAGAGAATGTCATAGGAAGAAATTTTATGTCTTCTAGTTCTTTTGAAAATTCTGTGCAGAACCATAATCGCTGGAAAAATCATGAAATTATAATCTGATCATCATACTTATATAACTTTTTATTAGTATTAAAAATAATAAAATCAGCAGACCCAAAGTAAATGGATATACAGTGCTGTTTTTATTATTATTATTTCCAAAGGCTGAGGTAGCTAAAGTTTCATGCATGATGTTGTAAAAGTTAAATGATGCACAATAATTTGAAAAATGAGTTGTTCTTATACAAGTTGGCCTTTTCAGCTCTATATTTTTGTTTAGAAGTCTATATCTTTTGGTTGATATTGCTTTAGAATGATCAAGTTTCTGTTTGAATATACTAATGAGATAGTGTTTTGAACTTCTCAAAATGAAAGAGATTTAGTTCTGTTTGATTTGACACTTCCTTTCCATTGGCTATTTGGAAATTACATAGACTCTACCTGGTTACCCATTTGAGACATGTGGCATTACCCAGGATCAGCCAATCTGTATCTACCTTGAATCAGACATAATCAGATATGTATGGAGAGCCCTAGGGGACTGGCTTGCCAAGAGTTCATTTGCATGATGGATTGAGGAGGATTTGGGGAAATAATCCATCCTATAGGAATAGAGAAACTTGATAGAGTAGGCTATATATAGCACCAGAAGAATGGAGTTCATAGAACAGAAAGAATGACTGCAAGAGGAGGCTGGAACAGCCTGATTGATACCTGACCCCAAGAAGAAGCAGAACTGGAAACATCTTCAACAGTCATTGGTTGGAGGCAAAACCAGTAATTCTAGCAGTGGAGGCAGAGTTTCACAAAGGCTAATCAGAATCCTCAGTGTCTTTCCAGTATTTTCCTAGCAAGTTTGTGAATAATATCTTTTGTGGTCAATATCTTTTGTGAGTCAGGAAAAAAAAAAAATGGAAAAGGCAGATGCTACTCGGTAAAAGCAAGAACCAAGTTCATGTGCAATTGTGAGACCCATTGGTCAACTTCCCGGTACTAGTGTATGTGTGGCAGTGTGGGGGGAGGTGATGAGGCAATTTTTTAAGAATAAGAGGTCTTGAAATGCCTTAACTTCCTTTTCCTCTGGAGGTGCCTTGGGGAAGACAAATGAGTAAGATAGGATAAGAAAAAGAAGGACAGATTACAAGATTACATGTAAAGCAGATAAAGGAAAAGAACTGCACTTGTCAAACAACAACAAAATGAAACCCAAATTAAAATTATAAAGGCGCAAAGTGCAGTTAAATTAAGCTCCTTTCATCCATTTCACATTTATAGTATTGTCTTCTGAATGAGTTTGTGGAGTCAGCAGAATCTTAGGAAGAACAGAATGAACAGGATAAGGAGGATCACAATACAATAGTGCCTCAATAGGTATTCAACTGAATTCCTATAAACTATTTTCTTCTGTTTATTATATTTGGAATATTTTTTCCAGTTTCTTTCCAGCTTTGACTTCTTCCCCAAGCTGCAGACCCACATTCCACTTGTCTTCTGGACACTGCCACTTGAATATCCCACAGGAGTCTCATACTTAACAGTCAGCAGTTGTTTTATGACCTTACCATTCTCCCCCAAATTGCTCTGCCTCCTATATTTTGTGGTTGTTGTTAATTATGTCACCATCTATTCAGTCTCTCAAGTAAGGAAAATAGATTTGCCATTTGCTTCCCCCACGCCTTTGGTTCTCATATCCAATATTTTGACATCAGAGCCATCATTAATTTCTCAAACCTCACTCCTGCCTTCCTAGCACTGGCCTCATCAAGTCTTCCATAGACTTTACAGTAACTTCTTATCACAAGATGCTGCCACTCTAGTCATTAATCTACCTACATTATTACTATAGTCATCTTCCTAAGGACAGTTCTGATCACGTCATTCACCAGCTCCAGAATCTGGCCCCATTGTATGTTGCATAAAGTCCAATCATGGAAGCATTAGAAATAAAACCCTCAGGTACTCAGTCTGGTCAGTACTCAGTACTCTCAGGTACTGGTCTCTCAGTCTCATTCCTACCACTCAGATTCAACCACACTGAACTTCTCACCCTTCCCTACACAAACCTGGCCCATTCACAACTATTTTATGCTCTTTTGTTTCAGCTGGCAAAACCTCAGTCATCTTTTCAACAGGAGGACAAAAATCACCTTCTCTGGGAAGCCTTTCTGAATGCTTTCAGGCAGGATGACTTTCTTCCCCCCTCTCTGTCCTTTGACAATTTACTTCCTACCTGCAACATAGCACTTACCATGTTTATGATGATTTCCCTATCTTGGTGTCTGCGTCCCATTAGACTGTGAGATCCTGTAAGACAGAGAAGTATCAAAAATTCTCTGTGTCCCCAGACGCTCACAGGGAGCCTACACAATGGCTACAGAGTAAGTGTTGACTATATGAATGAATAAAAAAGCATAGTGAAATGACTAAGTCAGAGGATGGACACTTAGTGTGGCTTCAGAAAGCAGAACGAGGGCTTCCCTGGTGGCGCAGTGGTTGAGAGTCCGCCTGCCAATGCAGGGGACACGGGTTCGTGCCCTGGTCCGGGAAGATCCCACATTCCGCAGAGCGGCTAGGCCCGTGAGCCATGGCCGCTGAGCCTGCGCGTCCAGAGCCTGTGCTCCACAACGGAAGAGGCCACAAAGGTGGGAGGCCCACGTACCACAAAAAAACAAACAAACAAAAAAAGAAAGCAGAACGATAGGAGGGCAGGATCTGGCTAAATGCAGAGCAGAACATTCTAAGTGTCAGAGCTCTTTTTAGGAAGTAAAAGTGTCCCTTCTGTAGAGATGCTCGGAAGTGGCTGACCACTTATGAGTGGTTGGCTAGGGGATTTGTGCATAAAGTAAGGGGTGGCTGTACTGTATGCCTCTAATTCAGTTCAGAAGTTGTGTTATTCTTCATTAGTATACAGTCCTCAGATCATCTGATGATTTCGAGTAATCAGTAATAGCTGAATTTTAACCCTAGCTCTGGAAGCTTATTTCCCATAAATAACTGAGAATGTATTCAGGTGGAACTCAGCAGAGACAGGGAGAGTGGTATATCAAGCAAACACAAATGACACACTATAATTTTTAGAGGATTGTACATAAAAACCAAAGTATCCTGTTTTTAACTTTGAGAGGAAGTGGGTGTTTGCCTTTTGGTACTCTCAGTGCAGGGAGCAACTTCCTCCCACTCCTGCCTTCTAGTTTGGCATTAAGGGACATTGCCCAGCCTGAACTTGGATTGAGTCCAACCCTGTCTCCTTGTGCTAAATTGTAGGTCTAATATCTCCGTGGTTTTATAATAACATAAATAATTCTAATGCATTGTTTTTATACAGCACCTTTCTCTAAGGAACATAAAGTGCTGCATGGACGTTATCTCATTAATCTCACAGCGCACTGGGGACACTGAGAGAATGCAGGTGATATTGTATCCCCTTTGAACCCAGAGTTGAAAAGGAATTGCTTCAACCAAAAGTAAATAAAAGCAAGATTGAATAAAAGCAAGATTTATAAGACAATATAAGGTTAGAGTTTAAAGAAAGAAATTGTTGGAATTAAAGAGAGATTTAAAAAAAAGGAATTACTCTGAAAAATGTGAAAGTGTCTAGAGTGTGTTTATAAATATTTGTAGCTACAAAATCAAAATAATATATGAACACTTTAGAAATTTGAAAAGCAAGGGATTTTTTTTTTTTTTTTTTTTTTTTTTTTTTTGCGGTACGTGGGCCTCTCACTGTTGTGGCCTCTCCCTTTGCCGAGCACAGGCTCCAGATGCACAGGCTCAGCGGCCACAGCTCACGGGCCCAGCCGCCCCGCGGCATGTGGGATCTTCCCAGACCGGGGCACGAACCCGTGTCCCCTGAATCGGAAGGCAGACTCTCAACCACTGTGCCACCAGGGAAGCCCAAAAAGCAAGGGATTTTAAACCATCAGTAATTTTACTGCAATACAGAACAAATTTGGTATATTATCTTCATATCTTTTGCTAGCTTTTTGTTTTGTTTGTTTTTTAATACTGTGTATACGCAAGATTACTCTTAAAATTACAGTGTATATTCAATTTTATGTTATGTATTTTTAATTTAACAATATATCATAAAGTTTGCATAGTTTTAATTCTGAGAAGCTTGTATAATTTTCCATGGAATGATATACCATAATTTGTTTCACTCTTCTATCATAAGATTGTTTCCACTTTCTCATTTTATTGAGTAACAGTAAATTGAAACTCTATTTTTATGCATACGGATTTTTATATTTTAAGTTATTTCCTTAGCAGAAAGATTTCCACATGTAGAATTATCAGATTAATATGGATGTATAAGTATGTTATAACAAGTCTACATAAACATACTCCAAAATTAACAAATAAGTCAGAAAAAGAAACAGTAAGAAAATAAATTTATCTAATGACTTACTATGTTTATGAGTTGGCAAAGCAGCCACATTAAAAGTGGAAAAGTAAGCAATATTTGTCTATGCACAAACAAGTGTTTTGATTTTATTTTCCACCATGTCTATAGTTAATTACTTTGATAGTGTGAAACCAGATAGAAAAGAGAAAGTTGATGCTCATAGAAAACACAGATTTGTACCAGATGTAGGAAAGTAGATTTACTTGGATAGAACAGATAATTTATCTGCCATTTTAATTTACATGGACAAATATTCTCTGAAAATAATTAGGTATGTGTGCGTATACCAATACATGAAGTCCCATTTCAAGGAGGTAAATAAGATTGTAGTTTTCTTATTAATTATAGAAGCATTGGGGGAAATGGTATGCACATAGCTGTTTTCAGTGGTGAGTTGTTATATGGTTATCTGATTTATGCCATAGTCACTTACCAAAGTAATTACCTCAAGACTGAATCAGGAGGGAATAGAAAATATGAACAGACCAATTGCCAATAATGAAAAATCATTATTTAAAAAACAAAACCTCCCAACAAACAGAAGTCCAGGACCAGACATTTACAGGTTAGTTCTTCCAAACATTGAGAAGAGTCAAACTATTCCAAAAAATTGTAGAGGAAAGAACACCTCTGAACTCTTTCTACAAGGCCGGCATCACTCTGATAATAAAACCAGACAAAGATATCACAAAAAAAGAAAATTATGGGCCAATATCACTGATGAACATAGATACAGAAATCCTCAACAAAATATTAGCAAACTAATTCCAACATTACAGTAAATGGATCATACACTGTGATCAAGTGGGATTTATCCCAGAGATGCAAGGATTCTTCAATATACCCAAATCAATCAATGTGATACACTACCTTAACAAATTAAAGAATAAAAATCACATGATCATCTCAATAGATGCAGAAAAGTATTTGACAAAATTCAACATTTATTTATGATAAATCCTCTAAACAAAGTGCGTATAGAGGGATACCTTATTAGCATAATAAAATCCATATATGACAACCTTACAGCTAACATCATAGTCAATGGTGAAAAGCTGAAAGCAGTTCCTGAAGATCAGGAACAAGCTAAAAATGCCCACCCTTGCCACTTTTTATCCAACATAGTATTGGAAGTCCTAGACACAGCAATGAGACAAGAAAAATAAATAAAAGTAATCAAAATTGGAAAAGAAGTGAAAGTGTCACTGTTTGCAGACGACATGATACTACACATAGAAAATCCTAAAGGCACCAGTAAAAAACTATTAGAGGGCTTCTGGGGTGGCACAGTGATTGAGAATCTGCCTGCCAATGCAGGTGACACGGGTTCGAGCCCTGGTCTGGGAAGATCCCACATGCCGTGGAGCAACTAAGCCCGTGTGCCACAACTACTGAGCCTGCGCGTCCGGAGCCTGTGCTCCACAACGAGAGGCCGCGATAGTGAGAGGCCCGCACACCACGATGAAGAGTGGCCCCTGCTCGCCGCAACTAGAGAAAGCCCGCACACAGCAATGAAGACCCAACACAGCCAAAAATAAATAAATAAATAAATTTTTTTTTTAAAAAAAAGAATGAACATTAAAAAAAAAAACTATTAGAACTCACCAATGAATTTGGTAAAATTGCAGGATATAAAATTAATATATTTCTATACACTAAAAATGAACTATCAGAAAGAGAAATTAAGATATTCCCATTCACAATTGCATCAAAAGGAATAAAATTCCTGGGAATAAATCTAACTAAGGAGGTAAAAGATCTGTACTTGGAAAACTGATGAAAGATATTGAAAGTGACACAAACAGATGGAAAGATACACTGTGCTTATGGATTGGGAGAATTAATATTGTTAAAATTACCATACTACTCAAGACAATCCACAGAGTAAATGCAATCCCTATCAAAATACCAAGGAACTTTTCACAGAACTAGAAAAAATTAGTTTAAGACCTCGAATAGCCAAAACAAGCTTGAGAAAGAAGAACAAAGCTGGAAGAAGAGCAAAGAACATTCCCTGATTTCAAACTATAGTACAAAGCTACAGTAGTGAAAACAGTATGTTACTGGCAGGAAAACAGACATATAGATCAATGGAATAGAATAGACAACCCAGAAATGAATTCACACTTATATGGGCAATTAGTCTATGACAAAGTATGATTTCACTTATACACGGAATCTAAAAACAAAACAAATGAACAAGCATAACTTACAGAAGCAGAGTCATAGATACAGAGAACACATAGGATGATGACTAGACTTATGGTGATCATTTTGAAATGTATAGAAATGTGGACTCACTATGTTGTCTGCCAGGAGCTAACATAGTTTTGTAGGTCAACTACACTTCAAAAGCAAACAAACAGAAAAAGAGATTAGATTTGTGGCTATCAAAGGTGGTGGGTGAGGAGGAATTAGATGAAGGCAGTTAAAAGGTACAAACTCCAGTTACAAGATAAATATGTACTAGGGATGCAGTGTACAACATGATAAAGATAATTAATACTGCTGTACATTATATATGAAATTTGTTAAGAGAATAAATCCTAGAGTTCTCTTCACAGGGAAAAAGATTTTCTATTTCTTTAGCGATGAATCTATATGAGGTGTTGGATGTTCACAAAATTTGTGGTAATCAAATCATGACATATGTAAGTCAAATCATTATGTTGTATACCTTAAACTTATGCAGTGCTATATGTCAATTATATCTTAATAAAACTGGGGGGAAAGTGGACTTGTGAACGATGATCATTAGATATCCTAAAGTTAGATAAAATTATTCACTGGGAAAAGTTCATCTGGTCTGTGTTTAAAACCAGTAACTCCTCAAATTATAGCAAAGGTGAGCAATTTATATGGCTCCATCCTATTCCTACAGCATGGTGATGATCTACACCCTCTCAGTAGCCTGTGGTTACTATGAAAATGGAAGATAGGAAATGATTGGTTAATTCACTTGTTCTCTCAAAGTTTGAATAGAAACTCCTACTGGGGACCTGTTTAATGCCTCTGTTATTATGCTTCCATATATTCCTGCAAGTACTGTTTAACTTGTTTACTTCCCCTGGAGAGAATGAGTTTCTTGAATTTTGATTTATATCTTTGGTATCCCACAGCCTTGTACAGTTTCTGGCACACTGTAAGCACCTTGTAAATATAGATGAATAATTAAACAATGAATGGTTTTTACTTCCTACTATGTATTTAGCATTATGCTGAGGACTGAGAAAAAAATAAAGAAGTGTACCTTCAAGGAGCATATAATAACACAAAAATATGAAAAGTTAATGAACACCATGCAGTAGTATACCATGTAGCTATAACAGAAGATTCTTTGGTGCCAGCACTGAAGAAAAGAGCCAAGAAGAGTTACATACACCAAAGACTGTGACATTGCGATGGTTAAGTGAGTGACGGATGGGCATGGTCATGCAAGTTAACCCAGAAGTATCAAGGTCCATTTCCATCATTATGTAATTCATGTCTAAATTGCCCACTAGACTGTAAGAGCCAAGAAATCATAGTGCACTTAGGCTTTTTTTCACCATTGTATCGCTAGGACCAAGCAAAGTACCTGGCATAAAGTAGAGAATTGAGCACTTGTTTTGCACAATATTCTCTGTTCTTTGTGTGGCTGGATCAGTCCCATCCTCAGTTCTCAGATCAGGTATCACCTCTTCCAAGCTGCCTTCCCGAGTGGCCTCTTTGTTATTCTCTTTCTCAGTCTTCAGTTTATTTCCTTCAAAGCACTTATTACTTCTTATTTCATTTAATTGACACTAAGTCTTTCATCTTTTGCTCCCTCTAGACTTAAGCTGCTCGAGAGTAGGGACTCTGTTGGTTTGTTTTGGTCCCTGTTGCATCCATAGCATATATCACAGTACCTGGTAGCTTTCACCGGAGAGGTTTTATCCACCAAAAGATCTTCTCTAACCCTATCTAAAGTAGCTTCTGCTAATCAATCATCTTGACTTATTTTCTCTTTAGCACTAACCATTTTCTGAAATTATTCTGTTTGTGTGTTTATGCTACATTCAAACTGTAAACCCCATGACGGCAGAGCCTAGAACCAGATCTACCTGGTTCCTTACTGTATTGCCAATGCGGAGAAAAGGGGCTGACACAACCAATTGCCATGTGTACAAATATTTAGTAAATAAAGTATATGGCATGAAAGGAAAAGACAAGGTAATTTCTTTTTTAAAAGGCAAAAAAAAAAGAGGGGGATTAGGTTTCAGCCAGTTTAGCAAAACAAGTGTTAGCTTAGAAATGGTGGTGGCGGAAGCGAGATCCACTTTTAATGGAAAATAACGACTGTAGAAATCACAGAGTAGGGAGGAAGGAAAAGAAACAAACAATTGTGGCCAACTCATTGGCTCCCTTAGGGCTCAATGAGGGAGACAATAAAACAAAAATAACAAGAAAAAAACAATGGTTAAACTAAGACAGTAATAGGTCATTTAGAGGCAGGACATGCTAAATTCCTACTCACCTTCCTGAGTGTGGTATAAAGAACACCGGGTATGAGGCTGGGAAGACCTGGATTTGGCTCCTCCTCTTCCACTTATTACCTGTATGATAGTGGGTAAGTCTGGTACCTTCTCTGAACCTGGGTTTCCATAACTGCAAAATGGGAAAAAGAAAACCTACTTCATACCATTGTTTTAAAGATAAAATAAGGAAATATATGTAAATAGCTATGCTGGTGCGGAACCTGTTTCATTTAGCTCATTGAATAGTGGCCGTTGTCATAACAGTTCACCACTTACAGTGCCCAGCTGGAGGTGTGGCAAGCAGAATATTTGATAATATTAGTAAAAAGAAATCCATTTCCTCACACTTAAATCACTTTAGAGAGCATATCTTTATTTGGACCATAGCGTGAGTAAACTATTGATCATGCTATACAATTGTCAGTGAAGGAATGCTAAATCATAAACCACTGACGTGAAAAAGAAAAATAGAAAAACTGTTCATTATTCTCATATTTATTCTTTCCCACTGTATGTAATTGAGGCTCAGAAAGTACAATTGAAACCTTTCACTGATTCTGAGTTAATTAGCATCTCTTGCAGGTGCTTACATTAAAACACCCAAACATTCTTCATCTGTATTGTTTCCAAAGAAGAGATATGAAGGAGTCTGCATTTCTGGCTAAGGCAATCATGTATCTGTATTGAAAAGCAAATGATACAAGATTAGTTGAAGTTTTTAATATGGGTGTGTAGATGTTAAAGAGTGGATTTATTATTTAAAAGAGAAACACAATATTAAAAGTCTTGGTATCTCTGAATTGGGAGTGGGGGTGGGGATCTGTCAGCAAGTCATAACTTTGTAAAACAATTTGGAACCATTTTCAGAAAACTAAGTTCTGAAGATAGTCTATTGCCTGAACAGTTTCATAATGATGTTGATTTGCCAACTTCTCCTCTAGTGAGAGGTAATGAATCAAGTGCACCTGGGTTTATACAGGAAAAATAGCATACTAATTGACTTATGTCTATGTGTTTCAGATATCCATAAAGCAAAGCCTTTGGCAACTGGAAAATGTAATAATTTCACATTTACCTATGACTCACCAAGTACAATCCAGTGCTTGAAGGCAAACTTTTGTGTTTTATGTTTAGTTTTTATGATTGCTTTCATGTAGCTTCTCTGTGCATTAAAAGTCAATTTTCAGAACCATAGGCTTACCAATTTTTACAAATAAAAATGTTAGGAGATATTATGCTGAGGTACCATAAAATTATTTTCTGATAATTTTTACCACCTTCCCAAAGTTCACTGTTACTTTGTTTCCACATATGCTTAAAGATATTGTTTGTAATACTTCTAAATATGATACATTTCATTAGAAATCTCATGTATTACACAGAGATGTTATATGGAGCTTCATCCTCATAACATTACCAATGTATTTTTCAATGTTGTTTACACTGATAATTCCGTTTAATAGATTATTAATAATGTTACATTTATGGAAATTGTATCATCTTCTACCCGTCATAATTATGAGCATGAAGAATTAATCCTTGAAGTAAGGGGTGCCCAGTAACATAGTAACTTAGTCCACCGATATACAGAACAAGGAAGACTTGAGATAAAATAAGTTTTTTAGATAACTATGCAGAATATATATATTTTATATATACATTACATAAAATTATACTATACATATGTATATAGATAAACACAAGAAAGAAAACTATAAGGATAATGTATGTTATATTTGTTATATTGTCCTTATAGTTCTTTTCTAATGTTTTTGCACTGCCTCGAGTCACCTACATAATATAAAATTTTATCACTTAATGATATGTCCAGCCACAATGTGTTAACAGCACAAATCTCACTGTCATACAACTTCCAAAGAAACATAAAAGTTTTGTCTTTTTAGGAAGTTGCAAAGTTTGATAGCCAACACTAGTGGGCACTAAATCATCCCCAAATCCACCCTGTTTTCCATTGCAGTGATATAGGAGTCTGCCATCAGAGTGCCTATGTATGACGAAAAATTTCCTCAGGTGAGAAAACCGAAATGCAAAGTTGGGTAGATAGTATTCATTACCAGCAACATTCTAAGTTTAGAGACAAATCTATGCATTGGCAGTAAAAATTCTAAGATGGTCATAAACCATCTAGAGTTAAATGTGCACCTCAACCTGCATATTTTGCAGGCTTTGTCAATGACTCGCAGGATAAACATAGACCCGCTGCCATTATTTCACTTTGCAGTGGAAGTGAGACAGGATTCCTTCTTCGTGTGCTGCAGGTACCAACATTATTTCAAGATGAGCTACAACATACCACTTAAAGGAAAGTTTTCATTACAGATAAGTTAGCATCCAAAGGAAACACATATTGGCATGACAGTTGGCTTTTAGGTGGGAAGATAATTGCAACATTAGAGCTTAATGAAAAAAAAAGACATGAACAAGCTTGGTATGGTATAAAAAATATCTTTGGAGTCAGACTGACCTGGTAACCAATCTTTTTGGTACCCATTGTGCAGCATTGGGCAAGCTACTTGACTGTTCTCTTAGCCTCAGTTTACTTGCTTATAAAATGAGAAAAAGCTTACTTGCCATATATATTTGCATGTGGTTTACAGTGGATCAAATGCTTGACACAGAGCAAGTTTATGATAAATGTTGGTTTGCTTTGTCTGAATAGCATATGAAAATAAAGTCAATCTCCTAAACAGGGTTTGCTTTCTTCTAAATAGGATTCTCAATAAGGGGGATGCAGTGAAATACAGTTCAAGGTGTACTGACTGAATTTCATCTAATCTTTTCTCTACCAGTTGTCTGTTGGGTAATATGGGAAGAATCTAGTGACCTCACTGACCGTCACTGTCTATATCTGCAAAAGGAAGAGTGTAATTTCTTTCTTTATTAATGCCATTAGATATTCTTTGAGAATAAATGCTTTGCCTATAGTCAGCATTCAATAAGTATTGAATTAGTTGAATAATAGTGTGATACTATCCTATGCGAAAGTTGCGTGAGTTACTGGAAACTTCTGCAAGAAATATAGACTTCACATTCACTCTAAAAGTGCTATGTGGACTCTACAAACCAAACCCACTGTAGTCACCTCGGGCTTTTCTGAATGCATCGTGTCAGTATAAGGACAGGCAACTGCTAACATGCATGTAAGGCCTCTTTACTCCAGCTTGGAAACTTGTCTCCCAAAAGGACCCTGAGGGTGGTAGAATCTCTCTCACATAGGTTCCCAACAAGGAAAACAACGTATTTTAGGTTTTTCTTGGCCATTGACCTCTGGACTAAAAGTAGGTTCAGAAAACTTTTCAAATCACTGAGGGTATAATTCTCCAACAACAAAATGTATTTTATTGTTTCCATCCCTCCACCCTGCCTCTATATATCTTGTTTTCCTAGTCTATTGAGGTTTGATAAGTTTTCTCAAGAGCTCAGAGGATGAACACTCTTTACCTTAAAACACACTGAAGAAAGGCATGGGATGTCTGGCAGTTCAAATCCATTGCTCTAAAGGTTTTACTTTCTGTCCGTGTTATCACTGGGTGGTCCGCGGGGGTCAGAGGCAGACATTCTGTGATTGTCTTTACTGAGAAAGATGAAACAGAAGGAAATCACATTGGTAGAGCAACAAGGATCCAGCCTATTGTTTCTAAAAGTCTGCTACATTCCAGATACAATTAACTTAGCCTAGCGTTGATTTGTTTTTTTCAGGAAAACAGCCATTTTGACTTCACAGACAGTGATAGTCAAAATATTTATTAACTACTGATACAGTGGAGGCATTCATCAACTAGAATGGACACCAGCTGTAAACAATCAGGCATCCACCCTGGTGCACACCAGCTTTTAACTTTAGCCATTGCAGAAGCTACTTAAAATATAAAAACGAAATTTCAGGTCCCACTCAGAGTCCCTTATCCTGCCAAAATTGACTTTATTTGACACTAACAAATTTATTTGAAATGAACAGAATCATAGTCTCTCTCCAGTTAATGCCTCTTTACTCTGTTCCCACTCACAGCAAAGCTCCTCATAAGAGCTCTGTAATTATTGTCCCTACTTCTCACTTCCCATTTTCTCTTGAACCAACTGCAGTCAGGCCTTTGTCGCCAACATCAGCTTCCTCTGGAGCTTGGAGGTCTTACCGAGATCAACAACTCCTGGGACTTCCCTGGTGGTCCAGGGGTTAGGACCCTGTGTGTGGGGCGCGGGTTCCATCCCTGATAGGGGAACAAAGATGGCGCACAGTGCAGCCAAAAAAACCCCCCACAACCCCTCTCCTACAGTACTGAATCCTACGGTTAACTTTCACTCTTCTCACTTTCAGCTTCATTCAACAAAGTTGACTGCTTCTGCCTTCTTGAGACACTTTTCACTTAGCCTCTAGGATGCACTTTCTCCCGTTCTTATACACCATTCTTGCTTTGTTTTCCTTACTGACTTCTCCTCTTCCAACTTCCAAATGTCAGAGTGCCTCAGCGCTCAGTCCCCAGCCCTCTTCTCTTGGCTTTCTGTACTCCCTTTCTAAATGATTTCATCCAGCTTCGTGGTTCTAGATCAGTAGGTGCACGGGTGACTTCCACACGAAATCTCCAGTCTTGATCCCTGCCCTACGCTTCCCAACTGCCTGCGCAATACCTCCACTTGATATATAGCGTGTTCTAAATAGACTTCTGGATTTCTTACCCACCTCCCTATCTGCTACAAGTTTATTGGTTCCCCAAATTCTCCCTTCTCAGTAAATGATGCTGTCATTTACCAGTTGCCAGAGCAACTGGTAAATTCAGAAGCTCAGCTGGTGACACTTCAAAATACATCTTGATCTGAACACCTGACCACCATTGTTTAACCACCATCATCTCACACCTAAATTACTACAGTGGTCTTTAAACTGGACTTTATTCCACCTACAGCCAACCTCCCACTCTCCACATCACTCACACTCCTATAGCCACTCTATCCTTGCTGTTTCTTGGACATTCCCGGCTCATTTCCTCCTCAGGGCCTTTGCATTTGCTTTTCCTTCTAGCTGATCAGCTCCTCCTCCAGAGGTTTACAGAGCTTGTTCTTTCATACCAGTCAGCACTCCGTACAAAGGTCATCTTCAAAGATGCTTTCTTTTGACTAACTAAACTAGCACCCACCCCTAACTCACCACTCTCGATCCCCTTACCCTGTTTTATTTTCTTTAAAGCATTTATCTCTATTTGACACCATATTTTATTGCTATTTGATGATTGACTGGTCTCTCTTCTATTAGAATATATGCTCCATGAGACATTCTTGACAAAAAATTATGAAAATAGAAATGAACTTATTGCAAGAAACACTAGAGGCCATTTACCTCAACTACCCATCTGATATCTAGATCAACTTCATACCCTCTCTATTGTTTGTGAAGTGAATATTTTTATGTTGAATCACATTTATCCACTGATCTCCACTATTATTAATTTTTCGTGGAGAAAAATGACTTCAATATTAAATAAAAATTTTACCAAGGACAATATCTACTCTTTTGACAGTATGCAATTAATTTTCCTATATAGCCTATAGAAGAAATTAGTCATTCAGACAATTGAATGTGACCATTCCTGGCAGCATGCATAGAGCCAGAACAGATAGTGGAGCAGTGACATTTTATACCAAATGTCCAAATACAATAAAGCACATAATAAGCAAGGGCTGTGTGATATTGAACCGCAGCCAGTGTCTGAAAAATAACATGAAAGTATGCTGTCTAAAAATTTCCTTCCACTAGATTTCACTCTTTCTTCTTTAGGAAAAGAGGAGTTATCAGGAGTTCTCATTTAATTAAAAAAATATGGATTTATTATGTAGCTAATATTCACTCTTCTTAAGAAGTGCAAAGTAGGTCAAGTTGTTGTTTGATGATGGATGGAAGACTTTATCTAAAAGGATCTATCATTGAGTTATGACACTGTGTTTCTTTAGACTTTGCACTAGCTTTAGTTGTCAGCAACTTGTCCTAGTCAATGGTTTGTCTACACACCTCCACACACATATACACATAGGAGTCTCTAAAATGTCAAGCACTCTTTCCTTGCATGTTGGTGAACTCTATTGCCCTAGTGAGGGATATTGATTTCCTATTATTCCTAGATGCCACATGATGCATTTCTATTAGTTATAAACACTTACAAGACTGACTTTTATTTTCTACTCCATCACATCAGTCTGCCAGGGCAGGACATCTCTAAATGAGGCACGGTGCATTTCATCAGACACTCTTCCACCTTGGTGCTTAAAATAATGAAGCTTTCAAGCTGTCTAAATATAAAAAACGTGTCTTTAACAACCCACTGCTATCTTGCCAGAACCTCACAGTAAAGTCTCTTAAACGTAACAAACTACACTTACTTCTCAAATCTACTCTGGGCTTGACTTATTTGCTTTTTCTACAGGCACTAAACTGTTACTTATATCTTATTGATGTATGTTGGCTTCAGAATTAGACAGGAAAATTCCTATTGGCCTTTGCAAGTAAGAAAGATCACTGATGAAGAAAATACATTAAACCACACTACAAAATAGGCCTTCATGATGAATTAGATTATTTGGACAACGACAATTTTGAGAGTTTATCGGTATCTTAGAATGCATAAAAAGCACGTGTCAACTTCTTTAAACATTTTAAGTAAGGATTTACAGTTTGACTTGGATTTGTTTTAATGATGAATGAGATCTGCCGTCTCTTCTACTTGTTGAAAAAAGTCTACTTTAACCAGAAAGCCAAGATTTTTCCCCAAAGGTTTTAAATCTTTTAAATAGCATATGCGACTCCTGAGACAGAACTCCAAAAGGTTATGGAATTCATTTGCCATTGAGGGGAAAAAAAAAACAATAGTGAATATTAGGAGAAAATAAGAGTATAACTTATAAGAAAAGAATATTTGTCAAAAGACATCTAAGAAGTAAGCTGCTGGTCTTTCTCTTTAGTACGTCCTTCACATTTACTGCAGGGTGTCTCTGATATTCAGCATTGCCTTGACCACCTTCCTGGCGTCACCCACTGTGGGAAATGATCCTCCATATTTTTTTTAATCACATGTTGGTTTACATTCTCTTTTTATGTTCTCTGACTTGGCTGGACATGTCTCATGAGCTTCTTTACATTTATATGATAACTAAATGTATCATCCCAATGAGCATTTTTACTAATTTTCCAATCATTAACTGCCTCATCTCACAACATTTACATTTGACCACTTTCTTCCTCCCATTATCCACTCTCTCTTCTCCTCTGTGATCTCTGGCAAATGGCTTTATATTTAGGTTACTCTCTGTGTAATTCCAGTATACTTGTTTATAGGGAAAAAATAAAGCAACAATTTTCTTTCATAATAATGAATCTCAGTTTGATGTGTAATATTATTTATAAAAACAAGTATTTTTTGTCTCTGTTTACCTAAATTCCATTTACATGAAACCAAAAAGAGATGGTTGTATATCTTTAACTTTCAGAGAGCTCCATTCATCAATTCAACCAATATTTGAATTCTTACTGTATGCTGAGTACTACTTCAGATATGGGGAATATAAGAGTGAACAAAACAGGAAAATTTTCTGTACGCTCCTTGGAGTTTACATTCCAATGGGAGAGGCAGGTAATAAACAAACAAATGAGCAACATCTACTATATGTCAAGATTTCCAAGGATTTATTCATCTAAGTGACACCATGGCAGTTTTGCTAATTAGGAGAAGCATAGGGTTACTGAAAGAAATCAGGCACTCGAGATTCTTAATAAGAAACAAAAATATCACCCAAAGCATGAGTACAATTCTTCAGGCCACCACTGCTCACTGTCATCTAAAATCTTATTGCTAGGACATGGTAAGCATAGAAAAGCTAAGGACACTTTACAAGCTGGGGACATTTTTGATAGAATGATGTTCTGATATTCATGGATCTAAATTCAGTTCTGAATAGGAGAAATAGAAATTAACAAAGAGAAAGAAGCATATCTGTAAAGTTGGCTTTTGAAATTATTTAAAGCTTTATAATCTAATGCCTATAAAGAGGAGATATATAAATTATTACATTGAAAAATCCTGATATTTTATTGGTATTTAGGAATCTATTGTCATTCTATTCTAAGTGGTTATCAATAAATACTTTTTGTTAAACTATAATCTAATTTGCGTCTTAAATTTCTCAAAAACCAGGTGGCCAGGCTTTAGACTCCAAAATACGACTTCTGTTCTGATACCGTGGTTTCATTTTTGCAGGGTAGAGTACTCAGTGTTATTACATTTTTATCCTTTTACACTTCTCTAAATAGAAATGGGGTCCCTTCATTTGATTTGGGAAATTGAATGCCAGTTGGGGAATTCAAAACCATGTTGGTTTCAAGCTTGAGTTCCTCTGCACAGTACCAAGTTCTTTTCCTTGGCCCCAAGGCATGTGTCTCAATGAGAAAATGTGGGGAAATGATGAATCAAGGATATCCTGAGACCATCTTGCCTATATACTTAACATTGTCCTGAAACTCTGTCTAGATGTGGCCCATGATTAACAGGGCCACACTTGGATGTAATCACATTTGGACACATCCATCCAAATTACATGTCCGAATACAATTTGCACATCAGTGTTCAAATGTGATTTTTATAGCTATAGGCAAAAGTAAACCATTGTACATAAGAAATAGGAGTAGATACATACCATGGTGCTGCTCATTTATTTTTATATGGGAAATATACCCTTCTGAATAAAATTAACTTTCTCCTATATGAAGCAAGATACAAAGTTGGAACTCTGTTCATCACCATAAACTGATGAGAACTACAATAGGGTGCATGACACAATGTACCTAAATCCTTCTCACATCACTGAGTCACAAATGGGACAGACAGCTGAAGGCATTGTTAGATTTGATAGCAGACTGTAATAAGGAAGCTTTGAATTATTGAATACTGATAATATTTCTTAAAGAACAGAGTAAATGAACATTTTATAATATACAGTCACAGGACAAGCCTGTTTGTACCCTGGTCTTAGTAGCCAAACATATCTTGCCTTGTAATTCCTCTTAATTCAACACTTTCATCTGGTATTCAAAATATAATTTTTAAAACGTATGTAGAGGGGAGACCTTCAAGATGGCAGAGGAGTAAGATATGGAGATCACCTTCCTCCCCACAAATACATCAGAAATACATCTACATATGGAACAACTCCTACAGAACACCTACTGAACGCTGGCAGAAGACCTCAGACCTCCCAAAAGGCAAGAAACTCCCCATGTACCTGGGTAGGGCAAAAGAAAAAGAAAAAATAGAGACAAAAGAATAGGGATGGGGCCTGCACCACTGGGAGGGAGCTGTGAAGGAGGAAAAATTTCCACACACTAGGAAGCCCCTTCACTGGTGGAGATGAGGGGGTGATGGGGGGAAGCTTCACAGTCACAGAGGAGAGCGCAGCAACAGGGGTGCAGAGGGCAAAGCAGAGAGATTCCCATACAGATGATCAGCACCAACCAGCACTCACCAGCCCGAGAGGCTTGTCTGGTCACCCGCCAGGACCGGTGGGGACTGGGAGCTGAGGCTCTGGCTTCGAAGGTCAGATCCCAGGCAGAGGACTGGGGTGCGCTGCTTGAGCACAGCCTGAAGGGGGCTAATGAGCCACAGCTAGCCGGGAGGGAGTCCAGGAAAAAGTCTGGACCTGCCTAAGAGGCAAGAGAACACTGCTTCGGGGTGCTCGAGGAGAGGGGATTAAGGGCACCGCTTAAAGGAGCTCCAGAAACGGGCGCGAGCCGCAGGTATCAGCGTAAACACCAGAGATGGGCATGAGATGCTAGGGCTGTTGCTGCCGCCACCAAGAAGCCTGTGTGCGAGCACAGGTCACTATCTCCACCTCCCCTCCTGGGAGCCTGTGCAGCCTGCCACTGCCAGGGTCCCCAGATCCAAGGACAACTTCCCCGGGAAAACAGATGGCCCACCTCAGGCTGCTGCAATGTCATGCTGGCCTCTGCTGCCGCAGGCTCGCCCCACATTCTGTACCCCTCCCTCCCCCCAGCCTGAGTGAGCAAGAGCCCCCTAATCAGCTGCTCCTTTAATCCCATCCTGTCTGGGTGGGAACAGACCCCCTCAGGCGACCTATACGCAGAGGCGTGGCCAAATCCAAAGCTGAACCCCAGGAGCTGTTTGAACAAAAAAGAGAAAGGGAAATCTCTCCCAGCAGCCTCAGGAGCAGCAGATTAAATCTCCACAATCAACCTGATGTACCCTGCATCTCTGAATACCTGAATAAACAATGAATCATCCCAAAATTGAGACAGTAGACTTTGGGAGCAACTGTAGACTTATTTGCTTTCTTCATCTAATTTGTTTCTGGTTTTATGTTTATTTTAGTTTAGTATTTAAAGTTTATCATCATTGGTAGATTTGTTTATTAATTTGGTTGCTCTCTTCCTTTCTTTTTTTATATATAGATATACCTATTTTTTCCCTTTTTCTCTTTTTGTGAGTGTGTATATGGATGCTTCTTTGTATGATTTTGTCTGTATAGCACTGCATTTACCATTTGTCCTAGGGTTCTGTCTGTCCGGTTTTTATCTTTTTTTAGTACAGTTTTTAGCACTTATTATCACTGCTGGAATTGTTTTTTTGGTTTGGTTGCTCTGTTCTTTCTTTCTTTCTTTTTATTATTTTTAATTTTTTTATTTTCAATAACTTTTAAAATTTTTATTCTAATAGTATTTATTTTATTTTAATTTATCTTTCTTTCTCTTTTTCTCTCTTTTCTTCTGAGCCATGGGTCTTGGTTCTCTGGCCAGGTGTCAGGCCGGGGCCTCTGAGGTGGGAGAGCCAAGTTCAGGACATTGGTCCACCAGAGACCTTCCAGCTCCACGTAATATCAAACGGCAGAAGCTCTCCCAGAAATCTCCATCTCAAAGCTAAGACCCAGCTCCACTCAACAACCAGCAAGCTACAATGCTGGACAACCAATGCCAAACAACTAGCAAGACAGGAACACAGCCCCACACTTTAGCAGAAAGGCTACCTAAAATCATAAGGTCACAGACACCCTAAAACAGACCACCTGTCGTGGCCCTGCCCACCAGAAAGACAAGATCCAGTCTCATCCACCAGAACACAGGCACCAGTCCCCTCCACCAATATGCCTACACAACCCACTACACCAACCTTACCTACTGAGGGCAGACACCAAAAACAATGGGAACTATGAACCTGCAGCCTGTGAAAAGGAGACCCCAAACACAGTAAGTGAAGCAAAATGAGAAGACACAGAAACACACAGCAGATAAAGGAGCAAGGTAAAAACCCACCAGACCAAACAAATGAAGAGGAAATAGGCAAGAATTCAGAGTAATGATAGTAAAGATGATCCAAAATCTTGGAAATAGAATGGAGAAAATAAAAGAAACAATTAACAAGGACCTAAAAGAACTAAAGAGCAAACAAACAATGATGAACAACACAATAAATGAAATTTAAAATTCTCTAGAAGGGATCAATAGCAGAATAACTGAGGCAGAAAAACAGATAAGTGACCTAGAATATAAAATAGTGGAAATAACTACAGCAGAGCAGAATAAAGAAAAAAGAATAAAAGAATTGAGGACAGTCTTAGAGACCTCTAGGACAACATTAAAATCACCTATATTTGAATTATATGGGTCCCAGAAGAAGAAGAGAAAAAGAAAGGGACTGAGAAAATATTTGAACAGATTATAGTTGAAAACTTCCCTAATATGGAAAAGGAAATAGTCAAGTCCAGGAAGCGTAGAGAGTCCCATACAGGATAAATCCAAGGAGAAACATGCCAACACACATATTAATCAAACTATCAAAAATTAAATACAAAGAAAAATATTAAAAGCAGCAAAGGAAAAACAACAAATAACATACAAGGGAATCCCCATAAGGTTAACAGCTGATCTTTCAGCAAAAAATCTGCAAGCCAGAAAAGAGTAGCAGGACATATTTAAAGTGATGAAAGGGAAAAACCTACAACCAAGATTACTCTACCCAGCAAGGATCTCATTCAGATTCAATGGAGAAATTAAAACCTTTACAGACAAGCAAAAGCTAAGACAATTCAACATCACCAAACCACCTTTACAACAAATGCTAAAGGAATTTATCTAGGAAGAAAACACAAGGGAAGGAAAAGACCTACAATAACAAACCCTACACAATTAAGAAATTGGTAATAGGAACGTACATATCAATAACTACCTTAAATGTAAATGGATTAAATGCTCCAAACAAAAACATAAATTGGCACAATGGATACAAAAACAAGACCCGTATATATGCTGTCTACAAGAGACCCACTTCAGACCTAGGGACACATACAGAATGAAAGTGAGGGGATAGAAAAAGATATTCCATGCAAATGTAAATGAAAAGAAAACTGCAGTAGCAATTCTCATATCAGACAAAATAGACTTTAAAATAAAGACTGTTACAAGAGACAGACAAGGACACTACCTAATGATCAAGGCATCAATCCAAGAAGAAGATATAACACTTGTAAATATTTAAGCACCCAACATAGGAGTACCTCAATACATAAGGATAATGCTAACAGCCATAAAAGGGGAAATCTACAGCAACACTATGATAGTAGAGGACTTTAACACCTCACTATCACCAATGGACAGATCATCCATAGTGAAAATAAATATGGAAACAGAAGCTTTAAATGATACATTAAACAAGATGGACTTAATTGATATTTAGAGGACATTCCATCCAAAAACAACAGAATACACTTTCTTCTCAAGTGCTCATGGAACATTCTCCAGGATAGATCATATCTTGGGTCACAAATTAAGCCTCAGTAAATTTAAGAAAATTGAAATCATATCAAGTATCTTTTCTGACCACAATGCTATAGGACTAGATATCAATAACAGGAAAAAATCTGTAAAAAATACAAACACATGGAGGCTAAACAATACACTACTAAATAACCAAGAGATCACTGAAGAAATCAAAGAGGAAATCAAAAAATACCTAGAAACAAAGGACAATGGAAATACGATGACCTAAAACCTATGGGATGCAGCAAAAGCAGTTCTAAGAGGGAAGCTTATAGCAATACAATCCTACCTCAAGACACAAGAAACATCTCAAACAACCTAACCTTACACCTAAAGCAAGTAGAGAAAGAAGAACAAGAAAACCCCAAAGTTAGCAGAAGGAAAGAAATAATGAAAATCAGATTAGAAATACATGAAAAAGAAATGAAGGAAACGATAGCAAAGATCAATAAATTAAAAGCTGGTTCTTTGAGAAGATAAACAATATTGATAAACCATTAGCCAGAATAATCAAGAAAAAAAGGGAGAAAACTCAAATCAATAGAATTAGAAATGAAAAAGGAGAAGTAACAACTTACACTGTAGAAACACAAAGGATCATGAGAGATTACTACAAGCAACTACATGCCAAAGAAATGGACAACCTGTAAGAAATGGACAAATTCTTAGAAAATCACAACCGTCCAAGACTGAACCAGGGAGAAATAGAAAATATAAACAGACCAATCACAAAGACTGAAACTGAGACTGTGATTTAAAATATTCCAACAAAAAAAAGCCCAGGACCAGATGGCTTCACAGGTGAATTCTATCAGACATTTAGAGAAGAGCTAACACCTATCCTTCTCAAACTCTTCCAAAATATATCAGAGGGAGGAACACTCCCAAACTCATTCTACAAGGCCACCATCACCCTGATACCAAAACCAGGCAAAGATGTCACAAAGAAAGAAAACTACAGGTCAATATCACTGATGAACATAGATGGAATAATCCTCAACAAAATACCAGCAAACAGACTCCAACAGCACATTAAAAGAATGATACACCATGATCAAGTGGGGTTTATCCCAGGAATGCAAGGATTCCTCAATATATGCAAATCAATCAATGTGATACACCATATTAACACAGTGAGGGAAAAGAGCCATATGATCTTCTCAATAGATGTGGAAACATCTTTTGGAAAAGTTCAACATCGATTTATGATAAAAACCCTCGAAAGAGTAGGCATAGAGGGAACTTACCTCAACATAATAAAGGCCATATATGACAAACCCACAACCAGCATCATTCTTAATGGTGAAAAACTGAAACCATTTCCTCTAAGATCAGGAACAAGACAAGGTTGTCCACTCTCACCACTATTATTCAACATAGTTTTGGAAGTTTTTGCCACAGCAATCAGAGAAGAAAAAGAAATAAAAGGAATACAGATCGGAGAAGAAAAGGTAAAGCTGTCACTGCTTGATGATGACATGATACTATACATAGAGAATCCTAAAGATGCTACCAGAAAACTACTAGAGCTAATCAATGAATTTGGTAAAGTTGCAGGATACAAAATTAATGCACAGAAATCTCTTGCATTCCTATACACTAATGATGAAAAATCTGAAAGTGAAATTAAGGAAACACTTCCATTTACCATTGCAGAAAAAAGAATAAAATACCTAGGAATAAACCTACCTAAGAGACAAAAGACTTCTATGCAGAAAACTATGAGACAGTTATGAAAGAAATTAAAGATAATACAAACAGATGGAGAGATATACCATGTCCTTGGATTGGAAGAGTCAACATTGTGACAATGACTATACTATTCAAAGCAATCTGCAGATTCAGTTCAATCCCTATCAAACTACCAATGGCATTTTTCACAGAACTAGAACAAAAAATTTCACAATTTTTATGGAAACACAAAAGACCCCGAATAGCCAAAGCAATCTTGAGAAAGAAAAACGATCTGGAGGAATCAGGCTCCCAGCCTTCAGACTGCAGTACAAATGCTAAAGTAACCAAGACAGTATGGTACTGGCACAAAAACAGAAATATAGATCAATGGAACAGGATAGAAAGCCCAGAGATAAACCCATGCACATATGGTCACCTTATTTTTATTTTTGGTGGTACGTGGGCCTCTCACTGTTGTGGCCTCTCCCGTTGCAGAGCACTGGCTCCAAATGCACAGGCTCACGGCCATGGCTCATGGGCCCAGCCTCTCTGTGGCATGTGGGATCTTCCCGGACCAGGGCACGAACCTGTGTCCCCTGCATCGGCAGGCAGACTCTCAACCACTGCACCACCAGAGAAGCACAAGTTCACCTTATTTTTGATAAAGGAGGCAAGAATATACAATGGGGAAAAGACAGCCTCTTCAATAAGTGGTGCTGGGAAAACTGGACAGCTACATGTAAAAGAATGAAATTGGAACACTCCCTAACACCATACACAGGAATAAACTCAAAACGGATTAAAGACCTAAATATAAGACCAAACACTATAAAACTCGTAAATGAATACATAGGCAGAACACTCTATGACATAAATCAAAGCAAGATCCTTTTTGACCCACCTCCTAGAGAAATGGAAATAAAAACAAAAATAAACAAATGGGACCTAATGAAACTTAAAAGCTTTTACACAGCAAAGGAAACCATAAACGACGAAAAGACAACCCTCAGAGTGGGAGAAAGTATTTGCAAATGAAGCAACTGACAAAGGATTAATCTCCAAAATTTACAAGCAGCTCATGCAGCTCAATATTAAAAAAACAAAGAACCCAATCCAAAAATGGGCAGAAGACCTAAACAGACTTCTCCAAAGAAGATATACAGATTGCCAACAAACACATGAAAGAATGCTCAGCATCACAAATCATTAGAGAAATGCAAATCAAAACTACAAGAAGTGTCACCTCACACCAGTCAGAATGGTCATCGTCAGAAAGTCTACAGGCAATAAGTGCTGGAGAGGGTGTGGAGAAATGGGAACCCTCTTGCACTGTTGGTGGGAATGTAAATTGATATAGCCACTATGGAGAACAGTATGGAGGTTCCTTAAAAAAACTACAAATAGAACTACCATATGACCCAGCAATCCCACTACTGGGCATATACTCTGAGAAAACCATAATTCAAAAAGAATCATGTACCACCATGTTTTTTGCAGCTCTGTTTACAATAGCCAGGACATGGAAGCAACCTAAGTGTCCATCGACGAATGGGTAAAGATGTGGCACATATATACAATGGAATATTACTCAGCCATAAAAAGAAACGAAATTGATTTATTTGTAGTGAGGTGGGTGGACCTAGAGTCTGTCATGCAGAGTGAAATAAGTCAGAAAAACAAATACTATATGCTAACATATATATGGAATCTAAAAAAAAAATGGTTCTGAAGGATCTAGGGGCAGGACAGGAATAAAGATGCAGATGTAGAGAATGGACTTGAGGACACGGGGAGGGGGAAGGGTAAGCTAGGATGAAGTGAGAGAGTGGCATGGACATATATACACTACCAAATGTAAATAGATAGTTAGTGGCATGCAGCCGCATAGCACGGGGAGATCAGCTCGGTGCTTTGTGTCCACCAGAGGGGTGGGATAGGGAGTTTGGGAGGGAGACGCAAGAGGGAGGAGATCTGTGGATATATGTATATGTATAGCTGATTCACTTTGTTATAAAGCAGAAACTAACACACCATTATAAAGCTATTATACTCCAGTAAAAATGTTAAAAAAAAAAAACCATATGCAGAAGGAAAGAAAGCCGTGTCTCTATAACGTACATACAATCTGTGCATGAAACTGCTATACATACATAGACTTCATGCCAAGAGAATCTCAATATTTGCTAGTAATCTCTTGTTCATCAAATCTCCCTACTCAACAGTCTGATTGGAAACCAACTATCCCAAGGCAGTTGCTTAGTGGAGAAAAATTTACAGTTGGTCTTCTTGTTCAAATTAGGGTCAGATAAAATATGAGAACCTCCTGTGGTGGCAGGCAGGGATAGTTTAAAGCCCCTCATGGAACTGACTTTGGGTGAGAGATGAGCAGGTGATGAGTGTCATCAGTGATTCTCTATTAGAGCAGGTACAGCAGGTACAAATAATGCCAGTATGGAGTCAAAAACCAAAAGGGTTGTCACTTTTCATGGTTAGAGGCTGTGTGGCCCAGCAGAAAGGAGTATTCTTTGGCCCAGCCTCTGCCACATGACAGCTGCATCATTGTGTGACAATTCGACCTTTGTGAGGCAAATTCTTCTCATCTGTAAAATGGGTTAATAATAGCAACATCTGGGGATGATTTTGTATGTAATGTAACTCTGTAGTTGAGGATGATGCTAGAACACTGCCAGTGCTCGATGCTTTATACCACAAGCATCGCAGGTTTCCTTTAGCCTCTCATGTTGCTGGCTTACCAGCTCCTGCCTACACAGTAGCAGTGCCAGCCCCACCACACTGCAAGTCCCTCACAGTTATTTCTGTGTTGCTGCAGTGTCACCCACATTGCACAGTGTGACCCACAATTTGCTCCTGTTCTTCTATCCTTCTTTGAAGCCACCTCATACATCTCTTTGAGAGAGGTGCCCTTCTCTATGGTCCCACTCCTGGTGCCCTCTGGGAGGACTCGGCTCCGACCCAAGTCCCATCAGAGACCTCAGGAGGCCAGTGCTGTGCCATGGATGAGGGCAGAAAGGAGAGGATGGCTGTTTTCCTTTTTCACCTGGACCTTGAGGCAGCCCTGGATGCGACTGTCCTGAAAACAGACCTATCTGCTTCCTCTGCTTCACTCTCAGGATAACCCTGACCTTGGAATCATACTTGGAAATCAACCATGCTTGCTGGTCTTTCTCTGTCTCTTCCATCTGTCTCCATCAGTGTGCTAATTGCTGTCCAGGCATTGTCTCATCCTCGCAAGAAGCCTGTGAGACTGACAGATGAAGGTGGGGATTCAGAATATCATCCTCTCTCCTCTTCTGTCTCCTATAAATAAATACTTGGGGTATCACCACCCTCAGATGCCCCCATTAAGATGAGTCTAAAACATATTGCAAGTGGTAGCAATGGTTATTATTTTTTTAAAGACTTTTTTGATGTGAATCATTTTTAAAGTCTTTATTGAATTTGTTACAATATTGCTTCTGTTTTATGTTTTGGTTTTTTGGCGGTGAGACATGTGGGATCTTAGCTCCCTGACCAGGGATTGAACTCACATCCCCTGCACTGGAAGGTGAAGTCTTAACCACTGGCCCACCAGGGAAGTCCCAGCAATGATTATTATTATCATTCCATTCTAAGTCAAGGTCAAAGTTTATGCTGATTCAACGAGTCTGCAGAAATATGCAGAGTAGGCACTGAACTACAGAAATCAGAGTACCAGGGAGAGAATGGGGGTAGGGAGTTTGAAGACTAAGGAAGACAGTTTTGAAAACCAAAATCTGGTCATTATAAAAAATAATACATAAGGGGGGAATCTAAGAGAATTTACATATCATCTCTTTTATTAGTTCCCTTTGTTTTTAATTTATTAGATGGCATAAGATAATTCTCTCACACTTTCCCCCCAAATCCCTGCCTTGATCCCTTCTTTAAAAAAATAAAAGGACAAGTAATGCCATCTTCTAGATGAAGAACAAGACTTTCTCTTCTCTTTCCCCTACTTTCCATTTCCTTAATTCATCTTTCTATCTCCAAGTACAGGTGGGAAATAATTGAGGAACAATTTGGGGGGGAATGAAATTTTGATCCCAGTCTACAAGAAATCTCTAGAGATTACTTTCAAACTAAAATCGATTTCATACCCAGTAGAAAGCTTTCATTTCATGAAATGAAAAGCTAAATGATAACAGTTTAAGAACATCTTTCCAAAAGAAGGCACCCTAAGTACACTTGCCCAATTACTACCAAGAAGTATTCTCTTCCTTTTTTTTTTAACTTTTTTAAAAAAAATTGAAGTGTAGTTGATTTACAATGTTGTGTCAGTTTCAGGTGTACAGAAAAGTGATTCAGATATATATATAGAGAGAGATACAGATATAGGTATTCTTTTTCGGGTTCTTTTCCATCATAGGTTATTACAAGGTAATGAATATAGTTCCCTGTGCTATACAGTAGGTCATTATTGTGTATCTATTTTATATAGGTAATAGTGTGCATCTGTTAATCCTAAACTCCTCCTTAAACCAAGAAATAAGAGAGAGAATTTCTCTATTGACCATGCTCTGTGTTTTTTATCCAGGGCTAGTGAAAGATTCTCTGGTTACCACTGCCAAGCATAATTTTTTATGGCAGATGTCAGTTATATTTTAGTAAAAGACTAAATTCATTTTCAATTCTCTTGCAAGAGTCTTTCAAGTAACATAGAAAGAACAAGGTATTATCAGTGGGGGGAAAAAAATAGAAACAAGTGCACTTTAATAAAATGCAATCGTTCACAAGTATTATTACCGATCCATTTCCTACTAATATTTTAGATCAAAATGTTCCAAATTCATTCGGTTCCAATGCTTTTGGGTTTTCTGAATTTCCAAAATTACATGTCTATTTGTTGCTGAAATCTGAAAAACCAGGAGAGGCGAGACCAACAAGAAGTTTGCATACATATCAATAGAAAGCGATGATATTGCATCATTTTCTTCTTATATATTTACTTCTTATTAGTGGTTTAAAGTGATCCATAGATCAAGAAATTAATAGAC
The DNA here is from genome assembly GCF_026419965.1 of Kogia breviceps. Classification (NCBI taxonomy): domain Eukaryota; kingdom Metazoa; phylum Chordata; class Mammalia; order Artiodactyla; family Physeteridae; genus Kogia; species Kogia breviceps. The sequence continues at coordinate 35,157,229 of NC_081321.1, forward strand.
ATTGAAAACTTTCCTGGTTACCACCACTCACATACTCGCCTTTCCTTTAAGGTCTGTTCTGCCTTAATCAGAATTTTTAGCAAAGAGGGAGTGGAATGGACATGGAAACTCCTAAAATGTTCAGGCACACTATTAACAGCACACCTCTATTAGCTGCATATATATATAGAAATCTTGGAAAAGATTTTTTCTTATATTGAGATAGCAGATTGAAATCTTAATATTTTATTATTTTTTCATATCCAAGTTTTTAAAAAAATTCTTTAAGTATAGGACTGTTAATTTAGTGATGATTTCATTACTAGAAATAAAAATATGGATTCAGCTTAAAGGTTTCCTCATTATTTAGTGTATTTCTTCTTCACACGCTAGTTATGAACTTTAATTTGGTACCTCTATCCAAAAACCAAGAGCAGATGAGACACCTAAAAATATCTTCATTTGCATCTGTTTTCCTTCCTTATGAGGAGAGTCATCCCACCTGATTTTGCCTTGACAACAAGGAAATAACTAATGACAATTTGGGAATTAATTCACTGTTCATCTCACAAGCTAGTATGTCAGGCCCTCCATCGTTTGGTTCAAATTGATGCTAAATTGCAAGAGAGCAGGACGGGAGTCTTTGGCATTTTTCCATTCCATATAGTTGCTAGCAGAGATGATTAATAAAGCTCCCTTGATGTGAATTAAGGAACTCGGTTAAGTGAATTAGATCCTATTTACTTTGTCTTCTTACACAAATATGCTGTTATAAGGTTCTTATTTTTTTTAAGTAGTGGAACAAACTATAACTAAATTACCCCATATTTCTAAAATATGGATCACTTCCTTCCTATAAAAATTCTGGAGACCAGGTCTCCAGAAAGAAAGATAGAAACATGTATTGATGCACATCAAATCTGCATTGGTTTCTGATTATCACATTAAAGAGACAATCTAAGGATATAAGTTATGACTTAATTTTGATTTTGTTTGCATACCGCTACCTAATGTACATAAAACAACCATCACAGAACAAAACGGATACACCCAACAGCTGGCTGCATTTAAATGATTTTAAAATAGGTGCTTATAAAAAGTCAATTTTTGATGTTTAGCTGCTTAGGAATGAAACGAATCACAGATATGTTTTCATGTTGATTTTCTCTGGCAGGACTGGGAATTCCCACATTTCATGGGAGACGTCGATGTAAATCTTCCCGGTTTGCACACGCCCCACATGCAGTTCAAGATTCCTTTCTTCCAGAAGATCTTCAAGGAGGAATATCATATTCACATAACAGGTATAATTTTGAACACAGTTTGATTGTCTCCTAGTTAGAGTCATGCTAGCTGCTATAGAAGGCAAAGCAAATGGTAACATTTTAGAGGCATACAGGCATATGGTTTTATTTTACTCACGTAACAGTGCAAGGCGGTTCCAGATCAGCAGAAGACTGTGGACCATAATTCTGGGACTTAGATTCCTGGTGGCTGTAACAATTTCAACTTCAGCATCCAGTGGGCAAATGGGAACAATGAGAATGGGGAAAATGACTAAGGGAGTTTGCCTGTTTCTTAACCCCCTGGCCTAGAAATAAAACATGTCACCTCCACGCACATTCCATGGGGTAGCCCCACGTAGAGTTGAGGAGAGCAGAGAGATGTGGTCCCCCATTGGGCAGCCACTGGTGATGTCAGGTCTCATGTTCTAGCCTAGGAGCATCAGAGATGAGTCATATCTTTGTTATGGATTGTTTGCTATCTCTGCCACACTCCATAGACCACTGCACGTTGGTTTTGTTCATTAGGTGGGTTTCTTTTTCACAACCTACAGCTCAGTATATTTTTTCATCGTGAATACTCTTTATGCTTTGTTCTTCATTTGCTTCTGAGATCAAAACAGTGGTACCGTAGAGCTCCAATCAGACCACGTGCCTTTAGGGAGTTGGGCCACTTCTCATTTGATTGAGTAAAACTTACTGCTGTGGCAGGGCTCATGTTTGTCTCAGGCGATTCTCTTGTAGATCCTCAGATTATTCCATTTTCAGATGTGTCCTGCTCTTGAAATAGCTCGAATATGATTTATTATAATTTTCTTTCATGACAACTTAGTCATTCTCATCTAAACAAGGCTTCCCAGAGCTTCGTTTTATACCTCTTTTTCTCTTTATAACAAGAAGCAGTCAGCTGAATGTTCACAAAGAGAGAATGGCATTAGTTCTCAAGCTGTTCAAATGCAGGTAGTGAATGTATGTGTGTTTTAAGGACAATGGTCTAGGATCCCACACCTGCTATAATAAAAACTGCTGAAGAAATCGTGCTTACACGACCGTCTGTGCTGCCGAATAAAAATAGCCTGAGCACAGAAAACGTGAACATCTGAGTACTGCAAAAAAACCTTTGCTCAACTTGAAGGCTGTTTTTTGCTTTGAGTATGAGGCAACCTTCCTAAATTGGAGAATGAGCTCATGAATAGGGAAGATGCAGCAGGTTTCTTTTCCTATTCAAAATGAATGAGGCTCTTTTATTAAATTCACTGGGTAAATCAATCAATTTGAGTTCAGGTCACATAGTGTGGTTTCAGAGTCCCCACTTAATCTCTGCAGCATGCTACCCTCTCGGACTTCTAAAACAGCTATCACACACGTGGAATCATCATATCCCTCTGAGTGGGCTTTTGCCGGGACCATCTGTTCTTGCTATCAGCTCTTGTCTCAGGCCATCATGGCACTAATATTGTCTCTGACTGAATATCAGAAGCCCTACAAAAATATACTGTTTGAGTGCAGAATATCAGGTTTAAAAAAGGGGGTAATGGAAGAAGACTCAGAAAATCCACTGGCCAGAAAGAAAAATAAAGCTGTTAAAAATATTTAATTTCGGGCACTTTTGCATAGCTTTGTCATATATGCTGTCATTTATAGACAGGGGCAGGGGTAGGTTTTGTGGTTCCCAAAGCTTACACAATTTGGAATGCTTTACTTAAGAATATGAATACAAAATTACAACTAAAACTTGTCTTCAGTGTCTGGGAAGGGAGCCAGGCATACAGGAATCTCTGATGATTCAGCATCATTACTTTCAAGGTAAAGCCTCCTATGCCTTTGAACTAAAACATTCATCACACCAAGTATTATTTTCTAAAAATGTAAAAGGAGGAAAGGCTAGCTAAGTTTTTGCAATAGAGACTTCACATTAATAAAGTTTTCCAGAAGATGGAAATATATTATAATTAAGGCTTTGGGGTAGTATTTGCCAAATTATGCTGATTATCATATCATCCAGGAATTTTATAAATATACAGATTGTTGGGCCCCATTTCCTAGTGGTCCCAACCCAGTAGGTCTGGGCAAAGGCCAAGGAATGGGACTTTTGTAAAGCTGCCCTGGGTGATGCTGACCATCAAGAACTGCTCCTTTCTGATTGAGAAGACACCGGTGAGGTCAGACTGTCTCCCTGAGAAGAGCCATGCAAATGATTGGGGATCTGGACCTACTAGGAAGGCTTTCGAGGATTCTGGGGCTTAAATTCAAAATAAGACAGGATACATGTGGGCTTTGGGGTGAAGGGCTCCACCATAACTATTTAAATCCAGTTTGTGGTAAGATGGTCATGTGCTTCCCCAGATCCAAGATAAAAATTTCTAGGAAAATGGTGACAGGTTTGGAGGCTGAAAAAAGAACTTTCCCCTCTTGTTTTGTTCTGTTTGCTCTCTTTGTTCTGTGAATTGGTGGAGAGGTTGCTGAAGCCACTCTGGAGTATCACCCATCTCCCCTGAAAGGCCTTTGACTTTATCTGATGTTGTAAGATAGTTGTTTCTAGGCAAACCCAGGCAAAACCCCCAAAACACAGTGCTACATGTTGTATTTTAACATGCTCAACAGTTAGTAGCCCACAAATTTCCAAGTGAACCACAAACGCTAGCTTGATAGGTTCCTTCAAGTTGTGCTTCTTTTTGTAAAGAGACCCTAATGCTTTCCTTGTTCAGCAAATCACCCCTCGGAGTATTAAGCGTGAAACCCTCTACATCCCTCTATGTTTCTCAAACTTTATGTGTATGAGAATCACCTGGAGAGCTTGTAGAAAAGATCAGCCACACACCCAGAGTCAGACGCCTGAGGTAGGAGGTGGAGCCCAGAATCTGCCATCCTCTTAAGCACCACCAATGATGCCTATGCAGGCAGCCAGAGAACCACACTTTGAGAAACACTGCTACCGAGAAACATTTTCTATAGTTAGAATTCCTGTCATCTCAGCTTTTATTTATTTTCTATGCACTTCTTAAAAAAAAAAAGCCAAGGGGCAGAATGCAAATTCAATAGAAATGGGGTAGCCAGTGAGAAAGGCACATGGTAGGGGCCTGGCAGGAGCTAGAAAGTTCAGAGCTGGGGCCAACAGAGGAGGTCCCAAAGCAGAGCATGACCGGGGAGAGGTCCAGAAGAAGCTGGAGCCAGGGCTAGGAAGGGATCCTGCAGACCTCCAGATAGCTCTGTCTATTGCTTTCTATCTCTGTGTTTGTTCTGCACCAGAAGAGCCTAGACAAGGATGGCTGGGGTTCTCCCAGGGTCAAGGATGCTTGATGGCCTCAACTATTATTTCTCTGTGATCTAGAAAAGATGTTTAGTGAATACTGAGGCAATGGAATGTAAAGACTTGGTGCATAGGTTCCAGCCCTGCTACTAACTGGTGGCAGGGCACTTGTCAAGCTCTTTAACCTCTTAGAGGTTCAGTTTTTTCATCTGTTAAATGGGGACAGTAATGGTACTTATCCCATAGGATTGTAGTGAGAATGAAATTAATTAATATGTACAAGGCACTTAAAACACTGCCTGCCATGAAGTAAAGCACTCGATAAGCTCTCAGTATTTTTACCTAAAGCTTTTCCTTTCATCCCTCCAGAATCTGGCTTTCCTATTTAATTCACAAACATTAGGTAGCCTGCGAGAGGGCTCTCAGATTATTTTTCCACGATCCTGAGTTCCTTCCTGTTATTTACTGTTCTGAGTCCTCAAGAAAGATAAATCTAAGAATGAAAAAAAAAAAAAATCTCTCTCCCAATGAAATGCTCTGTATGTAGAGGGTTATCTGACACTGATGAGTTCCCATTGACATTTTAAAAGCCTTTAGGATTTGAGTATTTTTTAATCCTGATTCCTAGCTAGTTTTATTTATGCATGTCAGAAATAACTTGAATTGTTGCATCTGTTTAGCTCATCTGGATCCCCCTTGACAGATGGTTTGCTGCAGTATGTATGAGCTTTCAGTTTATAAGCTGGGCTACAGCTTATAAAAAATAAATCATCTCTATCCAAGGGTGTGTTAAAATATTTTTTTCTGGGAATTTTGACTTCCGTAATAAAAGGGATAAATGGTTAGTGATTCGGTCACATTGGTGCTTTTAGCCCAAGTCCATTGTTCTTCTCCTAAAAGTTAGTGCTAAATGCAACTGTGTAATTATTTCTTTTGCCCTCTTCCCTTTTACCTATAAGGTGAGTGCAAAGATGGATTCAAAATGTGATATACTAAGTCTCAAGAGAGGAATGGCCTCTCAATTTAGTCTTGGAAGCTCCTATGAGTCCTATTAATGCCGATCCTGGTGGAAGCTCTGCCATCTGTCATCCCAGCCAGACAAAGGAAGTGTCCCATTGGTGGCCATCATCTGAGTAAATTAGGAGAGGGTTGGGGGAAAGGCCAGAAGGAAGGCCTGTGCATCTGTGAGGAGAGAATTCACACTGCTGGCACGATGATACCCACGGGAAGCCTTTCGGCAAAAACGGAAAATGTAAAAGTAAACAAGCCTCTGTAGGTCTGTGTGCTATTTCACTTTCCTGAGATGCGTGAGGGCACAGGTGCTTTACAATGGTGAGAATGTGGAAAATAATGCTGAAAACCCCTTCATTTTATTTCCATAGGTGCCTGATTTCTGGCAAATGAGTTCCCAAGGATTGTTTTTTAAAGAGCTCTCCTGTGTCAAACAGATCATGGAAAGTGCTGGTGAGGGCAGGCCGGTGGTCCAGCCAGCAGAATATTCTGTCTGGCAAAATTAGCAAGGGACTTGTTATAGGGAAATACAATGCATCCCCTTCACCTTGACAGTCCCCAGTGATCGTGAATTTATCCAAAGTACACAAAGATCTCTTGCTAGTCTCTCAGTCATGAATTTTTCTAAACCCTTCCTGCAGCAATTTCCATTTTCAACACATTTGTGAAGCTCTAGGAGTTTACTATGTAAGTAAACTATGTTTACTTCTACATAAAGCAGCAATCCCTTTTATTTGTCCCGAACTCATCTTCTTCAAGGTCATGCTTGCTTTGCCTACTGCCTGTCAGTCCTTGCTGTCCCTAAGCTGGTCTGTCCTGTCCAGGCTGAGGTGTTCTGGGTTCACTTATGCATAGATGAGGATTTTTGTAATAAAACTCACGTGATTTTCAGGAATTTGTCTTTACATCCAGAAGAAAGACTTGAAATATATAGTTAATCATAAACTTTGAGACAAATATTTTGTTTATCCCAATTTTCCAGATTTTATCTTATTTTTATCTTAATTTTATTTTATTTTAGCAGTATCCTGGAATTCACCAGATCATGGTGACATGTGTATTTGACTTGAAAGACTAGAACTTCACTCCTCGAAATTTTTCTGGACACAGTATCTCAGACATTTACCTAATGATTAGTGGACATTTTCTGAGTTAACATGTGTCTAAAACTAAGCTAAGATCTAGGGAATACGGAAATGAGTGGCACAGCTCCCGATCTCAAGAAAGTCAGAGTTTGAGGGTCATCTAATTCAGTACAACTGCATGGCCTTTTCTTTCACATTTTATCATCACAGGTTTCTACCTCTATTCATCATATTGGATTATGTCCTAAAGGAGTAGCCTCCCACTTACGGAAAAGACAATGACAAGAGAGGTACTTTGAGAAGCTATATTCATTTGCTTTTAAGTCTTAAGGAGATAATTAGTAATTATCTTCAATTTGCTAAATGGTCTCCTCATGGCGCAAGCGCTTAATGTGGTCTCTAGATATCCCTAAAATACCTAGGGGGGCTTAAAGAGATGCTAACTCAGTGAGCACTGTTTTCACTGATCATGTCTGGAATGAGAGGACATTGAATACGGCCAAGAAGCCTGTTACAGCAAACTGTTATTTCTTTAATTATCCGAACGTCGTCTTCTTCAAGGCCATGGTTTCCTGCTATCCCATAATGGATACTAAGTGGTTCTGTGGATCATGACCACTGGACGCAGGAGTCTGGCTTAGCGGTGACACCCACTTGGTATAGAGGGTGCTCACAGCACAGCTCAACCTCAACGCTGACTGGCAACCCTACTGAGTAAAAGATTTTAAAAAATATTATAATTGCATATTTGAATCATGAAAGGTTCATTCTATGGTGGAAATATCAGCACTTATAGTTTTTTTCCTTAGTTGAAAACATAGCAGTTTCCCCCAAACTGTTGTCATTTCCTATGCTGAGTGAGGGTGATATTTAATGAAGAATTCTTTTAAAATTAACTAGCCCAGGATTCTATAAACTCCCACAAAGTAAAATGATAAAACTACCACTGTAATATCCTTTTTGACAATCAGTAAGATTCATTAAAAGCACAAAACACAAGAAAGAGGTAATCCCACCAACACCATGCAGGGATTTCTCATTAAAGGAGACAGTGAGGTACTTTGAGAAGGAGATTAATAGAAATAATGTATGGATTATTACCCTTCCTCCTTGCTGATTTACATTATGCTATGCAGTTGAAACAACAGGGGGAAATGCAAAATCTCTCGTGTGAAAATGCCGAAATACCAAACCTCTTGTTATGGTTGATTGTCGGTTCACAACAACACACGTGGGAAAATGACAGTTCTAGTCTTTTCTTTTTTGTGTCTTATACTTTGTCATGCGTGTCATTTCAGGGACTCAAATTTATCTTTTTATGGTAAACTGCATTTCTCAGAATATCCAATCTTTTTTAAAGGAAAGCTTTCTCCATCTGAAATTTGTGTATTGCATCTTTTTTGCTCTAATGGAGAGAATTTTCTGGCCCATTATAAAACACTGAGGTTTAGGTGATGTTTATTTCACAGAATCATCAAAGAGACTTTTAGGACAGGGAAGAAATCTTAAGGATTATATAGCTCAACTCCTTCACTTTACAGACAAGAACTCTAAGGTTGAGTTGTCCCGCCTGATTTTGCTTTCTAGTTTGCTGCATCTCATAAAACTGGTTTTTTAAAGAGGAGAGAGTATTACCAAAGTAATAAAACACTGCATAGGAAAATGGAAGAATGGATGATAGAGAAAGATGAACATCCTTCCTTGTGCAAATGGATACATGGACCAGAAGTTATGTCAGGTGGGCAGGAAACAAACAAAAAATAAGAAGAGCCATTTCTTCTATATTTTCAGCTGTTCCCAAGTTTCGACTGAGTGGCTACAGCAGTGGGGGGAAGGACAAGCTACCTTCACAGAGGAGAAAAGGAAATAAATCAATAGGGATCCTGCTTCAGTTGATTCTCTCCTCTCTGCACTTCCCCACCCCCAACACGCTCTGTCTGCAGGGGAGGGAAGAATCTATCTGCTTCCAAATTTGTGTGTATAAAAGACCTTGTCTCTGGACTAATACTACTGCAAGCTGTAGACAAATTACAATTGCTCAGGATTTTTTACAAGTTAAATATGGTGATTCACAAAGCATATTTACATACAGCTGTACTCTGGGTCCTCTCGGATAATTAGTCCAGTGATATCTACCCAGTAATGTCAGTGCTCAGTAATTTATCCTGTTTTATCCAAACTGAAACATTTAGGATATATCTTTGTTATAAATCCTTACACACTCTTCTCTCTTTTCTATCACTAAGATCTTGTATTAACTGGACTGAAGAAGTAGAAGGAAGAAATGGCAGAAATAACGCTACCCTACATTTTTTGGCAAACAATACATTTCAGAGAACTGTTAACTATAACCTCTCATTTTATCCTCACAATAATCCTTTGAAGTGGTTATGTTGGTATTATTCTCCATTTCATAGAACAAAAAATTGAATAGTTAACACGTAGAAGGATTTGGGGGAAGAGGACAGAATCATAGAGCTGGGAGGTGTCTAGTTCTGTTTCCTCAATTTGAAAATAAAATGGCTGAGATCTGGAGAGGTTAAACAAGTTACCCAAGGTTGTATTATTTGAGTATTAGATCTCCGTCTGCTGGTGTCCAGCCTGCAGTTTTTGTCACTATGGTAGTCTCTCTCACAAATCCGCAAAGATGTGTTAGAACAGGGTGATGAAATCCATGTCAGGCAACACTTTTTTTTTTTTTTTTTTTTTTTTTTTTTGCGGTACGCGGGCCTCTCACTGCTGTGGCCTCTCCCGTTGCGGAGCACAGGCTCCGGACGCGCAGGCGCAGCGGCCATGGCTCACGGGCCCAGCCGCCCCGCGGCACGTGGGATCTTCCCGGACTGGGGCACGAACCCGCGTCCCCTGCATCGGCAGGCGGACCCCCAACCACTGCGCCACCAGGGAAGCCCTGGCAACACATTCTTAATGTGTGTGTCTCCTTCATCCTATCTAAATATTCAGACACCAGGTCAAGTGAGAAACAACATAACGTGATCCTTTTTTTTTTTTTTTTTTTTTTTTTTTGCGGTATGCGGGCCTCTCACTGTTGTGGCCTCTCCCGTTGCGGGGCACAGGCTCCGGACGCACAGGCTCAGCGGCCATGGCTCACGGGCTTAGTTGCTCCGCGGCATGTGGGATCTTCCCGGACCAGGGCACGAACCCGTGTCCCCTGCATCGGCAGGCGGATTCTCAACCACTGCGCCACCAGGGAAGCCCATAACGTGATCCTTTAGTGTGACAGTCTAGTGGTCAAACTGACCCAGCACCATTCAACTTGGGTAGAGAAAATAATTTGAAAGAATGGAAAAAAGCTCCTTCTATCCTCAGGGTTCCTTCAGTTTGATCGCTGTACATTCACTACCACTTTTATTCTCTGATTTTATTTTTTTCCTTTGACTATTAAACATTCCCTGAGCATCTTCTCCCCACCAGGAAAGCACCCTTCTCCAAGCTCCATGAGTATTCCTCTTTTTCCTCGCTGATTCCATGATGCTGCTTATGTTCAGTTTCTGACGTCATTACCCTGGAAACATGACCCTTTATGAAGGACTGCTCTGTTCATGAGTTTGTAAAAGTGACCGGGAGAGGGTACACATTTTTCCAAGGGACCTTTATGAGTCAAGAAGGTGATGGTCAGTCACACAAGTCCAAGGACATCTTCCCCTCACCATCCAGTCTGGCTTCATAACCCATGTAGTTTACAACAAGGAAATAAGTATGGATCTTCTACAACAAAGCATCATCCAAAGCCCCTCTCCCAAATGCTTCTATCACAGAAGCTACAAATTGGTGCCTCCGAGATACTGAATGACAGTCCCTGAACTTTTATATATCACCTGTCTCTCATTCTGGTTGGCCTTTTTTTCCTCTGATATTCTCCATTCTTTCCCTTTTCTCTCCCCTCAGGCCCTCTCTTCCACATTACCTGATCTTTTTCTGTATGTTATTCTATCTGCAGCATAATAAAAGCATATACTAAAAAGAAACATAACATTTTCCAAACTGTTCCCTGTCTTGCTTTTCTTTCTGGGACCACATGAATTGCTATTTCCTTCAAAATCTTTTCTGCAGAAACTAGCCACCAGTTTTTATTCCATTTTCTCAACATCTGCAGCATTAATGGCTTGTATCACTCCTTTGGCACCTCTTAAATGTGGCCTCTTATTATTATTTACCTGTTGATGTGTCTATCCTATTTCCCCCATAAGATGATGAGTTCCTTCCTAGAAGGCAGTAGCATATGTCTTCAGCATCTACTAAGGTACCCTCCACAGAGTCTCTTCGGAGCACAATAAATGTTTGGTAATGATGCTCACCTTTGTATTTGAATTTCTCTGGCTTGAGCTTTCTTAATTTGTTTTATGGTTGATTCTGTTTTCGTTTTGAAGATTCAAGAGGGCAGGAGTGGTTTGAACTTAACAGTACCAGATGTTAGAAACATTTTATCATATCTGGAAACGTTTCCAATGTTCTATCTTACTTTGCAGTTTGGGTGTGCCAAATAAATCATTCAGGCAAGAGCTTCCGTTACAAATATTATAAACCCTATATAGTTGAATGATTTCAGGACAGGCAGAGTTATAATTTCCCTTCATATGATTTATATAAATTCTCTTCATAGAGAAGAAGTTGCACCTTCCCATGCAAATGAAGACATTATCATGACTTGGGCAAGGCTTTGATGATAATAATAGTAACAATTACTGAGTTCCTATTATGTACCAGGCATTTGTGCTTAGTATCTAATAATCTCATGAAATGCTAACAGCTTAATAAGTACTGTTATTTTCTGCTTGTAAAGAAATTGGAGTTTAGAGAATTTAAACAACTAACCCAAGGTCACATAGCTAGTAGGTTTGGGAGCCAGCCCCGGATTAAAGTTCTTCAACCTTGCATATAATAGGAGATTGAAAATGTGTAATGATGGTGATAAAATACTTTCTTAAACTCCTTACAAAGTTATATTTTTATAGAGCTATGTGTTCTATTGGAGTACCTATTAAAAAATACATTTTTACCAATCTTAGTTTAAGAAGTTTGCCCAAGATCCTATCTCTCATGTGAAGCAGTAACTTAATGATGTTCACGATCACTATTTTTAAATACAAAATAAAATAATTTTGACATAACACATATAACTAAAACTTTTAGAACCTGTTATATATATCACCTAATTTTGCAAAACTATGAGCTGAGTATTACTATATTATTATGATACACTAAAACTTGGAATAAATTATAATAAAAATTATAATGGAATCTAGTATCCTTTGAAATTTTTCAACATTCTTTCCATTTAAAGATGCAAAGATTTCACTAGGTAGTATGTCTCTAAATAATACCTTATTTATGTAAGATTTTAAAATACTACAAAGAAGTCATGATAATTACAGTCTCTCCAAATCATGTCTTCTACAGCTTTAGTTATATTTATATGTCTGATAAATGGATTCTGTTCAATGAGAATTTGATGCAATTATTCTTAAAGTCTTGAAATGAATGCTCAAGGATTATTGATCTGAATCACATCAACTAATGGTTTAATCAACAGGTCATCTACAAAGAGCAATGTGAATTCAATTGATATATTGCTGTGCTTACACTGCAACATGATTTATTTCTTTCCCTGGCTTAATTATAAAACTGTAAGAGACAGTCAATCTATATGTTGGACTTTTCTTAAGAATTTCATCAAAACTTTGTTTTTAAACCTTAATTAAATTGTTCTATAGAATAACCTACATGGAACCAAATTTGAGTATAACTGTGGTGCAACCAGGAGACTTAATCTAGAAAGTGTAAATACCATAAATTACTGGCTCTGGGATCTACAGTTACATATTCACGTGCCCAGAATCCATTTAGGAAATTCCCATTGCCAATTCACTTAATGGCAGCATAACACTCTCAAAAAATTTTTAGCAGGTCTAAAATATTAACAATTTATGGTCTTTGACTAATATGCAGTATTTCTTTTTTAATGCAGGTAAATGGTTTAACTATGGGATTATCTTTCTCGTCTTGATTCTGGATCTTAATATGTGGAAGAATCAGATATTTTATAAGCCTCATGAATATGGACAGTATATTGGCCCAGGGCAGAAGATATATACAGTGAAAGACTCAGAGAGTCTAAAGGATTTGAACAGAACCAAGCTATCCTGGGAATGGAGGTCCAATCACACCAACCCTCAGACTAATAAAACCTATGTTGAGGGAGACATGTTCTTACACAGCAGGTTCATAGGGGCAAGACTTGATGTCAAGTGTCTGGCTTTTGTGCCAAGTCTGATAGCTTTTGTGTGGTTTGGATTCTTCATTTGGTTCTTTGGACGGTTTTTGAAAAATGAGCAAGGCATGGAGAATCAAGACAAAACTTACACACGCATGAAAAGAAAATCCCCATCAGAACAAAGCAAGGACATGGGAATCACGCGAGAAAACACCCAGGCCTCAGTGGAAGACCCGTTGAATGACCCCCCCTTGGTGTGCATCAGGTCTGACTTCAATGAGATCGTCTACAAGTCTTCCCACCTAACGTCGGAGAACTTGAGCTCGCACTTGAATGAATCAACCAGCGCCACAGGGGGTGACCCAGATCCAACGACTTCTAAAAGTGCACCGACGAACTAGAACCGCTTATTGGGGGATAGCACAAAGAGCAGCTCTGGGTGTAAATTTCAAAAGTTAGTCTTTCCTTTTGTAAATGTTAAGGTTTACGTAGCATTAGGTAAAGAAATACAAACGATGCCACAACGGTGCTCAACATGCTTTTTCTAGGACTCATTGTTTTCTATTTGTATTATGATACCTGTGCCTACAGTATATCTAACAGTCCTCTAGAGATTGCTTTTTCACAGTTGCACAAGCTACTTACTGACTTTACAGCCTAGTAGATTAGCTGGTTACCCATGTATCTGATGTTCAACCATAGTGGTGCCTTGAGACATCAAACTTTTTAACTGTACCAGAAACGAAGTGTGGAACAGTTCTCTAACCTGCTTCACATGGGGTTTTTTTAATACAATTATTTTGATCTCCACTTGTCTGAGCAGGAAACAGATATAGCCAAGATGGGGCTCAGGAAGTATGTCTCGGTTTCTTATTCGGCAGCGGAGTTGGTGACTTTGACAGCTGGACTGCAGAGAAGCATTGTGATTACCTTTGAATTTTTATTGGCTGTCTGCCAAACACAAATACAGATGCAGAATTCAGTAATAGGAGAGTGATAATCCATCATGGGTCACTACTTGTGAAATGTGACTTTCTCCAACCAGTAATTGCAATTAGATAATAATACCTAATTATGTTTTCCCAATTAAGGTAAATTGCTACCTGATTAAAAATCCTGCCCTTCACCTTTGGGAACAAAGGTTAAGATGCACAGTTAGGAGAACTCTCAAATTTACTGGCATTTACACAAAGCCCTAGAAAACCAAGAAACTGAAGTTTTAATCATGTGAGGGTTGCACAGCCTACCATTCACAATATTTGTACATCTTTCTGTAAATATGGTTGTTGACAGTGAAAAATTGAAAAACATATGCCAACCCTGAGCAAGGGAACTCCTCTAAAAAATCATGCTGTGGAACTTTGTAAGGTAGAAAAAAGGATGTGCATGAAAGAGTCTGTTTACTGGCTTGTTGTGTGTGTGTGTGTTTTGTTGTTTTTGTTTTGTTTTTTTAAGAACTAAACATCGCCCATTAATAAATAAGAATTATACATCAGTAATTATGTGATGTAGTTTTTTGTTTATAGTAGAAGAGATCAATTGTATCTTAGTTTAACAACAGCTCATTAATTTTTTTTTTAACTCAAAGCCAAGCAGGCTAAGAAATGGAATATTCCCAACTTGCTTTAATTTTGTTCCATAAATTGTGGTTTCATGTTCCTTGAGGGGGTTGGGGGAGATCACTTTTAAGGCAAAATTATTTTCCTGTCACATACTGACATAGCTGTATTTTGTCTTTATGATTTCTTGTTTTGATCTATCTGCTTTTAAGCTTGCAGCATGTTAAGTTTAGCATACATAATAGAACTGTGCATTTATCTGTCACTTGAGAGTCAGATTTAATAAACATCTTTCTATGATTGTTTACTAAGCAACTGGAACCATACCCCTGCTTTTTATTTTACCTTTAATAGCCACACATGGGGTACTTAGAATCATAAGTATCTCTGACACTAAAACTGCAGAGATCAAGCTCACTATAGTAACCCACTGACCATTCTGTCCAAAGAAACTTACGATGTTATCCCTGACATGTAGGAACATTGGCCATGACCAAATTTGCATAGTGGACCATCCAACTTTTGGCTCTGGGACAAGTAAATAATGCCACTTAGGACTATATTTTTATATATTCTGAAAGTCATTGTCTTGTAAAATGAAGAAGAAAGTTGATTTAGAAAGTGGGTGTTATTATCAGTATGTAGTCCTTATGAAAATATTATTTGAGAATCTCTATGTGGCTTTTAAGGAAAAAGTGCTTCAATGAAGGAATCTAGTCAGCAGAAATAAGATAGAAAACCTACCAACCAACAAATTTAGAACACTATGCTTATACATTTCAAAGGATTGACTAGAGAAACTGGTTATCAACTGATATGAATATTTGTCTTTAAAGTTTCCATGAGTTTAATACCAAATAGAGTAATATCCAGGGATGACACTTCAATAGTCAAACAAGATTAGATCCTTCAAAGGCTTCCAATATTCAATTGTATAGACCAATCTTGACCTTTTTATCTGCGTGTGGGTCTCCCTCCTTCTTTTGCAACCTCTTTTGTGTATTGCACATTCCATTTGTACCTATTCCAACTAAAAATTAGAAAACGAAATAAAATCTAAGTCAAAATCTCACCCATCCATGTTTAGTCTCAGATCCTGAGTCATATGTCACTGGACTATGACTCTGCAGAGCTTTATGAATACCAAAACTTTTGGACTATGAGGGACACTTAAAAAATGTGTACTAAATTCAGAAACATTTTTAAAAATTCAGAAAAATGGTGAGTTTAAAAGGAAGATTAAAAAATTACTAACCAGGGCTTCCCTGGTGGCACAGTGGTTGGGAGTCTGCCTGCCGATGCAGGGGACACAGGTTCGTGCCCCGGTCTGGGAAGATCCCACATGCCGCGGAGCAGCTGGGCCCGTGAGCCATGGCTGCTGAGCCTGCGCGTCCGGAGCCTGTGCTGCCCAATGGGAGAGGCCACAACAGTGAGAGGCCCGCATACCAGACACACACAAAAAAAATTACTAACCAAAATTCTAAAGAAAGCATAACAAATATGATGCCTTAATTGAAGTGATGCTTAAAGACTGTAAACAATTATATATATACTGTTCAGTAATTATAGTATTTTCTTTCATGCAGTTCAGAATTTGTACTTATTTGACACAATTTTAGTATCCTGCATCATAGAGGACTTCATTAGTAGTATAAATTGAAAATTAAATAAACTCTATGACTTCATGCCTGACAATATACGCCTAGACATAAATCTTATCATCACGTGCCCATTTAAATTATATAACCACAGTCAGTTACTCATCTCCCCATGGTGGCTCATTATCCTTGTTCACTTATGTTCTAGCACATCTAAAATCATCAGTGAATCATATTAGAAATGTTAAGAATTATTTCTTCCTCATTTGTCCTAAGAGTCAGCCAGGCATAAAATCTCCTGTCACTTTTATACCATCAGATTTCACAAGTAGTGTCCAATAGCACTACGGGCTGACAGTACAAGGAAAGAAGATGTTCAACACAGACACTCAGATATGAAGGTGCGAGTAGCACTGTCGTGGCTCACCACTAGGCTCTGGAGTAATTCTGTTACATTCTTTCGCTGTCCTGTGAGTCCCAACACAACCCGAAACAAAACATGAGAAAAGTAATGCTGACAAGCCTCTTATATAGCCTCTTCTACTAGAGGGCAGACAGCAGAAGCAAGAAGAACTACAATCCTGCAGCCTGTGGAACAAAAACCACATTCACAGAAAGATAGACAAGATGAAAAGGCAGAGGGCTATGTACCAGATGAAGGAACAAGATAAAAGCCAAGAAAAACAACTAAATGAAGTGGAGATAGGCAACCTTCCAGAAAAAGAATTCAGAATAATGATAGGGAAGATGATCCAGGACCTTGGAAAAAGAATGGATGCAAAGATCGAGAAAATGCAAGAAATGTTTAACAAAGACCTACAAGAATTCAAGAACGAATGAACAGAGATGAACAACACAATAACTGAAAAGAAAAATACACTGGAAGGAATCAATAGCAGAATAACTGAGTCAAAAGAATGGATAAGTGACCTGGAAGATAGAATGGAATTCACTGCTGTGGAACAGAATAAAGAAAAAAGAATGAAAAGAAATGAAGACAGCCTAAGAGACCTCTGGGGCAACATTAAACGCAACAACATTCGCATTATAGGGGTCCCAGAAGGAGAAGAGAGAGAGAAAGGACCCAAGAAAGTATTTGAAGAGATTATAGTAGAAAACTTCCCTAACATGGGAAAAGAAATAGCCACCCAAGTCCAGGAAGCATAGAGTTCCATACAGGATAAACCCAAGGAGAAACACGCCGAGACACATAGTAATCAAATTGGCAAAAATTAAAGACAAAGGAAAATTATTGAAAGCAGCAAGGGAAAAATGACAAATAACATACAAGGGAACTCCCATAAGGTTAACAGCTGATTTCTCAGCAGAAACTCTACAAGCCAGAAGGGAGTGGCATGACATATTTAAAGTGATGAAAGGGGAGAACCTACAACCAAGATTCCTCTACCCGGAAAGGATCTCATTCAGATTCGATGGAGAAATCAAAAGCTTTACAGACAAGCAAAAGTGAAGAGAATTCAGCACCACCAAACCAGCTCTACAACAAATGCTAAAGGAACTTCTCTAAGTGGGAAACACACGAGAAGAAAAGGACCTACAAAAACAAACCAAAAACAATTAAGAAATGGTAATAGGAACATACATATCGGTAATTACCTTAAATGTGAATGGATTAAATGCTCTAACCAAAAGAAACAGGCTCGCTAAATAGATACAAAAACAAGACCCATATATATGCTCTCTACAAGAGACCTACTTCAGACCTAGGGACACATACAGACAAAGTGAGGAGATGGAAAAAGATATTGCATGCAAATGGAAATCAAAAGAAAGCTGGAGTAGCTATACTCATATCGGATAAAATAGACTTTAAAATAAAGAATGTTACAAGAGACAACGAAGGACGCTACATAACAATCAAGGGATCAATCCAAGAAGAAGATATAACAATTACAAATATATATGTACCCAACATAGAAGCACCTCAATACATAAAGCAACTGCTAACAGCTAAGAAAGAGGAAATTGACAGTAACACAATAATAGCGGGGAACTTTAATACCTCACTTATACCAATGCACAGATCATCCAAACAGAAAATTAATAAGGAAACACAAACTTTAAATGACACAATAGACCAGATAGATTTAATTGATATTTATAGAACATTCCATCCAAAAACAGCAGATTACACTTTCTTCTTCAGTGTTCACAGAATATTCTGCAGGATAGATCGTGTATTGGGTCACAAATCAAGCCTCAGTAAATTTAAGAAAATTGAAATCATATCAAGCATCTTTTCTGACCACAAGGCTATGAGATTAGAAATCAATTACAGGGGAAAAAAACATAAAAAACACAAAGACATGGAGGCTACACAATACATTACTAAATAACCAAGAGATCACTGAAAAAATCAAAGAGGAAATCAAAAAATACCTAGAGACAAATGACAATGAAAACACAATGATCCAAAAGCTATAGATGCAGCAAAAGCAGTTCAAGGAGGGAAGTTTATAGCAAGACAAGCCTACCTCAAGAAACAACAAACATCTCAAATAAACAATCTAACCTTACACCTAAAGGAACTAGAGAATGAAGAACAAACAAAACCCAAAGTTAGTAGAAAGAAAGAAATCACAAAGATCAGAGCAGAAATAAATGAAATTGAAACAAAGAAAACAATAGCAAAGATCAATAAAACTAAAAGCTGGTTCTTTGAGAAGATAAAATAGATAAACCATTAGTCAGAGTCATCAAGAAAAAGAGAGAGAGGACTCAAATCAGTAAAATGAAAAAGGAGAAGTTACAACTGCAGAAATACAAAGCACCCTAAGAGACTACTACAAGCAACTCTATACCAATAAAATGGACAACCTGGAAGAAATGGACAAATTCTTAGAAAGGTATAACCTTCCATGACTGAACCAGGAAGAAATAGAAAATATGAACAGAACAATCACAAGTAATCAAGTTGAAACCGTGATTAAAAATCTTCCAACAAACAAAAGTCCTGGATCAGATGGCTTCACAGGTGAATTCTACCGAACATTTAGAGAAGAGCTAACACCTATCCTTCTCAAACTCTTCCAAAAACTTGCAGAGGAAGGAACACTCCCAAACTCATTCTATGAGGCCACCATCACCCTGATACAAAAAACAGACAAAGGTACTACAAAAAAAGAAAATTATAGACCAATATCACTCATGAATATAGATGCAAAAATCCTCAACAAAATACTAGCAAACAGAATCCAAAAACACATAAAAGGATCATACACTATGATCAAGTGGGATTTATCCAAGGGATACAAGGATTCTTCAGTGTATGCAAATAAATCAATGTGATACATCATATTAACAAATTGAAGAAGAAAAACCATATGGTCATCTCAATAGATGTAGAAAGAGCTTTTGACAAAATTCAGCACCCATTTATGATAAAAACTCTCCAGAAAGTGGACATAGAGGGAACCTACCTCAACATAATAAAGGCCATATATGACAAACCCACAGCAAACTTCATTCACAATGGTGAAAATATGAAAGCATTTCCTCTAAGATCAGGAACAAGACAAGGATGTCCACTCTCACCACTATTATTCAACATAGTTTTGGAAGTCCATGCCACTGCCATCAGAGAAGAAAAAGAATTAAAAGGAATCCAAATTGGAAAAGAAGAAGTAAAACTGTCACTGTTTGAAGATGACATGATACTCTACATACAGAATCCTAAAGATGCCATCAGAAAACTACTAGAGCTAATCAATGAATTTGGTAAAGTTGCAGGAAACAAAATTAATGTACAGAAATCCCTTGCATTCCTATACACTAATGATGAAAAATCTGAACGAGAGATTAAGAAAACACTCCCGTTTACCACTGTGACAAAAAGAATAAAATACCTAGGAATAAACCTACCTAGGGAGACAAAAGACCTGTATGCAGAAAACTATAAGACACTGATGAAAGAAATTAAAGATGATACCAACAGATAGAGAGATATATACCATGTTCTTGGATTGGAAGAATCAACATTGTGAAAATGACTCTACTACCCAAAGCAATCTACAGATTCAATGCAATCCCTATCAAATTACCAATGGCATTTTTTACAGAACTAGAACAAAAAATCTTAAATTTGTATGGAAACACAATAGACCCTGAATAGCCAAAGCAGTCTTGAGGGAAAAAAACAGAGCTGGAGGAATCAGACTCCCTGACTTCATACCATACTGCAAAACTACAGTAATCAAGACAATATGGTACTGGCACAAAAACAGAAATATAGATCAATGGAACAGGATAGAAACTTCAGAGATAAATCCATGCACCTATGGTTAACGAATCTATGACAAAGGAGGCAAGGATGTACAATGGAGAAAAGACAGTCTCTCCAATAAGTGGTGCTGGGAAAACTGGAGAGCTACACGTAAAAGAATGAAATTAGAACATTCCCTAACACCGTACACAAAAATAAACTCAAAATGGATTAGAGACCTAAATGTAACACCGGACACTATAAAACTCTTAGAGGAAAACCTAGGAAGAACACTATTTGATATAAATCACAGCAAGATCTTTTTTGATCCACCTCCTAGAGTAATGGAAATAAAAACAAAAATAAACAAATGGGACCTAATGAAATGTAAAAGCTTTTGCACAGCAAAGGAAACTACAAACAAGATGAAAAGGCAACCCTCAGAATGGGAGAACATATTTGCAAACGAATCAATGGACATAGGATTAATCTCCAAAATATATAAACAGCTCATGCAGCTCAATATTTAAAAAACAAACAACCCAATCCAAAAATAGGCAGAAGACCTAAATAGACATTTCTCCAAAGAAGACATACAGATGGCCACAAAACACATGAAAAGCTGCTCAACATCACTAATTATTAGAGAAATGCAAATCAAAACTACAATGAGGTATCACCTCATACCAATTAGAATGGGCATCATCAGAAAATCTACAAACAACAAAAGCTGGAGAGGGTATGGAGGAAAGGGAACCCTCTTGCACTGATGATGGGAATGTAAATTGATACAGCCACTATGGAGAACAGTATGGAGGTTCCTTAAAGAACTAAAAATAGAATTACCATATGACCCAGCAACCCCACCACTGAGCATATATCCAGAGAAAACCATAATTCAAAAAGACACATGCACCCCAATATTCATTACAGCACTATTTACAATAGCCAGGTCATGGAAGCAACCTAAATGCCCATCGACCGGCAAATGGATAAAGAAGATGTGGTACATGTATGCAATGGAATATTACTCAGCCAGAAAACGGCATGAAATTGGGTTATTTGTAGAGACGTGGATGGATCTAGAGACTGTCATACAGAGTGAAGTAAGTCAGAAAGAGAGAAACAAATATCGTATATTAACTCATATATGTGGAGTCTAGAAAAATGGTACAGATGAACCAGTTTGCAGGGCAGAAATTGAGACACAGATGTAGAGAACAAACATATGGACACCAAGGGGGGAAAGTGGTGGGGGGTGGGGGTGTAATGAATTGGGAGATTGGGATTGACATGAATACATTGAGGTGGATAAAATTGATGACTAATATATATATATATACATGCTGTATAAAAAAATAAATAAAATTCAAAAAATTTTTTTGAAAAGTAATGCTAATAAACCACTCTTAGCTGCCCCTATACAACTAATGGTTTATGATGACCACTGTATTATCTGACATTCACCCAAAATCTCAGCACCCCACCATTGCTTGTCACCTATCTGTCCTCACTGTGAAATGACCCTTATTTTAAATTAACACTCTCGGATACGCAACCCCAGTCTGGGTCTTGTGCTTTTATTGTCTTTTTTTCCCTCAAGACAGTGACATGGCTTCTTACTCTAGCTGGCCTGATTTCCTCTAGCTTTGTCTTTCAGGACACAACTCTAACCTATTAGCCAGCCCTGCCCTTAAGAGGGGGAGAGCAATTGAATTCGTTTTGCAACAGATAAACTGGCAGTTTTCTCCTTGATCCCTATTTTTATTTTTAAAGATGTTTGTGTGCATGGGGTTGTGATTAATGAGAACAAAAATAGATAAGAGACTCGAGGTCATACGTGTTTGGCTTACTACTGTTTCGGCTGGACCACAACTGTACTATAATTTGAACAATTAGAGAAGTTGAGACGTAGTATTTGTAGCTCATAAGTCACTCTTGTTGAAGATAATTGGAAAGAGCTGTGGATATTTATAATGGAAAGACAAGGTAAGGCAGATGGGGAGCATGGATGGAAGCAACAGCAAGGAAGACTTGAAAACGAAAAATGACCGCTGTAGTGCAAATGAGCTTTAAAACTTCAGAGAGAGGAGGGAGGCGTTTTCAAAGGAACTTCAACATAAAGTTATCATGAGTGCAGTACTCCTACCTGTTAGGCAGGAGACTCAAAAACATATGTTCAACACAACTGAGGGGGTTACACAAAAGGTTGGTTGGTTGGTTTCTTAAGCATCCTTGCTTGCACTCAAGTTATGCCATTTCTGCCCCAGGGAGTGCGGTGAGACCGGGGAGAGGAGGCGTGGGACCTGGGAAACAAACTCCAGAAGTAGGTGTGGGGAGAGTGGGCAACACGAGAAGAGAAGGACAAAATCAACACTTAACATTTCAGAGAGACTGCAGCATCCTTGACGGGAGAACAAACACGAGGGCAGAGTCTGTCTGTTAACATATTATCAGCAAATAAAAGCTGACATCTTGTAAATAAAAATATCTTGCAGATACTTTGCAATAGACATTCTGAAGTATTTTAGTGAGAAACAAAATTAGATAGTATTATTACTAATTTAACACGTGTAAAATACCACAGATATTATTTTAATTGTGTGTGAAGTATCAGTTATTTTACTTCAGAGAATATAAAACACATACAATGTATTTCATAGGTTTATTCTAAAGCTCTGTCCTCTAACACAATTTTTCATAAGGTCTTAGGTTTTTTAACACCAAATAATTGTGCTACTGGGCGTTTTGAGGACTTAACCTGCATGATTGAGAAGGACCACTATAATTTATAACTGAGAACTACAGTAATAAAACAAATTTATAGATGTTCCTCATCTTAATAAATATTTTGCTCTATCTAGATCTTTGTTCAATCCTCATATTAATATTATACCATTTTGAGTATTTTCTATATGCAAGCAAATTATCCCACTTAATCTTCACATTAACCATTAAAGGTAAGTATACTTAATTTCACCTTATAGATGATGAAACTGAGATTCAGAGAGGTTTCTTAACTTGCCCAAGGTCACGCAGCTGGCAAATGCAGAGTTAAGATTTGAACGCAAGTTTATCTGACTCCAAAGCCCCATTATTTTCCATGACAATCCTTCATAAAGATCCATCCAAACTAGAGTGTCCGTTTCAGACAGGATCTTTGCTGAGAATAACCTGAGGAGCAGTTGTAAAACCATAAGATGCTTGATTTCTAGCAATTTTTCTCTCTCAAGAATCTAAGTTAAATAATTTCTAACAGCTGTCTGGAAGCAATTTACAAGTTAAATCATATGATCGAAAAGATAAGTCTGAATTAAATGGCAGAAGCATCCCATTCATTGCCAGGTGTTCTGATTTAAGCTACATTTATAAAACCACAGCACAGATTTGTCCTAATACAATTTCCAGCATTGGAATTGGTTTCTTTCATGGTTTCACTTTCCTGGGCGGAGGGGAAAGAATGGACCTCTGCACGTTTTGAATACATCCCCAGGCAGATGTCAGGAGAGTAATAGGGAGGTATGAATATTTAAACTAGGGAAAAAATGATCAGGGATTGACCAGTTTTAGAAAGCATAATTTGAATATGGGCTCTGGAAACAACTATATTTTGAAGTAATCATCCATAATTTATCTTTTAAAACCTTTACCAAGGTGAGCAAGTTATACTGTGGTATAAACAAGCACTGATATTGAAAACATGTCCCTTGAACACTATGAAGCTTAGTTTCTCATCCCCAAAATGGGAAGAGCGCACAGTTTTTTAAGAGAATCAGCTTAGACTGTATGTGAACGCGTTCTGTGAACTGCAGTGAGCTGTGCATTTGGAAGGTAATATCACAGACGTGAGCTCCAGTTCCCTCCAGTGCCCCCCTTTCCAGGGAGCCCACTGGGCGTGCCTTCACCAACAGCTCCAGACACCATTGAACATGGTTAGGCAGTTTGTTCCCAATTTTCTCTCTCTCTGTAGTTGTTTTGAATTCTACAAACTGCAATGTAATCCCTTTTCACTTTTAACGGAAGTTCAGATTCCTTAGTTTAAAGCAAGTGACTAAATTGTCTGAAATCAATGGCATTAATCCCTTGGAGCTGCTGGGCCAAACTTATTCCTCAAGGTTTCCTCTGCTCTACAGTTCTTCAATTATTTCCTTCCTTTTATGATTGCTTTACCAGCTTCTCTTATGGAGACTCTCTCATCATGCCAGTAATCCACCACCTTTCATAAATCCTGAAGTGCAAGTGCTTATGTCTTTGCATTTAAATGAGAGCCGACACAGACACCTGAGCCCCTGCCCTTCAGCATCTTCCGGCTGTATTTGGATGCAGTTGAGGTAGCCATTTCAGAATCAGGGTGTCACCCCAGCCTTGCCTTTTAGGAAGACCCCACCTCCATATCCCATGGCATCAAGCTGACACCTCCGCCAAGCCATGGTGCTTTACAGAATGGCATTTTCAAACAGGATCGTGGTTTTCCATTCAGTTTATAGGCTTATTTGCCTTGAATTCATTATTTTATCTGGATGGCCCTGTTGACTTAAATCTAACCGACACCAGAAAAGATCTGCAGTTTAAAATAGTCACTCTTGACTGAAACAAAATGTGTAAGATCGGAGAAAGAGTAATGGCCAAATTAGGAACTCTAATAATTACTATTCAGATTTGACGGTGATGAAATTACTATAAAATTATCCTTGAACGAATTTTAATGTTTCTGAATTTTAAGAGCAGTACTTAGAGCTTGAAATATGCCAGAAAGCTGGGAGATCCTGCCGTTTGCACATCCAAATGCCTTCCAGTGGGAATAGACCGTATTTACTTTGTGTCTCACGGGTCTTCTCCCCTACTGTCTGTCATGATCACTTACTGCCGTGCAGAGATCTCCTCGTCTCTCCCCAGGACAGCCGCAGTGTTGCCTTGACTGCCCTTCCCAATGCTCCCCTTATCCAGTGTAATCCATTTGCCACACATTTACCAGAACAATCTTTCTAGAGTCTGATCACATTACTTCACCTTTTCAGTTACCACTGATTGCTCAGTACTGGTTTTTTTTTTTTTTTTTTTTTTTAACATCTTTATTGGAGTATAATTGTTTTACAATAGTGTGTTAGTTTTCCCTCTACAACAAACTAAATCAGTTATACATACACACATGCTCCCACATCTCCTCCTGGTTTTTAATATTATTGTGCACAATTCCACCTTCCCAAAGCCTTCACACAGTAAGATTTCATTTCTTGCTCATGTTGCCATTGAACTGGGTGTCCACTGGCTGGCCTTCCATTCAGCCATGTGGGGATCCAACCTATTCCAACAAGCAGCTCCTTGACTCTAAGTTTTCTGTGTATCTAGTTGGCTGGTGGGGAAAGAGAGGGGGTGAGGAAAATCTTACAGAAAGTTTTAGGAAGAGACCTGGAAGTGACATACATCACTTTCTGCATGCCGTTGGCCAGAACTCTGTTGCAGGGTCTGCCTAACTGATGCTAGGAAACGCCTTCAGCTCTCTGCCCACAAAGGACGGGGACAATTGGGGTAATTTCTAGTCAGAGAAGCACTTACAAAATATAAATTCAGCCAGGTCTCACGTCCGCGAGTTCAAACGCAGTGGCTTTAGGACAGAACAGCGGCTGAGCTGAGTTTTAAAAGTTCCATAGGTGACTGTCTCACAAACATCAACTTGGGGACCATTCATAAAATGCAGACGCCTCTCTGGCGCTGAGGACTCTCTCTGAGTCTTCCATGCCTACAGGGCTCTCATCATCCATCCACGGTGAACTACTTACTACTTTCCTAATGAGCCACCGTACCACTCAACTCTGCTATTGTCACAGTGTCTCCTGTTTGGAATCCTCTTTTCCACCATGACCCCTGGGGTTAACTCAGGTATCATCTCTTTAAGTCTTTCTTCACCTTCCAAAGTGAAAATTACTGGCTTCCCTGGTGGTGCAGTGGTTGAGAGTCCGCCTGCCGATGCAGGAGACACGGGTTCGTGCCCGGGTCCGGGAGGATCCCACATGCCGCGGGGCGGCTAGGCCCGTGGGCCATGGCCGCTGGGCCTGTGCGTCCGGAGCCTGTGCTCCGCGACGGGGGAGGCCACAGCAGTGAGAGGCCCGCATACCGCAAAAAAAAAAAAAAAAAAAAAAAAAAAAAGTGAAAATTACTGCCCGTCCATTGTATTCCTACATGACCTACCTTTTATCTATCAAAGCGTCTTTAACATTCTCTTCCTTTATAGGTTTGCATGTCTGTACCTCCTGTTCAATTATAAACCCCTTGATCTTGCATAAAATGATGAGGTGAGGTAAAATTTGATTGAATAACTATGTAGTGAAGCAACGTACTTAGAACTGTCTCATTTGTATAGCATGATATTCTCAAATTCTCGGATCCCCTTGATGATAAATATTGTAGGGAATGGACTCCACCAAACAAACCCTTTCAGTTAGGTGGGAGGCAGGGTCATTATTTACACTTGATTCGGGAAGTGAGAGGTGTACTAGTGAGGCTTCTCTAGAGAAACAGAACCAATAGAATATATAGATATAGATATAAGAGCTACAGATATATACATATAGATATGAAGATTTATCATGAGGAAGTGGTTCAAAAGATAATAGAGGCAAAGAAGTCCTGCAGCTGCTCTCTGCAAGCTGGAGACCCAGGGAAGTGGTGATGTCATTCAGTGTGAGTATGAAGGCCTGAGAACCAACGGAGCCCATGCTACAAATCTCCGTCTGAGGACAGGAGAAGATGAAATGAGACATTCCAGCTCAATCAGTAAAGCAAGGAAGGAGGGACGGATTCCTCCTTCCTCTCCCCTTCCATTCTCTTCAGGCCCTCAGTGGATCGGATGATACCGAACCACACTGGGGAAGGCAATCTACTGAGTCCACCAACTCAAGGGCTTATCCCCTCTGGAGACACTCCTACAGACACACCCAGATACAATACTTAACCTGAGCACCCCAGGCCCCCTCAACTTGACACATAAAGTTAACCAAATTCTAATTGAAAGGGAGCATCACAGTTGAGCCGAAAAATGTGTGCAAACTCTTCCTCAAGTAAAGGAGGCTCAAGATAGGAGCTAAGAACTAAACCAGGACAAAGCATGAGAGAAGAGAAACAAATCACAGCGGCAACTAGAAGTCTATGTTCTAATCCTGAGACAGAGGTTCTAGATCCTCACCTGACTAGTCAGCTGCTGCTACTACAGATTAGCATGGGTGAGTTTACTGTGAGTGATTGGGTAGGCAGTGACTTGATGACTGACTGTGTATCCTGAGATGCTGTCGCTTAGAAGAAAGGAAATACACTACTTCGTTCTGTGTAACTTTGTGAGCAGTTCATAGCCCTCTGCAGAAGCAAAGCCCTCAGGGAATCCAGGGGCAGGGCACCACAGAGTGAAGAGAGATGATGAAACAGGTTTGCGGGATTTTACGTGTTGTTCTCTGGAAGCCAAAATTGGAAAATTAACACAAGTCAGGAGCTCTGAAACTCAGATGAACTGTGATTATAGCGGTACTCCTGTAACGTGTATCTCAGAATTCCTTAGAAGCCATTTACATACTGAAAACATCAATTTTTCCTCCCATTTGAAATACGTAGTCCTTGTAATCAACTGCTTTGAGTCAATGTTCAGAATTATTCATGAAAGAGTTATATTTTAATGGCATTTGATGAGAGCCAGCAGCGGCATCCATTAATTTGATTAGTTTTGTATGGGCTGGAAGAGAAAACTGGCACGCAGCCCTGTCTGAATCAATGGGGTGGGGTCTAAGTGCGAGTATCCCAGCTAGCCTCATCAGCCTGAGATCCAGCAGAATGACGGCTGTGGTGGAGAGCCAAATGCCAGGGAGGAGATGCCTCATGTCCTCTCCTGCCTCCTTGGCATTTTATCGTCAGTCACCTCTTAGTTCCAGGCAGCGGATGCACGCGGTATCCTAACTCCACTCCAGCACCAGCCTCACTCCTTGTTGTCCTTTCTAAAGGACAGAGCAGAGAAGTGTTTTTCTAAAACCCAAGGGCTTACACATGTGTCACAGCCCAACCTGAAAAAACAGCGTCATTAGTCTGCACGTTGAGGAAAACAAGAGTCAGGGCCAAGGATTTCATTTCCCTGCATGGTTCATCCATTTGAAAAGGCCCAGGAGCAGCTGTCCAAAAAGGCAGAAAATGCTCTGTATCCAAGGGATCCAGTGACGGGGAAGGGTGGCAGCAGATACTGCTGAAGCTGTCAAGGTGTTTTCATGGTTCCAGAGTAATCTGTCCAGCTTGAAGCAGGAAACATTCCTGGGAGAGGTCCAAGGAGGCACACAGGGATGGCCCAGAGCTGGGAGATTGACCAGTTTGCAATTTCTGGGGCACCTGGCCTACATTTAAGTGGTGTGGGATTCAAGGAAGGATACCAGTAGAGCTGGAAGGCAGACAAGAGACCAGGCTGTGTTTTAGCCCTGCCCACCAGACACACTGAATAAGAGGGGGGAAAGAAATAACGCCCACCGCACCCCAAACAGGAGATGGCTTATGAGAACAGACCTCACTGCTAAGGATGGCTCTTCCGGGACACTGAGAAATGTTGATAGGAGTCACACAGTGACTGAACAAAGCTGAATCCAAAGATATAAGGACATTCTTGTGAAATCAAAAACAAAAACAAAAGCCGGAGAATAATGCCATGCTGAGGCAGAAAAGCTTGCATTAGCTTTTACAGCAGGCTACCTTCAAAAAAACCCAGAAGTAATGGTAGTGCTTCACATTAAGTCTGATTAAGTTATTATTTGTGTAATCATGTGTTTACCGTATATTTCTCTCTCTCTCTCTCGAGTTGTTTTTAAGGCTCACTCCTGTATCTCTAGCTCCTCTCTCAGGTGGGAGAGGTGGGCAGGGCAGATCATGCTTAGACCTTCTTGACCAAGTTCAGGACTTTGCATGTTTTTCTCAAGATAATGGGAAACCTCTAAAGAATCTTACATAAGAAATAATATTATTAGATATAGCATATTTTAAAAGATCTCTCTAACAAAGAATAGATGTCAAGACCCCATCAGTACAATAAGATAATTAAATCAACCTAGCTTTGATTTTGCTGTCTTTAGGTCCCTTCTCCACAATTGGACAAATTACTCATCACCTGCTTGTGTGAGGATGACACATCAAACAGGCCTTGTTTTAACTAGGATTCTTAGTTTGTGAGTTCACTGTCTGCAACAGGGAAATGGTAACAAATGTGGGTTGGAGCATCCAGTTTAAAGACCCAGAAGAGGCTCTTGTAACTTAGATCTTCATAAGGACTGAAAGATTACCTGCAAAGATTTCAGCTCATACAATGAAGTGAAATATATACTGTTCTTCAAAAAGTTAACCTAAGCCTAGAGATAGGAAAATAAAGAGGTAGATGTGTCTGGGTTTACATACACAGATAACATGCAAGTAGAAATGTAATCATGTATCTCAGTTCTAGCTCTGGTCCACTCCTTAAAAAAAACAAAAAAAAAACAGCAGCAAAAACACCTCGGTTCTGCAAATAGTTGTCAAAAACACCAACAATGCCAATAAAAAGCCTCTTAATGGCTTGTGGTGAACATGGAGATGGGCTGCTCTACAAAGGACTTGCTGCCCAGCTGCAAGGGATGCCGTCAGCAGACATCTCTAACTGTCA
Organism: Kogia breviceps; assembly: GCF_026419965.1. Taxonomy (NCBI): domain Eukaryota; kingdom Metazoa; phylum Chordata; class Mammalia; order Artiodactyla; family Physeteridae; genus Kogia; species Kogia breviceps. Next base: position 35,187,103 of record NC_081321.1, read on the forward strand.
GCTCCTCTGGTCAGCCTCAGCTGCAGAGCCACCCTGCCCAGGGCCACACCCTTCCTACAGCAACATAAATACATTATTTTCTATCTCAGTCAGAAAAGAGTATCAGAAGCCATTTGCATTCACATGGATCAAACAAAATATTTACTTACAGTGTTACCTATGGAGAACTCACCTGCCCTTCATAAAAACATCATCCAAAGAAATCTGGATCATCTAGACATCCTACAGAACTTCAGACTGACTGATTTTATCAATGATATTGTATTTATAGGGCCAAATGAGCAAAAGATGGCTAGCATACAGAAGGTCTTGGTAAGAGAGATGGTGGGCCCTGAGAAAATTCAGGGGCCTGACACATTCATAAAATTTTCAGGGGTCCAGTGGTTGAGAACATACTGAGACATCCCCCTCAAGATTAGTGTATCTTGCATCTCCTACCACAAAAGAAATAGAAGAAGAGGAAGAAGGAGAAGAACGTGGTGATGGAGGAGAAGGAAGCGAAGGAGGAGGAGGAGAAGAACACTGCCTAATGATGAGCTACATTTCACATACAGAAATATGGCCCCAGTCCACATACCAGGCAATGAGAAAGGCTTCTAGACTTAAGTGGATTTAAGCCTTGATGAGGAAAGGACTGCAGCATGTTTAAGATGAGGGCAAAGCAACTCTGTCACCACTCGGACCATAAGATCTGCAGACCCTACAGCATTGGTGGCATCAGTGATGAATAAAGAGGCTGAGTGGAGTTTGTGCCATGCCCCACTGAAAGAATCACAACACAGGCCCCCCGGGTTTCTGGAGCAAGGCCATGCCATCTGCAGCAGAGAATTATATGTGTAAAACGACTCCTGACATGGTATTAGGCCCTGGTAGAGATGAGACACCATCTGATCATACAGCTCCATTGCTTATGGGCCAGTGATAGGTTGCGTAGGCCCAGCAACAGTTCATTGTAAGATGAAAGTGATACATCTGGTATCAAGCACAAGCAGGACCAGAGAGCACAAGTAAGGGGCGTAAGGCGGTAGGCCAGACCCCACCCCTCCCCGCTGTGGCAACTGCATATGAATTCCTCAGATTCATATATTGAAGCTTAATCCCCAATACGATGGCATTCGGAGGTGGGGACTCTGGGCGGCTATCAGATTTGGATGAGGTTTTGGGAGTAGAGACCCCACGGTGGGACATGTGCTTTTATAAGGAGATAAAGAGCCCAGAGTGGAATCTCTCTGCCACGTGAGGATCTTACAAGAAGACAGCTGTCTATGAACCTGGAAGCCGGTCCTTACCAGACACCAAATCTGCTGGTACCTTGACCTCGTACTTCTCAGGCTCCAGAAATGTAAGAAATCAATGTCTGTTGTTTAAGCCATTCATTCCATGATATTTTTGTTATAGCAGCCTGAACTGACTAAGACAGCATCCACATCTATCATAATAGCATACTTCCCTCATCTCTTGTATGGACATATGACAGATCCCAAATGACCAGCTAATAGGAAAAAACCCAATGTTGGTTTATGGATGGCTTAACTTGGTATACGAGAGTCAGCTAAATAAATATGAACAGCAAATCTAATATGGCTCACTCAGGGGTGACCTTGAAAGACATGGGAAAGAGAAATTCTTCCCAATGGGCAGTGCTGTGGTTGGTTTATCTGGTCACATACTTTGTGTGGAAGAAAAAAGTAACCCAAGGTTGGAATATATATGGACTCACAGGTTGTGGCATGAGGCCTGGCAGGCTAGTCAGGGGTTGTGGAGGCATATGAAAAGACATAAGGAGAGGGATCACAAAGTGTGAAGGTCTTTGTATCATATGTTAATGCTCACAAGAAAGCATTCACCATGAAAGAGGAATTAAACTACAAAATAGAAAAAATGACTCAGCAGTTGATGTCAGCCTCTACCACTGGACACCCCAGGTGAAAAAAGTATATATGATGTATTCTGCCTTTGCTTTCTAATCTTGCATTTGTGCATTTTGGGGAATTGCTGCGGCTGAGTCATCATGGCAAAAAAATTAACAAGGCATATCCTAGAACAGGCAAGCTGGATGGGCAGCCTCTACAGGAAGAAACCAGAGGTGCCCACTGAAAACCTATCATGTTGTGTGAGAGATGTTTTGTCTGTCATAATCCAGAGAGATTTTTCAGCAAAATCAGTTACTTTGTGCTCATTAAAACAGCAAAAACAATATGTCAGCCTGCCTGACCCTCTCCACCATCTTTCTGTGAGCCTTGGGGCTGTCCAGAAGTGATGGGGAGACCTGCCTGTCCTGACAGCTGATTAGAATACTTCAGCGAGACACTGCTATGAATAGGAATTCTTAAATAAGTGCAGTAAGCTTGTTCCTCATTCTGCCTGGGTACTCAAAGACTTTCTAAGGATACTGAGATGCTTTTAAAGAGAGTACATTAATTAGGGAATATTGGGTCAGATGTCTTCTTGCATCCAAAGAACATGTTTATTCCAGCATCTTGAGATTGAAAAGCAAAATATAGAAGACTAGCAAAGAAACAAAGACAGATGCAGTCCTGTTTTTACTGCACTAAAATAATATCACCCTTATTGAACAGTTGCAGAAATATCTGATAATCTATAACAGGCGGGAATTCACTTATTCTAGAACCATAAGGGTTGATGTGGCAGGGGATGGATATTCATTACCAGGTGATTAGCCAAGCTGTCTCTGTAAGTACCTCTTCCAGTGTGGGCATCAGAAGAAAAGACAAGCAGTGCTCCCATGGGAGCCAAATCTGATATTGAATTGTCTCCCTAGGTAAAGGAGGGAGACCCCACCATGGCATGCTTTCTGAGGTTTTCTTCTCCAAGTAGTGTGTTATGGAGCTTTAATTTTGTTTTGCAAAACAAACTTCCACACCAAAATAGTGGTCACTACACTAAAACCAAGTAGATTAGCATAAGTATTTTGTACACCCCCAAAATCTCTAAACACAAAGCTCGCGTAAGCATGCATGCGTGTGCACGCACACACGCACACCACACACACACACTCACAAAGTGAACCATTTCAGCACCCGTGACGAGGTGATGATGTGGATTTTCTGAGTATGCAATGTTTCATTGGAAAGATAGTAACAAATTAAATGCAATGATATTCCTCCATGAGCTGCTCCAGGAAACCTGTCTGGTTGATGGGATTATTGGCCCCTTCATAGCAAAAAGGATGTCTTATAGAGCTTTCTATCTTAAATAGCATCTTCAATAAATACATATTGAATGGATGAATGAATAAAGGAATGCATGAGAGAATAAATGAATAGATGAATGGATGAATGGAAGGATGGAGGAATACAATATAAGTGGTGTGAGAGCTTTACATAATATGTGATTTTATCCCTTTCATTTTCATAACTGATCTCTTAAAACTTGCTTGCCCATATTATCCGGAATCCCGTAACACCTCCCTGAAGTGTTCTTACTTCAATTGTTAACCCCAGGTCTCTCAGCCCATCTGCATTTGAGAGATATGCCAAGTCTGCTAGTCCATTATCATTAGTGATCCTCATTACCATATGTGGTTGCTGTTGGAAATTGGTCCCTTTTAGCCACAGGGGTTGATTCACACTGCTGAGATGACTCCCTTAAGAATTTACACCCTTTAAAAGGGATAGGATCAAGAGGAATCCCCCCTCCCTCACCCCCGCTTTCAGTTCCCAAAATGAAGCTCTTTAGTTTAATTTATCCTCAATGGAGGGCCATTTTTTTAAACAGAGCACAATGCAATGGACAGGACGCTGGGTCCTGAGAGTCCTTTGGCTTTCGTATCATGATGCATTGAAAGCAGCCCTGCCCACAAAGCATTTTTAAACTTGGTGTTGAGCCTAGACCCTCCCTTCCTATCTGGTGCACACTCCTTTGGGGGCCTTGATGTTCCTTCTTGCCAGATAACTAACTGAAAGCATGGGAATCCGTTATAGAGTTGCTGATGATATTGAACCTCAAAGAGGTGATGCAGGTCTCTCTTCCTCCCAGAAGGCTTCTGGGCCCCATATTTACTCTCCTCTACATACCAAGAGGGAATCTCCTTGTCCATAACCAATGCCTTACACCTTCCTCCTCAAGGGAAATCAGCCTTACCTTTATGTAACTAACAACTCCTCAACAACCTATGACCTAAACACAGAAGAGCTGCCACAAGGTAAATTGATGGGCCTATTCAACAAAGGAAAAAACAACAGGGCCATGGCAAAAGACCACAGCTGCTACAACAGTTTTGAGTTCAGTCTCACCCAACACTGCACTTCAGTGAAGACAGTAACATGTGTTGAATCCCTTACTGTGAGCCAGGCCTTTTGTTAAGCACTTCCCACTCATTAGCTCACTTGATCCCCACATAATCTCTGTGATGGACACAATCATTATCTCCTTTTTTGGCAGATTAAGAAACTGAGGCTAAGAGAAATTCAGAAACATGGATAATGTTGCAGAACTAGTATAGCCTGGTTCAAATTTATAGATATATAAGTAATCTGTAGATATATAGTTATGGTAGGGGAGCAAAGCTTGCTACCCTAAATTATCTCTTTGGCTTACAGATTATTTTGAGATGAAAACACCAGGTAGGCCCAAAAGACTCGGGGAAGAAACTTTGTCCTTACCCTTAACTGCCTGAAAGAACTTAGATAGAGGGCCTGGTCCCAGAATAGAGCTATCAGCAGAGATATCTGCAAAGAATATAGGCTAGCTTTTGTGGAGGAAACTCTAGGCAGGGACTAGAGATCACAGTCTACTCTGTGTCCCATTGTCTCTGCCTGGCCCAGCACACATTTGCTTTTCCATCTCCTTGTGAATTGCCTCCCCCAACTTTGAGGTCTCAAACCACTACCCCTAACAAACATCCTCTTTTGTCTTTAGCTGAAGGTGGTATTTAAGGTGAGGGCTTTGGCCATTTTGGTGAGTTACTCAATTTTCCTGGGTCTCTCCCATGTACATATGTTATTAAACTTTTGTCTGATTTTCTCCTGTTAACCTGTCTCATGTCAATTTCATTCTGTGATCAGCCAGAAGAACCTAGAAGGGTAGAGGAAAATTCCTTCCTCTCCAACAATATGTATAGCCCTGCTCTGTGCTTACACCCAGACTTCATACCAGTACTATGATGGGAAGACAGTAGGAGGCATGGAGGGAGAGATCAAAGAGATTCTTCCAGTAGAGGTCAGCTCATTTTGTCTTTTTGCCTGTGCCACTGTGGTCCCTTGCCACGGCCCTACAAACAGAATTTATTTTTCATGCCCTCCCTGTAACATCTTGTAGAATTAAGGTGGGGAAGTCTCAGTATCACTGAATCAAATTGGATTACAAACATATTGTATGCTTCATTTTCTGCAGCATTCTGTGAGAATTAACACACAAAATTCCTACATGTTGGAATGTGTCATTTCTTTGGCCAGTTTTTGCTGATATGATCTTTCTTCTTTACTCCTTTGGAAAACCAGTTTTCTCAAATGCAGATCCCAAGAAAAAAATGCTAGTGGAAAACTGCTTTTAGCTTTTGCTACATACTTCTATTGGCAGAGGATTTTACATGGTGCCAAAGAAAAGCAAAGAATAAGTAAATTTGAAAAGAGATTGTTTTTAATGATCAAACATCCACCTATTATGCACAGCTATATATGTTTGTAAAATGTCAGGATTTACATAAGCAAATTATTATTTATTTTGCTGTACGTGGGCCTCTCACCGCTGTGGCCTCTCCCATTGTGGAGCACAGGCCCCGGACACGCAGGCTCAGCGGCCATGGCTCACGGGCCCAGCGTCTCCACGGGCATATGGGATCTTCCCGGACCGGGGCACGAACCCGCGTCCCCTGCATCGGCAGGCGGACTCTCAACCACTGCGCCACCAGGGAAGCCCAGCAAATTATTTTTCCTTTCTTAAAATCATTCCTCTTCTTGTATTCCAGATCTTGCTGTTATAATATGTAATATTGACTTCAAAGTTCTTCAACATAGGGTGATACAAATGTGTGCATGTTTGTGTAAACTATGGTCTAGGCAGTAAGTGGTCCTGAAGGAAATCTCATTTCTAGGGGGGTTAGTATGATGAATGCCAGAAATGAGCTCTCATTGGTGAAATTAATATTTAAGTGATGAGGATATTTTAACGATACTTCTCATCTTTGGATGAACGCAGAATAAGAACCTGGCAAATCCGATGAATTGTACTCTTAGTTCACTCAAGACTTAATCCCTAGAGGACCCTTGGGGGTTCAGTCACTGGATCAGAGAATCCTTGTTTCCTCATGATTACTAGAAAAGTGACCACATTCTGCCTCTAAAGTATTGTTCAATCTGTCTCAGGTGAAACTTTCATGCAAGTTGCATTGTCACCTAAGAGCAGAGATGGAATGTCAATAAGATTACAAGGCAGTTTGTATGCACTGTTTCATGCCTATTTAGAAAATACTTAACAAATGTCTAAGGGGGAGGCAGAATTTTGTCTAAGAACCTGCTTTCATTATGAAATGCTACCCTTAACGCATAATAGGTAATCTTCATCATCTCAAATTTTAGAGACTACATTTATCTATGAAAGCATCTAAGAGGGGTGCATCATCCAATCAATTTAAGACTGTTTGCATTTGGTTATTGTTATCATTCATCTATTTACACAAGCCAGAAACCTCAGCATCAACTTTGATATTACTCAATTTTTAAAAAAATAAATGGAAACTAGCAGCAAATGTAAACCTTTCCAGTATACTTCAGATACCCTCTCTACCTCCACGGCTACCATCCAGATTACCTTTTTATCATCTATCACATGAATTACTGCCACCTGTCTTTCCTCTTGATCTGCCCTTTCACATTTCTGCCATAATATTTCAGTGTCACCCACTGTTCAGAAACCTTCAGTGATTCCCCTCCCTCTTCCTTTTATAAGAATAAAACAGAATTTCTTACATTGGAATTTAAGGGCTGTCACCAGTTTACTTTCTGGTTTCATCTCCTCCTTCCAATTCTCGCACAGTTGCCACACACCCACTGGTCATGGCCAAGGTCCTTGCTATTGCTTCTGGGGTTCCCTCTGCCTAGAACACACACCTTTTCTTCTTTACCTTTCAAAGCTTAAACGTAAATTTCACCTCCTCCACTAATGTTTCCTGATCCCCTTACTCAGAAGTAATCTTTCCTGCTTCTATTACTACATGTATCTAAGTTTGATAAGCATCATAATTAGTCATTTTATTCTGACCCCCTACTAAATCTGAGTGTTTTAAAGACATGGATCACATCTTCATGTTCTTTATAGCACAGTAATAGTATATAGCCACTTGATACCTTTGAATTGCATGCAGTGCATTCAAACTCAGTTTAACTTAGTGGTTTCTTAAATGTTTAATCTAAGAGCAATGGCATTCAAATTTAAGTGAGTATAAAAACTATGGTGGTGATGGTGGAACAGGAGGACAAGGGAATTATAGTTTCAGATTCTACAGCCCAAACCCCAAGATCCTGACTCAGCATCTAGAACACGCACTTTTAAACTCATAGCCCAAGTAATTCTGAAGCAGATGGTTCCAGGATCACATCCTGGAACCATCTGGTATATGAGTGGGTGGCAGGGCATGAACTAGGAAATAGTAATGTGAGTCCAGGGAGAAGGAATCACTGGCACTGAGAAAGGAAGCCTGGAGAGCTAGTTGGCAGAATGCCATTCTCTCTGGGTTCTATGTCTCCATATTGCACCAGTAAACCCAAATTGATGTTGTAGGGTTTCACTGAAGAGTAAAGTGATCTGTGACAACATTCTTTGTTTTGAATTACTCTTAAAGGCCACCTGCAGGAATACATCAATGTTGAGTATTTCCTTATTTTGAACAGAACATACCAGAAGTTGTTTAACAGACTTTGGTATTTAAGTCAGGAAGTGGAGCGGGGGCTGGGGAGTGGGGTTGGTAGAAGGAAAGTCTAATAGAAACCCATCATTGTAGGCTGAAACAATTTGAAACCAATCAGTAGTAGTTCTTCTGCAATCATTAATCCAAGTGCTTAAACTCAATTGTATTATAATAAATAAATGAAAAAAATTAGCAGTTGATCATTTAAAAGGATAAGTAAAACAGTTCTGGTCTCAGCTGCAACATGTAAAGAACTTGGAGGCTCCCATCTTTACACCATGAAAAAGCTGAACTAACTGAAAATCAATGTTTCTTAGACTCGTCAGAGAAATTGAAGTCACAGGGGTGAACTGCTACCCTGAAAGTTGGAAAGACAGGTCAACACAGAGAATCACAGCCAAACACAGAGAATCACAGCTGACATCAGCTTATCTGGATTAGAAGCTACTGGAGCCCAAAACTGGTAAGAACACTTAAATGATCATTTTGATGAGTGGCCAGAGTCTGAGTGTGGACTAGCTTGAGAGTAAGAACTGTTGGGGGCCCAGTCTTTGGGGGGCCCCCACACTTCCTTGTAATCCCCAGGTTCTCATGCTGAACAGCCAAGGAAAAAAATTCACCAATTTCTTGCAGGGAGAGGGCAAAATAAGTCATTTTGAGAAATAGCCATTCTTTATAACAAAAGCCCAATCTCTAAGAGAAACAATTTTGCCAGACCCTTATACACCTGAGGGAAGAGCAATTATCCAACTCCAGTTCCTTCTAGCTCTCCCATCTCATCTATGGAGAGATAAAAGCAAGTTTAGAACCTCTGTAAAAGTCACAACCCAGGGACACAGACCCACTAAAAGACTGAGATTCAATCATAAAATTGTAGAATGTTTCTCATCCCCCACAAACCCTACCATCACATCAATACGGCTTCAGTATAATAATAGTGGATTACAGCTGAAAGAGCTGCAAGATAGAAATTCTATTTAAGAAGCAGTTCTTTGGGAAACCCAAGATGAGAAGATATATAAACAAGGACGTTAAAGGAAACTGAAGCCTCTGTCACCTACAACTACAATAAATATTAAACATGGCCCAAGTCCCAATCAGATTAACATAAAACCTCACACTAGTTCCTATTATCCTACACATGACCAGCTTTCAACAAAATATTACAAGGCATGTTATGAGGCAAGAATAAAACACAGTCTAAGGAGAAAAAGCAAGCATAATAACCAGACTCAGAGATGGCATAGATTTTAGAATTATCAGTTAGGGAATATACACACTACAATTAATATATCAAGGTCTCTAATGAAAAAGTAGACAACATAGAAGAACAGATATGTACTGCAAACAAAGAGATGAAAAATATAATAAAATAAACAGAAAATGCTAAAGATTAAAAACTGCAATTAAAATGAAGAATGCCTTGGTGGGCTCATCAATAGACTAAACACAGCCAAGGAAATAATAAGTGGACTTGAAGATATGTCACTAGAAACTTTCTATCTGAAGTGCAAAGAGAAAAAAAAAAGAATAAAAATTCAAGAACTAGAACATCCAGAACTGTGGGATAATTTCAAAAGATATAACATTTATGTAATTGAAATACCAGAAGGAGAAGAAAGAGAAAACAACACAGAAGAAGTATTAAAATTTATAATGTCCGAGAATTTTCCAAAATCAGTAACAGACACTAAACTACAGGTAAAGGAAGCTTAGAGAATACCAAGCATGATTAATACTAAATAATCAATACATAGGCATGTCACATTCAAACAGCCAAAAAACCAAAGAAAAAGAGAAAACTGTAAAAAGAAGGCAGAGAAAAAAATTATGTCTTAACCAAAAAGGAATAAGGATAGACATTACATTGGATTTCTTGTCAGAAACCACACAAGCAAGAAGCGAGTGAAATATTTAAGAGCTGAAAGAAAAAAATCAACTTAGAATTCTCTACTCAGCAAAATTATCATTCAAAAAAGGAAACATAAAGACTATTGTAAACAAAAACTGAAGGAATTCATTGCTGTTACACCTGCCCTATAAGAAATGTTAGAAGTTCTTCAGAGAGCAGAAAAATTATATAGGTCAGAATTTTAATCTACATAAAGAAAGGAAGAGAGTTGGAGAAGGAATAAAGGAAGATAAAATAAAATCTTTCACTTTTCTTCTTCTTAAATGATCTGATACACAACTATTTGTTCAAATTAACAATACTATCATAACAAACAATAATATTTGGGGTGATTATGGCTTATGGATGAGTGAAATACAAGGTTATAAGGGATGGGAGGTATTGGTAATACTCTACTGGAAGGTCACTGCACTACATGTGAAGCAGCACAGCGTTATTTGAAAGTGAACTTAGATTAGTTGGTAGATTGCAAATCTGAGGGCAACCACTAAAAAGAACTTTAAAAGAAGTATAATTGATATGCTGAAAAAGGAGAGAAAAATAGAATCATATTAAATGACTCAATCCAAACCAGCCAGAGAAGGCAGAAAAAGAGTAAGATTTCAAAAAAAGGAAAAGAAAAGAATGAGTACAACAAATAGAAAAGTTACAAACATGGTATGTAAATCAACTATAACACAGGCTGCCATAACAAAATTCCATATAGTGGGAGGCTTAAACAACAGAAGTTTATTCACAAGTTGATTTTCTCACAGTTCTGGAAGTTAAACATCCAAGATGGAGGTGCTAGCTGATTCAGCTTCTGGTGAAGGTTGTTGTCATAACTCATAGACAGATACTTCCTTACTATGTGTTCCTATGATCTTCCCTCAGGGCATGCTGAGAGAGGAAGAGAGAGAGCAAGCAAGCAAGCAAGCAAGCTCTGGTGTCTCTTCTTATAAGCCCACTAATCCTGTTAGATCAGGGCCCCACCCTTATTACTTCTTTTAACCTTGATTGCTTCCTTAGAGGCCACATCTTCAAATATAGCCACCCTGTGGGTCATGTCCAAAAAGTTTGCCTTATATTTCTGAAACAAAATGCTTCAAATAGAAAAATACACATATACAATACGTGCTGCAATATAGTTGTCTTGTTTATCAGATAGCAATGGGATTTCTAAAATATATTAATTCACACTGTATTATAGACAGTGGAGTCACAAGGTAAAGTTATACGATGAATGCCTTAGCCCGTCCTTCTCAGTTTTACTCTGACTGCATATAATAATTATAGTAGCAGCTAACACTTACTGAACACTTACTATGTTCTATCGCAGGACTATTAAAATCTTCTATCGACTATTAAAGTTGATAGTATTATAATCTTCATTTTACAGGTAAGGAAATTAAGGCATAGAGAGATGATACAATGTCCCCAAGTGTCACAGCTGGCAAGAGTGGACCTGGGATCTGAACACTGTTGGTCTGTGTGTATAACCCCACATTCCACAGCCTCTACCTCTATGCAGGGCAATCAAATCATCTGGAGAATTAGAAAACAATTTTTAATTATCTTCTTGTGAGTGTGAGATGCCAATCCCACCCTCGTAGGCACCAGCAAGCTCCTGGAGAGGTCCCAGCCAGTGGGGCCACCTCCAGAAAAAGAGGGACCACTTAACTCTCACAGCCCGTGTCAGTCTCTAGGGGAAACGCCATTAGGATTTGCTCTCAGTGGCCACACAAAGAACTCGCGGCTGTGACCAGGTGCTGCAGCTGGTGTGGGCCATTCCTCTCTACCTGGCAGCCCCAGGAGACCTACAAATTCAGTTTAAGACCTCATGTGGCAGAGAGAAGAGGACACATGGCCCTTCAGAGAGACACAATCAGTAAAGAATGTCTGGTGAGAGTTATGCAAATATTGTTCCTCACAAGTGCCTGACCTCGCTGAAGAGCCAAGCAACTAACTCCTTCCCCTCACAGAGAGAACTGGACATCACCATTTCCTGAAAGTCCTCCCTCAGGTTACTGTGTCTGCCCTCTCCTTCAATCTGCCACTTAGACATGCTTCTTCCCAATGATCACATTGTTAATTAAGAAGCTTCATTAAGGGCTTCCCTGGTGGCGCAGTGGTTGAGAATCCGCCTGCCAATGCAGGGGACACGGGTTCGAGCCCTGGTCTGGGAAGATCCCACATGCCGCGGGGCAGCTAGGCCCGTGAGTCACAACTACTGAGCCTGCGTGTCCGGGGCCTGTGCTCCGCAACAAGAGAGGCCACAACAGTGAAAGGCCCGCGCACCGCGACGAAGAGTGGCCCCAGCTTAGAGAAAGCCCTCACACAGAAACGAAGACCCAACACAGCCAAAAATAAATTACTTAATTAAAAAGAAAAAAGCTTCATTAAGCTCTGACACAGGCCTGGGCCTTCCAGGAACAGAGTATTTAAACAGCTTTTATTTAGAGAGAGTAACTTGATTTTCTGTTTTAGAAATAAATAACAGAAAATCCCTACATTTCACTCACCTAGTAAAACCACCTCCCTTGTCTCCGTTGCTAAAATGACATTAATTTTTATTTTAGTAACAAAGGGCACAGAAATCATATTGGTTTTTTTTGTAGTTATGTGATGTTGGGCAAGTAAGTTAACTTACTTGTGGCTTCGTTCCCTCACCTACAATAGGTACAATGATAACACCTACCTTACAGGGACTTTTGAGGATTTATAAGTCAATATAAGCAATTAGTGCGACCATTGTGATTATTATCCATGAGGAATGGAAATCAATCAATCTACCCAGGGTTGATTATGCAAACGAATTTTTAACTTATATGTATACGACTCAGGCCAATTCATTTTGTCCCTCTTTTTCATCAATTCTCTTTGTATTAATGATGCCTAATTCTACATTTCTAAGATCTCGCTCCTTAACTTTAGATTTAGATATGTAAGTACCTGCCAAATGTATACACTTAGTCACTAAAGGCATTGTACATTTAGTGTATCTAAGACTTTCCCACAGGCCTTCCTATTATATTGATAATTTACTTTAAAATTTACATTAAAAATTTACTTCATAAACAGTGTGAAGTATTTTTAAGTTTTAAACAATTATACAAGTTAATTTCATGCTACACCCCCAGGGGGGGGTTAGTTAGTATTAGAAGTACCCCATCCGAAATCAAGCTCCAAGGGTTTTTACTAAATATTTGAATTACCATTATCAAAATCTAAGACACTCGAGTAAGTAATTAGCCTAAAGGCTATTAGAACTTTTAAAAAAATAATTATTAAAGATATGAATGTGTTCAAGAAAAATGACTGGCTATGTTCTACAGTCTTCATTTGCACAAACATAGAGTAAGAATCCGACAAGAGCCTGAGGCTAACATGCCAGTGGTAGGGCAACCCCCTACTCCACACAGAACTTTGTAACCCAACCAGGCCAGAAAGCTGGCTGCCCCTTTTCTCAGAATGTTCTGGAATCACTTCTCCTAAGCCTTTTCTGCAAGGTGCTAGTCAGGTGGCTGGTGCAGAGTGTGGCACTGTTCTTGTGACTTTTGGCTAAGCACGTTTGGGCTTTTAGTAGAACGTGGCCTAAGACTGGCTTTCACAGTGGCACACCATCTAGCAGCAAGGTTGTGGGGAAGAGAAAGCTTAGACCCCACCTACCTCTACTCCACCAGAGGCTACCATATTTACCAAATAAGCTGATGTCTTCTGATCTGCCAAATTGGCTTTAGAACAGTTTGCCTCCATTTTTTATTTGATAACTGGCCCTACAGTTCACCCAGATGCTCAGGTCTTGAAGGAAGAAGTTATCCCAGATTATTTGCTTTCCCTAACTTCACCCATTCAATCAGTCCACATACCTAGTCTCTACATCCATATGTTTCTTCAACTACATCCTTGATAAATGTGCCGTAATTCAGACCCTCCCTCTTACTCCTGGAACTCTAGAAACGTTTTTTAACTTTTCCTCCCTCTCATCTTGCCATACCTTCTAACACGCTCCGCATTGCAGCCACTCCAACATACTCAAAGTCTAACCATATTCCTTATTCCACTGTCTTACAACATTAGCTTTCCTGGTCGGCCTCTGTAATCACCTGAGGCAATCCCAGTAATAAACATGTATTGCAATATATTGCAACTACTTTGTTACATGGTCTTCTGTCCCCTAGACTGAGGGTTTTGGGGTTTGTGGGTTTTTCTTGAAGGTAGGGGCAGTGTCACCCTTGTAGCGTAAGCCCTGAACACAGTATCCACCGTACTCTAGTTGCTCTTTGAAGTCTCATTTTCATCTACCAACCCCTTCTACCTCCCCTCTAAATCACATCCCCTTTCTTTTTCAAAGAGCATTCAGAGAAAAAAAAAAAAAAGGAAGATATGTATCAGCCTGAACATTTTCTGACATCAAACTGATATCACTTTAACGAAAAATAACTAGACATTTGTCACCTTTTCTAGTTGCCTTGATGATGCTGGGGTGAAAGAGGCACAGCTCCTCAGACCTTGCCCTGGACAGCTGGCAGGAGGAAATTTCTTACCAAGGCACAACAACTCAAGCTTATGTTAAAATCTTCAGCTAATGCCATTCAGGAAGAAAAGGTTTCTGATGAATTTCTGCTGCCCAATTCATGCACAGAGAAATAAAGAACAGCAGCCAGTGTAATTAGCAAGCAGATTTTCCAGCAACAGGATTTACACCTGGACATAAACATGTTCACTGAGGTTGGGATGAACATTTGCTAAGGTAAACGCTTTTTGAAAAATTGTAAAGCTAACGATCTTGCACTGACAGCATAACTTTGAGCTTATTGCCAAATAGAATGCCAAGTGTAAACACTTAATGAAAGAAAACAAGGAATGATAATGGTCCTTCTTGTGACACCCCCCCCCCCCCCCCAGATAAGTGACACTTTGAGTGCTTTTGAGGTCAGTGGAAACACTTTCCTACTTGCCGGTAATTTTTTTTGCAGTTTTATGTACTTTTTGATCTGACTTGATATGGATGAGAAGCACTTCCTCAGTCAGTGCAAGATGCAATAATTGCTTTTCTTCCTCTGCTATCTTATCCCCAGAAGTAGAAATAATCAGCCCTGAACTGCAGTAGAGGCCAGTTATTATTTTGAAATATTGGTGAAGGCCATAGATTAAATCATTAAGGCTCATTCTGTGGATTAGGGACATTTATCATGTGTGAGGGTCAGGAATGGGAACCACGTGAAGGTAGTAGAACACACAACAGACTTCCTATCATTGGAGGTTCCAATAACCAAACGTCTCTTAACCAGAAGAACAGCATAATGAAAGACACACAGAGTATAGAATGAAAGGACTTGGGAATTAATTCTATTGTCCAACCTCAAATAAGCTAGACAACTACTCTGAACTCCCAGTTGCCTTATCTCAAGAAAAGGTGGATAGTAACTAAGAGATTATAAGATAGTTGTGAGAATAAAATGAAATAATAATATATGTGAAGCTGACGTGTATGGTACCTGGAACAAAGAGGTCAATAAATATTACTGGGTAAGTATGAAATAATAATAAGTATTCATCCGTTCTTTAAATTAAACGATATCCATATTATAATATTTTTCTTTCTTTCTTTTTGCCTCTCCAACATCCCATTTCTTCCCCACATTGGGAACTGCCCATCTGCATATATGTGATGAAGTGCCCACTTTGATTATTACAGAAGCTGAAATAGGAGATATACGTCCTCTACTTACTTCCGGAAAACAGTAACAAGCACATCATCCTATTATATATTTGTTTATTTATCATATTTATGGTTACTGTCTGCACTTTCTTCAATACCATAAGCTTCATAAGGGAGAGCACTTTTATATATTTTGTTTGTGAGTATATCCCCAGCACATGGAATGCAACTTGACACACAAAAAAACCCTCAGTGGATTTGATGCTTCTGTCTATAATATTGAGTTATGAACAAATAATGCAGAAATTAAGGGAGTTAAAATTTATTCCAGCTGGTGGACCATAGAAGTCAAGGTGTTTGGTGGAGGTACTCAACAGAGATGATGTCCGCAGAACCACTGTACTAGCAGAGGAAGAGTCATGCTAGAATCCACCTGCCTTTCAGCTTCCAAAGACCTCTGGGTTCCTGCCTGTTTTCAAATCCTGCTTTAGCAGACTCTCCCAAATCTTGTGAGCTACTCAATATCCTTTCTATAAATCCATTTTTTTCTTAAAGCAGATCTGGTTCATGTTTCTTGAAGCTATGTGACTGATACAGAATTTATGCTTCTTTGGTGCCTATAGAAGAGTAGCTGCTAAGATCACAGTTAGTGGGAACATTATGACAGATGCAATCCCATTTTGATGGTGTCACATATGACTTGAACTGACCACCCATATGTTTAATCATCGACTAAACGACTGGGATGACAATTAGCTGCATTAGATTCATGCTCTTCCAGCTCTAATGATCTTGAACAATCACATAAACATCACTGAATACCTGCAAACAGTGCCTTGAATTAGAAATAATTCTTGACTTTAAAATGGTGACATAGGTAGGCAAAGATTTTTTGAGGCTATAAATAGTACTAAGAAAAAAAGATATTTAAACTTCTGCTCTTTAAAATATAATCTTAAGAAAATGAAAAGGCAAGCAACAATGGGAGAAAATATTTGCAATTTCTAATAAATGACTTTTATCCAGAATATATAAATACATATGAAAATAAATTGATATAAGTATAAATAATATAGAAAGGACTCTTACAACTCAACAATAAGAAGACAAACAAACCAATTTTTTAAATGAGCAAAAGACTTGAATAGATATTTTTCAAAAGAAGATATAGGAGGAGCAGTAAGCACATGAGAAGATGTTCAACATCTTTAGTCATCAGGGAAATGAAAAATAAACTCTCATACATTGGTGGTGGGAGTATAAGTTATAAAACCACTTTCAAAAGCATGTTATCTATTTTATATAGATAAACAATGCTTATCATAAAATCCACCTCTTCTACCCTGAGGTATTTACACAAAATAAATAAAAGCTTTTGTCCACAAAAGGCATCCACATAAATCTTCACTGGAGCTGTATTCAAAATAGCCCAAACTGGAAGTGACCAAATGGTCTATCAGTGGGTGAATGAATAAACAAATTATAGTATATCTATATGACTGAATACTACTCAGCAATAAAAAAGAAGAAACAACCGATACACACAACAACATGAATGAATTTCAAATATTATGCTCAGTGAAATCAACCAAATTCTAAAGAGTTTGTACTATATGATTTATTCTAGCCCTAGAATTGGCAAAATAAGCTCTAAAGATACAAAATTGATCAGTCATTGCTTGATGCAGGAATCAGTGGGACAAGGGGGACTGACTGCAAAAGGCATGACAAATATCTCTGTGGTGATGGAAATAGTCTATATCTTGATTGAGTTAGTGGTTAGATGGGGTGTACATTTGTCAAACTCCTCAAACTATAAACTTACAATGTGTGTATTTTATTATATGTAATTTTTTTACCTCAATAAAGCTGATAAAAAAAGATGGTTGATAATTTGAATATACAAAGCATGAGGCAGAGTGTGGTAGGTGCTACCATAACAATAGAAAGTTAAATATCAAAGGAAGAAAGAAAAATTACTTTCACCTGGAGAAGTTAGACAAGGCCTAATGGAAGACACAGTGTTTGAGTGGAGGGTTTGGGTCTGGATGACATTTCAATAGAAGCAGATGGAGGAAGAAGCACCAATAGAGTGTACAGGTGATGGCAAAGAATCAGGTATGACTGGGGTGCATGTTGCATTTATTCATTAATTCAGCAATCTTTTATTGATGGCCCACTAGAACCAGACACTCTCACAGCAGACAATATGAAGTTCCTGCTTTCATGGATCTTACATTCTAATGTGGAGAGACATATGAAAAACAAATAAATTTATAATACATCAGCTGTGTAATATATAGCTGAGAAAAGGGAAAAGAGAATTTAGGGGTGGGGGATTGGGTTGCTTTGTTAGATGAGGTAGTCAGCAAGGGCCTCTCTGAAAGGGTGACATTTGAGCAGAATCATGAATAAAGATCACTGCATATATCTGGAGGAAGCACATTTCAGAACAAAAGGAGAGTTAACGCAAAGACCTTGAAGATAGAGCATGACAGGTGCATTCAGAGAACAGCAATGAACAAGGAAGGATGTAGTGACTCCAGGGGGAGATCAAGGGGGAGCTTGGCAAGAAATCTGGAAAGTGATGGGGATGGTAGGAGAGGGACAGAACTCACAGGGCTGTGCTTCTCATTAGTGTGCAATATGAACCACCTGAAGATCGCATTAAATCTTCAGATTTTGATTCAGTCGGTCTTGGGATAAGGCCTGAGATTTTGCATTTCCAACAAGCTCACAGGTGATGTGAGATTACTTTTAAATAAATAGTATTAGGACCTTGGAGGATATTTTAAGGAGTAGTATCATCTGGCAGTTGCATCTGGCAGTTGCATCTCACAGGTCAAAGGCAGATTCAGGGAAAACAGGAGGCATTTGAAATACATTCAAGAGATAATGGTGATTTGGACTAAGATAGCTATGGAGGAGTAACAAGAAATAACGAGTTTTTGATATGTTTTGCAAATAGCTGAAAGGACTTTTACCGACAAATTAAATTGGTCATGTGAGAGTAAGAGAGAGGTCAAGGATGACTCCAATGATTTGGTCCTAGCAAATGAAATAGTATATGAATCTGTAGTTCAGGGAGAAGAGTCAAGGTTGAGATATAAATTTAGAAGCGGTGAGGGTAGAGATGTTATTTCATACCGTGAGATGAGATGAGATCACCAAGTGAGTGTAGAGAGATATCCTAGCACTGAGCCTGGGCATACTCTAAAATTTAGAAGTCAGGAGATTAGGTAGAACTGGCAAAGGAGACTGAGTGTAAATGATACTGACCAGGGTTCTTGGCCTTCCCCATTCAATAGAAATTGACTAAAGGCCAGACAAGAAATTCAGGCAAGGCTTTATTGGGGCCCCTGCTGCAGGAGGGAGAGAAGACAAGTAACAGGTTCCCTAGCTCGCTCTCTGAGGGGAGGCGAGCTTGTTCCTTATGAGGGTAGGGGTGTGCCAGGGGTCGGGCCAGAGCGGTGGCTTAGGTGTTCTGCCCACCCCCTTTGTGGCGTTGAGTGCAGGGGGCTTGCGCAGTACCCTGCTTTTGCTCCCAACACCCAGTTTTTGCTCCCGGCTCTTCAGAAATGGCAGTTGGGTCTTTTTGTATCTTTTGGTCCAGAATTTGACCCAACTGTACATGCACACAGTTATTTTTAGTCCCATACAGTTTCTTTGTCTTCTGTTCCTCAAGGAGAGGTGTGTCCAAGTGCAAACACTGCAGCTTTTCAGCAAAGCATCCCAGTCCGCAGGCCTGTCTCATAAATGGTCAGTGAGGTATGAGAATCAAGAGGGTGGTGTCCCAGAAGCTAAATCATGAGAATTTTTCAAGAAACATTGATCAGTGTGTCGAATCTGCCAACTAGTTGGGTAAGATGGAGACTGAGAATGGTCATTGGGTTTAGCAAGGTAGGGGCCATGAATGACCTTGACAAGAGCTATTTTGTTGGAATGGTGAGTTATAAAAGCCTGATTAAAGTGTGTTCTAGAAAGAATAAGAAAGGAGGAAGTGGAAACACTGAGTTTCTGTGGTTCTTTGGTGAAGCTCTGGTATAAGGGAGAACAGAAAAATGAGACATAATTGGAAGAGAAATGAGGGTCATGAGAAGAGTTGTTATGATGGGAATTATTACTTTATTCTGTATGTTGATAGGCGTGACTTAGCAGAGAAAGAAAGATAAGGGATAATTTCTGGGTGAAGTTCTTGAAGAGATGAGAGAGTGAGGTATTTAGAGCACAGTTGGAAAGAGTGACCTCAGAGCCATGGTAAAAGGTGGGAAGGCAGAGTATACAGGTTTAGATCTAGTGAAGTAGGTAGGTATAGTGTGAGCTAGTGAAAGGCCTCATTGGTTCAGTGCTTTTTCTTTTTTCAATGAAAACGAAAACAGCAACAGGTAAGAGGGGCCAAAAGGTGCTAGACTTCTGAAGAGAGAGGGTAAGTTGTGACATAGTTGTCTGAGAGGATGGGAGAAAGGCTAGGGAAATGTTATCAGATTGGCAGACAACAAAATTCAGTTTGAATTTAAGCAGAAAAAAGTCAACATATTACTTCTGTAAGATGTTATGGAAACATCTTATGGAAAAACCCAAACAAAGTTTTTGGCCAACCCAATGGTTTGTCTTTTCTCCAATCATGACATAAACTGTGAGTATAGATTGGGAATAAGCAGAGAGTTGGAGTTAAACAGACTTCTGCCAGACAAATATGTTGCAAGGAGAAAAAGGCACAAAAGATAAGAGTATACAAAAAGAAAAATTAAAGTGATGGAATAGGGGATGTAAGCATATAAGGAAATATAGGATATAAAAAATTGAGAAGTACTGTAAAGGTGATCACTTGATTATATGTCTCTGTGAACAGAGTCACAGAAGTTTTGAAATTTAGATAATAGAGTAAGCCAGTTAACCCATTATAATCGGAAAGAGTGTTGAAATTTATATTATCAAGGTTGTGCAGTTTTCAGCACTAACATGTCCTAGGATTTCCTATGAAAGGGGAATGTGGCATAAGTACTGATAAGATGAGAATATTGAAGAAGACATTAAGGTACCCAGGGGCCAACATTGGAAGGATCATCCATATGAATACTGAAATCACCAAGATTTAGGACTAGGTGGAGGAAACTCTTCCCAGTTTCAACAGTTGGTCATATATTCATGGCAAAGGCATCCTTGGAGACAATACAGGGAGCTAAGTGCTAAAATAGTCAAGAAATGAGGAAGAATGGGGTATAGAAGACTCCCCCCCAAAAAAATGTTGCAGGATGTCACCTGGGGTTTTTACAGATGTACAGAAGAAGAAGAAATGGTCTAGAAATAACAGTAAAGAGCAAGAAGGACAAGAATTTCTCCTGTCTGAGATGGAAAGGATGATTTAAGAGGAAACCTTAGTTCAATCAGAACATGAAGGCCAAGAGAACATTCAAAGAAGAGGATGATGTGGAAGGGGTTGGTAATTTGCTGAGGATTGGCCATAAGCATGAAGCAGACTAATGCAAGATGCAACTGAAAATGTAGCTAAGGACCAATCATGGAGAACCAGAAATAAGGGGGGGTTTAAAAGAACTGTGAAGGAATACTAAATAAAATTCAGAGACAATTATAGAAAACTATCCTAGTAAAATACAAATTTCCCAAGTTTTTTTCCTTTTTTTAATTTTTAAAAAAATTTCATTGGAGTATAGTTGATTTACAGTGTTGTATTAGTTTCTGTTGGTTAGAAGTCTAATATGGGTTTCAAAGGCTTACAATCAAGGTATAAGCAGGGCTGTGTTCCTTTCCAGTGGCTCTAGGGAAGAATATATTTCCTTACTTTTTCCAATTTCTAGAGGACTCCCAAATTCCTTGGCTTATGGGCCTTTACTCCCTCTTCAAAGCCAGTGAAGTTGCATATTTCATCTGTAGTGAAACTTCCTACTGGCCATATCTTGGAAAGTGTCTATGGAAATGACTCATATGCTTAGATTGAGCCCACTCAGACAATCTAGAATAATTTTCCTATCTCAAGGTTCATAACTTAATCACATTTGCAAAGTCCCTCTTGCCATGTAACACAGCATATTCATAGGGATCAGGACATGGACATCTTTGGGGGACCATTATTCTCCCCATCACACACCATGGAGGTGCTCTGGGCCACCCAGCCTCTTAGGGATTTTCCTGATTGTAGGGTGTTCCTTCTTTTTAATTATCTTTATTCAATATTCCTTGTGTGTGTTTCCAATCACTCTATTGCTAACTATTTAGATTTAACTATGCAAATGCATAACTATTTGCTCATAACCAATGCCTCTCCTCTTACACTTCCCCTGTCTTGAAGTTTCTATTCTGACTCATTTATAATGTCTATTATTCTTGAGTGGTTTTTCTCCGACAGGGGGGTATCATGGCATATTCTTTGAATTGTGTATCCTCAAATTTTTCATCATAACTAGTGGAGAATATCATGCTCAGATATGAGATTCCTAGGCTGGAGTCCTCTCTTCTCATCAGTCTGTAAGGTTTTTTTTTCCCCACTGTGTCTAGTTTTATTGCTGCTACTGAGAAATCTGATACAAAATTGCTTTCCTTTTTAAGTGTTTTCATTGTTATTGGAAACTTGTATGTTTTCCTCTTATTCTTAGAGTTCAGAAATTTTACCAGAATATGCCTAGGTATATGTTTTTTTTTTTTTCAGCCATTCCTTCCTAGATCTCAGCAAGCCCTTCTAATCTCTAGATTCAAGTCATTCTTTAACTCAGGTGAAATTAATTCCCTCTCCTCCTCCTCTTCCTTTTTCTTCTCTTCTTCTTCTTTAAATTATAACCTATCTTCCATATACTCCGTTACCTTCTTCTGGAATTCCCATATGTCTATGTTATGTTTATTAAATCTGTCCTCCAAGTCTTTTACATCTTCCCTGATGGTTTGCATACCTTTGCATTTTTTTTCTGTATTTTGAAATATTTCTTCTACTTAGCTTCTCAAGCTTCAAATTTGGTTCTCAGTAATGACAATTTTTTTTTTTTTTTTTTTTTTTTTGTGTGTGTGTGATATGCGGGCCTCTCACTGTTGTGGCCTCTCCTGTTGCGAAGCACAGGCTCCGGACGCGCAGGCTCAGTGGCCATGGCTCACGGGCCCACCCGCTCCGCGGCATGTGGGATCTTCCCGGACCAGGGCACGAACCCGTGTGCCCTGCATCGGCAGGCGGATTCTCAACCACTGCGCCACCAGGGAAGCCCAATAATGACAATTCTTTTTAAAAATTCATTTATTAAATATTTAAGTTGAAAATCAGTCCTTTGAGAGCCTATAATTGAATGTCTTTAAGGACACTTAGTTTTCCTTAGAGGAGTTGCCACACATAGATATGTTTACAATAGGGGCTTAGAAAGAGCTTCTAGTCCTCCTTGAGCAGCAGCATTCCCTTGTGTGCTGGTGAGAGTATAGCAGTTTCTGTTGCTGTGGGCTAATTTGGAAAGTTGTCAATCCTGTATTGGGATTCCAAGAAGAACACTGTGCTCTGTTGCCTCCCAAGCTATGAAGGCTACTAGTCTCTAATTTCAGGAGTAGAGAGGGTTCAGCCCACTGTGAAACTCTGCTGGCTTAGAAGGTGAGGATACCAGCTCATCCTTACAAGAACAATCAAGAAGAATGTTACCACGGTTGTTTTGTTTTATTCTTTTTGAAAGTCTATGGATCTCTAAGGACAAAGATCAATCAGGATCCAACAGCCACTTTTCTCTCTCTAAAGTGGGAATAATATTCTTGAGAGAAAGAAATTTTATGCATATAGCATAAAATGCAAAACTAAAGTTAAATACAATGTGAAAAATATATGTAGTTGATAGATGAATATATTTCCCTATCTTCCTCTTCCTCCTGGATTAAATTTAAGAAACTGTTAATTATCTTCTAGTTTAAGCCAGGCAACCTTATATACATTTTCATATGTATTCATTTTATTTCCACAAAAAAACCCATGATGAACAAACAGTATTCTTTAGAGATAAGAAAAATGTTGCTCCGAGCTTCTGTAAAGTTTTTACAGAATTCAAACTCAGATCTTTGATTCCAGGTCCAAAGTGCTTTCCACTATTCCACAGAATTGCCCTTACAATGTAATATTATGTGCTCTGGCTTTAAAGAATGTCAATTCAAGGGCTGTCCATTCTGAAACCATTTATACATCTTTTGCAAGTCATAGCATCTCTTATTTAATGACATGCAATAAATTTATGCTTGAGTTTAGTTTATGAATAAAGTTTCTCTGTTGACAAATTTAAATATTTTCTTCTGCCAGAACGTCAATGCTTAACTCCCCCATCTTCTCTCTCCTTTTTTTCCCCCCTCAATGCCAGGAAATTTAATTCAGCCAAATTAAGACCTAATTATGGTAATCAAATCATTTTGAGTAACTAATAACACTGGATCCCTTTACTTCCTAAATTTAAGGGATCTTCTTCTCTTTCTAACATTTTTTTCTTGAAATCATCATCAAATAATTTTGAATAAATAAATTTTAAAAATCCACAATAAAAAAAATGAGTTGTAACTTTCTGTAATTTTGACAGATATTTTAAGTCATTCTGGGTCCAAAACATTAGAGAACAGGTGGGTTAACTAAATAATTTGGGGGGCAATTTGGGGCATAGATGAGGAGCAAGACAAAGAGAAAACTAAACTGCTCTCCTGAAGAAATTAAGGAAAATTTATTAGGGTTGGAAGAAAGTGATTTCGGAAGAAAATGACAAGAGAGAGGAGACTAAATCAGAGAGAAAGGAGTATAATAAACACTGTGAGTGTAGAGCTCAGATACAAGAGATGACCAGTGAAGATCCCTCAGGAGATCTCATGCATATGTCTAGTCCAATAACCCTTGATGTAGAGCTCAGAAACTGACATGGAGGGTGCACTGGCCAGCTGACCTCCTTTACCTCTCTCTCAGCTCCTGTTGCTAGACTTATATCACTTGGCCTTTCACTAATGAAGTCACATCAAGACAGCTGTAGCACAGCTACCAGCCACAGCATCCCCCTGGAATATGGAAACTCACACCTCCTTGCCACTGTGACCTGTTACTTCTCTTTTCTCCCTGAAAATACAGGCTGTTTTAACTTCCTGCCTGTTTTGTGATGGTCTCAGCTTATCAATAACCAATGTCGTGATTGGACCAGTCCTTATGCTCTTTATTTTGATTATAAGACATCTTTAGTAACAACCGTTAGGAAACTTTGAAAAAATAAAAGTTCATTACTTACAGAATCTGGAAATTATAATAGCACACCTGGGACCACACAGTGAGGTAACAGGCAGGCCTGGGGTTCTGTTTTTATTGGGGGTGAGGATACAGGCCTAAGATTTCAAGGACTCAATCTTTATTGGTGAAGTTTAAACATAAGAGCAGGAATTTAAGGCTTAGGAAGAGAATTTTTTAAAGTGGCCCAAATGGTAAGCTATCAAAATCAACCAAGATCTCTAAAACAAAAGAACCTCAGTTGGAGAG
Source organism: Kogia breviceps (assembly GCF_026419965.1). Lineage (NCBI taxonomy): Eukaryota > Metazoa > Chordata > Mammalia > Artiodactyla > Physeteridae > Kogia > Kogia breviceps. The sequence continues at coordinate 35,212,001 of NC_081321.1, forward strand.
GTAGCCTGGCTCTTCATACAGTTGGATGGTTGGCAATGTGCTTATTTGAGATAGCTGTCTTTGAAGTGGATGCCTTTTTTGAAATGGATACCTGGACAATCAAAGCTTATGTCAAGAACTTGCATTACAAAAAAGAAAAACAACAATTGTCAGGGCTCACACAACACTGCTTAGCTTAAGCTTCTCCAAACCTAGAGGAAGCAGCATGTTAACATATGGCCTCAACTTTAGATGATGGCTTGTTCAGCTCTTCCAAGAACTCTCTTATGGTGTTCTGTTGGGACCAAGGTATCCTCATCACCCAGGATTCTGCAGTTCTGGTAATTTCCAACTAGGGAATAAAATATCTCTCTGTGTAGGCAGCCCCAAACTCACTTGAAAACTTCTAGGCCCCCTTCTTTGACTTGGAGTAAAAAGCAGGTGTAGTCCACAGGAAAGGAGAGCAAAAGTTCAATTATTCCCTCTGTAGGCTTAGATCATTCTTCAATTCTTGTTTCAAATAGACTGGAATGTTTGATAAGAGTTCATGGTCACAGACTAGTTCTGCTCCCTTTAAGTATATTCAGCATGGATGTCTCTGTACCTCTTATTAGACTTTGGGAGAAGTTATCACCAATTGTCTTCATAAAGCCCAGATGTACAATTAGTTCTCTGAGAATAGACTCTGAGACTCTGAGATTTGCATGCAGGAGGTATATGGGGAATGTACTGGAGGCCTACACCTATGAGGGGTGAATGAAGTGGAATGGGGCACAGGAAGAAATTAAACTGTGAAGAAGTTGCAACAAAAATTTCAGCTAACCCTACAGGGAGCTCTGGAGCTGGGAGAGCCCTTCAGAGTTGCCCCAGATTGGAACAAGGACTTGAACCCTGCATGAAGGGGACATAAGTTTGGGGGATGGAGGAGAAGGAAGTCATAGAAGAATGAATTACTAATCAATTCAATAACGTCCACAACCTTTTTGGTCTTTTATCTTTGATTCGCCTTTTTCAATGGCAATTTGCCATGTCATTCCACCCAATTTTAACTGCAGAAAATAAAATATACCATCCTAGGTGAATGCCAAACTGATTTCCTTAAGCCTTAGTGCCACAAATGGAAAAGTGCTCAAACGGGACACCAAAGTCAGAGAAGAGGAGATTGGTTCAAGATGGCAGAGTAGAAGGTGGTGCACCCACCTCTTCTTCTGAGAGCACCGAAATCAAAACTAACTGCTGAATAACCATTGACAGAAACATGCTGGAACTCACCAAAAAGATATTCCACATCCAAAGACAAAGGATGGTACATATAATAATAAGATGGTACAAGGGGCACAATCACGATAAAATCAAATCCCATAACTGCCGGTGGGTGACCCACAAACTGGAAAACAATTATACCACAGAAGTCCACCCACTGGAGTGAAGGATCTGAGCCCTACGTCAGGCTTCCCAGCCTGGGGACCCAACAACAGAAGTAGAAATCCCCAGAGAATTTGACTTTGAAAGCCAGTGGGATTGGATTGCAGGACTTCCATGGGACTGGGGGAAACAGAGACTCCATTCCTAGAGGGCACACACAAAGTCTTGTGTGCACCAGGACCTGGGGGAAAGGAGCAGTGACGCCATAGGAGACTGAACCAGACTTACCTGCTAGTGTTGGAGGGTCTCCTGCAGAGGCAGGCGGTGGCTGTGGCTCAATGCAAGGAAAAAGGTACTGGCAGCAGCAGTTCTGGGACATACTTACTGGCATGAGCCCTCCCAGAGGCTGCCATTAGCCCCATCATACAGCCTGTAGGCTCCAGGGCTAGGTCACCTCAGACCAAATAACTAACAGGGAAGGAACACAGCCCCACCCATCAGCAGACAAGCAGATTAAAGTTTTACTGAGCACTGCCTTGCCCACCAGAGCAAGACCCAGTTCTACCTACCACCATTCCCTCCCATCAGGAAGCTTGTGCAAGGCTCTTAGACAGCCTCATCCACGAGAGGGCAGAGAGCAGAGGCAAGAAGAACTACAATCCTGCAGTCTGCAGAACAAAAAACACAACCACAGAAAGTTAGACAAAGTGAAAAGGCAGAAGATTATGTCCCAGATGAAGGAACAAGATAAAACCCCAGAAAAACAACTAAATGAAGTGGAGATAGGCAACCTTCCAGAAAAAGGATTCAGAATAATGACAGTGAAGATGATCCAGAATCTTGGAAAAAGAATGGAAGCAAAGATTGAGAAAATGCAAGAAATGTTTAACAAAGACTTAGAAGAATTAAGAACAAACAAACAGAGATGAACAATACAATAACTGAAATGAAAAATATACTAAAAGGAATCAATAGCAGAATAACTGAGGCAGAAGAATGGATAAGTTACCTGGAAGACAGAATGGTGGAATTCACTGCTGCAGAACAGAATAAAGAAAAAAGAATGAAAAGAAATGAAGACAGCCTAAGAGACCTCTGGGACAACATTAAATGCTCCAACATTTGCATTATATGGGTCCCAGAAGGAGAAGAGAGAGAGAAAGGACCCAAGAAAATATTTGAAGAGATAATATATGAAAAATTCCCTAACATGGGAAAGGCAACAGTCAACCAAGTCCAGGAAGCACAGAGAGTCCCAGGCAGGATAAACCCAAGCAGGAACATGCCAAGATACATAGTAATCAAACTGACAAAAATTAAAAACAAAGAAAAAATATTAAAAGCAACATAGGAAATATGACAAATAACATACAAAGGAACTCCCATAAAGTTATCAGCTGATTTCTCAGCAGAAACTCTTCAAGCCAGAAAGGAATGACATGATTTATTTAAAGTGATAAAAGGGAAGAAGCTACAACAAAGAATACTCTACCCAGCAAGGCTCTCATTCAGATTTGACAGAGAAATCAAAAGCTTTTCAGACAAGCAAAAGCTAAGAGAATTCAGCACCACTAGACCAGCTTTGCAAAGAATGCTAAAGGAATTCCTCTAGGCGGGAAAGAGACTAGCAACTTAAAAAAACCTTGTACATACATAGACTGCTATATCAAAACCTCATGGGAACAGCAAACCCCAAAATTACAATAGATACACAAACGAAAAGGAAAAAGCAAGTCAGACACAACACTAAAGATGCTCATCAAACCACAAGAGGAGAGAACAAAAGAGGAAGGGAAGAAAAAAGACCTACAGAAACAAACCTAAAACAATTAAGAAAATGGCAAATGAATGTACATATCAATAATTACTTTAAATGTAAATGGATTAAATGTGTAAACAAAAGAGATAGACTGGCTGAATGGATACAGAAACAAGACCTGTATATATGCTGTCTACAAGAGATCCACTTCAGATCTAGGGACACATACAGACTGAAATTGAGGGGACGGAAGAAGATATGCCATGCAAATGGGAATTAAAAGAAAGCTGGAGTAGCAATATTCATATCAGACAAAACAGACTTCAAAATAAAGACTATTATAAGAGACAATGAAGGACATACATAATGATAAAGGGATCAATACAAGAAGAAGATGTAACAATTATAAATATCTATGCACCTAACACAGGAGCACCTCAACATATAAGGCAAATACTAACAGCCATAAAGTGAGAAATCGACAGTAACACAATAATAGTGGGGGATTTTAACACCACACTTTCATCAATGGACAGATCATCTATACAGAAAATCAATAAGGAAACACAGGCCTTCAATGACACACAGACCAAATGGATTTAATTGATATTTATAGAGCATTCCATACCAAAGCAGCAGAAAATACATTCTTCCCAAGTGCACACAGAACATTCTCCAGGATTGACTACATGCTGGACCAAAAGGCAAGCCCTGCTAAATTTAAGAAAGCTGAAATCATATCAAACATCTTTTCCAATCACAATGTTATGAGATTAGAAATAAACTACAAGAAAAAACTATAAAAAACATAAACACGTGGAGCCTAAACAACCAATGGATCACTGAAGAAGTCAAAGAGGAAATTTAAAAATACCTAGAGACAAATAAATGAAAGCACAATGATCCAAAACCTATGGGATGCAGAAAAAGCAGTTCTAAGAGGGAAGTTTATAGCAATAAAATATTACCTCAGGAAACAAGAAAAATCACAAATAGCCTTACACCTAAAGCAACTAGAGAAAGAAGAATAAACAAAACCTAAAGTTAGTAGAAGGAAAGAAATCATAAAGATCACAGCAGAAATAAATGAAATAGAAACGAAGAAAACAATAGCAAATATGAATGAAACTAAAAGCTAGTTCTTTTAAAAGATAAACAAGACTCATCAAGAAAAAAAAGGGAGAGGACTCAAATCAATAAAATTATAAACGAAAAAGGAGAAGTTACAACAGACACCACAGAAATACAAAGGATCATAAGAGACCACTACAAACAACTGTATGCCAATAAAATGGACAACCTGGAAGAAATGGACAAATTTTTAGAGAGGTACAGTCTCCCAAGACTGAACAAGGAAGAAATAGAAAACATGAACAGGCCAATAACAAGCAGTGAAATTGAAACTGTGATTAAAAAACTCCCAGCAAACAAAAGTCCAGGACCTGATGGCTTCACAGGTGAATTCTACCAAATGTTTAGAGAAGAGCTAACACCTATCCTTCTCAAACTGTTCCAAAAAATGGCAGAGGAAGGAAAACTCCCAAACTCATTCTATGAGGCCACCATCACCCTGATACCAAAACCAGTCAAAGATACCACAAAGAAAGAAAACTACAGGACAATATCACTGATGAACACAGATGCAAAAATTCTCAACAAAATACTAGTGATCCAAACCAAACAATACCTTAAAAGGATCATACACCATGATCAAGTGGGATTTATCCCAGGGATGCAAGGATTTTTCAATATCTGCAAATCAGTGTGATATACCACATCAACATATTGAAGAATAAAAACCATATGATCATCTCAATAGATGCAGAAAAAGCTTTTGACAAAATTCAACACCCATTTATGATAAATACTATCCAGAAAGTGAGCATAGAGGGAACATACCTTAACATAATAAAGGTATATATGACAAACCTACAGCTAACATCATACTCAATGGTGAAAATCTGAAAGCATTTCCTCTAAGATCAGAAACACGACAAGGATTTCCACTCTTGCCACTTTTATTCAACATAGTTTTGGAAGTCCTTGCCATGGCAATCAGAGAAGAAAAAGAAATAAAAGGAATCCAAATTGGAAGAGAAGTTAAACTGCCACTGTTTGCAGATGACATGATATATTACATAGAAAATCCTAAAGATGCTATGAGAAAACTATTAGAGCTCATCAATGAATTTTGTAAAGTTGCAGGTTACAAAATTAATACGCAGAAATCTGTTGCATTTATATACATTAACAATGAAAGGGCAGAAAGAGAAATTCAAGAAACAATCCCATTTACCATCATATCAAAAAGAATAAAATACCCAGGAATAAACCTACTTCAGGAGACAAAAGACCTGTACTCTGAAAACTATAAGACACTGATGAAAGAAATTGAAGAAGACACAAACAGATGGAAAGATACACCATGTTCGTGGATTGGAAGAATCAATATTGTCAAAATGACTATACTACCCAAGGCAATCTACAGATTCAATACAATCCCTATCAAATTACCAATGACATTATTCACAGAACTAGAACAAAAAAATCTTAAAATTTGTATGGAGACACAAAAGACTCCGAATAGCCAAAACAACCTTGAGAAAGAAAAACAGCTCTGGAGGAATCAGGCTCCCTGACTTCAAACTATACTCTAAAGCTATAGTCATCTAAACAGTATGGTACTGGCCTAAAAATAGAAATATTGATCAATGGAACAGGATACAAAACCCAGAAATAAACCCACTCACCTATGGTCAATTTATCTACAACAAAGGAGGCAAGACCACACAATGGTGGAAAGACATTCTCTTCAACAAATGGTGCTGGGAAAACTGGATAGCTACATGTAAAAAAAAATGAAATTAGATCATTCTTTAACATCATACACAAAAATAAGCTCAAAAATGGATTAAAGACCTAAATGTGAGACCGGACACTATAAAAAACTCATAGAGGAAAACATAGGAAGAACACTCTCTAACATAAATTGCAGCAATATCTTTTTTGATCTCTCTCCCAGAATAATGGAGATAAAAACAAAAATACAAAAAGGGGACCCAATTAAACTCAAAAGCTTTTGTACAGCAAAGGAAACCATAAACAAAACAAAAAGACAATCCACAGATTGGGAGAAAATATTTGCAAATGATGTGACCAACAAGGGATTAGTCTCCAAAATTTACATACAGCTCATGAGGCTTAATATCATCAAAACAAACAATCCAATCAAAAAAATGTGCAGAAGACCTAAATAGACATTTCTCCAAACAAGACATGCAGAAGGCCAAGAAGCACATGAAAAGAAGTTCAACATCACTAATTATTAGAGACATGCAAATCAAAACTACAGTGAGGTATGACCTCACACCAGTCAGAATGGCTATCAACAAAAATCCACAAACAGTAAATGCTAAAGAGGGTGTGGAGAGAAAGGAACCCTCTTATGCTGTTGGTAGGAATGTAAACTAACAAAGCCACTATGGAGAACAGTATAGAGATTCCTTAAAAAACTAAAAACAGAGCTACCATATGACCTTTCAATCCCACTCCTGGGCATATACCCAGAGAAAACACAATTCAAAAAGACACATACACCACAAGGTTCATTGCAGCACTATTTACAGTCACCAGGACATGGAAACAACCTAAATGTCCATCAACAGAGGAATGGATAAAGAAGATGTGGTACATATATACAATGGAATATCACTCAGCCATTAAAAAGAATGAGATAATGCCATTTGCAGCAACATGGATGGACCAAGAGACTATCATACTGAGTGAAGTCAGACAGAGAAAGAGAAATATTGTATGAGATCCCTTATACGCAGAATCTAAAAAGAAATGATACAAATGAACTTATTTACAAAACAGAAACAGACTCACAAACTTAGAAAAGAAACTTCTGGTTACCCAGGGGGAAGGGTGGGGAGAAAAGATAGTTAAGAGAGTTTGGAATCAGCATGATGTACACACTGCTATATTTAAAATGGATAACCAACAAGGACCTACTGTATAGCACAGGGAACTCTGCTCAATGTTATGTGGCAGCCTGGATGGGAGGGGAGTTTGGGGGAGAATAGAGACATGTATATGTATGGCTGAGTCACTTTGCTGTGTATCTGAAACTATCACAGCAGTGTTAATCAGCTATAGTCCAATATAAAATGAAAAGTTAAAAAAAATAAAGCCTTTTATAATCCAAAATAATTTTTAAAAGTCAGAGAAGACCATGAGTAAATGACCATGTCTTCCATATTAGTAGGAACATCATTCAATCTAACAGTCACAACCAAAGGGTACATTCCTATTGACCCACTGCAGAGGCTTTGAATTTATTACCTCTGCTTTCTCTAATTAGACCTTTGGAGACCTAAACAAATAATATAATCAATTAGAACTTAGAATAGAAAATCGCTCTCAAAGGGCAGTGTTGCATTTTCTGTCAAGATTTGCTCATTGCTCCTAATTTAAAAAGCTACACTCCATTTTCAGTGTCTGCATGGGCATAGACTACACCACAGAAATGAGCATATCTGAAACGTTAAGTATTTTCCTCCATAGCACATCTAACATAGATTCACATTAAAAGTCAGTCTTACTCAAACGATTTCTGGTAATGGCACTTTATATTTAACTTGCATAAATGCTTTGAAATCTGGGACTTGCTATGTGGCTTTGGGCAAATCACTTTCCCCCTTGTCTCAGTTTATCTATCTTAAAAGACATTAGGGGAAAGACAGAGGTGGGAAAATTAATACCTGTTCTGTGCAACAACCAGATTTGTTCTGAGGATGAAAGTGTGAAAGCAAACGAAACAAACAAGCAAACAAACAAACAAACATAAAACGATTCAACAGTCTTATGTAGATGATTTGCTCAATGATACTACAGTATGATATAGGGGTTCTTAAACTACGTATACATTGCATTGGAATTACTTATAGTACTTATTTCAAATGAGATTCAGCAGGTGCTATTGCAAGAGATTCTGATTCTGTAGTTCTAGGATGGAGCCCAGAAATCACCATTTATAACAACTACCCAGACAATTCAGATACAAGTGATTCAGATCCACATGTGCAGAAATACTCCGAGTAGCATAACTATAGCACCCATATTTCCTTTCCCACTCCGCTGCTTATTGGTATGTGGCCATGGACAATGGCACTCAATGGTCCTGAGCCTCAGTTTCATCACATGAACATCTGGAATTAAATGGATTTTACTTGAAAGAACTGCATTAAGAAATGAAAAGGATATTCTTTGTAAGATGCAAACCACTCTGTAATGATTTTTAGTAGAATTTTATGTCCTTATTCCTGGAAAAAGGGAGTTTAGCAGGAATGGGTAGAGATGTGGTTAAAGTGATATAGCTCTGGAAAGGTTAGGTGAGAAAAAGGCAGAAAAAAGAACATAGGTGACATTCTTCTTGGAAAGATAAGAATGAGTAAATAAACAAAGAACTAAAATGTGGTTCTTCTCAAATCTGCTTACTTACAGCAGTATTCATTTTAATGACATTCCAGATCAGGACTACTATTACTACTTCTGTGTAGGAGTCATGATTTTTAATAAAAATGCATCCTACCGGCTTTCCGGAGAAGATGGCGGAAGAGTAAGACGCGGAGATCACCTTCCTCCTCACAGATACATCAGAAATACATCTACACGTGGAACTGCTCCAATAGAACACCCACCGAACGCTGGCAGAAGACCTCAGACCTCCCAAACGGCAAGAAACTCCGCACGTACCTGAGTAGGGCAAAAGAAAAAAGAATAAAGAGACAAAGAATAGGGACGGAACCTGCACCTGTGGGAGGGAGCCGTGAAGGAGGAAAGGTTTCCACACACCAGAAGCCCCTTCACGGGCGGAGACTGCAGGTGGCGGAGGGGGGAAGCTTCGGAGCCGCGGGGGAGAGCGCAGCCACAGGGGTGCTGAGGGCAAAGCGGAGAGGTTCCCACACAGAGGATCGGTGCCGACCGGCACTCACCAGCCCGAGAGGCTTGTCTGCTCACCTGCGGGGCGGACGGGGGCTGGGAGCTGAGGCTTGGGCTTCAGTCGGATCCCAGGGAAAGGCCTGGTGTTGCCAGAGTGAAAAACACCTGAAGAGGTTAGTGCACCACTGCTAGCCGGGAGGGAGTCCGGTTGAAGTCTGGAGCTGCCGAAGAGGCAAGAGACCTTTTCTTCCCTCTTTGCCTCCTGGTGCGCGAGGAGAGGGGTTTCAGCGCGCCGCTTAAAGGAGCTCCAGAAACGGGCGCAGAGCTGCCGAAGAGACAGGAGACTTTTTCTTCCCTCTTTGCCTCCTGGTGCGCGAGGAGAGGGGTTTCAGCGCGCCGCTTAAATGAGCTCCAGAAACGGGCACGAGCTGCGGCTGTCGGCGTGGACAGCAGAGAAGGGTGTGGGACGCTAGGGTTGCTGCTGCCGCCACCAAGAGGCCTGTGTGCGAGCACAGGTCACTCTCCACACCGCCCCTTCCAGGAGTCCGTGCAGCCCGCCACTGCCGGGGTCCCGGGATCCAGGGACAGCTTCCCCGGGAGAACGTGCGGTGTGCCTCGGGCCGGTACAGCTACACGCCGGCCTCTGCCGCCGCGGGCTTGCCCTGCATCTGTGCCCCTCCCTCCACGGGAGAACGTGCGGCGCACCTCGGGGCGGGGCAGCGTCACGCAGGCCTCTGCTGCCGTGGGCTCGCCCCGCATCCGTGCCCCTCCCTCCACGGGAGAACGTGCGGCGCACCTCGGGGCGGGGCAGCGTCACGCCGGCCTCTGCCTCCGCAGGCTCGCCCCGCATTCGTGCCCCTCCCTCCACGGGAGAACGTGCGGCGCGCCTCGGGGCGGGGCAGCATCACGCCTGCCGCCTCGCCCCACCTGCCGCCTCGCCCCGCATCCATGCCCCTCCCTCCCCCTCGGCCTGTGGCAAAGCGTCCGAATCAGCTGCTCCTTTAACCCCGTCCGGTCTGAGCGAAAGGCAGACGCCCTCGGACGACCTACGCGCAGACGCGGGGCCAAATCCAAAGCTGAACACCAGCAGCTGTGCGAACAAAGAGGAGAGGGGGAGGTCTCTCCCACAGCCTCAGAAGCAGTGGATTAAAGCTCCACAATCAACTTGAAGTGCCCTGCATCTGTGGAAAACCTCAATAGGCAGCGAAATATCCCAAGTTGAGGAGGTGGACTTTGGGAGCAAGATATACTATTGTTTTCCCCTTTTTTCTTTTTGTGAGTGTGTATGTGTGTGCTGCTGTGTGAGAGTTTGTCTGTATAGCTTTGCTTTCACCATTTGTCCTAGGGTTAGACCGACCCGGGGTTTTTTGTGTTTTTTTTAATAGAAATTTTTCTTCTTAATAATTATTTTTTATTTAATAACTATATTTTATCCTACTTTATTTTGTCTTCTCCCTTTCTTTCTTCCTTTCTTCCCTTCTTCCCTCCTTTCTTCCTTCCTTCCTTCCGCCCTTCCTTCCTCCCTTCTTTCCTCCCTTCCTTCCTCCCTTTCTTCCTTCCTTTCTTCCTTTCGTCCTTCCTTCCTGCCCTCCCTCCCTACTTCCTTCCTTCCTTTCTGTCCTTTCTATTTTTTCTCCCTTTTATTTTGAGCCGTGTGGATTAAAGGATCTTGGCGCTCCAGCCAGGCGTCAAGGCTGTGTCTCTGAGGTGGGAGAACCAACCTCAGGACACTGGTCCACAAGAGACCTCCCAGCTCCACGCAATATCAAACGGCAAAAATCTCCCAGAGATTTCCATCTCAACACCAAGACCCAGCTTCACTCAAGGACCAGCAACAAACTGTGCTGGACACCCTATGCCCAACAAAGAGCAAGACAGGTCTACAGCCCCATCCATTAGCAGAGAGGCTGCCTAAAATCATAATAAGGCTACCAACATCCGCAAACACACCACCAGACGTGGACCTGCCCACCAGAAAGACAAGATGCAGCCTCATCCACCAGAACACAGGCACTAGTCCCCCCAACCAGGAAACCTACTCAACCCACTGAACCAAACTTAGCCACTGGGGGGACAGCCACCAAACACAGCGGGAACTACGACCCTGCAGCCTGCAAAAAGGAGACCCAAACACAGTAAGATAAGCAAAATGAGAAGACAGAAAAACACACAGCAGATGAAGGAGCAAGATAAAAACACACCAGACCTAACAAAGGAAGAGGAAATAGGCAGTCTACTTGAAAAAGAATTCAGAATAATGATAGTAAAGATGATTCAAAATCTTGGGAATAGAATAGACAAATTGCAAGACACATTTAACAAGGACCTAGAAGAACTAAAGAGAAAGCAATCAACGATGAGCAACATAATAAATGAAATTTAAAATACTCTAGATGGGATCAATAGCAGAATAACTGAGGCAGAAGGACGGATAAGTGACCTGGAAGATAAAATAGTGGAAATAACTACTGCAGAGCAGAATAAACAAAAAAGAATGAAAAGAACTGAGGACAGTCTCAGAGACCTCTGGGACAACATTAAACGCACCAACATTCGAATTATAGGGGTCCCAGAAGAAGAAGAGAAAAAGAAAGGGACTGAGAAAATATTTGAAGAGATTATAGTTGAAAACTTCCCTAATATGGGAAAGGAAATAGTTAATCAAGTCCAGGAAGCACAGAGAGTCCCATACAGGATATACCCAAGGATAAACACACCAAGACACATATTCATCAAACTATCAAAAATTAAATACAAAGAAAACATTAAAAGCAGCAAGGGAAAAACAAGGGAATCCCCATAAGGTTAACATCTGATCTTTCAGCAGAAACTCTACAAGCCAGAAGGGAGTGGCAGGACATATTTAAAGTGATGAAGGAGAAAAACCTACAACCAAGATTACTCTACCCAGCAAGGATCTCATTCAGATTTGATGGAGATATTAAAACCTTTACAGAAAAGCAAAAGCTGAGAGAGTTCAGCACCACCAAACCAGCTTTACAACAAGTGCTAAAGGAACTTCTCTAGGCAAGAAACACAAGAGAAGGAAAAGACCTACAAGAACAACCTGAAACAATTAAGTAAATGGTAATATGAACATACATATCGATAAATACCTTAAATGTAAATGGATTAGATGATCCCACCAAAAGACACACACTGGCTGAATGGATACAAAAACAAGACCCATATATATGCTGTCTACAAGAGACCCACTTCAGAGCTAGGGACACATACAGACTGAAAGTGAGGGGGTGGAAAAAGATATTCCATGCAAATGGAAATCAGAAGAAAGCTGGAGTAGCAATTTTCATATCAGACAAAATAAACTTTAAAATAAAAACAATTACAAAAGACAAAGAAGGACACTACATACTGATCAAGGGATCGATCCATGAAGAAAATGTAACAATTGTAAATATTTATGCACCCAACATAGAAGCACCTCAATACTTAAGGCAAATACTAACAGCCATAAAAGGGGAAATCAACAGTAACACAATCACAGTAGGGGACTTTAACACGCCACTTTCACCAATGGACAGATCATCCAAAATGAAAATAAATAAGGAAACATAAGCTTTAAGTGAAACATTACACAAGATGGACTTAATTGATATTTATAGGCTATTCCATCCAAAAACAACAGAATACACATTTTTCTCAAGTGTTCATGGAACATTCTCCAGGACAGATCATATATTGGGTCACAAATCTAGCCCTGGCAAATTTAAGAAAATTGAAATTGTATCAAGTATCTTTTCTGACCACAACGTTATGAGACTAGATATCAATTACAGGAAAAGATCTGTAAAAAATACAAACACATGGAGACTAAACAATACACTACTTAATAACTAAGTGATCACTGAAGAAATCAAAGAGGAAAGCAGAAAATACTTAGAAATAAATGACAATGGAGACACGACGACCCAAAACCTATGGGATACAGCAAAAGCAGTTCTAAGAGGGAAGTTTATAGCAATACAATCATACCTTAAGAAACATCTCGAATAAAGAACCTAACTTTGCACCTAAAGCAATTAGAGAAAGAAGAACAAAAACAACCCAAATTTAGCAGAAGGAAAGAAATCATAAAGATCAGATCAGAAATAAATGAAAAAGAAATGAAGGAAACAAATAGCAAAGATCAATAAAACTAAAAGCTGGTTCTCTGAGAAGATAAATAAAATTGATAAACCATTAGCCAGACTCATCAAGAATAAAAGGGAGAAGACTCAAATCAATAGAATTAGAAATGAAAAAGGAGATGTAACAACTGACACTGCAGAAATACAAAAGATTATTAGAGATTACTACAAGCAACTGTATGCCAATAAAATGGACAACCTGGAAGAAATGCACAAATTCTTAGAAATGCACAACCTGCTGAGACTGAACCAGGAAGAAATAGAAAATATGAACAGACCAATCACAAGCACTGAAATTAAAACTGTGATTAAAAATCTTCCAACAAACAAAAGCCCAGGACCAGATGGATTCACAGGCGAATTCTATCAAACATTTAGAGAAGAGCTAACACCTATCCTTCTCAAACTCTTCCAAAAGATAGCAGAGGGAGGAACACTCCCAAACTCATTCTATGAGGCCAACATCACCCTGATACCAAAACCAGACAAAGACATCACAAAGAAAGAAAACTACAGGCCAATATCACTGATGAACATAGATGCAAAAATCCTCAACAAAATACTAGAAAACAGAATCCAACAGCACATTAAAAGGATCATACACCATGATCAAGTGGGGTTTATTCCAGGAATGCAAGGATTCTTCAATATACGCAAATCAATCAATGTGATACACCATATCAACAAACTGAAGGCGAAAAAGCATATGATCATCTCAATAGATGCAGAGAAAGCTTTTGACAAAATTCAACACTCATTTATGATAAAAACCCTGCAGAAAGTAGGCATACAGGGAACTTTCCTCAACATAATAAAGGCCATATATGACAAACCCACAGCCAGCATAGTTCTCAATGGTGAAAAACTGAAACCATTTCCACTAAGATCAGGAACAAGACAAGGTTGCCCACTCTCACCACTCTTATTCAACATAGTTTTGGAAGTTCTAGCCACAGCAATCAGAGGGAAAAAAAGAAATAAAAGGAATCCAAATAGGAAAAGAAGAAGTAAAGGTGTCACTGTTTGCAGATGACATGATACTATACATTGAGAATCCTAGGGATGCTACCAGAAAACTACTAGAGCTAATCAATGAATTTGGTAAAGTAGCAGAATACAAAATTAATGCACAGAAGTCTCTGGCGTTCTTATACACTAATGATGAAAAATCTGAGAGTGAAATTAAGAAAACACTCCCATTTACCATTGCAACAAAAAGAATAAAATATCTAGGAATAAACCTACCTAAGGAGACAAAAGACTTGTATACAGAAAAGTATAAGACACTGAGGAAAGTAATTAAAGATGATACAAATAGGTGGAGAAATATACCATGTTCTTGGATTGGAAGAATCAACATTGTGAAAATGACTCTGCTACCCAAAGCAATCTACAGATTCAATGCAATCTCTTTCAAACTACCACTGGCATTTTTTACAGAACTAGAACAAAAAATTTCACAATTTGTATGGAAACACAAAAGACCCCGAATAACCAAAGCAATCTTGAGAACAAACAATGGAGCTGGAGGAATCAGGCTCCCTGACTTTAGACTCTACTACAAGGCCACAGTAATCAAGACAGTATGGTACTGGCACAAAAACAGAAATATAGATCAATGGAACAGGATAGAAAGCATAGAAAGAGATAAACCCACACACATATGGTCACCTTATCTTTGATAAAGGAGGGAAGGATATACAGTGGAGAAAAGACAGCCTCTTCAATAAGTGGTGCTGGGAAAACTGGACAGCTACATGTAAAAGTATGAAATTAGAACACTCCCTAACACCACACACAAAAATAAACTCAAAATGGGTTAAAGACCTAAATGTAAGGCTAGATACTATCAAACTCTTAGAGGAAAACATGGGCAGAACACTCTATGACAGAAATCACAGCAAGATCCTTTTTGACCCATCTCCTAGAGAAATGGAAATAAAAACAAAAATAAACCAATGGGACCTAATGAAACTTAAAAGCTTTTGCACAGCAAAGGATACCATAAACAAGACCAAAAGACAACCCTCAGAATGGGAGAAAATATTTGCCAATGAAGCAACTGACAAAGGATTGATATCCAAAATTTATAAGCAACTCATGCAGCTCAATAACAAAAAACAAACAACCCAATCCAAAAATGGGCAGAAGAACTAAATAGACATTTCTCCAAAGAAGATATACAGATTGCCAACAAACACAGGAAGGAATGCTCAACATCATTAATCATTAGAGAAATGCAAATCAAAACTACAATGAGATATCATCTCACACCGGTCAGATTGGCCATCATCAAAAACTCTAGAAACAATAAATGCTGGAGAGGGTGTGGAGGAAAGGGAACACTCTTGCACTGCTTGTGGGAATGTAAATTGATACAGCCACTATGGAGAACAGTATGGAGGTTCCTTAAAAAACTACAAATAGAACTACCATACAACACCGCAATCCCACTACTGGGCATATACCCTGAGAAAACCATAATTCAAAAAGAGTCATGTACCAAAATGTTCATTGCAGCTCTATTTATGATAGCCAGGACATGGAAGCAACCTAAGTGTCCATCAACAGATGAATGGATAAAGAAGATGTGGCACATATATACAATGGAATATTATTCAGCCATAAAAAGAAATGAAACTGAGTTATTTGTAATGAGGTAGATAGACCTGGAGTCTGTCATACAGAGTGAAGTAAGTCAGAAGGAGAAAAACAAATACCGTATGCTAACACATATATATGGAATCTAAGAAAAAAAATGTCATGAAGAGATTAGTGGTAGGACTGGAATAAAACACAGACCTACTAGAGCATGGACTTGAGGATATTGGGAGGGGGAAGGGTAAGCTGTGATGAAGTGAGAGAGTGGCAGGGACATATTCACACTACCAAATGTAAATTAGATAGCTAGTTCGAAGTTGCCACATAGCACAGGGAGATCACCTCTGTGCTTTGTGACCACCTAGAGGGGTGGGATAGGGAGGGTGGGAGGGAGGGTGATGCAAGAGGGAAGAGATATGGGAACATATGTGTATGTATAACTGATTCACTTTGTTGTAAAGGAGAAACTAACACACTATTGTAAAACAGTTATACTCCAATAAAGATGTTAATAAATAAATAAGTCCTGCCCCCCAAAAAAATGTATCCTACTATGATAAGCAGTATAAAATACAGCTTTTGCTCCAAGGCAATTTTCCACTAGTATGTTTTGCCTTAAATTTAAAAGTAGCAATAGCCATATACTCACCAGAATGTACATATGAATTCATTATGCTCAAGTGCACAAAAATGAATTCCAGCCCTGATTAAACCAACTCTCCATTATTCCTTTCTCTAACAATCAGCAAAATTAAGTAGGTTAAAATTGCTACTACATTTGACAGGTATTTAAAATCAAAAACACTATCATACTAACCTTGCACTTTTTGACATGTGGAAAGTGTTCAGATTTCTCTTTGTTCAATCACTACCACACAGCTTTGCAGGTGATGAATAACTTTCTTCCAGTTACTTAGCCAGCCTTAACACTTATTGAGCACATTCAAGGATAGAAAGCTCTATGGAATTGAATTTGGCAGGAAAGGGTGGTTATTGATACACTCATAACATCCTCAGTAAGACCTTAAAGAACCATAAGATCTAACCTTGAGAAGTTCTGCAAAACTGTCAATTACTCCTTGTAAACTGTGCATCTAAACAGGAAAAACATGTATTTCAGTGTCAGGAGGATGCAGAACTTGACTGATTCTTTTCCTGGGCTTATTCATCTCACTGAAGTTTAAAATGGGCTGTTGAATTTTCTCACTCCATACAGTCTGTTGAGGAAAACTAGCAGAGGTACCTGCCCAATGAAAAGCAGGCTAAGGTTATTATGCTATAAAAATGAGATGCTGGAAAAGTTTTGACAACATGTAGCACTAATTAGCAAGCACCACTCAGAATACAAAGCAAGTTACCATTTTATGAAACATTTAAGTTTGTGTCCCAAATCTCATCTCAGGTTATTCTGTCATTAAGTGCAATGCTGTACTAGCACGCTATTAATAGTACCTCCTTCTCTGCAAATAAATGACATCTTTGAAAACATATTCTTTCAGAAAAATCACTGAAGACAGTTGGATCATTTTAGGGGCACTGATATATTACTCATTAGCAGAAAACAGTATCATGATGCAGAGAAAAAAATGAATTGGTTATAAAGCAATTTTTGGTTCTAAAATTGTCATATTAAAATTCAGTCATTATCTTTCTCTATACCCCAATCTGGAAACTAAGACTTGCGTTTATTGAGAAGCAATTAAAACTGTGAGAGGACCCAATGCTTAGTGCAGTAAGTGGCACAGGGTAGGAAATCAATAAATAGTTCTGTACTGAAGAAATAAATTATTTTTTTCTTTTGATTTGTCAGATTGTGATATTTATAGTAATAGATCTGCTGACAGCTTGCACAAACATGTAAATATTATTAATTGATGTTAATTTAACAGTTCATAGTCAGTAGAATGGATCAAACAACTTCTAGAGGACAATGATGACCAGTGTTCAAACTCCAGGAAAGAAATTACAGTCCAAAGTCAGTTTTTCTCATGACCAGTTCATTGGATTGCTCTCAAAATGTCCTTATCGTGTTATAAAGACCTTAAAACACTTGGAAGGGTGCTTTGTTGGGGCCTACATGGTACATAAAAGTATCTTTACAAAAGTTTTTTTTCCAAAATCATTAGTTCTGCAAAGGGCAGAACTAATTTATTTAGCTCCACAAAGGGCAGAGCTTTATTGTCTTATTCACTGCTCTATCCAGAAGCTAGAACATTGACTGACACACACATAGTAGATACTGAACAGCAATCTTTGAATAAATGAGCAATGATGCACTGATGAGACACTTCTTCCAGATGTGATATTTTTCCTTCAAGGAATATTACTTGAGGGGTGAAATACCAAAGTTTTAGTGAAAATCCAGTTTATAGTCCACCGATTGAGTCACAGATTCTACTCCATTCCATTTCTAGGCAAAGAGAAATAAACCTCCAGCAACTAGTTGCATACTCTTTTGTTTAAAATGTCCTAAAGTGTAGAATCTACATGTGACTCTCAATACTTTATGGCTAGGATACTATGCTTATAGCAGGGAGGCCCAGTTTGCCAGTACAAGTCTTTTTTATTTTTCTCCAGAATCCAGATTTGACTAAACACTTCTGAAAGACTATGAGAATAGGTGTGACATCAGTTTATTTGCTTTGGGAACTGAGAGTAAACTCCTTGAGGGAAAAATGTAAACCTAAGGGAATAGAGGACTGAGGTTCATAAATTTGGACAAAGGAAAATGGGCCATTATTGAAACAAAAGCTAACGACAAAGGGGAAGAGCCATTTTGGGTTGGACATAAGGTTTCTAACCCTGCTCCTAAGGGCAAAGGAAAGGAGAACATATCAAAATTCCAAAGACACCTTAAAGAGCTGTTTCACTAACGTGGAGACAGTGGCGACACAAGGCAGCTCTTCTCTGTAGCCTATGATGAGTGCAGTTTGCAGGACAATGAAGGGTGGACTTCCCATTTGTAATTTTTGTTGTAGCACAGTGCAAACCTAGTAGCTCCAACAGCAAAACAGAACAATGAACATCTGGAAAGGAGACACCACAGAGGAGGACATTCTGTCTTGGTGATTTCATTCATCTCTGGCCTCTATGGCAGCAATCATTGTGTCAATGCCAAACAGGACATGGCAGCTGAGAAATAGTCTCCAAAGACTCTTGGATCATTATGGGTTTAATTAAGGTGACCTGTTAAGAATGGAGAATTTATTCTATTGTTGGAATTCTAATTTTTAGCTCCAGGCTATTGTACTAGATATTGCACTTCTGGTGCATAACATCAATCTTCACTGGGACTTTGGGCCTCAGTCTTGGAAATAAATGGCTGCTTAATAAATCAGCTCTGATATTCTATCTCACGTGATGACTACTCTAAAAATATTCATATAGTGCTTTAGAGTGTACAAAGCCAATCTGCCCAGCAACTCAATAATGAGAGTAAAGTTTGGGTTTTAGGGAAAGAATTCAGTGAATTCAAAGGGAAGAGCAATGAACTTCATTTTAATCCCTGGTTCTTCTTAATCAGACTGAGAAATCCAGTGTTTAAAGGCAAAACTTCTCACAGTGCTCAGCAAATGCAAATAATTTCACTCTCAGTTGTTTCTCCCACTGTCCCAGGGTACCATTCAGGACCTCAAGGGAACAGAGAGAATTCAATGAGATACAGTAGCATCAATGGGACCCCCTACCCCCCACTTCATTCAGGCCTGGACCCTGAGCAACCTTAAACAGGTCATTCTGAAGAACCAGCAGAAGAAGGCTGCAGTTAGGTACAGAGGACTTCTATGAAAAGGAATCTATGTTCAGGCTCAGGCTGTCTTATCCTGACTTTGTAGAAGTGACGTATTTGTAAAATATTAAAACAACCTGCCCTTGATGTTCATACATTACAAAATTGTACAAAATATTTTTTTTAAATTCTCACAGTAAAAAAATTTTAAAATACACATTTTCACTAATTGAAAAGAGAGAAAATTTTACATATATATATATATGTGTATATATATATATATATATATATATATATATATACACACATATATATTTTGTCCAAGGAGAAGTGTAGCATCTAAGTCCATAGTTTTCTCCATATTCTATTAGGATCTTCCATTTTACAGGTGAGAAAATTAAAGATAAAAGAGATTTTATAACCAATAAGTGATAAATCCAGATCTTTATCTCCAGAATTATCATCCTCAGTTTGGGAGGGGTCCATTTTGGAACTCCAAGCTAACTCCCAGTTATGTAATTTTCCCTCACACTCTTCCACAAAGAATATGACTATTAGACATTGAGTTGCTCTCTTCTGAAATTACCATTAATCTTTGTTTTTGAACTAAATATCAGAGCACCAACTGGCCTTTCAGTTCTACTAGTCCAGCAATGTGTTCTTATTTCTATAGCAAGGATTTCATCTTTAGTCCAATCTATGTGTAGCTGACATTCTGGTAAGTCTAGAACACTTTGGCATGACACTGACTGAAGTCTCTTTTCACAGGGTCTGAGAGGCCTCCTGGAAATGTGTTCATATAAAGGGAAGAAGGAAGCAGGCATGACACACTTGTAACAAAGCCTTTGTCATTGAAAGAGAATGAGCATTTTGAGTACATAATGGCTGTCACTCAGATCCATCTCTAGCCCAGATGCATGTCTAGAGAGAGAGAATATGATAACTAAAAACTGAAAGAGCAGTTTTACATAAAAGCTCTGAAAATGTTGGTGTACAGGCAGTGCTGCTTGGGGACCCCTCTGACAAATTATAACACAAGGGAAGAGAGGCGTTCCACCCCCTGCCCATTTATCTACTGTGGACCTGAGTGCATTGGCAATGATGCCTGGGGGAGCAATGGCAGAGTTTTCTAGAAGATTATGGTGCCCTAGAGGGATCTTTGGAACCTAATGGAGCAATAGCAGAGTCCCAAGGGGGCTTAATTGCATGTGAGAACACATTAGATAGCCCTTTGGGTTTCTTAGAACTACTTGGGAGTGAATATTGCAGGAGCTGAATCTACAAGTGGGTGCAAGAGCCAATGAAATTTATTTATAATAATTATATGTTTTAATTATTATAAATAAGAAAGTATAACTTTATAAAGATTAAACTCATTCTCTACTCACAACTGGGGATGCCTTGGAAACAAAGATTAAGTTTTTCTCTATTTTAACTTCTGTCAACTGAGAATGTAGAACCTTGGAGGGTGGAATGGGGGAAGTACCTTGCCAGCTAAAGAATGTTACTTGCCATCCAGCTCTACAAGTATTGAGTCATTAACCACTGCAGTCACTGACCTTCAACACCCCCAGAAAGGAGTTCAGGGTAGAGATCAGGAATGAGGCACTCTGTGCTCTGGGAAAACTGGCAGAACAGGTCTTCAGATAGATATTTTCAGAAGAAATTTTCTTACGAACCTGGATTCTTGCATCTTGCCATACTTAGAAAAACATTAAAATCATTAACTAAGATGCCTGTTCCTCATGACTAGCAACAACCTTCTCCTGAAATGTGAGTTTGGTTGTATGTACCAAAATCACCTATATACTGACATCCCCCCTTACCTCTTCTGAAGTTTCTCAGAGCTATCTGAGAGGTTGTCTCCCAAGCTATAGTCCTCAGTAATCACTGAATAAACTTGACTCACACCTTTTATGTTGTGGGTTTTTTTTGGTTTTTCTTTAGTCAACAACTTTTAATTAGGCAAAACATTCCCAAGTCAATACCTTGGGACCTTCCTAGATAAAATCTGAAACTGGTCCCCATATACGGCAGGAAAGGGGAGTCCCAAGAAAAAGGCAGACCATTCCAGATTGGTAGGTGGCAAGGTTAATAATCAAGGGAATTTACATACAAGACTTGTGCTGGGCAGCTACAAGATGAGTAGATCTCCACCCTCACCTGCCAGAATTTTAAAAGTTTATATAGAGTTCTTAATTGGGTTCAGTCACATATACCATCCAGCTGGTTTCAACAACACCTTACTCTCTCAGGGCTGCACCCTTGAAAGCAGCTCCCACTGTGGGAATGGTGGACAGAATGTACATTCCAGCACCAAGGGAGGTGGTGAGGATCCCGATTGCCCTGCCCAGGTCCAGCTCTTGGGTCAGCTGGTGGTCATGTCCTCTTGAGGACCTCCTTCTGCAGCCACAGTTTTCTAAGGTTTTTAATAAGAAAGTAATTATAATATATGCAGTTGCTTACATCCACTGCTTGTCCATGCAATTCCAGGGTTCTATGACACCTGCCAGTTCCTGAGGCCATTTCTTCTACTAGCATTTTAGCTAATTGTAAAAATGAGAATTAAATGTAAATATAATAGTAAAGCAATAGGTAGGAGCCTGAGACTCAAAACATTCCATCTTCTAATCTATTACCAAGGAAATCAGCCAACATATTCCCCTTATATAAGAGGAAATGAGTACTTCTGGCATATTTATATACATTATGTGATTGTGTTATATATATTTTAGCCTGAATGAACATGTTTAATTGTATTTTTACTTTCATGTATGTGCACATATATTTAATGTATTTTAAAAATCATATCCCCGTTTTCTGTATCAGCTCTTCAACAGTGACTGTATTTGCTTCTTCAGAAATATTTCCATGGAATGTTATTGTCAGGTTTGGGGGACTTTGTTTTTAATGGATAAACCATTTTTGTCCTAGGTTAATGGAGGACATGCTATCCCACTGATTATTTTTTAAATTCATAAATCTATCAAGTTAGGAAAGTTTAACAGTGTCAGAAAGGTTAGAAGAAGAGGTGTAGAGATCATGTGCTTTTTAAAGAAAATAGCTTTAGATATTTTTTAAATAAAAAAATGCTTAGTTCTGGGCATTTATACAAGTACAAATATGAAATTATAACGGGCAAGGTGATATGGTTCAACATAGGTGCATTCACCAAATCACAAGTCAAAGTTACATTTAGATTGTGTCACCCTTTTGTCTAGTTTCAGCATAGAAGCATTTTAAGGACCCAGGTCTTCTTATGGGAGACACAAAAAATAGTTTTGACCTAGGGCTGAAAATGTACATTAGAAAAAAACTTTTCTAATTTTATAGGCAAAATTAGAGCTTGAAAACCATTTAAAATATTCTGAGTTTTTCTGATTGGGTTTCAGGGGATTCTGTGTTTGGAGACTGGAATTGGTGGAGGTTCTAAGTTTAACTAACATGGAGAGATGTTGCTGTTCTCTTAGCTTCTGAAGATAGAAGAAAGAGCAATGAACTGAGAGGGAAAGAGAATATTTCCAGGCCAACCAGACTCTGCCACATGTGCAGGTGGCATAATCTTGAAACATTTAATAGATACTTTACTCTGTAATTTTATGGCACATAAAGTTGGCTAATATTGGCAAGCATGTTGTAATAGTAGCAATTCCATTACTTAGTAACCATTGATCTTGAGTTGGATCCTTTGCTTTTCTGAAACTTATGTTCCCATCTGTTAAATGAAAAAAATCATTATCTCTAAGAATCATTAAATTGTGGGGATTAAAGGAGAATATGTGCAAGTTTTATATGAGTGTAAAATATCTTTGATGAAAACTACGTTTAACAAACACTTGATCAGTGTGTCCCCACACACAGACAAACAGAAAGGCTCAGGACCTTCCTACAAAGTAGTAGTGAGGAAGGGAAGTAGAGAGAAAGAGAGGAAGGAAGGAAGGAGGGATGGAAGGAAGAAAGAGCCCAGAGACAGTGACAGAGACATCAATGATTTTTGGACAGGGGATCACATTGGAAGCAAAAGAGTCCTGGTGCGACACCCCACCATGTATGGCAGGTGGCAGGCAGGACATGGCAGCAGTTTTTGCTACCAGGGGAAGAGAGAGGTTACCAGTTATAGGGGAAATTGATGTCAGGTTGGCTCACTGGTTACCAGTGAAACCAGAGGAGCCCGCGCCTTACTACCCCTTTGATAAACTGTCATAGTGAAGACCTTCTGATCTAAAGATTAGAACAGTCACTAGCTGGGTGGGGGGCAAGTAGGCATTTACTGATTAGGCTGATTAAGATATGGAATCTAGAAAAATGGTACAGATGAACCTATTTACAGGGCAGGAATAGAAACGCAGACATGAAGAACAGACGTGTGGACACGGCGGGGGGTGGGGGGAAGGGGGAGATGAATTGGGAGATTGGGATTGACATATATACACTACCATGTGTAAAACTGATAGCTAGTGGAAACCTGCTGTATAGTGCAGGGGTCTCAGCTTGGTGCTCCATGGTGACCTAGATGAGTGGGATGGGGAGGGCATGGGAGGGAGATCCAAGAGGGAGGGGATATATGTATACATATAGCTGAGTCACTTCATTGTACAGCAGAAACTAACACAACATTGTAAAGCAACTATACCCCAATTTAAAAAAAAAAAAAGACGGAAGGTCTGTCATGTGAGTAGGGTATAGGTGAGGCAGGGGCTTTTAGGGCAGAGGATGTACGGAGAGCAAGATAACAGCTATCTTGGGTGGTCTGATCATAGCGGAAGGAAGGAGGGAAGGAAGGGAGAAAAAAAAAGGAAGGGAAGGGAAAGAAGAAATCAGCCAATCTAGTTGATGATATATTTCCTCTTAAAAAAGTAAAAAAGAACAAGGTTTAAGCTGAATTTAGTCAAACTGGTTCTTGTAAATAGACACAATGCCATCCATTGATGAGCTCCTATTTGAAAGACTAAACTAAATAAAACATAAGAAAATTCTATTAATTACTCACCATAAGTTTAGAATTTTTTCAAACAAGCAGAGAAAAAAGCTAGTTTATTCTCTGTGAATATATCTTTCTATGAAAATTAATAATAAATATAAATAAGGTTGCAGGTGGAAAGGAGTTTAAGCCTCTTCAGAATAAACTTTTCAAGATGTCCTCAGGCCCCTTAGCAATATAAATAATTCACACCTAATTATAAATCATTTTGATCTGTTCAAAAATGGGTCCCAAAGGGCTGCTGGTAAGCAATGCTTTTTTGACTACTTCCAATTATTATATTAATTAAAATTTAATTGGACAACCAAGCTCAATTTCAATTAATTAATTAACTACATAATATAATAACAAGCCAATAGCATTAATTTTACAATGAATCAGATTAGCTTCCTCAGGAAACATGAATTACTGTGGTGTTAATGGTGTTAACACAGCTGCATTTACTTTCACATTTTAGCCCTTTAATTCTCAAATCTTTCACATTTGTAATCCTCCCACTTCTTATTTTCTAACTCTGTCAAATCACACCACTGGTGTTTGTCTTTAGTTTCCACATCCAAGCTCAAAGCAGGTTTGTTCGACCAGCTTATTCATAAATATTTGAACTTCACCAAGATGTGTCATTTTGGTTGAATTATTTACGATAGAGATAGAGACAAGACACATTGTGACTTCTAGGTCATAGTCCTGGTTTTAAGACACAAGAAGAACTAATATGAGGAGCTTGCTTAATTTCCATGGCATTTTGCTCGTCTATTTAACTTTCTAATTCTCTTCCATACTTAGGAAATATGCTTGGCCTAACAGTTGCTTTCTTCTCACGAATTCCTGGAAAAAGTCTAAAGAGTAAGCAAAAGTAGTGAATTTGAACAATTTCAGTTCTCTCTTGGCTTTAATTAAAGCTTCTGATCTATTAAAATGTCAGGAACAGTGCTATGTCTTATCTGTGTCCTCATTACAGACATCCACTTATCCATCAGAGCAGAATTCTCACTATGATATTTTGCTTTGGTAGCAGTGAAAAGAGAGGTGAAGTAGGAAAAAGGGATTCTTATCCAGGGAGTAGTCCCTCAACACAAAGAAAAAACAGTGGAGTGGAAGCTGGGCTCAGAGTGACCTTGAAGATTAGTTTTCTTTCCAATCCCCATCCCAAACAGCATAGCAGGAAACTCTCCTCCTCTTCCTACTGCCAACTCTTTCTCGCTCCCTTCCCCTAGTCACTGCTCCCAGCACATGTTCACCTCTTGTTGCCATGAGGTGCTGATTTCAGGACCCACTGCAAATATGTTTGGGCAGTAGAGCCAATAAAACACTCTTGAATGAGTGTTGGAAAGTTTTGGAATGTTCTTAGAGTAATAGTACATTAAGTGGTTGCTGGGAGGACAGGAACCACGGCTTTCTTTTTCAATTTGTCTTCCCATTCTCAGAATCCTTATCACACCTGACACACTTTGCAGTTCTGATAAATGCTGGATGAATTAATGGACAAATAATCTTAAAGTCACCACAGAAAGAAGTCTTGTCCATGGAGTCTGGCCATAATTCTTCCATTTCTTTTCGCCTATTCACATATCCTGTTGTTTTGATAAGTGAATTCTATGTGGAAACTAAGTTATCACAATGTTAATTCTTAACTAACATTTTATCATACCCAAGATGAAAACAGATTCATGGGGAATTAAGACTGACTTGCATAGAAGTTTAAATCTATTGTTTCACTCTGAAGTTGAGGAGGCACTTGGCTGAACTCTGGAAGCATAGAATCTGATACTTCATTAACATTTCCTGGTAACTTCCAAAATGTTACCCAGTAGTCAGGCAACAATCCAAGGTTCCTGCTATGGTTAATTTAAAATCTGCCAAAGCCAATGGTCATTCTTTTAAAGTTAGAAAAAAGCACTGAGTCAGTTCAACATTGTGGTTTGCAAGATTCAGCGTCCAGTAAAGATGGACTAAGTAATTTGGATCAGCTCTGAGGACTGTCACTGAGAACAACTAGGAAAGATGGACACAAGATAAAAATCAGCTGCTTAAAGGTTCAGAGAGATAACAGTGAGAAACATCAGGCCAACACTGGCAAGAGAAAGAGACTCCTCCCGAATGGCTGCTTCTGCCCTGGGGACATTTGCTGATCCTGGTGAGACAGCTGAAGACGAAACAAAATTTTCACAACCTTAAAGGTCCACAGCTGGAGTTTGCTAAACCAGTTGTATCTTGCATTGGGACCCCAAAAGGCTATACCTCAGGAGAAAAGGGGACCCAGAAGTACACTAAGCCTTTCTCTGACTGAGGCCTGGTTTCAAAATGAAACCAAGCAGGATACTGTGGGACCCTCCTGGGCACAAAATTCTTTCTGTGTCTCTCATTTCTTGTTTGTAGGAAATAGGCTTCATTCAGCCTCCTTGCCATTCCCTGATTTCCAAAGGCAGATTCAAACATTTGTTAATTAAGGAAGGGAGGGAATGCAGAAACAAGGGAGGAGAAGTCAAAGAACAATAATTCAGCCTTGGGGCAGTGTCCTGGTTCCTCCTCAGGGAATATCTTTGAGTTCTTCTGCAGGAACAAAGGCCCCCACCCAGGTGGAGGATGGTAAATTCAGGCTGAGCAGAAGATTCCTGGAAAACCTGCCCTGTAACTTCACCACCAACCAATCAGAAGAAAGTCACACACCTTGCAGCCCTCACCTCAAATTTTGCCTATAAAAACTTCTCCCCGCAAACCACCAAGGAGTTCACAGGTTTTGAGCATGAGCCACCTGTTCTCCTTGCTTGGCCTTGCAAGAAACCTTTTTTTTGCTCCAAAGTCCAATGTTTCAGTTTATTTGGCTTCACTGTGCATTAGGCACACAAACTTATGTTCGGTAACAAAACCATCTATATCACTCAGAAAATCTCATTCTGAAACTGAAATAAAAGAATCCCTGAATATTAATGCCTCCAGGTACCTGTAGAAGCAAATAAAAATTCTCCTGGAGGAATACATTGTTTTATACCTAAAAGTATTTCTGGAAGTATTTTTTCAAACCAAAGTCACACAGAGAATCAATGATATAACAAAACCCATGAGATAAGACAACGTGACTGAGACCAGCAGAAGAGAATAAACAAAGGAGCATCCTGAAATTCCAGATAGCAAGTGGGAATTATCAGATACCTTGGAATTCAAAATCAGTAAAGGTAATTTAAAATTAATTTAATTGCAACAAAGAGTTGTTGAGTACTCCTCTAGATAAAATCAGTAATGTAAATACCAATAAGGCATTGTTCCCACTTTCAGGGAATTTACAGGGTAGTCATAGAAAATATGTACAGGCAGACCTTGGAGACATTGCAGTTCTGTTTCTGACCACCACAACAAAGCAAACATCTAAATAAAGCCAGTCACATGACTTTTTGGTTTCCCAGTATATAAAAAAGTTATGTTTACACTATACCTTAGCCTATTGTGTACAATAGAATTATGCCTTAAAAATTCCATAACTTAATTTTAAAGTATTTTATTGCTAAAAACTGCTAATTGTCATCTTAAAATGTAGGATTGCCACAGACCTGAAATTTGTAAAAAATGCAATATCTGTGAAGCAGTGCAATCAGTCAAAGCACAATAAAACGAGTTATGCCTGTGTGCATTTTTTCTTTTTATTTAGTATTTTTTTAAACATATTTATTAGAGTATAATTGCTTTACAATGGTGTATTTGTTTCTCCTTTATAACAAAGTGAATCAGCTATATGTATACATATATTCCCATATCTCTTCCCTCTTCCATCTCCCTCCCACCCATGCTATCCCACCCCCTAGGTGGTCACAAAACACTGAGCTGTTCTCCCTGTGCTATGAGGCTACTTCCCACTAACTATCTATTTTACATTTGGTAGTATATATAAGTCTGGGCCACTCTCTAACTGCATCCCAGCTTACACTTCCCCCTTCCCGTGTCCTCAAGTCCATTCTCTACATCTGTGTCTTCATTCCTGTCCTCCCCCTAGGTTCTTCAGAACCTATTTTTTTTTTTTAGATGCCATATATATACATGTGTTAGCATATGGTACTTGTTTTTCTCTTTCTTACTTACTTCACTCTGTATGACAGACTCTAGGTCCATTCACCTCTCTACAAATAACTCAATTTCGTTTCTTTTTATGGCTGAGTAATATTCCACTGTATATATGTGCCACATCTTTATCCATTCATCTGCGGATGGACACTTAACATTGCTTCCATATCCTAGTTATTGTAAATAGAGCTGCAATGAACACTGTGGTACATGACTCTTTTTGAATTATGGTTTTCTCAGGGTATATGCCCAGTAGTGGGATTGCTGGGTCGTATGGTAGTTCTATTTTTAGTTTTTTGAGGAATCTCTATACTGTTCTCCGTACTGGCTGTATCAATTTACATTCCCACCAACAGTGCAAGAGCATTCCCTTTTCTTCACACCCTCTCCAGCATTTATTGTTTATAGATTTTTTGATGATGGTGACTCTGACTGGTGTGAGGTGATACCTCATTGTAGTTTTGATTTGCATATCTCTAATGGTTAGTGATGTAGAGCATTCTTTCATGTGTTTGTTGTCAATTTGTATATCTTCCTTGGAGAAATATCTGTTTAGGTGTTCTGCCCATTTTTGGATTGGGTTGATTGTTTTTTTGATATTGAGCTGCATGTGCTGCTTGTAAATTTTGGATATTAATCCATTGTCGCTTGTTTCAGTTGCAAATATTTTCTCCCATTCTGAGGGTTGTCTTTTCGTTTTGTTTATGGTTTCCTTTGCTGTGCAAAAGGTTTTAAGTTTCATTAGGTCCCATTTGTTTTTGTTTTTATTTATTTATTTATTTATTTATTTATTTATTTGTTTGTTTGTTTATTTATTCTCTAGGAGGTGGGTCAAAAAGGATCTTGCTGTGATTTATGTCATAGAGTGTTCTGCCTAAGTTTTCCTCCAAAAGTTTTACAGTGTCTGGCCCTACGTTTAGGTCTTTAATCCATTTTGAGTTTGTTTTTATGTATGGTGTTAGGGAGTATTGTAATTTCATTCTTTTACATGTAGCTGTCCAGTTTTCCCACCACCAATTATTGAAGAGGCTGCCTTTCCTCCATTGTATATTCTTGCCTCCTTTATCAAAGGTAAGGTGACCATATGTGTGTGGATTTATGTCTGGGCTTTCTATCCTGTTCCATTGATCTATATGTCTGTTTTTCTGCCAGTACCATACTGTCTTGATTACTGCAGATTTGTAGTATAGTCTGAAGTCTGGGAGTCTGATGCCTGCAGCTCCTTTTTTTTCCCTCAAGATTGCTTTGGCTATTCAGGATCTTCTGTGTTTCCATAAAAATTGTGAAATTTTTTGTTCTAGTTCTCTGAAAAATGCTATTGGTAGTTTGATAGGGATTGCATTGAATTTGTAGATTGCTTTGGGTAGTATAGTCATTTTCACAATGTTGATTCTTCCAATCTAAGAATATGGTATATCTCTCTATCTGTTTGTATAATAGTTAATTTCTTTCATCAGTGTCTTATAATTCTCTGCATACAGGTCTTTTGTCTCCTTAGGTAGTTTTATTCCTAGGTATTTGATTCTTTTAGTTGCAATGGTAAATAGGAGTGTTCCCTTAATTTCTCTTTCAGATTTTTCATCATTACCATATAGGAATGGAAGAGATTTCTGTGCATTTATTTTGTATCCTGTTACTTTACCAAATTCATTGATTAGCTCTAGTAGTTTTCTGGTGGCATTTTTAGGATTCTGTATGTATAGTATCATGTCATCTGCAAACAGTGACAGCTTTACTTCTTGTTTTCTGATTTGGATTCATTTTATTTCTGTTTCTTCTCTGATTGCTGTAGCTGAAACTTCCAAAACTATGTTGAATAATAGTGGCAAGAGTGAGCAAGCTTATCATCTTCCTGATCTTAGTGGAAACGGTTTCAGTTTTTCACCATGGATGATGATGTTGGCTGTGGGTTTGTCATATATGGCCTCTATTATGTTGAGGTAAGTTCCCTCTATGCCTACTCTCTGGAGGGTTTTTATCATTAATGTGTGTTGAATTTTGTTGAAAGCTTTCTCTGCATCAATTGAGATAATCCCATGGCTTTTCATCCTTCGGTTTGTTAATATGGTGTATCACATTGACTGATTTGCATATACTGAAGATTCCTTGCATTACTGGGATAAACCTCACTTGTTCATGATGTATGACCCTTTTAATGTGCTGTTAGATTCTGTTTGCTAGTATTTTGTTGAGGATTTTTGCATCTATGTTCATCAGTGATATTGGCCTGTAGTTTTCTTTCTTTGTGACGTCTTCATCTGGTTTTGATATAAGGGTGACAGTGGCCTCATGCAATGAGTTTGGGAGTGTTCCTCCCTCTGCTCTCTTTTGAAAGAGTTTGAGAAGGATAGGTGTTAGCTCTTCTCTAAATGTTTGATAGAATTCATCTGTGAAGCCATCTGGTCCTGGGCTTTTGTTTGTTGGACGATTATTTTTTCTTTTTTTTTTGGTGGTATGCGGGCCTCTCACTGTTGTGGCCTCTCCCGTTGTGGAGCACAGGCTCTGGATGCGCAGGCCCAGAGGCCGTGGCTCATGGGCCCAGCCGCTCCGCTGCATGTGGGATCTTCCCAGACCAGGGCACGAACCCGTGTCCCCTGCATCGGCAGGCAGATTCTCAAACACTGCGCCACCAGGGAAGCCCTGTTGGACGATTTTTAATCACAGTTTCAATTTCAGTGCTTGTGAGTGGTCTGTTTATATTTTCTACTTCTTCCTGGTTCAGTCTTGGAAGGTTATACCTTTCTAAGAATTTGTCCATTTCTTCCAGGTTGTCCATTTTATTGGCATAGAGTTGCTTGTAGTAGTCACTTAGGATGCTTTGTATTTCTGCAGTGTCGGTTGTTACTTCTCCTTTTTCATTTCTAATTCTATTGATTTGAGTCTTCTCCCTTTTTTTCTTGATGAGTTTGCCTAATGGTTTATCAATTTTGCTTATCTTCTCAAAGTACCAGCTTTTAGTTTTATTGATCATTGCTATTGTTTCATTTCTTTTTCAGTATTTCTGATCTAATTTTTATTATTTCTTTCCTTCTGCTACTTTTGGTGGTTTTTTTGTTCTTCTTTCTCTAATTGTTTTAGGTGTAAGGTTAGGTTGTTTTTTTGAGATGTTTCTTGTTTTTTGAGGTAGGATTGTATTGCTATAAACTTCCTTCTTAGAGCTTGTTTTTCTGCAACCCATATGTTTTGGGTCATCGTGTTTTCATTGTCATTTGTTTCTAGGTATATTTTGATTTCTTCAGTGATCTCTTGATTATTAAGTAGTGTATTGTTTAACCTCCATGTGTTTGTATTTTTATAGATTTTTCCCTGTAATTGATATCTCATCTCAGCATTGTGGTCAGAAAAGATACATGATATGATTTCAATTTTCTTATATCTACCAAGGCTTGATTTGTGACCCAAGATATGATCTATCCTGGAGAACGTTCCATGAACACTTGAGAAGAAAGTGTATTCTGTCCTTTTTGGATGGAAGGTCCTATAAATATCAATTAAGTCCATATTATTTAATGTGTCATTTATAGCTTGTGTTTCCTTATTAATTTTCACTTTGGATGATCTGTCCATTGGTGAAAGTGGGGTATTAAAGTCCCCTACTATGATCATGTTATTGTCAATTTCCCCTTTTATGGCTGTTTGCATTTCCCTTATGCATTGAGGTGCTCCTATGTTGGGCGCAAAAATATTACAATTGCTATATCTTCTTCTTTGATTGATCCCTTGATCATTATGTAGTGTCCTTCTTTGTCTCTTATAAAAGTCTTTATTTTATTTTATTTTATTTATTTATTTTTTGCGGTACGTGGGCCTCTCACTGTTGTGGTCTCTCCGGTTGCGGAGCACAGGCTCCGGACGCACAGGCTCAGCAGCCATGGCTCACAGGCCCAGCCACTCTGCGGTATGCGAGATCTTCCTGGACCGGGGCACAAACCCGCATCCCCTGCATTGTCAGGCAGACTCTCAACCACTGGGCCACCAGGGAAGCCCAAAAGTCTTTATTTTAAAACTATTTTGTCTGCTATGAGAATTGCTACTCCAGCTTTCTTTTGATTTCCATTTACATTGAATATCTTTTTCTATCCCCTCACTTTCACTCTGTATGGGTCCCTAGGGCTGAAGTGGGTCTCCTGTAGACAGCACATATATGGTTCTTGTTTTTGTATCCATTCAGCCAGTCTATGTCTTTTGGTTGGAGCTTTGAATCCATTTACATTTAAGGTAAGTATTGGTATGTATGTTCCTATTACCATTTTCTTAATTGTTTTGGGTTTGTTATTGTAGGTCTTTTCCTTCTCTTGGGTTTTCTGCCTAGAGAAGTTCCTTTAGCATTAGTTGTAAAGCTAGTTTGGTGGTGTTGTATTCTCTTAGCTTTTGCTTGACTGTAAATTTTTAATTTCTCCATTGAATCTGAATGAGATCCTTGCAGGGTAGAGCAATATTGGGTGTAGGTTTTTCCCTTTCATCACTTTAAATATGTCCTGCTACTCTCTTCTGGCTTGCAGAGTTTCTGCTGAAACATCAGCTGTTAACCTTGTTATAAGGTTAACCTTGTATGTTATAACCTTGTATGTTATTTGTTATTTTTCCCTTGATGCTTTTAGTATTTTTTCTTGGTATTTAATTTTTGATAGTTTGATTAATATGTGTCTTGGTGTGTTTCTCCTTGGATTTATCCTGTATGGGACTCTCTGCGCTTCCTGGTCTTGATTAACTATTTCGTTTCCCATATTAGGCAAGTTTTCAACTATAATCTCTTCAAATATTTTCTCAGTCCCTTTCTTTTTCTCTTCTTCTTCTGGGACCCCTATAGTTCAAATGTTGGTGCGTTTAATGTTGTCCCAGGGGTATCTGAAACTGTCCTCAATTCTTTTCATTCTTTTTTCGTTATTCCGCTCTGCAGTAGTTATTTCCATTATTTTATCTTCCAGGTCACTTATCTGTCCTTCTGCCTCAGTTATTCTGCTATTGATCCCATCTAGAGTATTTTAAATTTCATTTATTATGTTGCTAATCATTGATTGCTTTCTCTTTAGTTCTTCAAGGTCCTTGTTAAATGTGTCTTGCAATTTGTCTATTCTATTCCCAAGATTTTAGATCATCTTTACTATCATTACTCTGAATTCTTTTTCAGGTAGGCTGCCTATTTCCTCTTCATTTATTTGGCCCAGTGGGTGTTTACCTTGCTTCTTCATATGCTGTGTGTTTCTCTGTCTTCTCATTTTGCTTAACTTACTCTGTTTGGGGTCTCCTTTTCGCAGGTTGCAGGTTCATAGTTCCCATTGTTTTTGGTGTCTGCCCCCAGTGGCTAAGGTTGTTTCAGTGGGTTGTGGAGGCTTCCTGGTTAAGGGGACTAGTGTCTGTGTTCTAGTGGTTGAGGCTGTATCCTGTCTTTCTGGTGGACAGTACCACATCTGGTGGTGTGCTTTGGGGTGTCTGTGACCTTATTATGATTTTAGTCAGACTCTCTGCTAACTAGTGGGGTTGTGTTCCTGTCTTGCTAGTTGTTTGGCATAGTGTTTCCAGCACCATAGCTTGCTTGTCGTTGAGTGGAGCTGGGTCTTATCATTGAGATTTAGATCTCTGGGAGAGCTTTCACCGTTTGATAGTATGTAGAGCCGGGAGGCCTCTGGTGGTCCAATGTCCTGAACTAGGTTCTCCCACCTCAGAGGCAGAGGCCTGACACCCGGCCGGAGCACCAAGACTCTTTCAGCCACACAGCTCATATAAAAAGGGAGAAAAAAAGAAAGAAAGAAAGAAAGGAAGGAAGGAAAAAATAAAATAAATTTATTAAAATAAAAAATAATTTTTTAAAATAAAAAACTTTAAAAGTAATTTTTAAAAAAAGAACGAAGGATAGAAGAGAGCAACCAAACCAAAAAACAAATCCACTAATGATAACAAGTGCTAAAAACTATATTAAAAAACAAACAAACAAAAAAGGACATATAGAACCCTAGCACAAATGGTAAAAGCAAAGCTATACACACAAAATCACACAAAGAAGCATACACATACACAATCACAAAAAGAGAGAAAGGAAAAAAAATGTATATATCGTTGCTCCCAAAATCCACCACCTCAATTTTGGGATGATTCGTAGTCTATTCAGGTATTCCACAGATGCAGGGTACATCAAGTTGATTGTAATCTGCGGTTCCTGAGGCTACTGGGAGCAATTTCCCTTTCTCTTCTTTGTTTGCACAGCTCCTGTGCTTCTCTGAAAGAGAGGCAAATACTGCTACATGGGTAAATGTTAGAAGCAGGGAGAAGTGACTGAGGTGATGGAGGAGGAGGCTTACCTGAGTCAGTAATAACTGGGATGTGGAAGAAGTGTAGAATTTTATTGGCATTATCTTTCAGAATGACAACTTGAGTACACATCTCCTTGACTGAAAACATTTAGCATCTTTGCATCCACTGTAAGATAAGGTCTGTGTAACAGGCTTATACAATGGACTGAATCAGATGATACAACCAATTTGCAGCTCAGATGGAGAAACACATCCAGCCCAGTCTGAATTAAAATTTCAGTTTAGCACCCAATTCAAAGCTAGGGGATCCTGTAGCAGGGAAGGGATGGGGAAGCATTGTCTCTTCTTTTATTTTTCTCTAATTCCTCCTCTCATTCTGTTGCTTCTAGCTCTAGGATCTGGGCTGGTGAAAAGACTGAGGAAAACAAGAGGTGAAAGTTTTTTAATCACATAGGGATGTATGTAATTCTCTTCACCAACAGTGTCCTCCCAGTAGCAGCATCCAGATGCTGGCTGTCTTGTGGAACATTTTTGTGGGCTCCTCAGACGGATCTCCACACTGCATAATTCACACAGTGGGTAAAGCATTCTCTCAGGAACCTGTTTTGGATCCTTCCATGCCCCCCACCCACCTGCCTGACAGCACTTGTCCTGGAAACTCAACACATGGTGTCTTATCCCTGAGGTACCCTCACCCTGGGAAGCAGCTCTCCCTTGCGTGAGCATCTATGAGGCAACTTTGAAACTGGGCACCTCAGATTGGGACTTGAACCCACGTGCCAGGAGTCTAACCCAGCCAAAACCCTGACTGGGACTTGAACCCACACAGCTGGGACTCAAACCC
Source organism: Kogia breviceps (assembly GCF_026419965.1). Taxonomy (NCBI): domain Eukaryota; kingdom Metazoa; phylum Chordata; class Mammalia; order Artiodactyla; family Physeteridae; genus Kogia; species Kogia breviceps. Next base: position 35,247,658 of record NC_081321.1, read on the forward strand.
AGCCAAAACACATGGTCTTCCAAGTGAGATCACACACCTGGTTTCAGGACTTAATGAAGCTCAAGTTCTTGATGTCTTATCACAGAAAGAATTTTGTGAGAGACAAAGTGATAGGTAAGAAGTGGATTTATTTAGAGAGAAACACATTCCACAGACAGAGTGTGCGCTATCTCAGAAGGTGAGAGCGGCACCAGGGTATGGTGTTATCAGTTTTCATAGGGGTGGGTAATTTCACAGGCTAATGAGTGGGAGGAATATTCTAGCTATTTCAGGAAGGGGCAGGGATTTCCAGGAATTGGGCCACCACCCACCTTTTGATCCTTATGGTTGGCCTTGGAACTGTCATGGAGCCTGTGGGTGTGTCATTTAGCTTGCTGATATGGTACAATGAGCAACTTGAGTATACCAAGTCTCAACGTCTAGTGGAAGTCGACCTGTCTGCCATCTTGGGTCCATGTGTTTCTAATCAGTTTACATCATGTCATTCTTTCAAAGGTTGTGCCCTGCCTGTTTCCCTCCTGTTTCACTTTTGGCCACCCTGCTGCCAGGTGAGAAAAGAGCCCTGACGTTCTCCTTATCCCCAGCCTTGCTGCCTGAATGTGGACCTCTGCCTGACTTCTCATCCTCAGGGTTCTCTGGTCAGGAAATATATACATACTCCAGGTCTATTTATGTTTCTCAAGAATTCTCTCCCCTCTGGCAGCCCCAGTGGGAAGAGCCTAAAAGTTTCTGTAGTTGAACAAGCATCAGCATAGGGGTAAAATGCTGGCTTGTTTTTGCTGGCACCCTCAGCCTCTCTGAATGTCTCTCTCTCATTCATTCTCTCTGTCTCTCTCCATTTCTCCTAGTTTGGGGAGATGAAGAGAAGAAAGAAATGTAAAATACTTTTCCTCTAAGCATAAGATTCATGCCTCTATCAATCCTCTCTTCAACAAACTGAATTCTTATATAAGCTGGAAGGAGGGGTGGGGAAAAGAGGAAGAAGAGTGCTTTGGACTCATCTTAATAAGATCTAAAGAGGTGTCTGTTGCTCCTCTTCACAATGGCCCTCAATCTGGGGGCTTTAGACAAATTTGGAGAGAACAAGAATTGTATTCAACATTCAGTCACTTCTGATTTCCTAATTATGACTCAGAAGACACTCAAGATCTGATTCCCTGACTTCTACACTGCCAATGTCCTTGATTTCTGATAACATCCCAAACATGATTTGTTCTTCCATGCCTCCCCCAGATTATTGTCATTTCTTGTGGAAATCTCTGTTGTTTTCCACCAGGTCAGCCACATTTCTATTGACCTTTCCAGAGAAAAGCAAGGGTCCCTTCTGTGAAAACAGCCTCCTTTGTTATACCATTGCCTCTTTATATATATCCATCATGGCAATATTAAATCAAAGAGTAATTATTGAAATCAACTAAAGTTTACCAAGAGATTAAAATTTCTGTCCTTCTGGAGTTTAGAATCTCATTATCATTAGTCTAGGAGCTCCGAGAGGGCAGAAGGCATATTTCAGTTACTGCATGTTCCCAGAGACAAACTAAACACCCTTAAGAATTAAGTGGTAAGTGAATGAGTTAGTGAAATAGCCATTGTCAAAGGAAGAATACAGATATAAAGAAAACATAATGGGAACACAGAAGGGAGAGGGACTCCCACTACAAGCATCAGGAAAGCATTTTACAGGAAGTGATATTTGTTCTCGACTTTGAAGGAAAGTACTATGGATTGAACTGTATCCCCTAAAAATACATATGTTGAAGTTCTAACCCCCAATACCTCAGAATGTGTCCTTATATGGATATAAGTCACTACAGATATAGTTAGTTAAGATGAGGTCATACTGGAGTAGGGTGGGCCCCTAATAGATATGATTGATTATATTTATATGATTACAAAAAGAGGAAATTTGGACACAGATATGCACACAGGGAGAACACCAGTAAAGATAAAGGCAGAGATCAGAGCAATATAGCAGAGGCCAAGGAACACCAAAGGCTGAAAGTAAACCACTAGAAGCTAGGAGAGAAGGGCCTGGAACAGACCCTTCCTTACAGCCTTTAGAAGAAACCAACCTTCAGGACACCTGATTTCATACATGTAGACTCCAAAACTGTGAGACAACAAATTTCTCTTGTTTGAGCCACTGAGTTTGTGGTGCTTGGTTACAGCAGCCTTAGCAAACTAGCACGGAAGGAAAAGATTTAATCAGGCAAATAGGGAGATGCACAATACACCAGGAAAAAAATCTAGAGTGAGAAGAATGCTGGGTGTATCCTGTGACCAGCTGATATTCCTCAGGAGTGGAACAAATGTTGCATGAGCCAGGAGACAAATATACAATGGAAGTTAAGATTATATCAGGATTTGGGAGCCCAACTGCTGAAAACCTGGAATGTTATGCTGAAAAGCTTGGGGGCATGGAATTTTATGGAGGGTGTTTTTGGTGGATTTTTGGTTTGTTGGGGTTTTTTGGTTTGTTCTAGGTAATAGGAACAATTCACACATTGTTAAGTTGAAGAGAATCTTATAAATCATAATTCAATCACTCATTTCATCAACAAGCACTTATTGAATGACTGCTACATTGTTCTAGGCACTGAGGATACTGCAGAAGGAGAGAGACAAAAAATACATAAAACAAACAAATAGTTTTCTGAGGAACCTCCATACAGTTTTCCACAGTGGCTGCACCAACTTATATTCGAGAGAAAGACAAAGACCATATGACATCACTTATATGCGGAATCTGAAATATGACACAAATGAGCCTACCTATGAAACAGAATCACAGACATAGAGAACAGACTGGTGGTTGCCAAAGGGAGGGGGTTGGGGGAGGGATAGAGTGAGAGGTTGGGGTCAGCAGATGTAAGCTTTTATATAGAGAATGGACAGACAACAAGGTCCTCCTATATAGCACAGAACTATATTCAATATCCTATGATAAACCATAAGAGAAAAGAATATTTAAAAAAAGAATGTATATATGTATGACTGAATCACTTTGCTGTACAGCAGTAATTAATACAACATTGTAAATCAACAATACTTCAATAAAAAATAAATAAATGTCATATTGAGAGAACTGTTGTGGAAGGAAAAGTCAGGATAATAAGTTGGGAAAGATAGATAAATACATGTCAAATAATGTTATCAATTGAAGAAAAATAAACCAGGTTGGGGAGATAACGAGTTTGAGGCAAAGGAAGGGGTGGGGGGAGTGGGATTATTGAGGAAGGTGGTCAGGGAAGATGTCTCTGATAAGTGGCATTTGAGATCAGCAGGAAGTGGGGAGCAAGCTGGGCTGTATTTGGAAGGTTAGCAGCCCTGGCCCCAAGGGTGGGGGTGGGAGTGGGTGGCATGTGCCTCAGTGTGTCTGGGGGAACAAGGAAACCAGTGTAGCTGCCATGCGATGAGCAGAGGGGAAAGTTTTAAGAGATGGAAGTCAGAAGGTTTGGGAGGAAGTGAATGATAACAGGATGTAATGATGAGAAATCATTAGAGCTTGCTAACTCGTGGTGTTTTTCTCCTGGGATTGCATATGAAAAGGTATGGCTGTTCCAAACTGACCACTGTGAGCTCAGTCAGGACTGGGTGTACACTTCCTGCCCTGCAATGGCCAAGGAAATATGCTGATACATTATATGCCACCGCACGATTGTTACACCCCCAAAGACACAGAGGGTCTGATGACACCTCCAGCTCTTCCAGTGAACAAAAGCAATTTCAACATTGTTGGATGTATGGATAGCACTTCTGAATATAAGTGTCAGATTTTCACCCCAGAAGAATGGTGAATTGTTGAAAAGCACTCAGCTTGATTCTTTGTTCCCTGCAACACATCCTTTCTCATAGCATTTAAAGCATAGGAGCCAGGAAATTTTGCCAAATGTTATGTATAGGAAATGTTCTCAACATCTTAAGAGTCGAGTCACCAATAGAGGTGATTGAATATTTACATAATTAGAAAGCATGGTCAGAATTTAAGTAAATCATTATAGGCACTGTCTCCACCAAAAGCCCTAAAGCTCCCACCCAGCTCCAAATTAATGCAAAGGGAAGAATGGCACCGAATACACACCAAACCCCAGCTGTAATCATTACTCAGACCTCAGTCAATAATCTGGCCAATTTTAAATTAGACAGAAACCATACTTTGCAGATATCCATGCCTATCATTTGATTAACATTTACAAACAAGAATGAGTACTCACAGCTCTCTGGTGCGGCATGAAATATTTTATTTTCCTCTCTTTGGAGGCAGAGAAATTTGCAAGAATAACTTTAAAGATTCTTTTTTTTCATGATTACCCCCAAATCTTGGATAAAGCAGAAAATTGAAATTGGTCTTATGCTCTAGTTGAGAGGACAATACCCATTTCCAACTTCCCAGAGGTTTGAAATCTATCCATGGTGGTAAGACTGACAAATCTTATCTAAATTGCCATTTTTCAAAAGCTTGCTGCCAATGTGGTAGGGGAAAGCTGTTCCCCTCCCTACTCTCACCCATATATAAATAGAACGTACTCTCATTAGGATTTCATTTTAGATTCATTGGAAAAGACACGAGTTTCACTTCTGAAGTTTCTATCTTATCAGGTATAAAGAATATCCATGGGAAATTAGAAAACATTTTTGTAAAAAAATGAAACTAAATACTGCTTCAGTCTAGGTGTCATTAATATCAGCTTCTCTTTTTCTTTTCATGCAGTCTCTTGAATAGGTAAAGCAAACTATCTAAAACTCTTTATGACCACCATTCTCTCTTCTATGTAGAAGGCAGGATTCATCTGTTTGAAAGAGAAAGATGGCACCACTGGAAAGAATCTTAGAGTTTATCTAGTTTAACCCCTTCACTGTAAGAACCATTGCTCAAGGGGCTAAATAACTTGCCTTAGGTGACAAGATAAAAAGAATTGCCCTGACATTAAATGCAATTCTGAGATACAGATTTGAAGTCTTCTGTTCAAACTAAAATATTTAAGCTCTTAGGGACTGAACTAAATTTCAAAACTCCCAAACCTTAACTAGCTACAGCATCACAGTTTCAATGAAGTAGGATAATGATGCCCCAAGAGATCATGTCTGAAATGTTTTGGCATGTAAGTTATTTAATAAAAGTTAGCTATTATTATCAAGAAATAGTTTTTGGCTGCCCACACATATTAGACAGCTCTTATATGTCTCTATGTTTATGATATAAAGATCCTCCAAAGCAAAGTGCCAGGACCAGAACAATTTCTTAGCTATAAAGCCACATGGAGATTGAAGGACACAGAAAATATAAGGTAAGAACGCAACCCCATCATCTTCTATGGACATTAAAACAAGAGCATCTGCCATCTCAGACATCCTTTGCTTGCCTATTTTAAGGATACCTGAGATTCTGGCTCAGCATATGTTGCCAGGAGCTTCGCGGGGACAGAGGCAACTCAAAGTGGCTGACCGTGTGCCCACTCCCTAAAGACACTGGGTGGAACTCAAGGCTTTGGTCTGAGTCTGAGCTGGAGGCAAGGCACAACCTGATTTATGTAAACACTGACAGTACTATATCCTCTTCTTCCATTCCTGCCCAATTATTTCAGGCGTGGGATCCCTGGCTAAAGAAGGAGGAAGAAAGAAGAAAAGGAGGACTATTTCTAGGTCTGGACATCCTTCCTTTCCACTCTTTGGATTCTGGGTGGCTGTCCCTTTTATCTTCATATCACACATCGTGAAGGATGTTAAGTAATCATTGATTTAAAGTTTATGGCTGTGCAAGGCTATGAGTTCCATGAGAAGAAGAACCATGTCTGTTTGGTTTATTGCTTTTTCTCAGTGTCTAGCATGGTCCCTGACATATAGTAGCCCCCCAGGAATTGCTGTTGAGTGAGTGATGCATGCATGCATTCCCTCTGCTGATAACGTATGGGGTGGCTTCAGGTCCTCTCTTTGCAAACAAGGAATGAAGGAAGAACGTGGATTGGAGGAGGAAAGTGAACTAATATTTATTGATTATCCCTTATGTTCTATGCATTTTCATATGTTGCTTCAGGAAAGCCCTACCTTGCAAACGGTGGGCAAGAAAATGCAGACCAGTTGCTCATCTAACAGCCACGTGCATCCCACTTCAGGTGCATTAAATGTGTTTCCTGCTTACTTTTCCTACTGTTCATGTTGGAGCGCTCAAATTTGGAGTCATTTTAGTGAAGCACTAATTAACCAATTAGCAACTGTCAACTTTATTTTCTCTTTCTTTCTTTCTTTCTTTCTTTCTTTCTTTCTTTCTTTCTTTCTTTCTTTCTTTCTTTCTTTCCTTCTTTCTTTTCTTTCTTTCTTTTCCTTCCTCCCTCCCTCCCTCCCTCTCTCTCTCTCTCTCTCTCTCTCTCGGATTCATGGCATCTTTTCTATGTTAAGTCTCTAAGAATTGGTTTATGTATGTGGAAATTCTATCTCTATAAGTACAATATAAGTGGAAAATTCTTCCTATTTCCTCCTGCTCCCTGAAAACATAGTTCCCAACTGTGTTCCGAAGTCCTTTGTCCTCTTGTAGGTGATAGTATCTGCTCCCTTCAAAACCCTCCCCACCTCACCAAGAGGAAAAAGAAAGGTCTGGGTAGACTGTATAAGAAAATAGATACAGATGGACAGGAAGAAAAAATGTCTAGTGTCTGTTCTGCTCTATTCTATGATACATTTAGATTGAATAATAAAAAGCTTATCCCAAAGATGATTGAGCTGAAATTAAACTGGCAGTAGTCATTTCTTGGGAGTACAGAGCAGGACACATATTTGAGAAAGTATCCCATTACCCGGCTCACTCTAGATAGACCAGGCTTCTGGGGACTCTGCCACGTATTAGATCTACAACACTGAACGAGTTACTTAACCTCATTACATTTGTTGCCTCATTTGTAAAATAAGGATAATAATAGTGGCAATTAGATTAGATAATGCATATAAATTGCTTTCCACAGTGCCTGGTATGTAGCTAAATGCCCAATAAAAGGTAGCTCTTATAAGTATGCATTCAACAAACATTTTATCAGGCATTGTTATATAGCAGGCATAATATTCAATGCTGGGGATATAAACACATTTTTCCTCTAGACTTTGCCATTTAGGCATAGAATTATTTTGAGAAGGAAGTGCTCTAATTATTGAGATGATGTTCTGTATGTGTATTTCTGATAGGAAGGGCCTCCATCCCCACTTAGGCCAGGACTCACAGGCAAATCAGACTGTCATCATTTATCCAGCTAATGTAGGAGTGTAGAAAGTCTGATGGATTCATCAGGATAATGTGAAATTAAGCCAGAATAATTATCTAAGTGAACTGGGAAATTTTTGACTGTCCAAAATGGATTCGTTGGCTACCAAATATTTGAATATCCTTCTGATTATGGGGACTCTATCTCTGTGTATAAGTACAGTATCTCCCACTGGAGAAAAGGAAGGAGTCAGATATCTCTACTCACCCTCCAGCAATGAACATATGATGTGAACAATCAGCTGCTCTCACCTTGGACTTTGAATCTTGAGAGAACTGAGCAAAAAGGCAGAGACAATTGATACCATATTTCCAGATGGAAGGTTGTGAGTGTAACGATGATTGTCTAGAAGGTCCAGAAGTGGTGGGGGCTGCAGGGAAGCTCTAACTGAACTGACTGATGGCACCACCAGGCTGTGTTTCTTGATACCAAGTCTTCTTGATTCTGGTCTGTTTTCCAAGACTGGTTCTCCATATTTTCCAAGGATTCTATGAGCTTCCAAAATCCTTCCAATAACTTTTTCTGCTTAAGTTAGCTGAAGTTGATTTCTGTTTCTTGCAACCAAAAATTCTAACTGAAATACTCTTATTTTCTTTGACTAATAGTTCTGGGTGCTCTGCTCTGATCTAAAGCTAAGGAGAATTGCATTTTCTCCTGCCTCAGGAGTATCCGCATATGCCTGGAGGTGAGACACCTGACTGGCTGCAGAAGATGCTTCTGATGAATGCAAGAAGAAAGAAAAGGGAAAAAAAACACAAAAGACTAGGAATATTAGATGTTTCTTAAAAAGACTGTTGCTGATTTCTTTTAGGGCTTGAGTCCAGAGGAGTAATTTTATTTTCATGTCAGCTCTGATGACTTTGGGGCATAAACATGAATCTGCTTAAAAATACATATTCACATTCCAGGAAAGGGCTCCAGGAAAGATTCTAGTTAGTTGTTAATACATTTAAATTTTAAATCACAAATGAGTAGTTAAAGATGAAAACATAATTATATCAATTAATAGCCAGTAACAGCCATTAGTAGGCCTGCAGACACCACATTTAATTTTTACAGCCTTCATCTTTGCTGTGTCTATTCTACTCTGTATAATGGAGACATATCAGAATATGATTTCATTTCCTCAAGGCACAGGTTAGACCCCTTTAAGAGTGATAGGGTGAGCAAGGCGAGGGGCCCTTTAGACAACCTTTTCAGCCTGCTGTTTGTGAGGCATTCCATCTTCAGGGATTTTCCTTAAGTATCCTTGAGAGACAACATACCTTAAGCCCTAGGAGCTACCCCATCTTGTCTGAATGAGGTAGCATGTTGTGTGGGGGAACAGAGCTATGAGTCAGGGGCCTCACCCAAGTCCGCCCCATAGTCTCTTGAGGCCTCAGTTACTGCCCCAACTTCTGCCAGACAAAGAGGTTTGCTCACTTCTCTCTAAAGTCTCCTGTAGCTTTCATTTTGCTAGAGATCACGTGCTACTTTAGCAGTTGAAATTAAGAATAGGGCTCAGGGCTTCCCTGGTGGCGCAGTGGTTGAGAGTCCGCCTGCCGATGCAGGGGACACGGGTTCGTGCCCCGGTCCGGGAAGATCCCACGTGCCGCGGAGCGGCTGGGCCCGTGAGCCATGGCCGCTGAGCCTGCGCGTCCGGAGCCTGTGTTCCGCAACGGGAGAGGCCACAACAGTGAGAGGCTCGCGTACCGCAAAAAAAAAAAAAAAAAAAAAAAAAAAAAGAATAGGGCTCAGAATAGGAGCTAGGAAACAGAGAAAGGAAGAAAAATGGGGACATTGACAAGGAAGAAAAGAGTTTTCACATTCCACATGGCACAGCAGAGAGACACAGGAAGTGCTAAAGAACAGAACGAAGCCCAAACCGAGAAGCTGAGAAAGTGTTATCACCTACTTCCCATCCTCACTGTCAGGGCTCCCTGGGCTGCACTGCTCTGGTGGAAGCATGGATGGGGCTGGAACTACACCACTTAAATCCTCCCCTACCCTAGGAAGGCTCCGAGGAAACCGACGGCTTCTCTGAGCCCAGCTTGAGCACCTGAGATGTAGTGGGAGGAAGCACAGGCAGACCAAGGTGGTCTCTGCACCCAGGTTCTTGCACTGAAAAGCTGAATGAATGTGAGCAAGTCATTTAAGCTCTCTGAAGCCCTGGTTTCTTCATCTGTAGTAAGGGGATAATTGCACTGCCCTGTAAAGTTGTAAAGATTAACAATATATTTTTTAAGCTTCTTGGTGTTGCAAAATGAGCAATCAGTAATTGGTAAGTTACCAAAATTATTATAATTATTGCTGTTACTATAGTTACCATTGTCATATCTGTCCTGAACAACCATGGCATGCCTTGGGTTGGCAAGTCTCTAGAACTGATATGTGGATGTGGACCTAGGTGACCCAGAGAGATTACACAGAAAGGACTTCCAACTAATCTAATCTTAGTATTAACTGGAATAGAGACATTTCCAGAAAGGAATGAACAGACTCCAGATTGTACCCAGGGAGTGCATCTTGAAAAAATAATGTGAAACCAATGCTTCAGCTCAGCTCCAAAGACAGGTGTGTGCCACTATGTGCTGTTACATGGGTTATCTCTTCTAATGCAGACATCATGGAAATGAATACATTCTGTGAAAATGTTCTAGGAGGATTAAATGAGATAGTGTATGAGAGGCAGTTAGGATTCTAGAAACAGGGTTACCTGAATGCAGCCTCCTTCTTCTGAGCAACTCCAAGCTGTGTAGCTCCAGATTCAAGCAGCTGCTATAAGTTACTGGCAAGTGGTTATAAAGGAAGTCTTGAGTTCTGTTGTGGTCTTAGGAAAAAAAAAAAAACAACCCGAGGGGCTTCCTCTCCTGTGGTCTGGGTAAGCAATTGCTTAATGGCATTGAGCCTGAGGGTCAGAACTTCAGCCTATGAATATAGATAAGATCTGTGTGTGGATCTCTAGGGTTAGGTCAGTGCCAATCATACATTACTGGAAAACTACAATGGAACTTCCAAATAAACAGGGAGCAAAAGATGGAATGAATAGCAAATTAAATAAAACAGCAATAATTTTAAAAAAGGAAAAAAGCAAATTATGGGATAAAAGAACCAATACACTTAAAAGAAAGAAATAAAATAAAGTATATTAGTTATTATACTACATGTCAGTGAAAGATTTAAAAGACAGAAATTGTTAGACTTTTATATACTTTATATATTATATTACTTATATACTATATTACTTATTATTTATAAGTAACCTACATAAAATAAAATAATAATGAAATTATTTTATAAAAAAGGACACAGATGGATAAAGAAATACCAGTCAAATGCAAACAAAAAGAAAGCAGGAGCAGCAATATTAATATCACTCAAAATGGAATTTAAGGTCAAAGGTACTACACAGATTAAAGAAAATAATTGTGTTACAGAGTTTCAGTATGAAAGGACCAAGGGAATGGACAAGGAGCGATATTTAAATAGACGATAGACAAGGATTTTCCAAAATTAATAAAAAGACATAGCCACTTTTTCAAGAATCTCTATGAACACCCATCAGAATAAATAGGAAACCACATAAAAGTACATCACAATAAAATTGTTTAAAAATAAAGACAAGAGAACAGCATTTAGACAGCCAGGGTCATATTTTGGCTGTTTTAATACAGCAGAGAAATGATATGGAGGGAGATTTTTCACATAAAAAGCGTAACACAAAAAATGGGAAGGGAGGGGGAATGGAGATGAAAAGTTCTAAGGTTGTAATATTACAACTAGCTAGGGGAGTGGGGAAAAGTAATCATTTTTATTATACTGTAATAAGTCTTCTCACTGGTTATAAAAGGAAAAAGCAAGTATATGCTGCTTACTAGAAATAGGCATTAGACATAAGATTGAAAACAAATGGTAGGAAATGATCTATAATACAAACACTTAAACCACAGCGATGGGGTCACCATCAGATGATGTTAAGACTGTAAAAAAAAAGGAGTATTATTAGAGATGAAGAAAGACATGCCATAAAAACAAAATATTAATTCACAGGAATATATGAATCAGATAATATGGTGAGAAGAGCCACTGCCCCTCCTGATAGAGAACTTGGCTGGGCCCCACTAACGAGGAACTGCTGATGGAACCAGGTTAAGTATGGGGTGTTGAATCTTACTGCTAGAGGTCTGGCCCCTCTCTACCTCTAATATGAGTTTCTTTGACATCTGGGGGTTGGCTAAAGATTATTATGTTTATGGTGACTACTTCTCAAAACCCTGGGTGCTGACTTACACCAGGTAGAGAGGTTTTAGATTGGTGAATGATATGGCCCAACGTTAAGGAGATGACACAAAAATATCTTCCTGGACTTCAAGCAACTTACACTCTGGGGAAGACCAGCTAATAAAAAAACTGCAATACAAGACATAGCATGATAATTGTGATAAGAATGGTAGAAGCAAAAGTATACAAGGCATAGGATACTAAGTGTCACAAAGAGAGTTACAAATAAAGGCAAAGCTAAAGTATGAAAAAATGAATTAAAAGTCACTAATTCAAATGCAGGGTGATAGAAACCCAGGTTTTCACTTCACATCCAGTGCCAGAATTGCCACAAGTTTAAAGTGCAATAGTATCATATCTCCATGGGGGCTATTAGTCAGGGCATCACACATCCTTGATTCTTGCATCTAAGAGTAGCTTTAAGTCTATTTCTTAAATTATGATTTAACAAAAGAAACATGTAGAAGATTAAACTGTAAAAACCTGGAAGTTCCTATGAGACCCTTACTTCATGCAGCTTTCTGTGGAAAACATCTTGGTTGGAGGAAGAGTCTGATTTCTGCATTCTCTCCTGAGCTTCAGTAAGAGTGCATCTCTTTGGAAGGGATGCAGACACAGGGCTCCCACTGCTTTCAAAGGACTGCCATGCTGAGCCAACTCAATAGGATAAAAAGAAAATAGTTGAGGTAAGCTGTAGCTTCCCAGATAGCATCCATAGTGCTTCCATGTAAAAATTGCAGGGCAGAAATTGAAGGGAAACATAGGGGCATTCGGAAAACAAATGGTAGAATAATCATTCTATTTAATTACCACAGTGCATGATGTAAACTAGGACCAACTGATTCCAGCATCCTCCTTTTCCCATTTCCCTCCTTTATATTCCCATCTGCATATAAACCCAGCTCATGGCTCTCAGTTGAAGATGTAGCCTCACATTCCCTGCAGAAATGACAGGCCAATTGAAATTCTTTGATAGCAAAAGTTATGTCCAGAATAAGACCAGGAAACAAAACTAAGGGTTTTTTAAAAAATTAATTAATTAATTTATTTTTGGCTGCGTTGGGTTTTCATTGCTGTGCACGGACTTTCTCTAGTTGCGGAGAGCGGGGGCTACTCTTTGTTGCGGTGCACAGGCTTCTCATTGTGGTGGCTTCTCTTGTTGCGGAGCACTGGCTCCAGGCACACGGGCTTCCGTAGTTGTGGTGCGTGGGCTCAGTAGTTGTGGCTCGTGGGCTCTAGAGTGCAGGCTGAGTACTTGTGGCGCATGGGCTTAGTTGCTCCGTGGCATGTGGGATCTTCCCGGACCAGGGCTCGAACCTGTGTCCCCTGCATTGGCAGGTGGATTCTTAAGCACTGCGCCACCAGGGAAGTCCACAAACTAAGTTATTTTTAGTGTAACTTTTAAATTGTGCATATTATTCCTTCTCTACTTGCCCAGAGAGAATAGAGATTTGGACTAGTCAAAAAATGCTGTTGATGTTCATAGTATATTTATGTGTCTATAGGAGAATGAGGGATTAAATAATTACTTAGTTATCCAAGCAGTGTATTCTTAAAACCATGTATTCTGGTGTGTGTGTGTGGGGGGGGTATGGGTGTTTGCACACGCACACACACGTGCTTTGACAAGTACTGAGGACATACTTTATGACAGGCAGTAAGTACTGGCGATACAGCAATGAACAAATCATAGTCCCTGACTTCAGGGGGCTTAATTTCTAGTTGAAAACAGACAGTAATTAGATATGACAATATATAATGCATTGGGGGAATGATCAAGGCTATAAAGAGAGAATAAAGTAAGGTAATAGAGATTGGGAATGTTAGAGAGTGAGGGAATTTCTATTTTTTATGCAGATGGTCAGAGAAGTCCACCGTGATAAGGTGATATTTGAGCAGAGATATGAAGAATATGAAGGAACTAGCCACCAGGCTCTGAGGAGGAATAGGAGAGAACTGAAGTCCAGCAGAGGGAACAGTACATGAAAATAAGGTAGGCCATGCTTAGCATGTCTGAGAAACAACAGAGAGGCCACCGTGGCGAGCCGGAGTGGAATGATAAAGGGGGAATGGTAAGAGGCTAAGAGATGATGTCATAAAAGCAGTAGGGAAGGAAAAATCACAAAAAGTCTTACTGTCTATGGTCAGGAGTCTGACTCTTATTCCAAGTGATTTCATTAGAGGATTTGGAATGGAAGAGTGACAAGATATGACTTACACGTTTAAGTTATCACCCTGGCTACCCTATGGAAAACAGACAAAAATGGGACAACAGCTGAAGTTGGGAGACCAAAAATGTAGGTTATTGCGATGCTCTAGGCAAGGGGCAGAGGTAGCTTAAACCAAGGTGATAATGTGTTGTGGCCTCTCCACGGGACGCACCCCTGTCCAAAACTGAGCTCAGATGTCAGACATTATTACCACGCCATCCCCCATCCCCACTAACATGCATTAAGAGGGAGCATGGAAAGGTTTATTATTTATATAACAAGGCTTTGTGGAGAGAACTGGGCAGACCTCCCAAGATGGTCCAAAAATGGCTGAGAGAGCAGGAAAAGGACACTGCCTGGGGGTTTAGGCTGGTCAGGGAGTGGGGCTGGAGTGAGGGTTCCTGTGAGTGGTTTGACTCTACCCTGGTGCTAAAGGAGGGAGAGCAACTGGGGCAGAAGGGCAAGAGGGAGGGGTAAGCAGCCAAACATCCAAAATGGAGTCAGATTCTTTATTATATAATGGGAGAGATGATAAGAGGTGATCAGATTCTGGAACTCTTTTAAAGACAGAGGTATAATATTTATACTTGGAATGGAAATTGAAATGCAAGGGAAAGAGAGAAGTTAAGGATGATTCCTTCCCGCACTATATCTTGGCAAATAAAAAAATTTTAAGACCAAAAAAGTTGGTAAGAAAGTTCTTTTATTTAATTTTTTTTTTTTTTTTTTTGTGGTAGGCGGGCCTCTCACTGTTGTGGCCTCTCCCGTTGCGGAGCACAGGCTCCGGACGCGCAGGCTCAGCAGCCGTGGCTCACGGGCCCAGCCGCTCCGCGGCATGTGGGATCTTCCCGGACCGGGTCACGAACCCGTGTCCCCTGCATTGGCAGGCGGATTCTCAACCACTGCGCCACCAGGGAAGCCCAGTTCTTTTATTTAATCATGTTTTTCCCCCCACTTCTATTAATATATTAAAGGTTTTGTTTTTTTAAAAAAAGAAACATGATGTCCTTTACTTTTCTTTAATCCTCTCCAACCTCCTCAACCATTTTCCCTGAAACCTAGGACAGTGCTCTGCAAGTAGGCATGTTCAAAGAATACTTATGGATTGAAAATATTTACTGTAATATATTATTAGGGTATTATGTTGACTTAAAACTACATGCTACCTTGCTTATCATTCAAGTCAAACACTGATGTTAAGTGAAAATTTCTTAAATATCCTAAATTATAAAACTGGGATATTGTATCATTATTTATCACAGATCTATTTAAGTATCTGGGGTACAAAGAACTTTTAACTTACAACTTTTATGTTAAAAGTGACCTTTGGGCTTCCCTGGTGGCGCAGTGGTTGAGAGTCCGCCTGCCGATGCAGGGGGCACAGATTCGTTCCCCGGTCCGGGAAGAGCCCACATGCCGCGGAGCGGCTGGGCCCGTGAGCCATGGCCGCTGAGCCTGCGCGTCCGGAGCAAAAAAGTGACCTTTTATTACTTTATAGTTAATTAAGAAGACAACTGTGTTATAATAAAAGTGTCCTAAAATAGAAACCTAAATTTCTGGGTTATATTCCCATTGTTGTCATAAACTAAGAAAGTATGTGATCTTATCCGTGTACATCAGTTCTCTTTCCTGACTCTCAGCAGGAGACTGAGGAAGCAGGATTCAATAATTCCCATGATTCTTCAGTGATGCTATGTAAGTGCTGATATCAAGTTTAAAAGTTTCAAGAACATTTGAACAATTGTATGGATTCTCACAACTACTTGTAACAAAACCCTTTACCTTTGTCTTGTCAAATACAACTGAAATGGTTTTATGGTTAGACAAACTGAGAGAAACTATGTAGCTCCCATGTGGGGAAAATTTGTAAGAATTATTTTAAAATAAGTTGTTTTTTCTTTTTTCTTTTTTTTTTTTTTGCAGTACGTGGGCCTCTCCCATTGCGGAGTACAAGCTCCGGACGCGCAGGCTTAGCGGCCACGGCTCACGGGCCCAGCCGCTCCGCGGCACGTGGGATCTTCTCAGACCAGGGCACGCACCCGTGTCCCCTGCATCGGCAGGCGGACTCTCAACCACTGCGCCACCAGGGAAGCCCAATAAGTTTTTTTTAATGAAAAAATGTCTATTGTTGAAAATAAGAAAAATACTAAACAGTGTAGAGAATATTTAATGAAAATTAACAGAATTGACTGTATACTGCATTACTGATCTCTAGAGATTTAGAAAGAATAAGGTCAGTAGAACCCATTTGTTATTAAAATTTAACTTTTAAATACTTTGTATACCTATAGTCCAGCGTTTTATTGATAGGTCACTCATTTGAAATTAAAGAGATTGTAAAAACTTAAAAGAAATTCAAATTGTCTAAAATCACCTTGACCCTGGATTATTAATAAATACAAAAATATTGATATAACACTGTCAAAATTATGACTATATGTTATGTATCCCCTGTCAAAAGAAAAGAAATTTTTGTATGTAATTAAAAAAAAGTTAAAAAGAAGGCTAAAAGTAATATAAACCTATAACTCAATTCCTTTTTTTGACAACTAAAGAACCACTTTCGGGCTTCCCTGGTGGCGCAGTGGTTGAGAATCCGCCTGCCGATGCAGGGGACACGGGTTCGTGCCCCGGTCCGGGAAGATCCCACATGCCGCGGAGCGGCTGGGCCCGTGAGCCATGGCCGCTGAGCCTGCGCGTCCGGAGCCTGTGCTCCGCAACGGGAGAGGCCACAACAGTGAGAGGCCCGCATATCACAAAAAAAAAAAAAAAAAAAAAGAATCACTTTCATAATTGATATAATCTGATTTAGAAAAAAGTTCTATCTCACAAATAATAGTACAGCCCAGTCCCACTGTAATTTAAATGTTGCCAGTTGCTTTTTGCTGTTTCCAGTGCTCTGTTCTATGAGAAGAATCTCAACCTTCATTTTGCTCAAAACCTGCCATATTTGGTAATTATTCTGATAATTCAGTTTCCAATTCAAGTCATATCATGACTTGCATTTTAGTTGGTTTTTGTGACTCTGTCCATGGTACCACAGACAGCATTTTGATGGGAAAGGCAGCAGCCACTCATCTTTGTATGCCTAGAACTTTGCATAATCCTTGGTCCATGAAATGATTCCAACAAATATTTGCTATATTAAACCAATGGATAAGTTCAAACAGTGATTGGAAGCTGAATCATAAAAATAAAATCTAATCTTTTGTTCTGATGTGGGCTAAGTGATTTAGAAAGGCTAATTGAGTTGTACAAGAGCAACCTCAATATTCACTGGAACAGAAGATATTTTTGCCAAAGAGAAAAGATTGGGAAATTTATCAGCGTATCTGAGGACAGAGATGCATTCTGTCTCATGGAAATAAGAAAGAATCAAAGAGGGCTGGAGGCCAAGTTAGGTGAAAATGTATCGGGCCTTTACAAAGGCTAGAAGGGAGTTCTCAGGGAATTAGATAGTTTATATGTGGTTTATATTTTCCTCTTGTTTAATTTTATCTATCTTAGAATCATAGGTATTTTTTAAAATGCTGATAGAGCCCAGCTGTGCAGAAAGTTATTAAGTTTATTTGCTTTTTTTTTTTTTTTTTCCATTGGTGGATCATGGTTTTAAAGAGTGAATACGGCATGATAATGGGAGTGAGGGAACCCTAGCAGAAAGATACAAGTCATGGAGCTAGATGAAATATTATTTGGGGATTCTTGTCCCAAAGCTCCCCTCTATTCAAACCTTGGGAATTCCATGTTTGATGAAAAAGATCAGCAAGTGGGACTGATATAAATGAATAAAATAAAATTTTCCTCAGCAGAGTTTATATCAACTTGTATAACCTACTTCTTATAGCTCTTACACCTCAGTGTCCACCACAAACCATCAGCCATACCATTTCTTAGGGCAATCTTGACCTTAGGCAAGAGGGATGTATGTACTAGTCCAGTGTTCTGGGGCTTAATTTTAAGCCACTTAATGGCAACTTGACTCTAAATGTGAGTGCTGATTTTGATAACTTAGATTTTGTTCTTATTACTAAGGCCAAGCTATAACATCAACACCCACTTAATTGTAAGGGGTTTAGAAAACCAAAACCATGCAAAGGTAGGCTTGGCATTCCAACAGAAGCTAGCAGAGTCATTTCCAGGACATATCTTGATGGACTGGCAGTGACCAATACTAGCTCAGAGCAACATTTGAAACACGACATAGGGTTACAGAGTGGCCAGCCAGTGAACAAGGCAAAGAGGTGAAAATCATAGTATTCAGAGATTTAGGTTGGTAAGTAAAATTCCAGACTATGTAGGTCCAATGCTTGTTTCTAGACCCTGCATATTCTTTTTTTTTTTTTTAGCCCTAATACACCATTCAAACCTTGAGGCAAGACAAGGCTCTGGAAGTTTTACCTTGATAAGAAGTAGTAACTCCTTTAGACAGTGCTATATTAATTCATTATTCAACAAATATTTACTGACTATTCATCAGTTCATAAAATTCTTTATGTAATTATTATGTAACAGTGCTGTCAGGCACTGTTCTAGGTGTTAGGATTGTAACATTGAACAAAAAAAAACAAGCAGAAATTTCTGCCCTTATGAAGTTTATATTCAGATGGTCTTTTGCCCTCATCTATCACATTTGCCACTCTTCTAGAAAGGGTCTGTGGTCTCAGCCTAAGGGTGGTCCCCACCTGGAGAAGCAATGGTAAAAAGGCTTACTATGATCCTGGATCCTTTGTGTTGGGAAGGGAGGTGGAGTAGGGAATCAGTGGGCAATCATACTTGCTGTCCAAATATCAACCCAGGATCTCAATGGCATCTTTATGCCATTAATGAATCTTCTCACAAACACATTCCTATACAACGAGAAAAGAATAGGTTTCTAAGAGACAGAAACAATGGTACTGGTAGAACCCACTGTGGTATAATGTTAACATTGATGCCATATTCTTTATTAGTCACAGTTTAGTTGAAGAAACAGAAACAACTCTGGATATTTTAAGCAGGAACTGACATAATGCAGAGAATTAGATGCTTACAGAATAGTTAGAAGTTATATAAAAAGGTACTTTCCTGTTTGGGCCTCCAGGAACATTCTAGAACAATAGGTCATCACTGGAACTATGCCAGGAAAAAGGGACACCGCTACTACCTCTGAAACCGCCACTGTTCAACATACAGAAAACTGGACAACAGATACTGAAATATTACCTGAGAAAACTCATGACCACAACCATGCCTGAGAAATAGCCAAAAAGGGGCAGAAAGGTAGCTTCCACCTTCCAAATTTTCTGCAAGTGCACTCTAACTAGTGGAATTAATTTGCAGCCAGAACTCTAGCTGCAAGAGATTCTAAGAAGGCAGAATGGAGGCTGAGTGAGCCCCATTCAAAATATGCAGCATCCACTTAAACCTCCAAGGTGAATTTGTGAAAGTACAGAGTCTTAGGCCTTCATTTGACCTAATGAATGAGTTTCTGGGTACAAAAACAGACATGTTAACAAACACTTACCCCAAGGGATTCTCATGCTTAGGAACATTTGGGGATAAATTAATTAGAATGATTAAGATGAGATCTGGGATACACAATCATATTAAACACAAGCAGAAAATATTTTTAAAATATGTGATTTTAAAAGAAATATTGAGCCATGCTTATATAATTTAATTTTATGGACCTGATTCTACTCTGAATCAGAAAGTGAAATGTTTATCATCTCAGGTAGTTTTTCACTTCACAGTGCAAAATGGGAAAAAAAGAATTTCTCTCCTCAGTGTTTTGCTCTCTGTAGTTCTTCATGCAACTGGGACAAATATTGACAATTTGGTGGCTGCATTTTATTACAGAAGTTCGCCTAGTGCTCTCTCTGGGGGTATTTCAAAGCAATGTCCTATTCAGACCTCAAAATTTACTCTTTTCTAGTTTGCAAGCAAGGAACAGTTTAGCATTATTCCAAGGAATGAGAAATTGCTCATTTAGGAAAGCAAAAACGCATGTTCTTTCTTCATCTAGGGGAAGATTTCCTTTGAATAAATGATTGCATCTGGCTTCTAAAGATTTATTGATTTAAATGCATTAAATTACTCAACTCAGAAATAAGTGGGAATTTATAATTCAAAGAGAAACATCAAATCAACCTTGCATATAACCTTCCTCACAGTGCCTTGAACAATGTTGGCTGAATTAATGAAAGATGAATTCCCTGTGCTGATTTACTTTGCTAAGGTAATGCATCTGTAGCTTTTTCCCAAAGTGAGTTAGTACTTCCTGGAAATTCTCATGGTTTTTGAGGTTTCCTTAAATGTGAATTTCAATCATGTAATTAAAAGGTTGTTTTAGTCATGGTAAGTAACACTGGCTGTTGTAACAAACAACCCACAAGTCTTGGTGGCTTCAGACAATGAAGGTTAATTTCTTATTCAGTGATCCAACTGACTGTTGAGTGATCAGCCCTCCATCTAGTGATTAGTATTGTAGTCTGCTGGTATCTAATAGCTCTACCTCTCCTAAATCAGAGTCAAAAAACATTTTGTGTAAAGGACCAGATAGTATTTTAGGCTTTGCCAGTCAAGAGGCAAAATCAAAGATATTATGTAGGTACTTACTGAACAAGAGAGAAAACAAATTTCAGCAAATATTATTTAGATGAATTTCAAAATATGATAACTGAGTATAGTTTGTAATACAAGCCTATCAATGAGAAAAATTGAATTATTTTGTGGAGGGATACAATTTTGCTTGATTGAGGTTTAAATTACTTTCCCCATGGTCAAAATGACTACAAATGTTCATCAGTTAATGCTAGTCTGTATTGAATTTTTTTTTCTTATTTCATCTTTTCACATGGATAAGTTCTGCCAATACTGATATCAATCCATGAGTGTATGATTTTAATTGACTATATTCATCTCTTGAAAGGTAGTTTCAGGATTCTATAAGATTCTTCTCTTGCCTTTTAACCTATCATTACATTGTAGACTAATCACTTCCGATTGAAGATTAGAAGGAAGCTCCTCAATTGAACCATTATATGGATTATGAAATATGAAAATTTTTGTACTTGCATCGAGATACCAAAAATACTGCTGTTACGGTAGTCTGAGCTGGGAAAGCATATCACTGCAAATTTATGTGGGAATGGAGATTTGGGTTTTTGTTTTAAATTTACAGCATAGAAAGTATATAAAGCAGCTTGAGGTTACCTGTGGCTCAAACAAAATTAGGTTGTTATGGAAATGACTACAGTGTATGTGTTTCACATGTAAGTGCTATTTTGCCTTGAAATTCTAGGTTGAATTCAGTAAGCATTATTAATTCTGTGGAAAAAGATGATTTCCAAAGTCATTCAGTATTTGATGATAAGTGGCTGAGCACAGCTTTCCTTGTTCAGAAAAATTTTAATTTTGAGTCTGTTTATTTTGACAATAAATTAACACTGCTAAACCATCAAAGTACTGTGTAGTAGGGCAGGGTAAGAAATCCAGCTTCTATTTCTGACAAAAATTCATGGAACTGGAGATGGATAAATCCATGAAAGCAAATGAAATATACTGTTGACACTTCCGTTTCAATAACACATGATAGATTCAAATATTTTCTGCAGTCTTTGCTCATAACTAAGACAATTAACAACCATAGGCTTTAAATACCTTATTTTTTCACAAACTTTGTGAATTTGTCCAACGGAACCTTTTTCTGCTCCACACATATTTTTACCATCATCGGTTGTAATACATCCTAGCAGATTCTACTTTATGTTGTACTGAATTAATGTTTTTTTCAACTTCTCTGAAAAGGTACTCAGCTGTAGCTGTTCCACTCAGATGATTCAGTAACGTAAAACTTGGCATCCAATAAACAACTGAGTGGTATAGGTAACATTTACTCATCAAGAACCAAAACAAACCACTCAAAATCATCTACGTTATGATTAATGTTTTTGTCAACTCTCCGTGTTGTCTCCAATATCCTTAACTTTTTGAGCAACTGTTCTCATCAAAAGGGTAATAGTTTTGAATTATTTTTTTCTGATGTATTTCTTTAGCTGCAATCAAACACAATTTAATTAACTCACCATAAGTAAACAGCTTTCTTGCTTGGCTAACAAATGAGCCACTGGAAAATGTATTTAGGTTGCAGCCTTATTTTTTTCTTTACCTTTGTAAATAAATTCTACTGTGATAAGATATTTTGTTTTAAATTTTCTAATTTTTCTGGACATTGTTTTCCTGTCAGTTGGGAATATTTCAATATGTGCTCTGGTAATATCAAGACTTATTGTATTAGTTTCTTATTGCTGTTATAACACCACAAACTTAGTGACTTAACACAACACAAATTTATTATCTTACAGTTCTGGAGGTTAAAAATCCAAAGGGAGTCTAACTGGCTAAAATCAAAATATTGGGGAGTCTGTGATTTTTCTGGAGGATCTATGGGACAATCCAATTCTTGCTTTTTCAGTCTCTAGAGGATTCCTAAATTCCTTGCCTCACAGCCCCAGCCAGCAATTACATCACTCCTACATCTGCTTCCATCATCCCATTTCCTCCTCTGACTGACTGCCCCACTTCTCCCTTTGTAAGGACCATTGTGAATACATTAGAACCACTAGGGTAATAATGGTCTCAATGCCTTTCTGGAATGATGAGATTCTGAACCAGACAGCCAGACTGTTGTTAAGGGATTTTAAATTGTGTGTTTTTAACAATGCAGTGAAATAACTTAAGATATTCTTTGTGTTCTTAGTATGAGGGGCTATTATATGTCATGTTGGCATAAATTGTTTTGTTAAAGGGAAGGTGTTTCTAATGGTGTTTCAGTGTTTGTATTGATACAAAGTAAGTTATTACTTTGCTCTGGGTGTTCTGGCCACTGAGAAAATACTGTATTGCAAAGGAAACAATCTTATTTCTTAAGACAACAAACTTATATTTTAACAAGTTCTTCACTTCTGTTCATTGATTTCTAATTGACTTCATGCTTCACACTGGGAATTGAGAAGTTGTTTGAAGTAGGATAGGTAAACCTCAGCATATAATATAAAATTCATTCAGGTCAGCTGCAGTGTTTAAATTACACATTTTAAATCCCTTTTTACAGACACTAAAGTAAAAAATATGTCTTTCTGGGTTGTAAACATGTGGTAATAACAATATTATACAGTCAATGTTAAATAAAACCCAAAAGTGGAATGTGCAGAAAATAGGATTTGGTGAATTTGTGGCATCATTTTTATGTTTGCCTTTAACTTTTTTAAAAACCAGATTCCTAGAATAGGTTGGTACATTCTGTTAAAGACTTACAGCATTCCATTTTGCTTATAGTGTTGTATCACAGGGGACTCCCCCAGGGACCATGACTTGCTGGTGTGCGTATATATTTACAAAAACAAAAGAAAAAGTTACCCATTGGGATACAAGGTAGCCGTCACAACTAAAGACTGTGGCTTTTTGAGGTGCAATTCCCTGATTTACAAAATTATTTACAGTGGGTCTTATTGTTTTTGTGACAGGATTTATTCAGACTGCGGTGCTCTTCATTTGATGTGCCAAAATGCTATTAATCTAAATATTTGTAAATAAAGTCTTGTATCTAGATTAAATTTTAAAATCTCTATCTCAAGATCCCTTAAATTAGTTGCACCTGCAAATTTCCTATTTTTCCTTAATATTTTTACTTTATGTATGCATAGTTCCTTTGGACACGTAAAATAACATATTCACAGGTTCCAGGAATTAGGATATGGACATCTGGGGCTGGTGGTGGTATTATTTTGCCTACCACAGCTAAAAGGTCATTGTATAAAAAACACAATGCTTTGCCACCTAATTTGCTAACAAAATAATCCACACTCCAGTATGCCTCAAACATGCACCATAGGAAGTCCACTTTTTTCTTCCTTTCTTGTTTTCACCTGACGAATATGCACTGATAGTAAAAGGATAAAATAAAATAAAATGTTACAGTACAGTGATATGGATGGCAGTCAAAATGTGGTCAAGTTATAACTGCATCATTGCAATGTAGAATGCACTGAGTCAGCAGGGGGCAGCAGTGAGGGCACCACTCATGGTCTCTGCTGTAGCTACTCAACCCTGCCACTTAGTGTGCAAGCGGGCATAAACAATATAGAAATGAACGTGAATGTGTTCCAATAAAACGTTATGACATTACAAATTAAATTTTATATAATTTTGAATGTTGTGGAATATTATTATTATTATTTTTAAAGGTCATTTAAAAAAGTAAAGCCATTTTAGCTCATGGTTGTACAGAACAGGCAGGGAGGACCACAGGGGGTGTGTTTCCAAAATGGCAGCACTGATGGATATGGACACCCCAAGGGGGACCAGCAACAGCACGGGCAAGAAGCACACTGAAGTGAAAAAAATGAAATGCAGTAGCCCTCTGGGCCTGGGATATTGTGGCTCATAACTGTGCCATCTTCAGGAACCACATTATGGATCTTTCCATAGGATGTTGAGCTAACCGGGCATCTGCTACTTCTGAAGAGTGCCCCGTTGCATGGGGAGTCTGTGACCATGATTTTCACTTCCACTGCGTCTCCTGCTGGCTCGAAACAGGGCAGGTGTGTCTGTTGGACAACAGACAGTGGGAATTCCAAAAGTATGTGCACGAGAAAAAAAAAAAATTCTTCCATCAAGCTCAGCTGTTCTGTTATTCATTTAATGACTTGCCCTTTTGTGCCTTAATTATTAATTAGATAGACCCGTGTCTTTTATGCTTTGTCTTTTCAGTTTGCTATTCCTGCAGCCATATCGTATTGATAGTCTGTGTCAAATGAAATCCGGGTGGATTCTAGAACAGATGCTGTCTGTTGTATATATGTGAAAAAAGTGAACATAAATAAAGAGTCCCCTCTTCCCAGGTTGGGAAGCCAGCTTTTGCAAGACAGACGTTTTTTTCATTAGAGACAGAGCAGAATTGTCCTGTGAGCACATCGCTTGGTCACGAGGAAGCCTGCTTACTGATGGCGATCTTGGGAAAGTTGCATCTCTGCTCCAAGCTTTCCTCCCCTATCAATTGCCTTCTAAGGATTAAATGGCATCAGGTGGACACAGGAGTCTGTAAACCGTAATGACACTGTACAAATGTGAACTTTCTGTATGACATGTTGCTTTCTCTTCTTAGTTTGGAAAAGTAAACTTGAAAAAACCTAATATGTAATCTTGGCTGGCTAAGAGCAAGTTTTGAACTTAAGTTGAAAGTTGATATTTAAAATAGAGTTAATTGGAGAATTCAAGTTTCCTTCCCTACTACCACCCTTTGCAATTTGTTTAAAATGTCTTTTTTTTTTTTTTTTTTTTGGCAGTGCATGCGCCATGTGGGATCTTAGTTACCTGACCAGGGATCGAACCTGTGCCCCCTGCATTGGAAGTGCTGAGTCTTAACCACTGGACCGCCAGCGAAGTCCCTGTTTAAAATATCTTGGTCTAATACTGATTCAATAGCCATATAGTCTCTAACTGAGAAACAGTATAGTTTACTCCAGTGGTTCTCAAAGTATGGTCTGAGGACTCCTGGGGGTACCTGAAACCCTTTCAGAAGTTTCACGAAGTTCCTTTTCCAACTGCATGACCATGAGGCCAGCTTTTCTTTATATGCTTCAACCAAAGCAACATGTTGAATAAAGAAGCTGACAAGAGAATCCAGCTGTCTTCTATTGTCAGATATAAAAGAGATTTGCAAAAATGCTGCTCTTCTAAAGATTTTTTTTGTTTTGAAAAAGTTACTTTTAATAAAAATATGCAAAAAAAAAAAAAAGGCAGTGAGCCAGATTTGGCCCATGGGCTGTAGTTTTCTACTTACTTCTAGGGCTTTGGAGCCCACCACTGCAGGAGGCTATGTGGACTATGCCTAGAGTTAGACTACTTCACTTTTGCCCACCTTCCATTACGTAGAACTCAATTACCTGATCATACCTAACTGCAAAGGAGGCTGGGAAATGTAGTTTTTCTATGTGTCCAAGAAAAGGGAATATGTGTATTGCAAAATATTAGCATTTTCACCATTGCCTGCTCTTTCTGGTTACCAAATTTTCATTCTCTCCCCTTTTCCCACATCAAGATTACAGTCATTTCCAGGATCTCAGATAATGCATGTCCTCTACAATCTATCAGATACAGTTTCTCACAGTCCTGTGAGTATGCACTTAGTATCCATCCCTGATATACACCATAAAGAACAGTTCCTTTTGGAAAGGGTAAAACAGGGAGACACAGCCGTTACTGGTCAGAGGTAATCCAGTTGGACAAACCCAGAGAGCAGGGGGAGATCTTTGACTTTTCTCTGAATCAGCTCTCTGGAAGGAACTCTTTTGCACATTGTGCTCTGTGGCCCCCTGACTCTATCCTTTGGAAGCTTCCTCCTTATCTCTTATCCTCCTTGCACATCTGAAGTGGGCTGTGCCTTCCTGGGGCTGCAGAGTTTTGTGGGCCCACTGTTTGCCCAATGTTTATTTTATGCTCTTTAATTACCAGCTCCCTGAGACCACCCACGTGGTTTGATGTGATATGCAATTTCTTCATGAGCAAAGCTTCAGGTCTATTTGCTTGTGATCAGTACCATGTGCCTGTAACCATACCCAAAGATGCTTCCCAGACGTTGGTTTCTAATCAGCTTGATTTTATTGCCTGATCCCTCCAATTGTTTCTTCTAAATTTAATGGTGGCTAAAAATGGCTATTAATGTGTGTGATCTTTGTTGCAAGACTTAAGTCACTTTGAGCAGCAGCAGTTTTTTGGTTACTCCAAGCCTTTCTCAATCACATCACTTACAGCTTAGGATCTAGAAACAAAGATATTTCCAACACTTTGATGGCCCACATTTTTCGATTTTTTTCTATTCCCTCTCATTTCCGCTTATAAAGTGACCAACTTTTTCCGGAGCTCATTTCATTTCTTTCTTGTCCCAGATGCGGACAACACTAGTTTGTATGCACTAACATTGTTTTCTAACCTCTTTCCCTAGAGCTACAATTCAGTAAGCACAAGATCTGCCTACCAAATTATTGCTGGCAACAGATTTTTGCAGACGTCTTTCCCCATAACACAATGCTTTCCTGATTTTCAATCCGCTGACTACCTTCCTACTGATAAACCATAGTCTCCAATTTCCCCTGGAAAATTTAAGTATTATTTAGGCTAAGGGCAGTAGCAAACAACATTAAAATATCAATAGCTTAAAGCAATTCCATTTTTTTCCTCATTCATATCATAAAACAATTTGGTGTTCATTGGGCAGCTTTCTATGTAGTCATTCAGACTCTAGTTGTTGGGAGGGGATTTGAAAGAGCTATATAAGGTTTCAAACCTAATGAAATAGGAGTTTAGGTGTAAGAGAGGAACCTGTACATCTTAGGAAAGAGGAAAACAAAACTTAGGTCCAGATAAAGAGCAAGACTCATTAGCTGCCAAGTGCCAGAGAATTGGGCTAAAGCTCTTAAAATATCTCCTCGGATTCTCCTAGGATTGATAAAGAAATTCCAGTCAGCAGGGAGGCATATATTGTTCTCAGCTGTAGGATCTAGAAGGAGACAGGAAAGGAAACCAGAGCGCTGTTACATCTCCCTCCAAAGAGCACCCTAGCATGGCTGTGAGTTGACCAGGACCTGGGCAGAGCTCCTGCTTTTAAAGTGGGAGTCGTCACTCTTTCTTTGTATTGCTCATCATTTGCATTGTAACCGTGGAAGTTGGTTTAAAGCTTAGGAGTACCTTTCAATTTCTTTTGTTTTGTTTTGGAACTCACAAAGTTATTTATTTATATCAGGATTAGCTGTGTATTCAGTCCTATGGTGAACCTTCTTTGATTTTCTTTCTTTTCCCAGTTAAAGCCACTAATTTCAGTGACTATATAACATATGAATAAGTAAAAGAATGTAATCTTCTTGACAACTTTGTACATTAGATATTATTGTCGATAGGACAATAATGTTAGGATATCCATTTTTTTAGAAAGTGAGCTTCACCATGATTAAGTTAGAAAATGACAGGGCAGAGATGTGAACTCAGGTCCAACACATTCTTGGTTTTTAACTACTCTCAGAATATTTAAGGGAATTTTGGATAACTAGTCTTGCTGCCCCTCCAATAACCCCAAGATGCAGATATCTTTGAGGACATAAACTAAAAAAGAGCTGTCTGTAAATGCTGGCACGTCCTTGAGTGGGGGTAATTAGCTTGGGATCCTGTATTGGTCCTGCTAGATAGTAAATGGACCACTTCAGAGGGCAGTGGGTAGGACTTGCCCTGAGCAGGCAATATTTTCTTAGAGCTTATGTTAAGGATATTTAGCCTTCATTTGTTTCAAATGGAGAAACATTCTGCTGCTATTTCTAGGGATCTAAAGAAATCTAAATCTATCTCTCTTACAGTTTTGGTAGTTAGAAATCAGGTTGCTCTGCAATCTTTCCCAAACTTTTCTGAACTGAGGAACTGAAGTCTTTCTCTGCAGGGCTTTGGCTAAATTAGAAGCCCTCATGGGACAGCCCTCTGGTACATCTGCCTCATATCCAGAGGAGCCAGGACAAGACTGGGCTTCCAAGAGCCCTGGTGAGCTAGATGTTGCAGCTGCCTCTAGGCTCTGAAAGAAAAATATCTGTGTTTGAATAATAATATATGTAACGGGCTCAGGAAGAGAAATGTAGAAAGTATGACTTATATTTGCTAACAGGGAAAGATTGACTCATTTGAGGATCTGAATAAATGAATATCTCTTGGGAAGAAAATTTAACAGAATAATCGGTAGCAAACTAGTGGCTTTAGGTTGCTGTTACTGGCTTTTTGTAAAGGAGTTAAGAGTGAGATTCTTCTACCAGCCTCTTTGGCACCTGAGAATAATAATAAGTATTAAGAAAAATATACTTACTGCATACTTATATTCAGCACTGGGCTAGATACTTATGAATATTCATTAAATCCTCACAAAAGCCCTACAATGTAGGCAGTATTTTTAACTCCATTTTGTAGGTGAGCATACTTAGGCTGTCAGGCCTAGGGAAAATATGAGTCTGCCTCCCTGGGTTCCAAAGTGGTAACTCCACTTAGCCCAAAATTAGGGAAGATAAACTCACTTGCCTCTACATGTCAAATAGGGAAAGAAAATCCTGGGTGCTGGGTTTGGTTGGCTCTGTCCCTTATGCCTGATGAATCCTGAGAATCAGTTTCTAGAGCCCTGAGGTCTTCACATGTGCAGCAGTAAGACATTTATAGATCTTTGGAAAGGCAGAAGCCTTTCTGTGGACATAGATCCTCAGCTTTAATTGATTTAGGGTGAAAAGGTAGAGAGTTTGGGGCTAAGGGAAGAAGGAGGCAAGTTTCACTGAGGTGGGTTATGTGTGGATTCAGCAAATGTGATCCCTTCACTTTGGCTTTACTAAAATGCTTTTGGGATTTTGATCATGCATTTTCTCTATGTTTACATATAAGAAAGAGAACAACTGTTTGGGGCAACAAATTTCTGAATATCCAATGGGCTACATATATTGCTGTTGAAGTTTCCCCTGGTTCATGTAGCATAGGGTAGAGGTTGACAAACTATGGGCTATTGGCCAAAAATGGCCACTCATTCACTTATGTATTATGCTCTCCAACACATGCTCTACCTTGATATATTAGCTCTACAATAGCAGAGTTGAGCAGTTGCAACAGAGAATGTGTACCTGAACTATTTACTCTCTGGCCCTTAAACGAGGCTTTGGCCTCAAACTCACTTTTAGTCAACTCTCTGGACTCTATGTGAGCTGGAACTTCTTTCATTCTTCCTTAGTCTAAGACCTGATGCTATAGGTAGAATCTGGTCCAAGATGGAGATAAGAGCCTCCCAAATTCACATTCTCCCATGGACATGCTAAATCTATGGCATAATAGTAGACACATAGATCAATGGAAACAAAATAGAGAGCCTACAAAGAAACCCATGGAAGTATGGTCAATTGATACGACAAGAGAGCCAAGAATGTACCATGGGGAAATGTTAGTGTGTTTAATAAATGATTTTGGGAAACCTGACAGCCACATGCAAAAGAATGAAACAGGGCCACCATCTTATATCATACACAAAAACCAACTCAAAATGGACTAAAGTCTTACATTTAAGACCTGAAACTGTAAAACTCCTAGAAAAACAAAACTGTAAAGCTCCTGGAACTGTAAAACTCCTAGAAAAACAAAAGGGGATAAGCTACGACCTTGGTTTTGGCAATGATTTTTTTGGACTTGAAACCAACAGCAAAGACAGTAAAAGGAAAAATAAATAAGTAAGACTACATCAAGCTAAAAGGCATCTGCACAGCAAAGAAACTAATCAACATAATGAAAAGGCAACCTGTGGAATGGGAGGAAATATTTGCACATCATATATATAATAAGGGGTTCATATCCAAAATATATGAACTCACACAACTCAGTAGCAAAAAACAGAAACATTCTGATTTAAAAAATGAGCAGATGATCTGTATAGACATTTTTCCAAAGAAGATATACAGATGTCCAACAGGTACACTAAAAGGTGCTCAATATCACTAATAATCAGGGAATTGCAAATTAATTTTACAATGAGATATTACCTCACACCCGTTAGAATAGCTATCATCAGAAAGACGAGATAACACGTTTGGGCAAGAATGTGGAGAAAATGAAACTCTTGTGCACTGTTGCGAATGTAAATAGGTGCCATCACTATGGAAAATAGTATAGAGTTTCGTCAAAAAATTAAAAATAGAACAACCATATGGTCCAGAAATCTGACTTCTGGGTATATAGCTGAAGGAAATGAAATCAGGATCTTAAAGAGATATCTGCATTCCCATGTTCATTGCAGCATTCTTCACAATAGCCAAGATATAGAAACAACCTTCATGTCTGTCAACAGATGAATGAATATAGATCTTGTGTGTGTGTGTATAATATTCCAATATATATTGGAATATTATTCAGCCACGAAAAGAAGGAAATCCTGCAGTTTGTGACAATATGGATGGACCTAGAGGGCAGTATGCTAAGTGAAACAAGCCAGACAGAGAAAAACATGTACTGCATTGTATCACTTATATATGAAATAAAAAATTAAACTCGTCAAAACATAGAGTAGAAATGTGGGTGCCAGGGGTTAGGGACAGAGGAAATAGGGAGAGGCTGGTAAAAAGGTAAAAACTTTCAGCTTTGAGATGAATAAGGTCTGAGTATCTAATGTAGAACATGGTGACTATAGTTGATACCACTGTACTGTATAATTGAAATTTGCTAACAGAGTAGAACTTAAATGTACTCTCTCTCTCTCTCTCTCTCTCTATATATATATATATATGTAATGAATGTAATGTGTTAATTAACTAGATGGCAGAAATCCTTTCACAATGTATACAAATTGCAATTCATCATGATATACTCTTTAAATATGTTACAATTTTTTTTGTGGATTATACCTCAATAAAGCTGAAAAAAACTATAGAGCATAAAAGTATTGATAGTCTATTCTGTGCTAGCCATGGGCTAAATATGCCTATGCAATAACTATCTTTATTGTTAATCATCATTTAATGAAGTGTTTTACTGGTGTCCCACTCTATGTAGAGTGAGAATTTCACCAAGGTGATACGACTCTGTTTCTACTGGCTTTGCTTCACAGTTAAAATGATTCAAATTACTAAAATAAAATCAAGTTGTTTTCTTCATAACAAGGCAAAGCTATCTTCCTTTGGAATATATTTTAGAGATGATGAAATGATGCACAAAGACCTGTACTGAGAAATGTATTTACTATAGATGAAAAGCCCAAATTACTAGGAAAATTCAATTTGAAGTAGAAAATACATGCTACTAGATTCTTTATGGAATAGTGAAATACCACCGAATAGAACACGATTTTATACAGCACTGAATAAGCTCTAAGAAAGATGATTTCATAAACACACTTGGGAGAATATAATTTGAATATAAATGTTCTCTTATTTAGCATTTTAAAGATTTTATGAATTTCAAATATATTAGAAGAGCTCAGTTGGTGAATTGGGAAAAAAAATTTTTTTGCTTCTCTGTAAAATAAAGCTCAGTAAAGGAGTCCTTATTTATAGTCTCAGGTCCTAAACCAAGTGTGTCCCTGGCTGGAGATATTTCTCTTGGAATATGGTGTTTAGTTCTAGACATGACACATACACGGGCACATGAACAACAGGAAAACATCTAGAAGAGAACAACTGAGATTTTTTTTCTCAAGACAGATTAAAGGAATTAGAGGAATTTAATAGTGGAAGAAGAGGGTTCCAGAAGAATATTTGAAGATGAGTTAATATGTCCCAGTGAACAGAACTAGGATCAACATGACACACATTAAGTTGAAATTTAAGAAAACTAATTTCATTTGATTTTCAGAAGAACTCAAATAGTTCTTGGATGTTTTCTAGAGGAGGTGACTTTCCCATTTATGGAATATATGTAGGGAACTATTTGGAGATGTAATATTATGAATTTTGAACAAATATAAGAGGTTATAAAAGTAACCATCAGTGATACATATTAAAATTCTTTATACTAAAAATGAAAAGAAATAAACTATAAAAACTAAATATTTTGAGAAAAACATTGGCAAAAATTCGTGGAAGGATTTCCAACAATTATACATGAATATTTTTTACTGTTTATCTTATGTATAATTAATCAAAGGACTAGAGATACATGAGCAAAGGACATATGTAGAAAATGGCAATGCCTACATAAGTTTAACCTCACAGTTATTTAAAGACATTAAAATTAAAACAGTAACGTACCATTTTACACTTATAAAAAACTAAAATGGAGAGCTAAAATTAAATTCATAATATCCAATGGCAACAAGGTTGTTTTAAAATTGCAGGGCTTCCCTGGTGGCGCAGTGGTTAAGAATCCGCCTGCCAATGCAGGGGACACGGGTTTGAGCCCTGGTCCAGGAAGATCCCACATGCCGCGGAGCAACTAAGCCCGTGCGCCACAACTACTGAGCCTGTGCTCTAGAGCCCATGAGCCACAACTACTGAAGCCTGCATGCCTGGAGCCTGTGCTCTGCAACAAGAGAAGCCACCACAATGAGAAGCCCTTGGCAACTAGAGAAAGCCCGTGCACGGCCACAGAAGACCCAACGCAGCCAATAAACAAACAAATAAATAAATAAAATATATCAAAAAAAAAAGTAATTGCATACATCACCAGTGGATGTTCTTTGATACAGCCTTTGGACAAGCAATAAAACACATTAAATCAAGAAAAGGGTAGGGGATTAAGAGGTGCAAATTACTATGTATAAAATAAATAAGCTACAAGGATATATTGTACAACACAGGGAATATAGCCAATATGTGTAATAACAATAAATGTAATATAACCTTTAAAAATTATGACTATGTTGTATACCTGAAACTTATATAATATTGTACATCAACTATACCTCAGCTAAACTACATTATTCGAACAGTTCACAATTTGCTTCATTAAATCTACTGTTGATAATATAGTTTAAAAAATAACTTACACCATATGAATTGTAGCAGCACCTATAACAGTGAAAAAGTTAGAAGGAAATAAACTATATTTCTAACAGATCAATGAAATATTTACTAGTCCTTAAATTTTTATAAACTTATAATAATATAAACATTGTTTACAATAAAATATTATGCAAAATGTAGAAATAAAAATGATACTGTGATTACAACAATGTAAAATATGTAAGCATTTGACAAAGAGCAAAGAAAAATAAAACCAGTACCAAAGGTGGTGAGATCATGTGATCATTTTTTTTCTTTTACTACCTGTCTTTAACTAGTATTGTATTTATTTAAAAACATAATTAGGAATAGAAATCTTGTAGGCGTTACGGTGTGTATTTGTTTAAAGCCTTGCTTCCACAGATCTAGGTACTTCCATACGTGCATGTAAAAACTAACTGGCTTAGTTTGGGGTATAGAAATATAAATGAAAACACATTTAGTAGGGACTTCCCTGGCAGTCCAGTGGTTCAGACTCCTAGCTTCCACTGCAGGGGGCACAGGTTCCATCCCTGGTCAGGAACTAAGATCCCACATGCCATGCAGCATGGACAAAAAACCCCCCAAAACAAGAAAAACCCCACATTTAGTCAATTTGTAAATTCATTTACCTGAACGTCAGCAATAGCTAGCATTATTTTGAAATATCTGAAATATACAGAATAAAACGATAAACAGATATTACCAATACAGTTACACACCCTGTGGACCTGGCACCCCTCTTCCACCTCTCAGACACAGCCACTCTCATAATTTGATATTCATCATTCCCATGCATTTTGATATGCATTTTATGCATATTTGTACTTGCATAAATATAACACAAAGTTTTGCGTTTAAGAATTTTATGTAAATACTGTAAAAAATGTTCCTTTTTTGCATCTTGTTTTTTACTCAACATGTTTCTGAGATTCATCCATGTTGCTATATGTATTCATTTGCATCCTCTAAGAGTAGTCTGAAATATAAACATACCACATTTTGTTTATTGCTGATCTCACTGATTGACATTTGCATGGTTTCTAGAATTTTATTACAAATAACGCTATTAAGAATATCTCTTGCATGTCTTCTTATACACATTTATGAGCATTCCTATAGATCAGTGCTGTCCATTAGAACTTTCTAGGATGATAGAAATATCATTGTGCTGTCTGTAAAGTAGCCACTAGCCACTAGTCACAGAGTAGCCATTGAGCCCGTGAAATATACTCATGCAACTGAGGAACTGAATTTTAATTCAATTAAATTAATTTAAATTTAAATAGACACAAATGACCAGTGTCAACTGTATTGGACAGTGCAGCTCTAGATCATAAATGTAGGAGTATGTGCTGGATCATGACAA
This sequence comes from Kogia breviceps, assembly GCF_026419965.1. Taxonomy (NCBI): domain Eukaryota; kingdom Metazoa; phylum Chordata; class Mammalia; order Artiodactyla; family Physeteridae; genus Kogia; species Kogia breviceps. Next base: position 35,282,258 of record NC_081321.1, read on the forward strand.
GTGCATATCCTCGACTTTAGATTATTACAGAACTGCCCCCCAAAGTGGCGTGGAGGTAAGTGTGATGTATATCCCACTACTGGTGTGCAAGACTTCCTGCTATTTCACATCTTCACCAACAATTGGTGTTATCCTACTTTTTAATGTTTTTGATTTTAAAAAATATTTTGTCATTATGGTTTTAATATAAACTTACCCGATGACTAGGGAGCCCAAGCGAATGTTCATGTTTATTTGCCATTTGGGGATTTCCTTTCTTGTGAAACAGCTATGTATGTCTTCTGACCATTTTTCTATTGGGTATTTTTTTCCTTTTTAGGAGTTTTAAACACATATATTCTGGTTATCAATCCTTTGTGAATATATATACCCAAATATCTTTTCCAGTCCATGGCCTGTCTTTTCATCTATTCCATATAGTAGAATTTAACTATGATTTTATGATATATGCCCTTTGAGTCTATTTTAAACTATCCCCAGGTCAGAAAGCATTCTCCTAAAATGTCTCCATAAATTTATTTTGCTTTTTATATTTAGGTCCTTTATCTATGTGGAGTTGATATGCGTGAAATAAGGACATAATTTTATGTTTTTGCTTTTCCATAAGCAATTTCCACATGTCCAATTCTTCAGTATAACCTCTGTCACATATTAAGTATCCATTTGTGCATGGGATGTTTCTGAGGTCTTGATGCTATTGTAGATTGATCTGTCATTTATTTTATTTATTCCCATAACAAAGACTCTTAATTCCTATAGCTTTATATCCTCTTGATATATGATAGAATAAGTCTCCCCTGCCCCCAGATATAACTCTTCAAAATATTCTTGGCCATTTGCTTTTCTATAATAGTTCAGGATTTTTTTCCTTATTAGCACTAGTGGGGAGATGTGACACTTTTATGACATTTAGTCTTCCTACCCATTTTTTCACATAAGCAGATCTTCTTTCATGTTAAATGGTCCTCACTTCTCACCCTCAATGTTCCATCCTAGTCCAAATTCATTATCATCTTGTTGGAAATTCTGTGGTATAAATGTACCACCTGTACCCAAGCTCAGCACCCCACCCCCGCCACCTGGCCCCAATCCCGGGTCTATTCTCCATAAAGGGCATAGAGGGATTCTTTAATTGTCATCAGACTATGTCAGAGCTATGCTCACATTTCTCTAACAAGTTCCAAATCACTAAGAATAAAAATGCTAATCTTTACTGATGGCCTAAGAAAACCTATGTGATGTGGTCAGCAGCCGCTCCTGTGACCACATCCTCTGCAAGGCTCAGTGGGCTCAGCCCACTCAGGCCACACCTCAGACCTGTTCACACACAGTTCTCTCTGCCTGTTATTCTCCCTCCAGGTATGTGGATGCCTCACTCCCTCACGTCATTAAGTATCTGCTCCAGTGTCACTTTATCCTAGAAAGGACTTCACCCCCGCCCTATCTAAACTAGCACCCTGGTCCATATCACTACTTCACTCAGCTTAATTTTTCTTCAAAACGCCTGACATAGCATCTATTTATTTCCTTTTCCCTACATTAGGATGTCAGCTCCATGAGGAAGCAATGTGTGGGTGCTTCCCCTCTGTACGCACTTTATTCACTGCGGTATCTGGACTGTTGCAGTGAAATTGGCTCATTGTATAAACTCTTTACACAGTACCTAGGTATATTCTAGAACTTAAAAAAAAATTTGTTCAAGGTGGTTTTATATTTTCTCCATAAGACCATGCATCTCTTTTGATAAACTTATTCCTGGATCCCTTATATATATAGATAAGGGATATATATATATATATATATATATATATATATATATATATATATGTATACATATATATTCCTGGATCTGGAAAAATTCAATCTGAACACATTCATTGGTTCAAAGGTCCTTGGAAGAACATAATCTTATTTTTGCCCTCTTTTCTTCTCACTGTTATGACTTTTCTTTCTTTCAGAAGTCTATGGAAACCAGACTCTGAAAACCACCAGTATGCTCAGAGCCCTACAAAGACAACAGATTGGGAGTATGCAGTTCCAGCCTTGCTTCTTCTTCCAGAGGCATAAACGATGAATATATACAAATATATGGATGTAGATTGTGAGTATGTGTGTGTATACACACATGCACAGTCACATACTATTTCTCACTCTCTTCATAAAAGCAAATAAAATATATTTTAGGGAGATTTAATATGAAATCCCAAATGTATATATGGGAGAAATATGTAGAAAAAACTTCAAATTAATACCCTCTTGGAGATTAAATTGCTAGTTACCATAGTAAATAATGCCCCCCCAAAATAAACTTAGGACTTCCCTGGTGGTGCAGTGGTTAAGAATCTGCTTGCCAATACAGGTGACACAGTTTCGATCCCTGGTACGGGAAGATCCCACATGCCACTGAGCAACTAAGCCCGTGCGCCACAACTACTCAGCCTGTGTTCTAGAGCCCGCGAGCCACAAATACTGAGTCTGTGCGCCACAATTACTGAAGCCCACGCACCTACACCCATGCTCCACAACAAAAAAGGCCACTGCAATGAGAAGCCCACACACCACAATGAAGAGTAGCCCCTGCTCGCTGCAACTAGAGAAAGTCTGCAAGCAGCAACGAAGACCCAACGCAGCCAAAAAAAATTTTTTTTAAGTAAAATTTAAAAATTACTTTGGGCTTCCTTGGTGGCACAGTGGTTAAGAGTCTGTCTGCCTATGCAGGGGACATGGGTTCGAGCCCTGGTCTGGGAAGATCCCACATGCCGCGGAGCAGCTAAGCCCGTGCACCACAACTACTGAGCCTGCACGTCTGGAGCCTGTGCTCCGCAACAAGAGGGGCCGCGATAGTGAGAGGCCCGCGCACGGTGATAAAGAGTGGCCCCCACTCGCCGCAACTAGAGAAAGCCCTCACACAGAAACGAAGACCCAACACAGCCAAAAAAAAAAAAAAAATTACTTTATTAAAATTCCTTTCACTGCTCTGCTGAAATTTTAAATTAAATATAAAAAGGCTGCAGAGGGCTTCCCTGGTGGCGCAATGGTTGAGAATCCGCCTGCCAATGCAGGGGACACGGGTTCGAGCCCTGGTCTGGGAGGATCCCACATGCTGCGGAGCAACTAGGCCCGTGAGCCACAATTACTGAGCCTGCGCGTCTGGAGCCTGTGCTCCTCAACAAGAGAGGCCGCGATAGTGAGAGGCCCGCGCACCGCGATGAAGAGTGGCCCCCACTTGCCACACTGGAGAAAGCCCTCGCACAGAAACGAAGACCCAACACAGCCATAAATAAATAAATAAATAAATAAATAAATAAATAAATAAAATTAAAAAAAAAAAAAAGGCTGCAGAAAAAATCGTTTATGGTAAAACCAGGGAATATTGAGAGCTACTTGAATTCACACATTCAATAAATATTACACATGCCAAAGTATTAAGACATTTATAAATTATCCTTTAGCTCAGCTCCTGTTAGGTTGTTCCCATAACAATGGGGAAGGGGTAGTTAAAATGCCACTTTACCATTTCTGTAGCTTGTGGGAGTCATATACTGTTCACTTCCTTTTTTTTTTTTTTCTTTAAAGAAGTCTCTAAACTAAAAGTGAATTTAATAATATCTTTATTTCCTTTTTCACACAGCACAAAATATTGCCTGTATGACTAGGGCAATACTGGATTAACTCCTCTATTGGGCATTAATAAGTTAATTTTTTTCCTCCTGAGGTTCTAGTGCATCAAAAATTTTAACATGTAATATCATAATGCCTCCTAAGATTGGGATTCTTTAAATTTTTATATCAAATTGTGAAGGACCAATTCCCAACCCTCACATACTCCCCTCCTTATGTATATCAGTCAAAGTCCTGGCAGGAAACAGATGGCACACTCGAGCTGGCTAATTAAAGACAGTTTAACAAAGGGACGATTTATAAAGACGCAATAGGAAATAGGGAAAACAACAAGAAATCGATCGGATACCTGAAAGGACAAAGCAGCCAGAGTTGTTATTATCTCTAAGCCAGAAGAAGCAAAGAGAAGTTATCAAAAACCGGAGGGGGTAGCTGAACAGAGAGGGTCACCTGTCAGGAGATGTCACCTTCAGTAAGTGACACAGCTAATCATGGTAGTAACCTGGCAGGAAAGGAGCCAGCAGAATAAATATCCAAACGTCCTTTCTGATATCCTGCCGGTGGTCGCCACTGGTCAAACCGAATCAGAATCCAGAGGACAAGAGAACCTATTAATACAACGTATATAGGTCAGCCCACAGGATATGAGGCAGGGTAAAAGGTGATTGAGAGGATACAGAGAGGCAGAACAAAGGTATCCATCACCCACCCCACCGCCACTTCGGCATGTAATGTAGTGAAAATCACCTTTCAGTTCGCGAATAGCAGGGTGGGAGTTTCTCATCGGCAGAACTAGAAAGCAGTTTGTATACTGAGGCATCTGTGGGGGAAAAGGAACATATTATGCAGACACTCGGACATGTTATAAGGTAAGAGAAATATTTATTTAATTTTACACAAGAACGAGCTTATACTGAACAAATTCAACCAAATACTATTAAGTGCAGTAAAACAAGGAAATAAGGATGACATCTCTTGTTAGAAAATATTAAGTAACCATGCCTGTGCATTATTTTTATCATGACAATAACTCATTTCAGATTTCTTCTCAGAGTGTATACTGTACACATAACATGTTATAGCTTCTTTGCTTTGCTTCGGAAAACAGAATTCATTCACTGCCTTACATTTTATTTTTTGCAGTGAAGAACTGAACTAATTTGTGAAGATTCTGATCTAGAGGAAAATTTTCTGCACCAGTGAAGCTAGAGGCTTCCAAAGCTCCTGGAAGCTCAGGCTTTACATCCAGAGGTCGTGATGTCATGGTGTGTATTTCACACCCATTCTTCTACATGCCCACATCAGACGCAGTTGAGGTGGAATTCTGGTCTAGTTTTGCCCCAAGAAGTTTTCTTTTGTGATTTTCTCAAGCTCCACAAATTTCATAATTGAAACTTTACTCAGCTGTTAACAATGCTGCACTTAGCTGCCCACAAATCATCCACTTCAACTTTTTTTTTTTGTCTTTTTAATGAAAGAACATTCTTTAAACAGAAATTTCCAGTGAGACAGTTAACTTCACAGTTCCTGAAGGCACTGTGGATCCACTGAGCAACAGATGTGGCCATTCTAGAGAAAAGAGAGGGGAAAAAAAGCATGGTATTACTTTTTAAGCCATTAGTCAATACTCATCGATTGGTACATATAACATAACTGAATGGTTTGTTATTTATGTGCCCCTAAAAGTTCAATGGCTCAATCACGTTGCATGTCTCTACTGTTGCAGAACAAACTATGGCCAGTTATTTGTGGGGAATCATAAGCTAGCTTTATTTACCCCACGGCACTCTCCTAGCTCACATTTGTTGTTTTATTTACTCATTCACAAAATAAGCATTGAGTAAACTGAGCCCGAGATATACTGATGAATGAATAAAGCAGATATGGTCACTACCCTCACAGGACAGGACTTATAGTTTTGGGGCAGGGGGAATTCATAAGCAAATGTACAATCAAAAATTGTGAAAAGTGTTAGAAAAGAAACAAACTAGGGGATGTCATGAGATTAATAAATGTCTGGCTACTTAGATTGGGTGGCCAGAGTAGACTTCTCTGTAGAAGCGATGTTTAAACCAAGACTTCAAGACAGATCTGTGAAAAGGTAGGCCAAGAGCACAGGGAACAGAATGAGTAAAAGGCTTTAAAGTGAAAAGAGTTTTAAGAAACCTAATTAAGAAACCTAAAAAGGTTTGGTCTGGGTGAGAATTTTAAGTTGGTGAAGAAAACAGTGCAGAGAAGAGGCAGGAAAAAATAGTTAAGGAAGAGCCAGATATGCATAATTAGTTTTTATAACAAAGTACCAAAAGAGTAATGGTGTATTACAGAAGAGGAAAAAAATTTGTATCTTGTTCTTTTGAATCCTTGCACTCTTACTTTCTTCCACTGGCTAGCTAATAATAATGAAAATGTTAGTATTGCTACCACAATCATAAGATGATAATACCCTTCTACTTTTTGAGTGCGTACTCTGTGTCAGATTCTTTGCCAGGCACTTTAAATACATTATCTAATTTCAACTTCAGAGCATTCCCAGTAGGATCACTATTAATAGTCATGTTTTTTAGGATCAGAAACTGAAGATCAGAAAGCTTAAATATCATGGCCCAAATCACAAAGCTAATATAATGGTACAGCTGGGATTAAAATTCAGGTTAGTCTGACTCTAAAACTCATCTTCTATTTGATATATTCTTTCAGATAATTGACTTTAGATGATTGAAAATGTATCAGACCTTAATAGGATAAAACCAAAAGGGTCTGTTCATGTAAGATAAAACTTAAGAAAGGACTTTGGTACTTTAGCCTTTGTTGAAGCTTACCAAATGAGGGAAAAGCCAGTCTATATCCAAGAAGAGTATTATCAATTTCACTTAATCCTCTTTCTTTTTAAATTGTTATTAAGCAGAGTTCTTATTCTGACAGCAAAAGAAGGTGACATCCATCTCTTTGATCTCTAGCTGCATTTTAAAGCTTTGTCATTATGCTCAGAGGCAGAGGTTTTCTGGCCATAACCTGGTCACATGATCTTTCCCAATCCATTGACCCAATGAAGGGAGGGGTGTACCAGTTCTTGAGAATATCAGTTTCTCAAACTGTATGATTTTGAGCAGAAAGAGAGTTAGGGAATGTTTGGAGTATGAGTATGTTTTAGGAAGAGAAGGTATATTTTCCAAGTCTTCCAGTAGTGCTTTTCTTATTCCATATCAATTCTGCTATAGCAACATAAATACTCTACAGACCATGTCATTGGAAGCTCCCCAATTAGGGAAACATAGCTCATACAAGAAAGACTGATAAAATATTCCACTGGGGCTCCTGTTTCAGTAATGGCAGATTTATTTATTTAAGACTATTGACTATCCCTCCTATGGATAACTATAAAGTTTGGACAAAATATAAAAACTATTTAAAGCAATGGAGAGTGATTAAAAGCAGGTAGACAATGGAGGAGTTTCAATCTTTAAAAGAAGGAAGATGTACTGTCTGAGATTCATTTTTATTTGGCATTTTCCCTTAGGGCACGCCCTAGTCTGTGACGCTTACGATAACTATAACTCAAGCAGAAAGCCACAATCTGATAGGGCCCACATGTCAGAGGACAACATTTAGGGCTCTGTTGGGCTGCCAGAGTGGCTGAAAATTCAGGAGGAAATTTCTAGAAAGGAGGGAGTGAATCAGCATGTCAACTCCCCTCAAATCTGTGGCAGGTCTTTGAATTGCAGAGGAGACTCTAAACAGACAATCAGAGAGTCACAGCTTGAAGTCTGAAAGATTTGAGCAGATATTTCAGATGCTGTTCACTGTGTGTTTAAAATCTATGTCCTGCCAAGTTAGAAGGGACTGATAAAAAATTCAGGCTTTCCATTGAAAGCCCAAAAGGGCCATGATTAGGAAGCAAATGATGTCTCAAGATTAAGCGATTCACCCTAAAACTAAGGGTACACCTGGAATAGACCCACCTAACCAATGTAAAGCCCAGCCTTTCCAACTGCAAGATGACTGGCCAGTAATTTGCAATCTGCTAGAACAAAAATAGTCTTCAGAAGAAGCTAATAGAATGTAGGGTCTGTACTATGTATTACCCACAATATCCAGTAAACCATAAACATTACTAGACATGCGAAGAAAAACAGAAAAAAGTGACTCCTCACCAAGAGAAAAACTAGTGAATAGAAATGACTCAAAGTTAATCCAGATGGTAAAGACTAGAAAGTAGCTATTACTAATATGTACAAAGATGTAAAAAAAAGATGGTCATAATGCATGATAAAACATGGTAAGTTACAGCAGAGAAATGAAACTATAAATAGAATTAAATAAAAATTCTGGAACTGAAAAGTGCAATATTCAAAATGAAAAATTCATTGGATGGGTTTAACAGCAGATTAGAGATGGCAGAAGAAATCGTCAATAAATTTTAAAAAATAGAAATTATCCAATCTTTAAAAAAAAGAGAAAAAGACTGAAATAAAAATAGAACCTCAGTGACCTTCAGGATAATATTAAACCATATAACACATGTGTAATTGGAGTCCCAGAAGAATAGGGGGGAAATAATGTGGCAAACCAAATATCCAAAGAAACAATGGCCAAATTTTTCTCAAATTTGGTGAAAAAAATCTACTTAGATACTCAAAAAGCCCAGCAAACACCAAAGAGGACAAAAAAAAATCATACTTAAGTGCATCATAGTCAAAATTCTAAAAACCAAAGATAAAGAAAGAATCATGAAAGGAGACAGAGAAAAAAAAGACATATTACATATAAGGGAACAAAAGTACAAATGATAGCTGAATCCTCATCAGAAATAATAGAAACTAGAAAACAGTAGAGTACCACCTTTAAAGTGCTGGGACAAATCTGTCAATCCTGAATTCTATATTTAGTTAAATATCCTTCAAAAATAAAGACATTTTCAAATAAATGTAAGTTGAGAGAATTTGTGGCCAGTATATCTGCAATATGGAAAATGCTAAAGGAAGTTATTCAAGATAAAGGGAAATAACACTAGATGGAGATTAACATGTGTGAGAAAAAATGAAGAGCACAAGAAATGGTAAATATGTGGATAAATATAAATATAAAATAAATATAAAATTTAAAATATAGCATATTTTCTTCTATTAATTTGCTTCAAAGATATTTGACTTATTAAAGCAAAAATATTGGGCTTCCCTGGTGGTGCAGTGGTTCAAAGTCTGCCTGCTGATGCAGGGGACACGGGTTTGTGCCCCCGTCCAGGAAGATCCCACATGCCGTGGAGCGGCTGGGCCTGTGAGCCATGGCCACCGAGCCTGCGCATCAGGAGCCTATGCTCCACAACGGGAGAGGCCACAACGGTGAGAGGCCCGCATACCACAAAAAAAATATACATATATATATTGATAGTAATACAGATTTTTAGAGTTTATAGAATACATAGTTATAAATATATGATTATTATAGTGCAAAGGTTAGGGGAATGGGATTATATTATTCCAAAGTTGTTACATTTTATATGAATTAGTATAATATTAAATCTTACTATACTGTAATAAATGAATGATATATGTTACAACTCCTATACCAACTACTAAAACAATCATAAAAAGAGTTATAGTTAAGAATTCAAAAGAACAAGTAAAATTGAATAATATAAAAAATATTAACAAACAAAAAGGAGTAGATGATTAAGAATCATATTTATGATGATGCAATCTTAATGATTCCATCTATTAAAAAGTAGATGGAACAAGTAGAAAACAAATGGCAAAATGGTGGCCCCAAATCCACCAACGTCAAAAACAATATTAAATGTAAATAGACTAACATTTCAATTAAAAGACAGAGATTGCCACACACTGGATAAAAAAGTAAGAACTATTTATACATCATCTATAAAAAATGCACTTTAAATATAAAACCACAGATAGGTTGAAAGTGGATGAATCAAAACAATATACTGTATGGCTATAAAAGTACCAGACAATGGACTTTCCTGGTGGTGCAGTGGATAAAGCTCCATGATCCCAATGCAGGGGGCCTGGGTTTGATCCCTGGTGAAGGAACTAGATCCCACATGCATGCTGCAACTAAGAGTTTGCATTCCACAACTAAGGAGCCCGCCTGCCACAACTAAGGAGCCCACGTTTTGCAACTAAGGAGCTGTGAAGCCACAATTAAGGAGCCCGCCGGCTGCAACTAAGACCCGGTGCAACTAAATAAATAAATGAAAATTAAAAAAAAAAAAGTACCAGTCAAAATTGACTTCAAATCTAGAAGCCTTGCTAGAGATAAGGAGGGACATTACATATGATAAACTGGTCAATTCACCATTAGATATAAAAGAATACATACTGTGTGATCCATTTATATGAAATTTTTAAATAGTTAAATAAATTTACTATAATGAAATAAAACTGAGGTTTCCTATGAGACGTAGGTATTGTCTGGAAGGGGACAAAAAGGTACTTGCTGGATTGTTGGAAATATTCTGTATTTTGATTCATCAAGCTTATAAAATTATATACAAAATAACTATGCATTTCACCTTAACAAACATTACCTTGATAAAAACTAGAATAAAAGGTGACCCACTGAAACTTAGGTTGCTAGGAATAGTAACCACCTACTGTCATAACTAATTATAAAATCTATTTTTATGTAGTAACACAGTAAGTTTCCTTAACACCTTGTTATTTCTGGCTATATTTATTGGTAAAGAAGTCATCATCACTCTTTGCATGGTAAACTGTATAACATTAAGATTAGAAGACAGCTGACTTTTAGCTTTCAGTAAAATGTTTATATATGATATATATAATGCATAATATATTTTACTCTTATTTAAATTTAATATATTTATTATTTACTTATCAATCACTATATGGTATTAATATATTAATTAATATGTATATAAATTATACTAGAGATATAATAAATATATGTAATTATATATTCATATATAATATGTGGCTATAAATAAACTATATAAAAATTAATAATTTAAAATCCCACTATTATCAATATTTTAGTATGTCCTAATAGAATTCACTTCATATTCCTTTATTTTCAACCTTCTTGTAATCAAAGTGCATATGTAATCACACATAGTATTTTTATTTTAATTTTTATTATAAGCATTGTTAGTACATGAATAATTGAATAATGCAATCATATAATTACATATTATATAATTATGATATACTGTTATATGTTACAGAGTTACCATAATTTATTTAACCCATTTTTCCTTTGTTGGATATTTTTATTTCTTCCTTGATTCTGCGTGCCAATTAATGTTGAGGTTAATATTACGATGAATAGAGTTTGGTCCATATTTTAGATTATTTCTTTTTTTTTTTTTTCTTTTTTTTTTTTTTTTTGTAGATTATTTCTTTAGGTTGGATTCTCAGACCCAGAATTAGTAGGATCTTCTGGATATTTCTGTGGGGATGGGGAGTGGGCAAGGAGATGTATGTGTGGTTCTTGACATGTATTTTTCAATGTCACTAACATTGCATAAGAATTACAATTCCAGTACACCTCTGTCAGCATTGGAAATTATTGTGAAATATTTTTTTACCGTAGTATGTGAAAATAATAATTCATTATGTTAGTTTATATTTAAGTGTCAATTATTTAAAACACTGATTTCCTCTTTTTTTTCAGTATTACATGACACATAGTCTATGTTTATTTTGTTTCTTTTATTTTTAACATCTTTATTGGAGTATAATTGCTTCACAATGGTGTGTTAGTTTCCGCTTTATAACAAAGTTAATCAGTTACACATATACATATGTTCCCATATCACTTCCCTCTTGCATCTCCCTCCCTCCCACCCTCACAATCCCACCCCCTAGGTGGTCACAAACCACCTAGCTGATCTCGCTGCACTATGTGGCTACTTCCCACTAGCTATCTATTTTACGTTTGGTAGTGTATATATGTCCATGCCACTCTCTCACTTCGTCACAGCTTACCCTTCCCCCTCCCCATATCCTCACATCCATGCTCTAGTAGGTCTGTGTCTTTACTCCCATCTTACCCCTGGGTTCTTCATAACCTTATTTTTTCCCCCTAGATTCCATATATATGTGTTAGCATATGGTATTTGTTTTTCTCTTTCTGACTTACTTCACTCTGTATGACAGACTCCAGGTCCATCCACCTCACTACAAATAACTCAATTTCATTTCTTTTTATGGCTGAGTAATATTCCATTGCATATATGTGCCACATCTTCTTTATCCAGTCATCTGTTGATGGACACTTAGGTTGCTTCCATGTCCTGGCTATTGTAAATAGAGCTGCAATTAACATTTTGATACATGACTCTTTTTGAATTATGATTTTCAGAGGGTATATGCCCAGTAGTGATATTGCTGGGTCATATGGTAGTTCTATTTGTAGTTTTTTAAGGAACCTCCATAATGTTCTCCACAGTGGCTGTATCAATTTACATTCCCACCAACAGTGCAAGAGTGTTCCCTTTTCTCGACACCATTTCCAGCATTTATTTTTTCTAGATTTTTTGATGATGGCCATTCTGAAAGGTGTGAGATGATATCTCATTGTAATTTTCATTTGCATTTCTCTAATGTTTAATGATGTTGATCATTCTTTCATGTGTTTGTTGGCAATCTGTATATATTCTTTGGAGAAATGTCTATTTAGGTCTTCTCCCCATTTTTGGATTGGGTTGTTTGTTTTTTTTGTTATTGAGCTGCATGAATTGCTTATAAATTTTGGATACTAATCCTTTGTCAGTTGCTTCATTTGCAAATATTTTCTCCCATTCAGAGGGATGTCTTTTGGTCTCGTTTACGGTATCCTTTGCTGTGCAAAAGCTTTTAAGTTTCATTAGGTCCCATTTACTTATTTTTGTTTTTATTTCCATTTCTCTAGGAGATGGGTCAAAAAGGATCTTGCTGTGATTTCTGTCATACAGTGTTCTGCCTATGTTTTCCTCTAAGAGTTTGATAGTGTCTGGCCTTACATTTAGGTCTTTAATCCATTTTGAGTTTATTTTTGTGTATGGTGTTAGAGAGTGTTCTAATTTCATACATTTACATGTACCTGTCCAGTTTTCCCAGCACCACTTATTGAAGAGGCTGTCTTTTCTCCACTGTATATCCTTCCCTCCTTTATCAAAGATAAGGTGACCATATGTGTGTGGGTTTATCTCTGGGATTTCTATCCTGTTCCATTGATCTATATTTCTGTTTTTGTGCCAGTACCATACTGTCTTGATTACTGTGGCCTTGTAGTAGCATCTAAAGTCAGGGAGCCTGATTCCTCCAGTTCCATTTTTCGTTCTCAAGATTGCTTTGGCTATTCGGGGTCTTTTGTGTTTCCATACAAATTGTGAAATTTTTTGTTCTAGTTCTGTAAAAAATGCCAGTGGTAGTTTGATAGGGATTGCATTGAATCTGTAGATTGCTTTGGGTAGTAAAGTCATTTTTACAATGTTGATTCTTCCAATCCAAGAACATGGTATATCTCTCCATCTATTTGTATCATCTTTAATTTCTTTCATCAGTGTCTTATAATTTTCTGCATACAGGTCGTTTGTCTCCTTAGGTAGGTTTATTCCTAGATATATTATTCTTTTTGTTATAGTGGTAAATGGGAGTGTTTTCTTAACTTCACTTTCAGATTTTTCATCATTGGTGTATAAGAATGCCAAAGATTTCAGTGCACTAATTTTGTATCCTGCTACCTTACCAAATTCATTGATTAGCTCTAGTAGGTTTCTGGTAGCATCCTTAGTGTTCTCTATGTATAGTATCATGTCATCTGCAAACAGTGACAGCTTTACTTCTTCTTTTCTGATTTGGATTCCTTTTACTTCTTTTTCTTCTCTGATTGCTGTGGCTAAAACTTCCAAAACTATGTTGAATAAGAGTGGTTAGAGTGGGCAACCAGTCTTGTTCCTGATCTTTTTGGAAATGGTTTCAGTTTTTCACCATTGAGGACGATGTTGGCTATGGGTTTTTCATATATGGCCTTTATTATGTTGATGAAAGTTCCCTCTATGCCTACTTTCTGCTGGGTTTCTATCATAAATGGGTGTTGAATTTTGTTGAAAGCTTTCTCTGCACCTACTGAGATGATCATATGCTTTTTCTCCTTCAATTTGTTAATATGGTGTATCGTGTTGATTGATTTGCATATATTGAAGAATCCTTGCATTCCTGGAATAAACCCCAGTTGATCATGGTGTATGATCCTTTTAATGTGCTGTTGGATTCTGTTTTCTAGTATTTTGTTGAGGATTTTTGCATTTATGTTCATCAGTGATATTAGCCTGTAGTTTTCTTTGTGACGTCTTTGTCTGGTTTTGTTAACAGGGTGATGGTGGCCTCACAGAATGAGTTTGGGAGTGTCCCTCCCTCTGCTATATTTTGGAAGAGTTTGAGAAGGATGGGTGTGGGCTCTTCTCTAAATGTTTGATAAAATTCACCTGTGAAGCCATCTGGTCCTGGGCTTTTGTTTGTTGGAAGGTTTTTAATCACATTTTCAATTTCAGTGCTTGTGATTGGCCTGTTCATATTTTCTCTTTCTTCCTGGTTCAGTCTCTGCAGGTTGTGCATTTCTAAGAATTTGTCCATTTCTTCCAGGTTGTCCATTTTATTGGTATAGAGTTGCTTGTGTAATCTTTCATAATCTTTTGTATTTCTGCAGTGTCAGTTGTTACTTCTCCTTTTTCATTTCTAATTCTATTGATTTGCGTCTTCTCCCTTTTTTTCTTGATGAGTCTGGCTAATGCTTTATCAATTTTGTTTATCTTCTCAAAGAACCACCTTTTAGTTTTATTGCTCTTTGTTATCATTTCCTTCATTTCTTTTTCATTTATTTCTGGTCTGATCTTTATGATTTCTATGCTTCTGCTAACTTTGAGGTTCTTTTTGTTCTTCTTTCTCTAATTTCTTTAGGTGCAAGGTTACTTTCTTTATTTGAGATGTTTCCTGTTTCTTAAGGTATGATTGTATTGCTATAAACTTCCCTCTTAGAACCGCTTTTGTTGCATCCCATAGGTTTTGGGTCGTCGTGTCTCCATTGTTATTTGTTTCTAGGTATTTTTTGATTTCCTCTTTGATTTCTTCAGTGATCACTTCGTTATTAAGTAGTGTATTGTTTATCCTCCATGTGTTTGTATTTTTTACAGATCTTTTCCTGTAATTGATATCTAGTCTCATAGTGTTGTTGTCAGAAAAGATACTTGATACTATTTCAATTTTCTTAAATTTACCAAGGCTAGATTTGTGACCCAAGACATGACCTATCCTGGAGAATGTTCCATGAGCATTTGAGAAAAATGTGTATTCTGTTGTTTTTGGATGGAATGTCCTCTAAATATCAATTAAGTCCATCTTGTTTAATGTATCTTTTAAAGCTTGTGTTTCCTTATTTATTTTCATTTTGGATGATCTGTCCATTGGTGAAAGTGGGGTGTTAAACTCCCCTACTATGATTGTGTTACTGTCAATTTCCCCTTTTCAGGCTGTTAGTTTTGCCTTATGTATTGAGGTGCTCCTATGTTGAGTGCATAAATATTTACAACTGTTATATCTTCTTCTTGGATCGATCCATTGATTATTGTATAGTGTCCTTCTTTGTCTTTTGTAATAGTTTTTATTTTAAAGTCTATTTTGTCTGATATGAGAATTGCTACTCCAGCTTTCTTCTGATTTCCATTTGCATGGAATATCTTTTTCCACCCCCTCACTTTCAGTCTGTATGTGTCCCTAGCTCTGAAGTGGGTCTCTTGTAGACAGCATATATATGACTCTTGTTTTTGTATCCATTTAGCCAGTCTGTGTCTTTTGGTGAGAGCATTTAATCCATTTACATTTAAGGTAATTATCGATATGCATGTTTCTATTACCATTTAGTTAATTGTTTTGGGTTTGTTATTGTAGGTCTTTTCCTTCTCTTGTGTTTCTTGACTAGAGAAGTTCCTTTAGCACTTGTTGTAAAGCTGGTTTGGTGGTGCTGAACTCTCTCAGCTTTTGCTTTTCTGTAAAGGTTTTAATTTCTCCATCAAATCTGAATGAGATCCTTGCTGGGTAGAGTAATCTTGGTTGTAGATTTTTCTCCTTCATCACTTTGAATATGTCCTGCCACTCCCTTCTGGCTTGCAGAGTTTTTGCTGAAAGATCGGCTGTTAACCTTATGGGGATTCCCTTGTGTGTTATTTGTTGTTTCTCCCTTGCTGCTTTTAATATGCTTTCTTTGTATTTAATTTTTGATAGTTTGATTAATATGTGTCTTGGCGTGTTTCTCCTTTGCTTATCCTCTATGGGACTCTCCGTGCTTCCTAGACTTGATTAACTATTTCCTTTCCCATATTAGGGAAGTTTTCAACTATAATTTCTTCAAATATTTTCTCAGTCCCTTTCTTTTTCTCTTCTTCGTCTGGGACCCCTATAATTCGAATGTTGGTGCATTTAATGTTGTCCCAGAGGTCTCTGAGAGTGTCCTCAGTTCTTTTCATTCTTTTTTCTTTATTCTGCTCTGCAGTAGTTATTTCCAGTATTTTATCTTCCAGGTCACTTATCCGTTCTTCCACCTCAGTTATTCCGCTATTGATCCATTCTAGAGTATTTTTAATTTCACTTATTTTGTTGTTCATCATTGCTTGTTTACTCTTTAGTTCTTCTAGGTCCTTGTTAAATGTTTCTTGAATTTTCTCTATTGTATTTCCAAGATTTTGGATCATCTTTACTATTATTATTCTGAATTCTTTTTCAGGTAGACTGCCTATTTCCTCTTCATTTGTTAGGTCTGGTGGGTTTTTATCTTGCTCCTTCATCTGCTGTGTGTTTTTCTGTCTTCTCATTTTGCTTATCTTACTGTGTTTGGGGTCTCCTTTTTGCAGGCTGCAGGTTCGTAGCTCCCGCTGTTTTTGGTGGCTGTCCCCCCAGTGGCTAAGTTTGGTTCAGTGGGTTGAGTAGGTTTCCTGGTTTGGGGGACTAGTGCCTGTGTTCTGGTGGATGAGGCTAGATCTTGTCTTTCTGGTGGGCAGGTCCACGTCTGGTGGTGTGTTTTGGGGTGTCTGTGGCCTTATTATGATTTTAGGCAGCCTCTCTGCTAATGGGTGGGGTTGTGTTCCTATCTTGCTAGTTGTTTGGCATAGGGTGTCCAGCACTGTAGCTTGCTGGTCGTTGGGTGGAGCTGGGTCTTGATGTTGAGATGTAGATCTCTGGGAGATTTTTGCCATTTGATATTACATGCAGCTGGGAGGTCTCTTGTGGACCAGTGTCCTGAAGTTGGCTCTCCCACCTCAGTGGCACAGCCCTGACGCCTGGCTGGAGCACCAAGAGGTTGTCCTCCACACAGCTCAGAATAAAAGGGAGAAAAAAATAGAAAGAAAGAAAGAGGATAAAATAAAATAAAGTAAGATAAAATAAACTTATTAAAATAAATATTAAGAAAAAAATTTTAAAAAGTAAAAGGAAAAAAAAAGGAAAGACAGAACCCTAGGACAAATGGTGAAAGCAAAGCTATACAGACAAAATCTCACACAGAAGCATACACATATACACTCACAAAAAGAGGAAAAGGGGAAAAAATAATCTGTCTTGCTCCCAAAGTCCACCTCCTCAATTTGGGATGATTCGTTGTCTATTCAGGTATTCCACAGATGCCTGGTACATCAAGTTGAGATTTAGCTTTAATCCACTACTCCTGAGGCTGCTGGGGGAGAGTTCCCTTTCTCTTCTTTGTTTGTACACCTCCCAGGGTTCAGCTTTGGATTTGGCCCCGTCTCTGAGTGTAGGTAGCCTGAGGGCATCTGTACTTCGCTCAGACAGGACGGGGTTAAAGGAGCAGCTGATTCGGGCACTCTCACTCAGGCAGGGGAGAGGGAGGGGCACGGAGTGCGGGGTGAGACTGCAGTGGCAGAGGCCAGCGTGACGTTGTCCCAGCCTGAGGCGCGCCGTGCTTTCTCCCGGGGAAGTTGTCCCTGGATCCCGGGACCCTGGCAGTGGTGGGCTGCACAGGCTCCTGGGAGGGGAGGTGTGGAGAGTGACCTGTACTCGCACACAGGGTTCTTGGTGGCGGCAGCAGCAGCCTTAGCGTCTCATGCCCGTCTTTGGGATCCACGCAGGTAGCCGCGGCTCGCACTCGCCTCTGGAGCTCCTTTAAGCAGCGCTCTTAATCCTCTCTCCTCGTGCACCAGGAAACAAAGAGGCAAGAAAAAGTCTCTTGCCTCTTCGGCAGCTCCAGACTTTTCCCGGACTCCCTCCCGGCCAGCCGTGGTGCACTAACACCTTCAGGCTGTGTTCACGCTGCCAGTCCTCTCCCTGTGATCCGACCGAAGCCTGAGCCTCAGCTCCCAGACCCCGCCCACCTCGGCGGGTGAGCAGACAAGCCTCTCGGGCTGGTGAGTGCCAGTCGGCACCGATCCTCTGTGCGAGAATCTTTCCGCTTTGCCCTCCGCACCCTGTTACTGAGCTCTCCTCCGTGGCTCCGAAGCTTCCCCCTTTCCGCCACCCGCAGTCTCTGCCTGTGAAGGGGCTTCTAGTGTGTGGAAACATTTCCTCCTTCACAGCTCCCTCCTACTAGTGCAGGTCCCGTCCCTATTCTTTTGTCTCCGTTTTTTCTTTTTTTCTTTTGCCCTACCCAGGTACTTGGGGGAGTTTCTTGCCTTTTGGGAGGTCTGAGGTCTTCTGCCAGCGTTCAGTAGGTGTTCTATAGGAGCAGTTCCATGTGTAGATGTATTTCTGATGTATTTGTGGGGAGGACGGTGATCTCCACATCTTACTCCTCCACCATCTTCTCAAATCCTATTGATTTCCTCTTTTTTGATAGCTGTATTCTTTAGTGAATTGTTTATTCATCCTTTATTTATTTATGGGGAAATAAGTATTTTTAAATTAATTTTCATATATATTTAATCTAATAAAGAAATCTTATCTGTTGAAAATATTTTTCTTGTTTCTAGTTGTGATCTTCTATTTTGCTAATTTTGTTTATCTATAGAAGCTCTAAATTTTCTTTGAGGTAGATTTTAACACTTTTTTTTTTTTTTTTTTTTTTTTTTGCGGTACGCGGGCCTCTCACTGTTGTGGCCTCTCCCGTTGCGGAGCACAGGCTCCGGACGCGCAGGTTCAGCGGCCATGGCTCACGGGCCCAGCCGCTCCGCGGCATGTGGGATCTTCCCGGACCGGGGCACGAACCCGTGTCCCCTGCATCGGCAGGAGGACTCTCAACCACTGCGCCCCCAGGGAAGCCCAGATTTTATCACTTTTAAATTAGAAAAGCCATCTTCCTTCAAGAATTTTGATAAATATTTGATTACTTATCTTTGCTTTATTTTTAATATCTAGCATTTTTTCCTCATGGAATTTGTTTTGTGATACATAATATAATAGTATAGACAACTTACATCCTTCAAACTGCTGTCCAGTCATTCCAGTATTTATAGAATAATCCTTTCTTCCTCTTTTGATTTGTGAAGCTCTCCTGATCATATATTAAAGTATTCATTATAATATTGTTCATTTATGGGGTATTTCTTTCCATAGATAGATTTAGTTATCTATTCTAATTTTAGCACAGATGTCCACTTTCCAAACTTTAAGTGTATGGTTTCTAATAGATGAAGGCAACATTTAGAAAGTTAGCAGCTGCATCCTCGTAAAACTATTTTTTTCCATATCTCAATTATCTCAGTATTACATCTAGAGTCTCCCCAGGAGTTAAAAGTGGCCCTCTGGTTTCCAATTTCCCAAGTGTCCCACTCAGTGATAATTTATTAAAGGGAATGACTCTCTAATACCTCCTCCCTCTTTATTTCTCAACTGGGCACATCCCTCTCTATCATCTGGAGCTCAAAACATAATTGCCTGAAAGCTCTTTGACCCATCATAAGGGTGTGTAGTCTCTATTAGATTTAGGAAAAACAAAATTAGTAATTCTTTTTTGAGGCAAGAATTCAACTTCTGAGTGGAGGAAACATTTTTTTTTAAGCTAAGCAAATTGCATTTGAAGACTTTAAAAAGGGAAGGGAAACACTTAAGTCTATTTTTCCCAGCTAACTCTTAATTCCTCAGGAAGTAAAACTGGTTCATGCATTGTACAGCCTCTTAGCACAGTGCAACTTTCCTTTAGAGCATCCATCAGGGTGTGTAATGTTGTCTTTATCTGTTTCATGACTTAATTAATGTTTCTATACTCCACTACGTACAATAATAATAGTCAGCCTTTATTGAGCGCTTACTCTGAATGCACATGAAATGTGTAGGAAACTTTGTATGGATCTTCTCACTTAATTCTTATAGCAACTTTCTCAAGTAGGTACTATAATTATTCCTAGGTAAGTAATATTATTATTCCCATTTTTAGATGAGAAAAATGGAGCCACAGAGAGATTAATAAATATCCCTTGAGGTGACATTGCTGGTGAGGTTGACCAGGCTTTCGATCCTGGTAGCCTGATTCCAGATGCCACATTCTTCACCTCTAGGCCAGTGCTTTCCAATACAATATTCTGCGATGATAGAAAGGTTCTCTATATTTGCTATCTAATACGATAGCCACTAGCACGTGTGAGCATTTAAAATGTAGCTGTGTGACTGAGGATTGGATTTTTAACTTAATTTCAATGAATTTAATAGCCATGTGTGGTGACTGGCTACTGTACTGGACAGCAGAGCTCTAGAAGCTGCTAGGCAAATATTTCCAGGAACGACTGTACCCAGTTTTGCTTATCATTCTACCCTGGTTCTGGAACAATACCCCACATAATTTGTATTTATTGACTAAAACAACTCAGAAGCGGTAGGATGGGGAGATGATAAGCGAAAACGGTGCTCTGAAAGCACCAAATTGTAAAGGATGCTCACCTCCAATGAAATCTCTCAAGCCTGTTTGGCATAAGTTTCATTTTTAAAATAGCACAAAATAAACATAATAAGATGAGTATTAGGGATTCATTTGGTAACATTGAGGATATTCTTATAACTCAATAAGAAGGGAAGAGGGAAATGGCATCACATAGTAACCTCTGAGAGTCGGCACTTATCTGACAAGAAATTAATTTAATGTCAAAATACACTTCCTGGACTATATTTCTACCATGAGCCAAAAAATCCTAGTAGTTGTTTGAAAGGTGGTGAATGACAAGCTCATTCACACTCTTTTCCCCAGAAAACACTCTAATGTTTTTCTGCCTATTACTGAATGCATCTTTCTTGTTGGAAGTATCTGTCTGAGCTGTATCTGGTGTTTTACATTCTATCACCTGGTATATGTACTTGTTGTCATTGCTCAGAACGATAATCTAACAGTTAGATTAGGAGTGTAGAAAGACTCAACTCTATTTGGTAATTAAATGTCAGAAAGTATTTCCCTATTGGTCATTAATGCTGAAGTTTCTAGATAATGCACCATTAAATGTACTCAAATGTACTCATATCAAATGTATATAGGGAGGATGGGAGGGAGGCTCAAGAGGGAGGGGATATGGGGACATATGTATGCATGTGGCTGATTCACTTTGGTATACAACAGAAACTAACACAGTATTGTGAAGCAATTATATTCCAATAAAGGTCTATTTTAAAAAATGTATATTAAAGCAGCACTGCATATACATTATTAGTAACTTTTAGTAGTAAAAGTAACTTCCAAATGTGCTAATGCACTTTTAGAAAACTGCATTAAATGTTCCCCCAAAAAGCTGTGCTTGATTGACATATTGCATTAATTGAAAGAGCTAGAAATTTTGGTTTGAAATAGATAATAATAGCATCTCAAAACTTAAAGCATTTCACATTTCTTTGTCTTGTTACATCAAGCCACTCTAGTAAGAAATTTGTACTACATGAATCTGAATGAAATTGCTCTATTGAAAAAAAAATTTTAAATGGAAATGCTCACTTAAAGAACCAGAGCAGTTATAGATATTTGGCTGTGCTATGGTGGGAAAAATCTGACAACTTTGCTTTTTTTGTTGTTAAGCTTTCCAGATTATTTACTTAGTTCTAGTGTTGATTCTAAAATTTTGACTATGAAGTACAATGACCATGAAATCAAATGTTTGTAGGAACAATAATCAAAGTAGAATGCTTTCAACTTTGTCACCATCTGTGAATTCTATATACTCTGTCTACATTACCAGTATTTCTATTCTCAGTGAAGTAAAAGGCACAATGCTCTATTTTCCCATGAGAATAAAAAGAAAAATCTTTATAATGATTTTTCTCCAGCCGTAGGAATAAAATATGGTAAACAACAGATCTTAAATTTTTCAACTCAATGTAACTCACCACCACAAACCAAGAAATATGCCCATTTTTGCCACATTGATTTTCACTTTGGAAAACGTAATATGTTCACTTTGTTGATATATCTTATCTCATAAAAGGACCAGATAAAAATCAATAAAATAATATTGTCTTCTATCATGAAATAAACATGAAGTTTGGTGTTGTACTATTTTTTTTTTAAGATGTGTACAGCTAGATGCTTTAGGGCAATTTACGTAGGTTCTTTCTGTTCTGGTGATATTAGTTAACCCATTATTCTGGTTTCTGACCAAGCACCTCCTTCTCCCTGAATATGCATTAGAGGATGCACAGGACAGTCAGCCCTGGCACTAATTTAGCCGAGTGGCCCTCCTCTCATCTCTGTTTGAACAGTAAATAGGAAAGAAGATGCTTCCCATTGGCCAGGTTAAGCACATTAGTATCTGTGAATCCTGGGTGCAGCTGGCCAAGTGCTCCCTACTTGAATAATGAATGGGCTTTACCTTGCACTGGCAGAGAGTACACTCAGTGCCATGTTTGATCCAAGAGGACCCAGTGAAGCGAACCACATTCATCTCATCCAGGCAAGTTTTGGTGATGTCATTACGGATGGTGTCAGCCTGGCAAGGGTCGGTGACACAGCGCGGGCAGCACTCATTCTCTGGGAGGACACTGAATTCACACTCCACCTCTGGGCAAGGCAGGGGCCAACAGTCAACTTCCCCTTGCTATAAGGAAAGCAGATGAACAAGGGCAAAGGGAGGGGGAGGGAGGGCATAGAGGGAGGTGAGGAGGGAGGGAGCACAGTGTTTACCGAATACTCAATTTATTTGATGGACATTTATACTCAGACCTTCACAGCTATGAATCTTGCAGGGAATCCACAAAAGTCCTATCAGAGAGATGAGACGTATACTGCAGATGGACAGTCTTCAGGGGTTAAACAAGAACAACAATGAAGGAAAGCAAAAACTCTTTCTCTTAAAACAAACAAATTTGCATGCCCTTCTCCTTCCCATGACAAAGGAGAATTGTTTACTACAGAAGAGGTTTTTACTTAGTTTCTGACTATGAGATGCTTTTTTCGCTTTTATGATCTTTTCCCCCTACCTTCTCATTTATTCCCTTCTGCAAAAACAAAGTTTTGTCCACTGACAAGAAAGTAAACTGAAATATGAAGGAAATTTGACAGTTTTTCTTTGTTCATTTATACGTTTCTCAATGTAGGGACTTTGGAAAAAACAAAACAAAACTAGGAGCTTATTTCAGTCTTTTTTATTCCACATGAGAAGATTGTGTGAATTGGATCTTTTTAAAAATCTAGTTCCCACCTGTTTCCTATTTTCTTCATAATTCTGAGTCTCAGGGTCTTGGAGATGAAAGCAGCCTTCAGGCACAGAAACTGACCTTGTTCTTTCCATTGATTTTTGGGTTGTAAGTATAAAAAGGAAGCAACAAAAAAGCACTGCCTTAAAAATATCTTCACACAAATAGAAAGGAAACTAGTCCTAACTTTAAAAGGAGCATCTGTGAAACCTTCATCTATAAAGAAATATAGACCAATTTTCCTTTTTATTTACACCACTAGAAAGAAGCAAGAAATTTGGTTAAATGAAAAAATGATTGGTATTTTCCTTATCAAGTCTTCATTTTCTTTATCAAGGCTTCATTTTCTTTTTAACCTATTGTTTCCAGTAGAAGTTTCATAAATATATACATTCCATTCTAAGATTCTAGTAAGTATTTATTGCATATCCATATTATATGTAAAACAGGGTGCCCACCAGAACAGCATTGACAGTAATAATCTTTAGAAAGAAAAAAAAGTGTGATTTTTTTGTTTTTGTTTTCTTACATCTAAGCATAATTGATAGAAATGGATTAACAAAAGGTCTATTGGAAAAAGTGATTTTGTTTTTGAATGCCATTATTCTGTTCATAACTGTCTCTAAGTAAACCTAAGCTGGGTGGGATTGGGGAAGCCAGGAGAGCCTTTTCTTCTTTTGAGCTCTGGAGATAGTCCTGAAAGACTGACATGACACGGTGTACCACATCTACCCCCAGATATTCCTCTCAGGTCCTGAATGCATAACCATCACCTTATCATCCTAAGCAGGTTCACTTTTTGTAACTCCCAACACTATGGCCAGGTACCGAATATCGGTGCAGGGGACAGGGCAAGGTTATTTTACGATTCCAATTCTGGATTTAAACGTTTCCCTGAACTTCACATAGCCGAACTTACCAAGCAGCGGCACTGCTGGCAATGCTGGACCCAGGTGTCACCACTGTTGTACAAGGTCTCCCCATTTTGATGGAGGCACTGACTGCTTAGCCTTGGGTCACATTCAGGGCAGCAGAAAAGATCAACCGTGGGATTCTCACAGTCACAGACCATCCGTCGACACATTACAAATCCATTCTGTATGACAAGGGAAAAAAAGCAGTTACCAAAAACCTCCATTTCTCAATATACTAACATCATATGGATGTGTGTATCTGTGTGTGTGTACACGTGTATATACACACATATATACATTTTATATATATTACATACTATATCTATAATCTCAGATGTTGATTTGGAAATTGAGATAACTCACACTGTTTACCCAATATAACTGATTTTCTTTAAAATTCCATTTTGTAGCTAACACCCAGAAATTACTTAAGCTGAAGAACTTCCAATTTTCTTTCCACACATTACTCTTTAAATGACTTGACTGGAAAGAAAATTTTCAGAAATAACCAGTTAAAATGATAACCACTGCATGGCTCTTATGTGTAAATAAATTGCATATATGTATATATAAATATACATTTACTTGTTTATTAATATAGTAATTTGAATACTAACTAAATTTTATTTTGTGTGAGGACTTGTATGTTTATATTTGGTAGCTAGTCAACAAGTTTTACATATTCTTAAGTTTCTAGAATATTTTAACCTTATGATTTGTACAAGCTGTTACCAATTTCTTTAATAATAGTTGAGTCCTTGGTATTATTCATTTAACTATAATTGAAATGTCTATTATCAACTGGGTACACATAATAGAACACCTCTCTAAAACTGAAATATAACCAAACAGATATTTTTCACTTACAGGCATAGCATATTCATTATGGTTTCATTTATGCATTCATTCAAATATGATATTGTGACTATAGAAACATTAGCATAGTTAGAAACAAAATTTTACCATATGAATAAATAAACACATTGTGGTATTTCCATACAATGGAATACTATTCGGTAATAAAAAGGAATGGGTTACTGATACATGTAATGAATATAAATGAATGTAAAAACATAATGCTGAGAGAAAGAAGTCAGACACAAAAGAGTATGGATATTCTTCCCTTGGTATCCCTGGGGGATTGGTTCCAGGCCTCCCATGGATACCAAAATCCATCGATGCTCAAGTCCCTTATATTAAATGATATAATATTTGCACATAACCTATGCACACCCTCCTGTTTACTTTAAATTATCTCTAGATTACTTATAACATCTAATACAAGGTAAATATTATGTAAACAGTTGCCGGTGTGGGGGAAATTAAAGTTTTGGGTTTTTGAACTTTTTGGAATTTTTTTTCCCCCAATATTTTTGATCCACAGTTGGTTGAATCCATGGATGGGGACCCTGAAGATACGGAAGGCCAACTGTGTTATATGATTCCATTTATATCAGGCTCTAGAAAATACAAATCTAATCTACAGAAACTGGAAGCAGTGTTTGCTTGAGGCTAGGGCTATGAGACTAAGAAAGGACCAAGGCAACATTTTGGGTAGGTAAAAATGTTCTGTTGTATTAATTGAGTGATGGTTAAATGGACATATGCATTTGTCTAAGTTCATCAAGCTATACTCTTGAAATATATGCAAATTACACCTCGATAAAAATGGTTACAATGTTTTGTTTATACTAACCTGACACGAGCACACAGAGCACCGGTCATTTTCCAACACCCAAATCTGACCATTGTGCTTAACTTTTCCATCATGGATGCAGTCCCCTGTGCAATTCTTTCCATGAGGACATCGGCAATCATATCCACCATCCAAGTTAAAGCAAATGGTATCATTGGCACAGCTGTGCCTCCCGGTCCCACACTCGTCAATATCTACAGCCAAGAAAAGGCAGCAGGCAATGTGCTTAGAATATGCTCCGTTTCAAACAACTGCAATCTGGCAAGTTGTCTCCTGACATAAAGCATTCAACTGGAAATTAATTTTCATCTTACTGGCATACATTTCCTATTAATGCTGACTAAAGCAATGTTAATGATCTAGGGATTTCACACAAAAATATTATCAGGCTTGGTTTCAAACACCAAATAACCTTGGCTAGATTTTTAACTTTTATATCTCTGTAAATACCATTAGGCTTTATGAAACATTTATATTTTTTGAAAGTTAAGAATAGGACTCAATGTTTCAAACACAAACAGTTTGGCAGTGGAAATTCTAAAAGTGCCTATTTTTTTTTAAATTGGGGAAATCATCCTCAGTGTTAAAATGGTGCTTATGGAAA
The DNA here is from genome assembly GCF_026419965.1 of Kogia breviceps. Classification (NCBI taxonomy): domain Eukaryota; kingdom Metazoa; phylum Chordata; class Mammalia; order Artiodactyla; family Physeteridae; genus Kogia; species Kogia breviceps. Next base: position 35,308,658 of record NC_081321.1, read on the forward strand.
ATCCTTTCTTAGTGGGAAATGAAATGTCATGGAAGACCTGAGGCATTTTTATTCAGTTTCAAGCCCTGTTCTCACAGCTATGTCACCCATATGTAAGCTCTTTCCAGTGTACTGCCCAGGTGTTCTTCCCTTAACAGTCCAGGCATTTTCACACTGTCCTTACACCCTACCTCTCACCCATGGAAGGGCAAGTGACCATAAGCAATTACCATCTCTCGCAGAAAGAATCCCCCAGTTCTTAACTTTTCCATTTCAGATCGTTTCATCTCCTGGCTCAGTTGGCAACTTCCCAATCTTCATCTGACCTCACCTATTCCATGGCAATCACAACCAAAGCATTTTCATACAGATGAAAAGCAAACATATGTTGACCCACAGATCAGGTCCATATGAAGATATGAGATTCATTTTATTTATCCACATCATTTAAAGGTCACAAGCCAAAATACATTTCAGGGATATTGTATGTGTGGCAATAAGGTGTTATTTCCTTTTTCATCTGAGTAAAGGTCAAGAAAGAAAGAATTAAATCACAGCAGGAAAAGTGGGTTAGAGAGAAGATGGAATATATAGCTTTTAACTAGGGGAACTGTACGCTGATTTCCCTTCAAAATTATAGAGTTTAGTAACTATCTTCCTTAAATGGTTTGATTTCAACATTGTTGGGGACATGCACTCATCAAGATTATACTTTAGCCACATTTAAATTCTTAAATACTTAAATTCTGTCATTATGTTTCCCTGGAAATAAGCTACATGATTACTTCTCTCTATGTACTTTGATTTTTATTAGTTCCCATATCAATAAAACCAATGAATTGAGATGACAGCTGAAAAGGTTTCTATTATAACTACAGTAAACTTTATTATAGCTTGATTTGTCAAGGATAATACTGCTTATAATTAAAAACTATGATCAAAAAATAACTCTTAGCCAGCATGAGGATATATTAAAATTTAAAAAAACACATTGATATATATATATATGTATACATACCTGTATATAAGATCAGAAAAAAATTTTCTGTTGGTAATAGAAATGAATTTTGTAAAACACGTCTATATTTGGTCTAATCTGAATAATAAGGTATCTTTGATGAGTTGATATTTGTCTCCCATTAAGTATTTTTGTAATTAGCAATTATGGTAAGCAAGAAAATTAACCATAGTTGTTTGGTCTCTTTGACCACAATCTTTACAAATATCTCTTACTACTATTTTAATATCCACTATATATATATATATAATATTATATTTAACCCTTTAAATATCCACTAATATAAAGACACTATTCTGTTAATGGCAATGGCTGGATTTTTACAATCATTTCATTTTGCCTTACATTTAAAATAAAAGCTCTGGTAACAGGTTTGTTTGTTTGGTTAAAGGCAGACACTGTCCTTGGATTTGATGCAGAAGAGAAAGAAAAGAAGATATATAGGTACAAAGAAAATATGTACCCTTAAATAAAGTACATTAACAATGAAGAAATAGAATAAAAAGTTGCTTACGACAATGGTTGGCATGTACTTGTCATTCCTAGAGAAATATATAGGCAAAAACATCATAAAGGACTATTACCTTTTGCTATCCTATGAGGTTTGAATTAATTTGAACTTAACTTTCCTGCTTGTTATCTATACTGGGTTTCCCAGTGCAGAAACTATTCTCAATTGAATGACAGTATAGAATTTTGGAATTCATTTTTACATATAGTTTTAGCATAATATAAGATTCCTGCATTATATACATAATATATACATAAAGAGTATATATTCTGCTTTGAAAAACCTACTATAGTATACAGAAATTCCAACTTTAAAAATACTGAGATAGCAGAAGCAAGAAGAACTACAATCCTGCAGCCTGTGGAACAAAAACCACATTCACAGAAAGATAGACAAGATGAAAAGGCAGAGGGCTATGTACCAAATGAAGGAACAAGATAAAAGCCAAGAAAAACAACTAAATGAAGTGGAGATAGGCAACCTTCCAGAAAAAGAATTCAGAATAATGATAGGGAAGATGATCCAGGACCTTGGAAAAAGAATGGATGCAAAGATCGAGAAAATGCAAGAAATGTTTAACAAAGACCTACAAGAATTCAAGAACGAACAAACAGAGATGAACAACACAATAACTGAAAAGAAAAATACACTGGAAGGAATCAATAGCAGAATAACTGAGTCAAAAGAATGGATAAGTGACCTGGAAGATAGAATGGTATTCACTGCTGTGGAACAGAATAAAGAAAAAAGAATGAAAAGAAATGAAGACAGCCTAGGAGACCTCTGGGACAACATTAAATGCAACAACATTCACATTATAGGGGTCCCAGAAGGAGAAGAGAGAGAGAAAGGACCCAAGAAAGTATTTGAAGAGATTATAGTAGAAAACTTCCCTAACATGGGAAAGGAAATAGCCACCCAAGTCCAGGAAACATAGAGTTCCATACAGGATAAACCCAAGGAGAAACATGCCGAGACACATAGTAATCAAATTGGCAAAAATTAAAGACAAAGGAAAATTATTGAAAGCAGCAAGGGAAAAATGACAAATAACATACAAGGGAACTCCCATAAGGTTAACAGCTGATTTCTCAGCAGAAACTCTACAAGCCAGAAGGGAGTGGCATGACATATTTAAAGTGATGAAGGAGAAAAACCTACAACCAAGATTACTCTACTCAGCAAGGATCTCATTCAGATTCTATGGAGAAATCAAAAGCTTTACAGACAAGCAAAAGTGAAGAGATTCAGCACCACCAAACCAGATCTACAACAAATGCTAAAAGAACTTCTCTAAGTGGGAAACACGAAAGAAGAAAAGGACCTACAAAACAAACTGCAAACAATTAAGAAAATGGTAATAGGGACATACATATTGATAATTACCTTAAACATGAATGGATTAAATGGTCCAACCAAAACACACAGGCTCACAGAATGGATACAAAAACAAAATGCACATATATGCTGTCTACAAGAGACCCATTTCAGACCTAGGGATACATACAGAGGGGATGAAAAAAGATATTCCATGTAAATGGAAATCAGAAGAAAGCTGGAGTAGCAATACTCATATCACATAAAATAGACTATAAAATAAGGAATGTTACAAGAGACAAGGAAGGACACTGCATAATGATCAAGGGATCAATCCAAGAAGAAGATAAAACAATTATAAATATATATGCACCTGATATAGGAGCACCACAATACATAAGGAAACTGCTAACAGCTATAAAAGAGGAAATCGACAGTAACACCATAATAGTGGGGGACTTTGACTCCTCAATTACAACAATGGACAGATCATCGAAACAGAAAATTAATAAGGAAACAGAAGCTTTAAATGACACAACAGAACAGATAGATTTAACTGATATATATATATAGGACATTCCATCCCAAAACAGCAGATTACACTTTCTTCTCAAGTGTGTATGGAACATTCTCCAGGATAGATCACATCTTGGGTTACAAATCAAGCCTCAGTAAATTTAAGAAAATTGAAATCATATCAAGCATCTTTTTTGACCACAACGCTATGAGATTAGAAATCAGTTACAGGGTAAAAAACGTAAAAAACACAAACACATGGAGGCTAAACAATATGTTACTAAATAACCAAGAGATCACTGGAGAAATCAAAGAGGAAATCAAAAAATACCTAGAGACAAATGACAATGAAAACACGACAATCCAAAACCTATAGGAAGCAGCCAAAGCAGTTCTAAGAGGGAAGTTTATGGCAACACAATCTTACCTCAAGAAACAACAAACAGCTCAAATAAACAATCTAACCTTATACCTAAAGGAACTAGAGAAAGAAGAACAAACAAAACATTTCTCCAAAGAAGACATACACATGGCCAAGAAGCACATGAAAAGCTGCTCAACATCACTAATTATTAGAGAAATGCAAATCAAAACTACAATGAGGTATCACCTCACACCAGTTAGAATGGGCATCATCAGAAAATCTACAAACAACAAATGCTGGAGAGGGTGTGGAGAAAACGGAATCCTCTTGCACTGTTGGTGGGAATGTAAATTGATACACCACTATGCAGAACAGTACAGAGGTGCCTTAAAAAATTAAAAATAGAATTACCATATGACTCAGCAATCCCACTACTGGGCATATACCAAGAGAAAGCCATAATTCAAAAAGACACATGCACCCCAATGTTCATTGCAGCACTATTTACAATAGCCAGGTCATGGAAGCAACCAAAATGCCCACTGACAGACAAATGGATAAAGAAGCTGTGGTACATATATACAGTGAAATATTACTCAGCCAGAAAAAGGAATGGAGGTAAGAAAATGGCAGCCTCCAGGAGGGCTCACATTGGTGAGTACACCCCAGAACTGCCACCGGCCGTGTCTTTGTCCCTGCAGTGAGCCACAGCTTCCCGCCACCTTTGCAGGAGACCTTCCAATACTAGCAGGAGAAGAGAGGGAGGATGAATAGAGGAATATAACAAGTTGGCAAGTTCTGCAATGCCATGTGGATGATAGGCTCTTGGTGCTCCAGCCAGGCATCAGGGCTGTGCCTGTGAGGTGGGAGAGCCAAGTTCAGGACACTGGTCCACAAGAGACCACCCAGCTCCATGTAATATCAAATGGCAAAAATCTCCCATAGATCTCCATCTCAACGCCAAGATCCAGCTCCACTCAACGACCAGCAAGCTACAGTGCTGGACACCCTATGCTAAACAACTAGCAAGACAGGAACACAACGCCATCCATTAGCAGAGAGGCTGCCTAAAACAATAATAAGGTCACAGACACCCTAAAACACACCACCAGATGTGGACCTGCCCACCAGAAAGATAAGAGCCAGCCTCATCCACCAGAACATAGTCAATAGTTGCCTCCACCAGGAAGCCAACACAACCCACTGAACCAACCATAGCCACTGAGGACAGACACCAAAAACAACAGGAACTATGAACATGCAGAAGTGAAAAGGAGACCCCAAACACAGTAACTTAAGCAAAATGAGAAGACAAAGAAACACACAGCAGATGAAAGAGCAAGGCAAAAACCAATCAGCCCATCTTGGAAATAGAATGGAGAGAACACAAGAAATGTTTAACAAGGACCTAGAAGAACTAAAGAGCAAACCAACAGTGAGGAACAACACAATAAATGAAATTTAAAATTCTCTAAAAGGGATCAATAGCAGAATAATTGAGGCAGAGGAACGGATAAGTGACCTGGAAGATAAAATAGTGGAAATAACTACTGCAGAGCAGAATAAAGAAAAAAGAATAAAAAGAATTGAGGACAGTTTCAGAGACCTCTCGGACAACATTAAACGCACCAACATTCGAACTATAAGGGTCTCAGAAGAAGAAGAGAAAAACAAAGGGTCTGAGAAAATATTTGAAGAGATTATAGTTGAAAACTTCCCTAATATGGGAAAGGAAATAGTTAATCAAGTCCAGGAAGCACAGAGAGTACCATACAGGATATATCCGAGGAGAAACATGCCAAGACACATATTAATCAAACTATCAAAAATTAAATACAAAGAAAAAATATTAAAAGCAGCAAGGGAAAAACAACAAATAACACACAAGGGAATCCCCATAAGGTTAACAGTTGATCTTTCAGCAGAAACTCTGCAAGCCAGAGGGAGTGGCAGGACATATTTAAAATGATGAAGGAGAAAAACCTACAACCAAGATTACTCTACCCAGCAAGGATCTCATTCAGATTTGATGGAGAAATTAAAACCTTTATAGACAGCAAAAGCTGAGACAGTTCAGCACCACCAAACTAGCTTTACAACAAATGCTAAAGGAAGTTCTCTTGGCAGGAAACACAAGAGAAGGAAAAGACCTACAATAACAAACCCAAAACAATTAAGAAAATGGTAACAGGAACATACAAATCGATAAATTACCTTAAATGTGAAAGGATTAAATGCTCCAACAACAAGACATAGATGGGCTGAATGGATACAAAAACAAGACCTGTACATATGCTGTCTACAAGAGACCCACTTCAGACCTAGGGACACATACAGACTGAAGTGAGGGGATGGAAAGATATTCCATGCAAATGGAAATCAAAAGAAAGCTGGAGTAGCAATTCTCATAAAAGACAAAATAGACTTTAAAACAAAGACTATTACAAGAGACAAAGAAGGACACTACATAATGATCAAGGGATCAATCCAAGAAGAAGATATCACAATTGTAAATATTTTTGCACCCAATAGTGGAGCGCCTCAATACATAAGGCAAATACTAAGAGCCATAAAAGGGGAAATCAACAGTAACACAATCATAGTAGGGGATTTTAACACCCCACTTTCAGCAATGGACAGATCATCCATAATGCAAATAAATAAGGAAATACAAGCTTTAAATGATACAATAAACAAGATGGACTTAATTGATATTTATAGGACATTCCAATAAAAAACAACAGAATACACATTCTTCTCAAGTGCTCTAGGAATATTCCCCAGGATAGATCATATCTTGGGTCACAAATCAAGCCTCAGTATACTTAAGAAAATTGAAATCGTACCAAGTATCTTTTCCGACAACAACGCCATGAGATTAGAGATCACTTCCAGGAAAAAATCTGTAAAAAATAAACACATGTAGGCCAAACAATGCACTACTTAATAACCAAGAGATCACTGAAGAAATCAAACAGGAAATAAAAAATACCTAGAAACAAATGATAATGAAAACATGATGACCTGAAACCTATGGGATGCAGCCAAAGCAGTTCAAAGAGGGAAGTTTATAGTAATACAGTCCTACCTTAAGGAAAAAGAAATATCTCAAATAAACAACCTCACCTTACACCTAAAGCAATTAGAGAAAGAAGAATAAAAAGCCCCAAAGTTAGCAGAAGGAAAGAAATCATAAAGATTAGATCAGAAATAAATGAAAATGAAATGTAGGAAACAATAGCAAAGATCAATAAAACTAAAAGTTGGTTTCTTGAGAAAAACAAAATTGATAAACCATTAGCCAGACTCATCAAGAAAAAAAGGGAGAAGACGCAAATCAATAGAATTAGAAATGAAAAAGGAGAAGTAACAACTGACACTGCAGAAATACAAAGTATCATGAGAGAATACTATAAGCAACTCTATGCCAATAAAATGGACAACCTGGAAGAAATGGACATATTCTTAGAAATGCACAACCTGCCGAGACTGAACCAGGAAGAAATAGAAAGTATGAACAGACCAATCACAAGCAGTGAAATTGAAACTGTGATTAAAAATCTTCCAACAAACAAAAGCCCAGGACCAGATGGCTTCACAGGCAAATTCTATCAAACATTTAGAGAAGCGCTAACACCTATCCTTCTCAAACTCTTCCAAAATATAGCAGAGGGAGGAACACTCCCAAACTCATTCTACGAGGCCACCATCACCCTGGTAACAAAACCAGATATGTGGGCTGGAATTCAGAAAATAGGACTGAGCCAAAATATAGATTTGGTGGAGATACACTTTCATCATTCCCTTTCTCAAAAATAGACTTTCAGACTCAAGTTCAAACTTATTAGAAAGGCGCTTAAAGCTACTTCCTTTGCTTCCTTTTTTGATCCACCTCCTAGAGTAATGGAAATAAAAACAAAAATAAACAAATGGGACCTAATGAAACTTAAAAGCTTTTGCAAAGCAAAGGAAACTACAAACAAGACGAAAAGACAACCCTCAGAATGGGAGAACATATTTGCAAATGAATAAACGGACAAAGGATTATCTCTAAAATACATAAACAGCTCATGCAGCTCAATATTAAAAAAACAAACAACCCAATCCGAGAACGGGCAGAAGACCTAAATAGACATTTCTCCAAAGAAGACATACAGATGGCCACGAAACACATGAAAAGCTGCTCAACATCACTAATTATTAGAGAAATGCAAATCAAAACTACAGTGAGGTATCACCTCACACCAGTTAGAATGGGAATCATCAGAAAATCTACAAACAACAAATGCTGGAGATGGTGTGGAGAAAACGGAATCCTCTTGCACTGTTGGTGGGAATGTAAATTGATACAGCCACTATGGAGAACAGTATGGAGGTTCCTTAAAAAACTAAAAATAGAATTACCATATGACCCAGCATCCCACTATTGGGCATATACCCAGAGAAAACCATAATTCAAAAAGACACATGCACCCCCCAGTGTTCATTGCAGCTCTATTTACAATAGCCAGGACATGGAAGCAACGTAAATGCCCATTGACAGACAAATGGACAAATAAGTTGTGGTACATATATACCATGGAAGATTACTCAGCCATAGAAAGGAATGAAATTGGGTCATTTGTAGAGACGTGGATGGATCTAGAGACTGTCATACAGAGTGAAGTAAGTCAGAAAGAGAAAAACAAATATCGTATATTAACGTGTATACGTAGAAGCTAGAAAAATGGTACAGACGAACCAGTGTGCAGGGCAGACACAGATACAGAGAAGAAACGTATGGATACCAAGGGGGAAAGTGGTGGGTGGGGGGTGGGGGGATGAACTGGGAGATTGGGATTGATATATATACACTAATATGTATAAAATGGATAACTAATAACCTGCTGTATAAAAAAATAAGTAAAACAAAATTCAAAAAAAAATATTGGTAAGTGCTTTAGTGAGTGATTGGAGAAATAATGTTGCTGAAGTCAGTGGTCAAGTCTCAGTTCCCACTGAACTTGAGCTAGCAGCAGCTTTTGACACAGGTCCTTCCCTCTCCCTGATAAATTTCCTTTATTTGCTTCCTATCACACTGGTAGCTCTTTTTGGATCTTTCTTCTGCCCGCATACACATTCTCCATGTGTGGCAGTTACATTATGAATAAGATTTAGCCAAGCAAAGAGGAGGTAAACACTGGTCTAGTCAGAGGTAAGGGTGTGTCTGAGTCCCAATGTTCAGAGTCATCAAGATGTGTTAGAGGATCAGAAGTATTGGTATGACTTGAATGTCTAGGAAGAGCAGAGTGGGTAGACAGGCAGCTGAAGACATTCTCAGGGATCAGTTAAAAGTCATGTTGTAAGAAATTTGAACCTTATCTTAAAGACAATAAAATGTCATTTTAGGGAATTGCTAAAAAAAAAATCATAATCAGATATCCATTTTTGAAAGGGTCCTTTGGCTTCACTGTGGAAAAGGGATTTAAATGGATTAGAAACTGAAGCTAGGAGACTGATTAATAAACTGTTCAGTATTCCAGGAAAGAGATAGTGATATAATAAAAGGAAACACTTATATAGTGGTTGGTATGTATCAAATTCTAAGTACTTTCATATAATGACTCATTTCATATAATGACTCACAACAACCATCATTATCTCCATTGTATAGATCAGGAAATTGAGGCCTAGACATGTTGAATAACTTTCTCAGGGTCACACAGCTAGTAAGGTATACAGCCCAGATGGGAACCCAAGCTGTCAGGCTCCAAGTCTGTGCTCTTAGGCATAATGCTGTATTGAATAGCAGCAGTGGGGATGCATAGAAAGAAACAAGAAAGCTAAAATCTTCCAAGATAGAAACAACAAAGATAAAGCAACTTCTTAGTGATTTGTTGGCTTCAAAGACTAGGGAGAGAGAAGGGTCATGAATGATTAGATTTCCCGCTTGGAAAATTTGGTTGATGCTATTTGTACAAAGAGCAAGATTTTGCTGGGGAGTTGAAGTAGGTGGCAGGGATGAGCAAAGACATGAATTAGTTTGACATGTTGAAATACACTTTCCTCTGGGCTTCCAGGTACAGCTGTCCAGCTGGATATGTGGGTCTGGAATTCAGAAAATAGGACTGGGCCAAAAGATAGATTTGGTGGAGATATAACACTTTCATCATTCCCTTTCTCAAAAATAGACTTTCAGACTCAAGTTCAAACTTATTAGAAAGGCATTTAAAGCTACTTCCTTTGCTGGAACTCTCTTTCCCTATCTCAATGAGCCAAAAATCACATCATACTCAAGGTCCTGAAACAATGCTAGATATTCAATCCTTTCTTGATCCCAACAGGAAATAATTTCTCTCTTTGTTTCATTATGGCTCTGAATTCATACTTTTCTTATGTATTCATCATTTTCAACTTTGCAGCTTTCTCCTCTATTGAAAAACTTACTACATTCTATCTTGTATGACAGTTGTTACTGTACATATTTTATCTCAACTACAAGCTGAGAGCAGTGATCATACCTCCTTTATATTTCTTCACACCAGGTTCCTGGTAAAATACCTCAAGGTACCTGTGCATAGATTCAGTAACCACTTCTTGAGTTGAAATAGATTCATTTCATTTTCATACTTTTCCTTGATTTAAGTTTAGAATTTATAGTATTTGGCTTGAACATAATACTCAAAAGATGTTACCCTATAAACATTTTTTGGGGGTCATACAAGTTCAGAAAATCCTCACCAAGCATAAAGATAAACCAGAAATAAAAGCTTTAAATAAAGGGAAATGTGGGCATGAAAATACAATATTCTTACCTGAAAAAAAAATACTGGGCTTTATTCTCAGAGAGAGACAAATTTTCAGGCACATTAGGAATGATGATATGGACAAGGAAAGTGGTACCCTTGTACATTACCTAGCGATTAAATGTCTACACCTTTGAGGTAAATGGATGAGCAAAACAGTTTACACTTTGTACGAATGCAGTTTATAAACATACATTTGTAGATTACACAGCCTAAAAAGTAGTGAAACAGTGCAAAGTTATTTATTCACATTTTCAAATACGAATATTATACTTCAGCATAATTGTAAACCCACTGCGGTGGCTTTGTCCACACTGAAATGCTTCTTTTCTTTTCCCCCAGCACAGAAAAATGGAACCTGCTCAGATATAATCACACTCTTAAAATTGCAACCTTCTAAATACTAATATTACAATTCTACAAATCACTGAAATTGCAGTAAATAGATAGTTGTTAAAAAGAAGCACTTTAGTTCTCTCTTGTTTTATACAACATAGGTGGGTTCTTTTAAAAGTATTCTTCAGAGCACACCGTCTTCTGAAAGAGTAGTAGATTTTTATGATAACCATTATAAATTATACTGGAAGATAATAATAGAATCATCTTTCTAGAACTGTGGTTCTTTTTAAAAAAATAAGATTTCCCATTCTTTCTGTATTTACGGAGTTTCCTCAGAAAGCCTTTTCTGTCTTTTAGGTATTTCATAGAATCCTTTACTTCCCTATATTCATCTTTATAATGTGTTATTTTAATGGCTAGTTTCATTTTCCTTGTTACTTTTGGACACTAATGAATGCACTAATTATGTTTTGTCCTTTTTTTCCTGACCATTACATCTTTACTGTGTATCATACCAAATGTCTGGTGGAAAAGTAAAGTATTTCTTTTTTCTCAGTTAAATAAGCAGAGTTATCGACAGAGAAAGAAGAGAAAGTGGTATCTAAGATTTGAGGAGACGGAAGAAGGTATGCAGGGGAAAGTAACTAAGGAAATAAAGTAGGAATACTGGGTGATGCCGATGGTCCTCAGAGCAGGTAGCTTACAAGATGGCCCCCAATGATCCTCACCATTTAATATTCACACGCTTGTGTAATCCTCTCCCCTTGGACTTACTGACTGGCTTCTAACAAATAGACTATGGGAGAAGTGATGAAATGTCACATCTGAGATTCAGTTATGGAAAGACTGTGGCTGTCATCTTGGGCACCTGCTTATTCTAGGGGAAGCCAGCCCCCAGCCCTGTGGAGTAGCTTATGTGTTAAGGAGACAAGGCCTGCCAATAATCACATGAGTGACCTTCATTCTCTCCACTCCCATCCCAGACAAGCCTTCAAGATTAGACCACATCTCTGGGCAACAACTTAATGGTAGTAACCTCATTAGAAACCTTGAACCAGAGGCATTCAGTTAAGCTGTGCCACAGAAGTCGTGAGATAACTTTTGTTGTTTTCAGCTTCTAAGTTTTGGGGGTAACTTTTTAACACATCAATAGATAACTAATACAGCCCTCTTGAGACATGTGGTCATAAATTTAAAAGATAGTGAAAGCAGTTGCAAATATAAAGTAAGATAGTCAGCAGAGGTATGTATTTTTTCTAATTACATTCTGATGCACAGAAAAGGATACCAAGCAAAATTAAACACAGGTTACCCCTAGAGCAGAAGAGAAAGGGCTGGGGAAAAGGGGGAGATGAAATAAAGATGCATTTTCAGCTTTGCTCTATATATTTCTGTATGATTTGAATTATTTATAATCAGCTTGTATTCATTCTTTATGTATGTAACTTAAAATAAAATAAAAGACAATCTTAAGAAGGTAGCATTGAAGACTTCTTCCTCATAATATATACTGTAGAAAACAGGCAAAATATTTTATCGGGGGAAGGGCAAAATCACACGGTTTGATCGGCTTCTTGAATGGCATTCTCTACAGGGCTGGAAGTACGCATTCTGGAACATTCACAAGTGCCAGGTAGAGTCTTCAGACCACAGCTAAGTGGTTATTTGCAGATGCCAGGTTTTAGCCCCTGGTAAGGCAGTAGCGTTCCCATTCCACGTAAAACTCCAGATGAACGTTCCGCTCAAGGTCCAGAGCTCTGCAGCTGCTGGCAAAGCACGCTGGGAGCCTTGGCATCTATCACCCAAGTCTGTTTCACTTTTCTCTGCGTGAAAAACTCTTGAGGCCCAAGGATAAAAGACATCTCATCATTTAAGCGTCAAGCACTGCGAAGTTAGATTCTCCAAGGCTTTCATCGACTGTGTCATTTTAGCTGCATCATTCTCTTAGGCTGTTACTCTATGAAGGTGTAAACACCAATGGAGAAAATAATGACTTCTTGAGGTTTGTTTTGTTTTCCAATCCTACGCCAAATCCTTTTAGTATGGGTGGTTTCCCTGACAATTATTCACTGTGCTTTGCTTACTCTGCCTGCCTCCTAAATATTGTGCCCCTTAATAGAGGATATAAGGGATCAGAGCTGTCAATTCACTGAAAATAAGTCAAAATTAATGGTAAATAATTGAATATAATCTTTTCAAATTTCCACTCTTATTAGATTGACATCTTATGTGAAGCAGGGACCATATCTTCTGTATCCAACATTCACTAAAGATCTCTGACTTTGCCAGGTAAGTGATACGTTAGGAATAGCCCAGAGTAGCATGCATTATGTTTCCCTTGGCCATATCATCATTGTATTTCCTCTACCCTCATTTTCCCTCTATCCTGCTTTCCTCATCTATTTTTTTTCTAGCTCATTTTTGGGTCAGATTTTTACATGCTGCCATTTAAAAAAATTTATCTGACATTATGGGTTTATTCATTCTAAAACACCCTTCAACAGTTAAAAGTGTCCACAGAAAACTGGTTTACTATTGCAAGTTTTAATTATCTAAAAATCAGTTATCATAATTAGCAAGCAAAAGTTAGATTTTAACATGTTTCTAATCACTGTTGTATAACACACAGCAAAAATCACCAATACCTTAAATATTAGATCAATGTCTACTATTTACATCTTACTGCATTTTCCTCAATTTTAAGACTTTAAACCCTAGGTCTTCTCCTTGTACTGACCTTCACACGATTCTCCACTTGGTGAAAACATCCCATTATCATGGTAGCCATCTCTGCACTCACAGTGGTACCATCCAGGCAGGTTGATGCAGTTAGCACGGCTGTCACACTGAACAAAGCCATCAGAGCACTCATCAATGTCTATTTGGGAACGAAAATAGAAACGGGATGTTATACAATTGCTGCCTTTCTCTCAAAGAAACTAAAATATTCTGTTAGATGGCTACTAAAATATTTAGTGCCAGCAAATCCTTAAAACTGAGAAAACATAAAATCAAGAAAGTCTACTTGGTTGTTGAAAGCTATACAGAAAGAATGTAGTGGTATTAGCAATAGGAGAAACATCTAGACAGCTTCTCTGCTGCAAAAGTCATCCAACTGTAGAAACTGGAAAGAAACCATCTGTGATAGTCATTAATGCTGCTCACCAAATATTTCCAGCTCTTCTTCTGGACACAACCTAGGATTGCCGTGTGACTTCCTGAAGTCAGTTAGGGAATGACATGTGTCACTTCCAGAGAGAGCCTTAAAGATGCAGTGTGTGATTCACACATACTCTTCCCCCATCACAATGACCAGTGATTTCCAGAAGCTCTGAAGATCAGCCTGAGTCCTGAGTGAAGACGATATGGGGCATGTTCCTCCTCTAGTTGGGGTGGACATAGAGTATGAGCAAGAAACCAACCTTTTTGCTTTAAGCCACTGAAATTTTAGGGTCTCATTACTATCAACATACTCTCCAGTATATGGCAATAGCATTCATGCATCAACATGCTTCAGATTTTTTTTTTTTTTTTTTTTTTTTTTTTTTTTTTTTGCGGTATGCGGGCCTCTCACTGCTGTGGCCTCTCCCGTTGCGGAGCACAGGCTCCGGACGCGCAGGCCCAGCGGCCATGGCTCACGGGCTTAGTTGCTCCGCGGCATGTGGGATCTTCCCGGACCAGGGCACGAACCCGTGACCCCTGCATCGGCAGGCGGATTCTCAACCACTGCGCCACCAGGGAAGCCCTTGCTTCAGATTTTTGAGAATATATCCCATCTATGTCACCTTTTAATGTTTCACATATATCATTACTTCATTCAACCCTCAAAAAAAATCTTGCCATTTGGACAGCATATTGAATATATGAAAAAAAAATGAGGCAAAGGAAATTACGGGATTTAACCAAGGTCACCTAAGAGTTCACATTTGCCTAACTTTCTGGTGTGTGCTCCTTCATACAAGTAGACAGGGGCTGAAATTGGCAAAATTGTCTAAACAAACAGAGCACGTATCTTGAGTTTCATATATTTCCTCCAGTGGCTTATTACTATTCCCAAATGTTGTGAGACTTTTATTCTTCTTATTCAGTGTTTTTTTTTTTTTTTTTTTTCCAGGCTGTTGATTAATGGGAGCATCTGATGTCCATCCAAGTCTCTTTAATCAGTCACAGAGGAAAAAGTAATTTCTAGAGTTGCCTTACAGAGTGTCCCCTTCTTAATACCTTCTAGGTTTTGGGGTGCTTTGGGGTTGCCTCAGACCTTGCTAAGTGATCTGCCGGCACCATACCATCACAGCTGCCAAAAATATCCATCTTAACAACCCTTTGCCATGACTGCAGATTCCACTCGCCAAGGTAGAATAGCCTTTTCTTATATGTTTTCCATACCTGCATCATATTCACTGTTTCAGTGACCAGCATGACAAGTCCCTCCTATTGATGGGAAGACCAGATACTTTTTAGAGTCCTTTCCTCCCAGACAATCCACTCCAGCTCAGCAGTATCTACTGTCTTCTTAGTCTCATCTAACTTCAAATCCTTGGAAGTATATATTTCTTTCATTTTCTTTTAAAATTTCCTCTTTTACTATGTTCAATTTTTAAAGAGACAAATTTTTGAATAAGTAAGATTTTTAAAAGAAAAAAAAGTCATCACTCATATACTTCTTGATAAGCCCGGAGTTCCTTCAGTAAAACAAGGCACAAACCATTCTCTTAGATTAGGTAGGTAAGCCAAAATAAATATTTTATATGATTGCAAAATTTTAACATTATTTCTTAACTATGAGTGATTTGCTTCTGTGGTTTCTCTTCTGAAGAGTCAGTTCCTTACTGTTAGTAATTTCTATTGTCAAAATAATTGTTAGTGGCCAAATCAGCTAACCATTGACTTCCTGACACATAGCTGATGTGGACTGCTTCCATTTACTAAGGCCTCATAGGTTTTATGAAACAGCCTATCTGTATGTACTTCAGGGGCCTCCCCAACTGATGATTTATAAATGGGACTAAAATGCTATGCTCATTTCAGCTTTATATGGTCTTTTCTTCTAACCCAAAAGATGCAGGAAATTGGTTATGTCCTTTCTTAAGTGCATGGACAAAAGAAAACAGGTTGGAATTTAAGCTTTAGAAATGAGTTTATTGGAAGAAGGTCAGGAGGCAGATGTTTAGAGTACCTCATTTTAGAATAATTTGGTCATTAGCGTTGGTGATTTGGAAGTAAATATTAATAGAACATAGCCTTATCCACTGAAGCAACTTTCACATCTCTTATTTACCCTTTAATTTAGTTATTTTTTCTTGCTGCAACACAAGGGTTACCTCAGGTCACATGACACAGATATATCTTTCAATATTTACTCCTCACTCATTTTCTCTTGTCACTCTTTCTAATCATCAGGCCCACTCCTATACTGCTTCATCCCCACTTCTCTTTGTTTATATTACAGCAACCTTGCTTGATCTATATCCATTAAAGTTTATAGAAATGTTACACAGTATATTAGTGCATATTCCCTGAAGACTGGGGATTGCAACATGTGCTGGCCATAATGTATTTTCCGATACAATCTGAGTATCATTATTTGACTATTAATACTAGGTAGTATTTTAGAGGATAGATATGAAAATATATATGTCACTCATTAATTTATCATCCAATACTTATTGAATACCTGTTATATTCCAAGTATTAAGTGCTGGGGAAACAAGGATACATAAAGCAGAAGTAATTTCTGCCCTTACTGAGTTTACTATCTATCTAAAGTGTGTTTTATTTTAAGAAAATTAAACTTATGAAAGACTGAATTTACAATCATGCAGGACAGTGTTTCCCAGCATGTTATATATCTGCCGTCACTGGTATGGTATTTAGGTGATAACAGCAAATACTTTATTTTAATGGTTACATTTTTATATTTCTGAATTATTTCTATTTATACTAATAGTACAGTAGTGAAATTGTATTTAAATTTAAAAAGTGAGAGGGATTACAGAAACAACAGTAAGTAGATATTGGTATAAACAGTGTATGAATATGACAAAACTTATTAAGGTGGCGTATGAATGACTGGAGTTTTGAAAACACTAAGATACAGTATGGAGCAATTATTCATAGCTCAGAAGGATTTACTGAGTAGTTCATTAGGTAGTGAAATGTCTTAATTCATTTAAAATATGACTCAACTTATAAAATATAGCATAAGTATACATATGTCATGGCTCAAATTATATACTTGCTACCATTTAGGATAGCAAAGTAAAACTAGCCAGATAATATACATTGCTTTGTTTTACACTTTCATGTTCCTGCTAATTTTGATTTGTTTATGAAAACTTTTCTACTTTGGTGAAAGTCGGTAGAAAATGAGAGTGTGCTTGAATTGCTACAGTATACACTTTCCACCAGAAGGTATGTTTGTTTGGTTCATGGTTCTAATTAAAGTGAAAGATGAAACAAGCAGCCTTATCTGTAAGCTAGCTGATGGTATGTATATCTTTAGTTGCTCAGTAATCATTAATAAGTAAAGAATTGAAATCTGATCCACAATTTAAGAATTAAGTATATTTTAACTATACACAAATGTAGATATTACTATGAGTTAGAACACATAAATGCACACATATTGTGTGCAATTTCAGATATGCACATATTGTGCTTTACATATCATATAATCACAGAAAGTAGTAAAAAAAATCAAATGATTTATTTCTTTGGTACTTTCTTTAGGTCAGTTAAAACCAAACTTTATATTATCTAATTGAGTTAGAAACACAGAGAACAGCAGACCTGGGGGGGGGGGAATGTTATTATTTTATTCCATATAAGAACTACCAAGTTTGAACAAATTACTTTCCAAACCAAATTAGAGTATTCAAAAAGGCTAGTACAGGATGTATAAGCTCATATGATTTAGTCTTAATTATAAGGACCTTAATTTTATACTCTGTAGGTACATTATATAAAAAACTAAAAATAAATTTTATGAAAAACTGTGATTTCATAATATATTCTGTCTTAGAAAGGAACTAGTTCCTTAGGGACAATTAGAACTTTTTCACTAGCTACATTTAGAACAGTCAGCTAGTGATGATATTGAGATGCTGTCCCAGAGCAGAGAGAATCTAAAATCCAAAAGATATTTAGCCATCCAACAGCAGTCACAAATAGCAGTCATACTCCAGAGATAAAAATCAACTTAGAAAATGGAAGTGGAAGGCACTGTGGGGATAGATTTTCTAGAAAGTACGTATGTTTTGAGGTAATCATTAAAAACAAAGCAACAAGCAGAAAAGAAGAAAGGAAAATGTATAAATTAAAAAAAGCTCACATATGTCAGTATCTTGTTTTCTTTGCCTCCCTCAGGTGTGGTGACACAAGACTGCATGCCTCCTACAATGTCACAAACCACTGGCTTCAGAGGAGGCCAAACAAAAATGGCTTTTGACATCAGCATTTAATGGGTCACTTTGGAAAATGACAAATTATTTCTTTGTAAAATTAAGTGTAGTTATAAAATGAGACACTTGAATGATAAACAAACCCTTTCTCATGCATAGTAACAGTTATTTCTATCATAACAACATAACTAAGAATAATAAAAAGTGTGTAAATATCTAGAACCATCCATACCTAAAATAGACCCTAATCATTAGTTTAACCTGCTACCCTATTCAAAAGAAAAGAAAATATAATTATTTTTAAAAAATGAGCATGGTACTTTTAATGGCAAAGTCAAATCATGAGAGTACTGTGTTTCAAAGTGTTTATTATTAATAAAAACCTGACAAGTTCTCATAAAAAACATAGTACTTGGACTATTTATATCACTATTTTATTCACTGGTAGTTAAATTATATTGATAAACAGTAGGAAATTAAACATCCTCAAAACAATTAATCAACTCTTGATTACCCACATGTGGATTATTTGCTTTCTAGATTATCCACAGCATTTTTTTAAAAATCACAAGGTCATTTCCCTCTGTCTTTTGTTGAGCTTCTGGGGAGTCTGCTTTCAACATTTAGATGTGCGTGCTCAATGAAAGCAGACTCTTTTGAGCATTACATTGTTTTTTACAACTATTCCAGACTTGGGTATAAAATATCCAAAATTTCATAAAAAGACTGGTTTTTCTCATGTGAACTTTTTGAAAGTAAAATGACAATATATGTACATAAAATTTGAAAATCCTAAAATCCTCTTCACAAGTTGGATAATAACATTGGAGATTTAGTGAAAATTATTTTCACTACTTTATAGTTCATAATTAGGAAGTTAATGACAACTCTATAAAAAAGCATAATATAATTTCTTCATCATGGCATTTAGTCCTCACAACAGCTGTGTGAGTTATTCTTATCCCTCTGTCATAGACAAAGAAGCGGTGAGAGCAAAGGCATTGCCCAAGGTCACACCACGGACCAGAACTCTTTCAACTCCAGGTCCAGTGCTCTTTTTCTCACCACAGGCTGCCTCTGAAGACCAACACTTGGCCAACCAGAAACAGCCTATACTTTGAGATGTCTCAGTAAAAAAAAGACATCTCAGATGTCTTTTTTTTTTAAACATCTTTATTGGAGTATAATTGCTTTACAATGAATGGTGTGTTCGTTTCTGCTGTATAACTAATCAGTGTATACCTTAAGGTGAGTGAATTCCAGCTCTGTGGCTTGTCAGCTGTGTAACTTTGAGTTATTTTACTAAACTTCTCTGGGTTTTCTGTTTTTGAAATAGAAGTAATACTCTCTATTTCTTAATAGTTCGCTCTTAACTACCGCCATTCACGAACTATACGTGGCATCACAGGAGAAGCAGTGCCTGGCTCAGAAGAGCTACTCCTCCTTATCTGTGTGCCCACCTTTCAAAAGTACCTTGATTCTTTGGGTTTTCTGTCTATCAGTTTAAAATTTCTCACAAAAACCCCAAAACAAAACCAAAAATGGGGGGAGGGGAAGTCTGAATTGAATGATTCTATAGATTGATTTGGGGAGAACTGATATCTTTACATTAGTGAATCTTTTCATCCACACACATGATGTATTTCCTCTTTCTCTAATAATTTTTATAGCTTTTATGGGTCTTTATAGATTTCTGAAAGGACACCTATATAGTTTGCCTGGGCTTATTCCTAAATGGTTTTTTTGTCTTCCTTTTTATTGAAACCAACATTATTTTTCTCCAGCTTTATTAAGGTATAATTGACAAATAAAATTGTAAGATAGTTAAAGACTACAATATGATGATTTGATATATGTATAAAATGTGAAAGGATTCCCCCATTGCCCCATTGAGTTAATTAACACATCCATCACTTCACAGATTTATCTTTTTTTTTTCTTTTGGTAAGAACATTGAAGTTCTACTCTTTTAATAAATTTCTATTATACAATACAGTATAATCAACTACAGTCATCATGTTATACATATTATCTCCTCAGACCTAAAACCAACTGTACTGAGGTAAAATTTATATACAAAAAACATCACCAACAATTTCATGAGTTTTGACACATAAACACTACCACAATTAAGCTATAAAACATTGCTTTCACCCTCAATTTTCCTTAATATCAAAATAGTTGAAAAATAATTTGTAAAAATATGGGCAGTGACTATGCCTGTGTGTTTTTCTTTTTTTCTCTAACATCTAGCAAAGAACCAGACACATGGTTAGAGATTCATAAACATTTACTGAGTGAATGAATGATCCGTTTGTAGTATCAGGTAACTAAGTGGCAAGCTCAGCATGTCACCTTTTGAGTCCTGCTAGGTAAGGGGGAATTAAGGCAGGGGTGGCAGCTTGAAAGCATTTATTAAGATGCAATAACAAGATGATAAGATAATGCTTTCTCATTCTACTTCAAATATTTATGTCAAAAACTTGACTATAATATTAAATGGAGTAGAATTGGTATAGAAAATGTGTATATTATATATATATACATGAAATACAATGTAAATATATATTTAATATATTTAACATATATCATTATTTTTTTAACAAAAAGAGTACATCCAAACTTCTGATTAAAGATGAAAGATTAAAAACACTGTTAAATCTCTTCTTCCTCCCATCTTATAAGCATTACATTAAAGGGACAAAGAAAAGTGTAAACAAAGATAAAAGGTAAAACACCACCAGTGGAGAAGAAATTCAATGAATTTCTGGGTTAGTTAAAGGTCTACTGATGAACAATCCACCCAACCACCTCCTCCCACCTGAGCGGACAGCTGAAAGAAAGCAATTACCCCCAAAGCCAGAATGGATGGTTCGTCTGTAAAGAAAATAAATAAATAAAATATCTGGAGGAAACTAAGTAGCTAATGTAGGAGTTATCCTTTGTAACTAAGTCCCCTGCATTTAAGTGTTTAGAGTTAAAAGTGTAAAAAGCGGCACCTTTTTAGCTCACCCAGTGTAAGTCGCCAGTCAACAAACTTTACCTTCATATCAAAGGTCAATGTTTAATTCACTCTTAAACATTAACGTGAGATCAAGGAGAAACAAATATGTGAGAAAAGACTATAACATTTAACAGAATAACCAAGATATACCATCATAAAAACTGACCCTGAAGGAAATAGAGATAATGCACAGAACAGGACTTAAAATATTTCTAATTAATACCTTCTAATAGATTTGAAAGAATATTTCATTCATAAGAAAAGCACACAGTGCTATGAAAAAGAATATTCAGAGAATATTTCCAAGAAGGAGCTCTTGGAAATTAAAAACATGATAGCTGAAATTTTTCAAAAATGCAATATAAGGCCTGGAAGATCAGGTTGAAGTAGTTTTTCTAAAAAAGTAACATAGAAAATAGAAGAAAAATATGATAGGAAATAAATCAAACAGCTTTTGTACCAACCAACAATCAAAATGTACCAACTCAAATGGTACATACAGCTTATGATTAAAGACAAATTTCATACCAAGAAAAGAGAAAAATCAAAGTGAAGAAACTACCTTAAATAATAACAATAATAATTGAAGAACTTTTCACAGGACTTTAGTCTTCAGATTAAAAGGCCCCATCAAGTTCTCCAAATAATGAATAATGAAATAATAGCCAATACTTGTTGATGACTGACTATATGGTAGCCACTGTTCTTTGCAATTTACCTATATTTACTCATATAGTGCAGACAGCAGTCCCATGAGGTAGGAAATTTTATCACTCTCTCAATTTTAAAGAGAAAGAAACTTAGATACTGGGAGTTTAAGTAATTTTCTCAAGATTATTGAGGGGCTAAACTAGGATTTGAATCCAGATACTCTAGATATAGAGGTCAAACCCTTACCCCATATACAACACTACCCCAAATGAATGAAACAGATTCACATCTAAATGCACATTGTGAAATTTCACAGTAGGTACAAAATACAAATTTTCCAGAAGGGAAAGAACTCTTATGTGCAACCTAAAGGTTACACATAAAGGGATAAGAATCTGTCTAACATCACATTTCTCACTGTTTGTTTAAGATAGTGAAGCAATGACTTTGACCCTAGAATTCTATACTTGGCAAAACTGTCAAATACCTGGAAAAGCTGGATAAAGATATTTTAAGATATATAATTTCTTAGAAAGTTTTTGTGCCATTTACTATTTTTAAAAGATTTTACTGATGATGTAATGCAATAAAATAAAGGACTAAATCCATGTAACGAAATACCTATCAGTAGTTCACCACTTTCTCCTAAAACTCTCCACATTGCAAGGATATACCACTGTCTTAGTTCTTTCACCTCATTGCCCCTATATCTTGGTCTTCTTCTCAAGTCTTATCTTCTCAATCTCCAAAAGTTTGAGTTCCCTAGGGATCTATATTCAGATATTTTCTTTTCCATCTACTAACTTCTTAATGATTTCATCTAATACTAGGGCTTTAAATACCCAAACTCCATCAATACACTGAAAACTACCTGTAGTGGGTTGAATACTGTTCCCAAAAACTTCATGTCCACTAAGAACTCAGAACATAACTTTATTTGGAAATAGGGAAGCAAGGAAAACTATGTATAGTAGATAAAACAAGAAATGAAGGTGAACACATATACTGGTGAAGGCTGAAAAGGTAACTTACATTAGAAAAGGGAGTATGGAAGGGTGGTGGTATAAGGAAGGTTAATCATCATCTATCATAGAAAAAAGTCTACTGGTGACGTCTAAAATTGACCAGTTAAACAAAGCATGGTATAAACATATTAGAATTGGAAAGTGGTCCCCCCTAGTACCTTGTCTCAACTGGACTTTCACAAGAGAAATAAGTTCTAATGGCCTAAGGTATCCTGAGTAAATAATGAATGAACTTCTCTCCTGTGTATCTGGTATGGTACTAGTCATGTACCATCTTTGGGAGATCTGAGAAATTAGTTGCTCGGGTCACTTCCTGGTTTGTAGCTCAGGTGAGGAACTCCTTTTAGAAAAGCTGATAGAAGGTAAGCAGGAAGTGAGTCAGGGGACTATTGCTTTTCATTCCAAGTTCTTCTGTTTTTGATTTTTAAACGTGTCTAATTTCTTTCATATACATAAAAATATTTATTTTTTTAAAAAAGTTTATTTATTTACTTATTTTTGGCTGTGTTGGGTCTTTGTTGCTGTGCGCTGGCTTTCTCTAGTTGTGGCAAGCGGGGGCCACTCTTCATCGAGGTGCGCGGGCCTCTCACTATCGCGGCCTCTCTTGTTGCGGAGCACAGGCTCCAGACGCACAGGCTCAGTATTTGTGGCTCACGGGCCCAGTTGCTCTGCGGCATGTGGGATCTTCCCAGACCAGGGCGCGAACCCGCGTCCCCTGCATTGGCAGGCAGATTCTCAACCACTGCGCCACCAGGGAAGCCCTCCCATAAAAATATTTTTAGAAAACATTCAGAAGCTGCATTTTTAAAGTGTTGAGTATAATATGATAGCAACTGGCTAGTAGTGATATCTAGAAGAAAAGAAAGATAAGCCAGAAGCTCTGGAAAAAGATATCAGGACCAGAAACATGCAGTATCAGAACTGATACTACAAGATGCTTCTGAAATTGGAACAGGGGGATGAAACTACTAAAGTTGAGATAACAAAGAGACAAGAAAGAGCCAAGGACAGTCCTTGGGGGAAAATGGAGGGAAAGAAAAGGCAGAGGAACTGTAGGAGGAATTGTTAGCAGCAAGGTGGGAAGATCACAAGTGTAACCACAGGAACCAAGGGAGAAGAGAACCTCGAGGGAGAAGAAAGGACTGTCAGCAATGCCAAGGAGTTTTTCCAATGGCCTCTTGTTGTAAATTTAAGAATAAATACTTCTGGTTTAACAGAGAATTGAAACTCCCTCTGATGTATGAGCAACAAGTTGAACAAAGCGTTTAATAAAATGGAATTCTGGAAACTCCTTAAAACCTAAAAAACTTTGCCATTATAATATCCCTTTTACGAGGTAGCTTAGCTTAGTGTGTAGGATATGGGACTTTTACTCATTCATTCAAGTACATATCAAATGTCTCGCATAGAAAACACACTAGTCATTAAGATGGTATACTCAAGAGTTCACAGTCTAATAAAAAATGTAGCATCAGCACAAGTACCTCAGATGCAAGGTAGATATGAGGCCTGTAGGAACAGTACAGGTGAAGAAATATGTGAATTCAGGAAGGAGACATGACCTCACTTTGAAACTCTGATCACTGAAAACTAGGCCACTGGAGTAAAATATGGCTGAACAAAAACTTCCAGATTTATTCCTGCAAATACTAGAAAATTACTTAAAACGTTTATTCATTTATTACATTGTAATCAAGTACCTACTTTTAAAATCGGCATGCTTTTTTTGTACATTAGATGGTATTATGGTTAGGCTCCCAAGATAATATGAATGTGAAGCACCTACTGGCTCTGTAATAATTAGACTGGTTTTAATCAGGGTAAAACCAGGAAACTCTTAATTCCTATGCTTCCCTGAGCCACTTTCTAATAGCAAGGATTAGATCGCCTACTTGATACTGAGATTATTTCCGGAAGGAGAAAAAAGAAGCTGATTTCCTCAAACTATCCAGCAAGAATAAGATGGCTAAAGTGCCTGTGTGTAATAATTTAATTCAAGCTTTCTAACTATTAATATAGCACTATATAAGGCTTTTTGCATTTTGATGAGCTCACTTACTGGTTACTCAGGAAAACAAGCTTTGAATGGCATGCCAGGAATGGTAAGATGACAGTCAAAATAGCTACTCTGTATTTATTTGTGAGCTAACTCATAAACTTATATCAGGAGAAATACTGCTTTGAGCAAAATCAGCTCACTGATGACAATAAAAAAAGAAATGGAATACTACAGTTTCCATACATATCTGAATGAGAAGTCATCAGATAGAGCTTTGAGTGGGTGCTAAGCAAGAAATGTACTGATGAATGGCCTCTGTTGGCTTTAAGCAAGTGTCAGATCTCTGACAGACTATCTACTTTCAGACCATTTTATTATAACTACTTCTTCCATCTCTGCTAAAACACCCATTAGCCTGATACAGGCTTCTCAGCCAGTAATGAAACATCACAGCTCTCCCACTTATTTAATTGAAGGGGAAAAATACCAAAAAGAAAGCAATCGAGCAAACCAATAACTCCTTCCAATTACAATTAAGTGAAACAGGCTATGGGTTTCTTAAAGACAGGTTTGCTCTTTTATGGTGCTCCCAAACCTCTTAACCACACAGGCTGATGGTCACTGCTTGGTCCTGTCAATATGAGGTCACTTAAACTTCTTCCAGACTGATAGTATTTTCTGTTCGCTTTAACAGCCTGTTTCTTCATGATCAATCAGATCAGTTGTGCAATTAGATTCGATCACTAAGGCAACAGCAAATCATACATCAAAGGGTTTCCAATCTTGAGTGTTTGAGCTAACAGATTCGGCCTCATTCTGTACTTGAGTAATGTATTTTAAAAAGGAAAAAAATCCTTTAGACAACATTTTTATGATTATCTGATATAAAGAAGGGACTAGGAGAGGGAAGATAACTGACAGTTGTCTGGCTACTAAGCGTCAGATATTTTATCTGGAAATAAAATACCATTACACTACTGTTTACATACACACACACCCAAACTTTTAAAAAATATTCATGTAGTGACTGGAGAAATGATATGAAGGGACCCAAAGGAAAAACAATCCCTATATGAGCAAAGCTGCCACAACTACTTGTAGTTTTCTACTGAAGCACATGTGTTTCCCGGGAGTTCATCCTGCTTCTCAGAGGCAAGATCCACCCAAAGTGGTTTGGCAAGGTTTGTCCTTCTGGTGGTTTCAGTGCATCAGTCAACAACAGAAGCAATGGGAAGTCTGGTTTTATCTACACTATCTCAGTATTAAGCTGCTAGAGCAAAGATAACGATCTAAATGTACAGTGATGAGGGAGTGATTAAATAAATTATGGCATATTCATAAAATGGAATGCTATACAGCTTACTAAAATGGTGTTTCTTTTTTTTGTTAATAGCTGTATAGTTGCTTTACAATGTTGTGTTAAGTTTCTGCTGTACAGCGAAGTGAATCAACTATATGTATACAGATATCCCCTCTTTTTTGGATTTCCTTCCCATTTAGGTCACCACAGAGCACTGAGTAGAGTTCCCTGTGCTATACAGTAGGTTCTCATTAGTTATCCATTTTATACAGAGTAGTGTATATTCTTCTGAAAATTATTAATGACATGCAAAAGCACTTATGATAAATGTCATGTAAAAAAGCAGGATTAAAATTATGAAGAAAGTATTATTCCAGTATGTAAACATGTATTTCATTTTGAATAAGCAGTCATCTTCAGCTGGTGATGTTACAGATCATTTTTATTTTGTGTATTTCTTCATTTTATAAATCTTATCAGATTAATATACATTGCTTTTATAATTTAAAAAGATTGTTGTCTTATATAATACTGTATCTTATACAATTTTATACAGCAACTCTACTTCAATACAAATTTAAGAAATTAAATATACGTTGCTTTTATAATTTAAAAAGATTTACAGAAAGGATATGGAGTTTATAAATAAAACCAGGATGGATTAGAAGAGTAGCTCCTATGCACCCTTGTAAATTAATGTCTCAAGGAGATGGTCAAGGCCATCTATTCTCATCTCCCATGTTACCCTTCCACAGATCCCATGGTCCAAGACTCATACTGGCCCTCCCCTTCTTGCACATGAACTGGATGCTTCCATCTCAGTGCATTTGCCTACAAGGTTCCTTTTTCCTAGAATACACATTCTCTTCCTTGGACTCAACAAAAATCATATTTGCAAGGCTCTTCTCAGGTCTTATGTATCCAGGATACCACCGCAAAGTCTCTGGGTTCTAGTTTTCCTGCTGCACTTGTTGTTGAATTTACCACAGTTGGCTGAGAGCCATTAGACTTTTTTCCCTCCAGGTTTATAGAAATATAATTCGTATATAATATTGTGTAAGTTTAAGGTATACACTATGTAGATTTAGTACATTTAGATGCTGCAAAATGATTACCACCATTGCTCAGCTAACATCTCCATCATGTCACATAATTACCATTTCTTTTTTTTGTGGTGAGAACACGTAAGATTTACTTTCTTAGCAACTTTCAAGTATTTAACACAGTACGGTTAACTATAATCAAAACTCTGTGCATTAGATCCCCAGAACTTATTCATCTTCTAGCTGGAAGTTTGTACTCTTTGACCAACATGTCCCCATTTCTCCCAACCCTCAGGCCCGCCCGGGTAACCACCATTCTACTCTCTGCCTCTGTGAGTTTGGCTTTTTTAGATTCTACATGTAAGTGACATCATACGGTACTGTCTTTTTCTGTCTGACTTATTTCACTTAGAATAATGCTCTCAAGGTCCATCCACTGTCACAAATGGCAGGATTTCCTTCTTTCTTGTGACTGAATAATATTCCACTGTATATATACCACATCTTCTTTATCGATTCATCCATTGATGGACACAGGTTGTTTCTAAATGAGAGCCCTTGGAGGGTCTGAATTTTACATTATTCATCTTTGAGTCTTCTGTTTCTAAGGTACTTCTGGTGTACCTTGGGTCTCAGTAAATATCTGTTGAATTCTGATGAATTCATCCTTAACAAACAGGACTGAGTCCTGAGTAGGAGGCATCTGGATTGACATATGAGTGTTTGAAAGCATTTGAAAGACAATTAATGAAATGAACTTATTTAAGCAATTATATTTCTTCAAAGGAAATAATTCTGTAGTGAATTTAAGAGCACAACTTAAGTGCTGCTCTTTTAAACTTTGGTTCACAGTGAGTAAACCAAAAACAAGAAGGATTTGGGACTTTAAAATCAAAGAAAAAAAAATCAGTGAGGCTGACTTAAAAGATTAAGCTGCCCAAGTTTTTTTTAACATGGTTTAAAGAATATCATATATACTGAGAACTGTCATTTTATTTTCAATTAACCAACACTTTATTTAAGAACTATACTAACAATAACTGCTCTGAAATTTAAATTTGGGGCTGTAAAGCCAAATAATAAATATTAAATTTGTTTACATTTTTACTGGAACTATTTCATATATGATGAATAAAAAATAGCTGTAATTGCAAACTATAAAATTCAGCAGTCTATGCTTTTAATTTCCTATGGCAGATCATTAAAAAACAGGAAAATCCTCTGTTAATTCACCTTTATTTATGCTCTGGTGGCATGTTCGCCCTGAACTATGAAGATAGCCTCTGGAATTCTTTCCACTCTAATATCTCTTGTGCCTAGAGAACAAAAGAAATTCACTTAACTAGAAAAGCGAAATTTATTAGACAGGCAGGGAAAATAAATTGACGACTTCTACTTCGTTGGCTGTAAATTTTTCTACCCACATATTTAATCTCTTGTTATCTTGAGGAACACAGAGTCATAGTACCTACCAATAAGAGAAATTCCTGGGAAGAATACGAATAGTTATAGTATGCTCACTGTGGCAGATTGCTAGCAGATCTCAGAAATCTGTTTCTTCTTCTTCCTTGGCACACAGCTAGACTACCTGAGTTTCAGCCAATGGAACAGGAGTAGCCAAGGCTTTTAGGAAACAGATGTGCCGCCCTTTATCCTCTTTCTTCCCCTTCTGCTGGCTGGATACAGTTAACGAGGTCCCCAGAAACAGAAAAGGTGGGGTAGGAGAGGAAGCAAAAGAGAGAAGGAGTCTGGTTCCCTAAACTTCCTACCAATAAGAAACACTTACTTTGGACAGTTACTTGAGAAATAAACTTCTATTATGATTAAGTCATAATGTATTTGGACTCTTATTTGTTATTGCGAATAGTCCCCTAATTCAATACTATACCCTATATAAACTATCTGAAATCTACCTTCTAGCTCACATGCATAGGAAATCTAAGTAATGTTTGTCATGTGCCCTGCTTTATGATTTATTTTCCCTTGAATATAGATATTATTTTTTCTAGAAGCATATGTAATATACATAAGACTTGTATGTCCACATTTATATTAATTTAATTTATTCATCCACGCAACAGATTTGACTGAGAACCTACTATTTAGCAGACCTTGAGGATACAGGAGTAAAAGGAATATGGGACTTGACTTTGAGAAGCTCTTAAGGTAGTAAGAAAGACAGATCTGTGCAGCAGGAGTATCACCTGATGTACTAATAGGTGTGCTTCCTGTTTACTCAGCTTTCCCTCTGTGCTATGAATGGCCTTCTCTCCTAAGGGTCCTTCCTCCCTCCTCCAGCACCCATCCCCAGCTCACACAGAGGACACTGAGCTACCTACTTTGTAAACAGCAGCAAAGGCTGGAAAATTCAAAAGTGGAAAGATTAGTTAAGGGTGCTTGGAAAAACAGGAAAGGAATTAATGAGGAGATGATGCTAGGTCTGGGGAAGGATCCAGAAGACCATCTGAGGGGAGCATAGATAGGACCTGGTGCCCAACTTGGAGTGGAGAACCTCACAGTGACTGTGAGGTAAGTTTTGATTATTCATAAGACAAAGCACCCCTCTGTAACACTGTCTACAGGAATCCCTTCAAAATAAGTGAAATTACCCTGGACACACAAACTGGAGGTGCCCAGGGAAACACGGGTCATACATGTAAGCATCTCCGGGTATACTCTGACGAGAATAATCCCAGAAAATGACTGGTCTGATTGCCAATAATAGGGATTCACAGTGCACAGCCTTGGGATAGTACTGCTAATACAGTATCAGTGGTGACATCTGGAATTCAGCTACGCAATTTTAAAAAATTACCTTGAGATCACTTAGTTAGATTATCTAGGTACTTTTCTCACTGCATGTAATTTTGACAGCATTTTTAGATACAGTAAACACAAAATTTTCCAAAAGATTAATGCTATCAAAGGATTAATTGGTAACTTTGACTTGCTTTCCATGTCTCTTATTGCTTCAATATTATGAAGTAGATGAATTATACCCCTTACAGCTTGTCCCTTTTAAAGATGATCCAGAAATTAAAGTCCTATAATTATATCCTAGAGGGGTTTCTAAAAAGTCTCTACATATTTTCTTCAAAATAATAACTTTTTTCTGACTGACTGACCCAAACTCTCTCTCTACTCAGATTGTGTTTCTGGCATTTCAAAGAACACTTCGATTATATGGTCTCTTACAGTGAAGCTAATTATTCTAAAATTTTACATGTGATTATTGCCTTTTCCTGGTTGAAAAAAAAAGACTTCTAACAATAGTTATTATTATTACTACTACTAGCTCTCTTCAGATTATACAGAATTCTCCACAAGGAAGACATTTACAAATTTATTTTTGGCATATGATGTTAAGACTATATGAAAACATGAAAAAAGAACAAAAATGAGCCACCTACATTGTACTTACATTGTGAAGAAACCATCCCAAATCCTTGAATTAATAATACTGCTCTTACTGTCTTAAAGTTATTGCTGTGACTTTCAAATTTTATTGTGTCATAGGCCAAGGATCCCAAATGTGCCATACGATATGACATAATTTGAGATTCTCATTGCTGAGGCTTCATTTGGTCAGCTTCTATTATCTACTCTATCTCCCTATTTCAATTGGGCCATGGAGGGATGGTTAAAGGTTAACATTTCCTATAAATGAGTCTTTTCACCTCTATTTCCCAGGTTGATTCATGACCTAACATATCCTTTGACCCTAAGAAGGCAGATTTCTAGAAGAATAACTGCTAGTTTTAGACTGTCGTTTGGCTTCCTATCCACAGCCAGGGAACCCTATTAAATACACTTGAGAATTGCTCCCTCAGCAAATATATAAAATGTTCTTCCTTCTTCTCAAAATAAAAAAAAAATTCTTTAAAAAATGAAGCAACAATTCAACTAAGAGTAAAGGATAAAAAAATCCAAATATATAGTGATTTACATACACATTGGGAATACTTAAAATAAGTAGCTTGTTTTAGTTGGTAAATCATAAAGTGCAGGACAATGAATTGAACTGTGAGAAAAAAAGTGGTTAAGTGTTCCAAACTAATGAGACGGCTGATTTCTATACACATACTAATGTACACACACACATTATTACACACACACACACACACACACACACACACACACACACACACACACATCCCAGAGCTGTTTTCTTCAGGATACTAATGCCTACTTAGCTAATTTACATATACTAGCTCCACCCAAATATGATTTGGCCATGTGCAAAATATTTTATGGCTTAATTAGACTCTAATATGGTAGAGGTACTAATGTAACAGGACAGACTTCAGATTACAGATATCATGTACTTCATGTAGGAAATTACCTTATGTGGTAGTTGCTAAAGGCATGTTACTATATTATTATAATTTTCAGGAAGGACTCCACCCTTAAGCTATAAAATAATGTAACATTCTGATGATAGAAATTTTAGAAGAATTGCACATTTGAAAATTCTGAATTGAGCCATAGTATGTTAAAATATCACTCTTCATATGCCTCTCTCACCAGCCTGGATGCCTTGTCAACTAATAATAAAGATCAATAAATCAAATATAGAATAAAGAAATGGTATAGTACACACTGTAGAATTCCATTTCCATAAAATTCTAGGAAATGTAAAGTAACATACAGTGATAGAAAGAAAATCAGTAGCTCCCTGGGGAAGGGGGAGGTGTTACAAAGGGGCACATTTCTTGCAAAGGAAAATCTGGAGGGTGATGGATATGTTAACAATTTTGATTGGGGTGATGGCTTCACAGGTGTATGCTATATATCAAAACATCAACTTTCTACATGTGCAGTTTATCGTCTGTTGATTTTAACTCAATAAAACTATTAAAATATGTAATAAAAAGGAATATGTGTTCTCAGCTTGATGCACATACACGATAACAATAATCAGAAATTGGTTTTTAATCTTTTACTGGTGTGTAACTGTCGATGACTAAACAACTTCCAAGTACTCAAGTGAACAAACTGTCCTTAGAAAAGGAGCCAAAATTAGCAATAAAAATAAGAAAATCAATTACAGAAACTAGGGAAAACAGAGAGGGGGAGTTGGTGTAAAGGGACACAGTGTGAGTTTGGGAACTCAAGTGTAGCCATAAATTAACAGGAACGCAGTACTTTATTTTATTTTATTTATTTATTTATTATTATTTTATTTTATTTTTTATTTTTTTGCGGTACGCGGGCCTCTCACTTTTGTGGCCTCTCCCGTCGCGGAGCACAGGCTCCGGACGCGCAGGCTCAGCGGCCATGGCTCATGGGCCCAGCCGCTCCGCGGCATGTGGGATCTTCCCGGACCGGGGCACGAACCCGTGTCCCCTGCATCGGCAGGCGGATTCTCAACCACTGCGCCACCAGGGAAGCCCTGGAATGCAGTAATTTAGCCTCACGTTAAGAAACAGAAATTTTGCAAAGGCACAGGTTCAGGAACACAGGCTGGGAAGCTTCCTTTGCAGAATGGGGAAACCAGGTGACATTGGAAGGAGCGCTACAACCCTGAATACTCACTGAACTCAGCAGGTCTGTCTGCCTGGAAGTTCTTCCCAGATGGTGCTGAAGCAATGATAACTGCATGGGGGTCTAGGGCAGCCCAATCAGCACTGGTTGGGGTTCCCGGGAAGGGTTGGTGGGCAGCAGGCTGCTCACCCTGTTTGGAAATCAATGCATCTCGTTGTGGGAAATAGAATCTTGAAAGGGCTAGAAGGGCAGGTCCAGTCTGAGATGGAATTTTTTTTCCCCCTGAGTACTTACAGCACTTGCTGGTTCATCATATGTCTCCTAACATAACTGACTTGCTTTACAGCTATTTTTTTTTTTTTGCAGTACACGGTCCTCTCACTGTTGTGGCCTCTCCCGTTGCGGAGCACAGGCTCCGGACGTGCAGGCTCAGCGGCCATGGCTCACGGGCCCAGCCGCTCTACGGCCTGTGGGATCTTCCCGGACCGGGGCACGAACCCGTGTCCCCTGCATCGGCAGGCGGACTCTCAACCACTGCGCCACCAGGGAAGCCTGCTTTATAGCTATTTTGATGTGTGTCTTACCACCACCAACCCTCTGTTTGAGCTCATATTCCTACAGTGGAAAGCATCGTTTATGAATCTTTGATCCCTCATATTACTAACAATAAAATTGATTGAAGGAATAAAAGTAATGTTAGTAGGCTTTCCTAAGGCTCATTAGCACTGTTTCTCAGCTGACACTATCAACAGCTTCAAAGACACTGTGCTACAAATAGAATCAGCTGCTTAGTTCACCTAAGTAAAGGATGGACATCAGAATCCCAGAATTAATGAATGATAAATCTCGGACTTGGTTTATTAATGGTTGCAGAGGCTGCTGTGACAGGAGGCCAAGAAAAATGAACTCAATTCCCCAATTCAGAGAGTCCCTTGGGCTTGCCTGCTGCGTGATTCAACTTGATTGGGGTTCTGAGTAGTCTGTCTGAGCAGGAGACAAGTTCAACAGCAAATCTGCCTGGGGCTGGATAACGTACTATTTATCTGTCATTGCCACTTCCCTTACTTTATCAGTGGGGGACTGACTGAGGAGAGGATGGCTAGGTAGTAGATGCTGGGAATCTGGGGAGCTTAAGCCGTCAAGGCACACACACTTGAGATGCACACGTCCAAATGTGCACGCGGCCTTCAGGTCCACTCTGTCGAGCACAGCAGTCAGAAGGCACCAGTCTGCATTATTGAGAACTTGCCAAAATAAGCTCTTGAGCTGCTTTGGTCTCCCTGATACATGGAGGGGGAAGGGCACAGTCTCCAATTTGACGATGCTAATCCAGTGTAGCTGGCATGATACAAGGGGAAATACGGTTTCTGCAGTTTTCCTTTAGGGCCTTTATGTCCAATTCAATCAGACAGATATTATGAGTCTAAGTTCCAAACACCATGTTGGGCACTGTGGACGCAGCAACAAAGAAGCTAGTCATCCCCATTCCAGGCAAGTAAGTGCCTTCCCAGAGGGACTGCTCTGAAAGCCTAACCAAGACAGAAGGATGGGCAGAGCTTGCCCTTGGAGGTGGTGGGAGTGTGTGAGACCAAAAATTATGAGAAACAGGTAGCAAGGAAACAAACACTAAACTTGGCAGGCGGTATTACCAGTCATCAGCCCAAAAGGGTTAGGAGTAGGGGGTGAAGCCAGATGCCAGATCGTTGAAACAGAAGAAGCAGAGGAAGTGGGAATCAACCTGGAGGAATTCTTCTATCTAAAGAAACAGATATTGGCTCTTTTACAGCAAGCTGGGGCCTCCTTCAGGATATGAGGAGATTTGTTAAGAGCCCTAACCCAGGCCAGATCCAGCTCTGCAGAAGCTAGATTATGGGTACAAATATGTTAAGAAATCACTAGACATGAATTTGCAAAGGCTATACTAGAGGTATGTGCTCCACTAGAAAGGCTAGGCAAAGCAAGTGACTTTCAAACTAACTAGAAAGACAAGCTAATGAATTCCAAACAGAGAGATCAGCCTACTTATAGACATAGGAGGATGACAGAGTTCAGAGAAGAGAGAGAGTGGCTCAGTGTGGCAGGGGCATATTCATGTGAAGGGAAGCGGCAAGTGACAAGGTAGAAGATACCGGCTGGGGTCAGATGGTGAAGCGACTTGTTCGCTGCAGCTGCAGTTTTAGATACTATCCTGAAAGCAATGTGGAGACAAAGGAGCTTTGGAGTAGCGGGTGTTCACTCATGATTTGTCTCTTGAAGCTTTCTCAGCAGGCTTATGGTGACAAAAAGCAGATAACGAGCTCCCACAAACCCTCGCCCATTCTCCTAGGCAATGTCTTGGTTCCAGCTTTGAACCTGAGTACCTACTCACTCTCTGCTCTGGGGAGCTTACCCCTTGACTATCCTCTCTGCCTGCCCCTTTTGGATTACAGATTATTTACCAAACAATAATCTGATTTTCACCCCAAGGGGTCACTGCTCCCACTAATTGCTAAAACAGTATGGCAAAAAGGAAACAAAAAGTACCAATATTCTTTGCCTGGTCCTAGCCTCTGGAACGTTATTAATCAACGGTAGAGACAGGGAAGTCACATGGCCAGATCTGTTTGGAGGTAGATTAGAAGGAGAAGATGGTAGGAAGAAAGCTAAATTAGAGGAAGACCAGCAGGGACAACAAATAGAATTAATGACAGTAGCAGCAGAGACGATCAATGCAGAGATACTGAAGAGGTATAATCGACAAGACCAGGTGTCTCATTGCCTGTTGAGGGAAAGAGGGAGAGAATAACAGAAGCTTACTTCGCTGTTGGCCTTTAGGTGCTTATGAGACATCTAGGGAAAGATGTCTAGTTGACCACTGAAAACACATATCTAGGGTTCAAGAGAGGTTAGAAACAAAGCACAGATTTGGTATTATTTGCTATATACTGTTGTAAATGAAGCTATAAAAAGGAATGAGAAAAAGGGGTTGCTAAAGGAGAGTATTTAAGATAGGAAATAAGACTGAGGAAGAGGAATCAAAGGCAGAAGAATAGCCTCAAGCAGTAAGAGGTGGAAAGGATTTCAAGAAAGAGACTATTTTCAACAGGGTCAAATTGGTTAAATAGAATGAAAATGGAAGAGAGGTCTCTGGGTACAGCAATTCATAAGGGAGCAAGGGGGAACAAATAGAAATCAGTTGAAAAGTAAATGGAAGACCAATAAAATAAAGAGTGTGTATACAGATTTCATTTTAAAATAGTTTGTGAAAGAAAGGAAAAGGGTATGTTGATATTTTCAAAGGAAAGGAAAGGTCTCCCAGTGCGAGAGGAGAGGGGATTAAGCGCACCGCATAAAGGAGCTCCAGAAACGGGCGCGGAGCTGTCGAAGAGACAGGAGACTTTTTCTTGCCTCTGTGCTTCCTGGGGCGCGAGGAGAGGGGATTAAGGGCACCGCGTAAAGGAGCTCCAGAAACGGGAGCGAACCGCGGCTGTCGGCGCGGACAGCAGAGACGGGTGTGGGACGCTAGGGTTGCTGTTGCCGCCACCAAAGAGGCCTGTGTGCGAGCGCAGGCCACTCTCCACACCTCCCCTCCCGGGAGCCTGTGCAGCCCGCCACTGCCGGAGTCCCGGGATCCAGGGACTGCTTCCCCGGGAGAACGCGCGGCGCGCCTCGGGCTGGTGCAGCGTCACGCAGGCCTCTGCCGCCACAGGCTCGCCCCGCATCCGTGCCCCTCCCTCCCCCCGGCCTGAGTGAGCCAGAGCCCCCGAATCAGCTGCTCCTTTAACCCCGTCCTGTCTGAGCGAAGGGCAGACGCCCTCGGACGACCTACACGCAGAGGCGGGGCCAAGTCCAAAGCTGAACCCCAGGAGCTGTGCGAACAAAGAGGAGAGGGGGAGGTCTCTCCCAGCAGCCTCAGAAGCAGCGGATTAAAGCCCCATAATCAACTTGAAGTGCCCTGCATCTGTGGAAAACCTGAATAGACAGCGAAATATCCCAAGTTGAGGAGGTGGACTTTGGGAGCAAGATATACTATTGTTTTCCCCTTTTTTCTTTTTGTGAGTGTGAATGTGTGTGCTGCTGTGTGAGATTTTGTCTGTATAGCTTTGCTTTCACCATATGTCCTAGGATTAGACCAACCCGTTGTTTTGGTTTTTTTAATAGAAATTTTTCTTCTTAATAATTATTTTTTATTTTAATAACTATATTTTATCCTACTTTATCTTGTCTTCTCCCTTTCTTTCTTCCTTTCTTCCCTACTTCCCTCCTTTCTTCCTTCCTTTCTTCCTCTCTTCCTTCCTCTCCTCCTTCCTTCCTTCCTTCCTTTCTTCCTTCCTTCCTTCCCTCCCTCCTTCCTTCCTTCCTTTCTATTTTTTCTCCCTTTTATTTTGAGCCGTGTGGATTAAAGGCTCTTGGTGCTCCAGCCAGGCATCAGGGCTGTGTCTCTGAGGTGGGAGAACCAACCTCAGGACACTGGTCTGCAGGAGACCTCCCAGCTCCACACAATATCAAACGGCAAAAATCTCCCAGAGATCTACATCTCAACACCAAGACCCAGCTTCACAAAAGGACCAGCAACGAACAGTGCTGGACACCCTATGCCCAACAAAGAGCAAGACAGGTCTACAGCCCCATCCATTAGCAGAGAGGCTGCCTAAAATCATAATAAGGCTACCAACATCCCCAAACACACCACCAGACGTGGACCTGCCCACCAGAAGGACAAGATGCAGCCTCATCCACCAGAAAAGAGGCACTGGTCCCCCAAACCAGGAAACCTACTCAAACCACTGAACCAAACTTAGCCACTGGGGGGACAGCCACCAAAAACAGCGGGAACTACGAACCTGCAGCCTGCAAAAAGGAGACCCCAAACACAGTAATTTAAGCAAAATGAGAAGACAGAAAAACACACAGCAGATGAAGGAGCAAGATAAAAACACACCAGACCTAACAAATGAAGAGGAAATAGGCAGTCTACCTGGAAAAGAATTCAGAATAATAATAGTAAAGATGATTCAAAATCTTGGGAATAGAATAGACAAATTGCAAGAAACAGTTAACAAGGACCTAGAAGAAATAAAGAGGAAGCAAGCAACGATGAGCAACACAATAAATGAAATGAAAAATACTCTAGATGGGATCAATAGCAGAATAACTGAGGCAGAAGGACGGATAAGTGACCTGGAAGATAAAATAGTGGAAATAACTACTGCAGAGCAGAATAAAGAAAAAAGAATGAAAAGAACTGAGGACAGTCTCAGAGACCTCTGGGACAACATTAAACGCACCAACATTTGAATTATAGGGGTCCCAGAAGAAGAAGAGAAAAAGAAAGGGACTGAGAAAATATTTGAAGAGATTATAGTTGAAAACTTCCCTAACATAGGAAAGAAATAGTCAATCAAGTCCAGGAAGCACAGAGAGTCCCATACAGGATATACCCAAGGATAAACACACCAAGACACATAACAATCAAACTGTCAAAAATTAAATACAAAGAAAACATATTAATATTAAAAGCAGCAAGGGAAAAACAACAAATAAAACACAAGGGAATCCCCATAAGGTTAACAGCTGATGTTTCAGCAGAAACTCTACAAGCCAGAAGGGAGTGGCAGGACATATTTAAAGTGATGAAGGAAAAAAACCTACAACCAAGATTACTCTACCCAGCAAGGATCTCATTCAGATTTGATGGAGAAATTAAAACCTTTACAGACAAGAAAAAACTAACAGAATTCAGCACCACCAAACCAGCTTTACAACAAGTGCTAAAGGAACTTCTCTAGGCAACAAACACAAAGAAGGAAAAGACCTACAAGAACAACCTGAAACAATTAAGTAAATGGTAATAGGAACATACATATCAATAATTACCTTAAATGTAAATGGATTAAATGCTCCCACCAAAAGACACAGACTGGCTGAATGGATACAAAAACAAGACCCATATATATGCTGTCTACAAGAGACCCACTTCAGAGCTAGGGACACATACAGACTGAAAGTGAGGGGATGGAAAAACATATTCCATGCAAATGGAAATCAGAAGAAAGCTGGAGTAGCAATTCTCATATCAGACAAAATAGACGTTAAAATCAAAACCATTACAAGAGACAAAGAAGGACACTACATAATGATCGAGGGATCGATCCATGAAGAAGATATAACAATTGTAAATATTTATGCACCCAACATAGGAGCACCTCAATACATAAGGCAAATACTAACAGCCATAAAAGGGGAAATCGACAGTAACACAATCATAGTAGGGGACATTTAACACCCCACTTTCACCAATGGACAGATCATCCAAATTGAAACTAAATAAGGAAACACAAGCTTTAAATGATACATTACACAAGATGGACTTAATTGATATTTATAGGACATTCCATCCAAAAACAACAGAATACACATTTTTCTCAAGTGCTCATGGAACATTCTCCAGGATAGATCATATATTGGGTCACAAATCTAGCCTTGGCAAATTTAAGAAAACTGAAATCATATCAAGTATCTTTTCCGACCACAACGCTATGAAACTAGATATCAATTACAGGAAAAGATCTGTAAAATATACAAACACATGGAGGCTAAACAATACACTACTTAATAACGAAGTGATCACTGAAGAAATCAAAGAGGAAATCAGAAAATACTTAGAAACAAATGACAATGGAGACACAACGACCCAAAACCTATGGGATACAGCAAAAGCAGTTCTAAGAGGGAAGTTTATATCAATACAATCATACCTTAAGAAACAGGAAACATCTCGAGTAAACAACCTAAATTTGCACCTAAAGCAATTAGAGAAAGAAGAACAAAAAAACCCCAAATTTAGCAGAAGGAAAGAAATCATAAAGATCAGATCAGAAATAAGTGAAAAACAAATGAAGGAAACAAATAGCAAAGATCAATAAAAGTAAAAGCTGGTTCTTTGAGAAGATAAATAAAATTGATAAACCATTAGCCAGACTCATCAAGAATAAAAGGGAGAAGACTCAAATCAATAGAATTAGAAATGAAAAAGGAGATGTAACAACTGACACTGCAGAAATACAAAAGATTATTAGAGATTACTACAAGCAACTGTATGCCAATAAAATGGACAACCTGGAAGAAATGGACAAGTTCTTAGAAATGCACAAGCTGCCGAGACTGAACCAGGAAGAAATAGAAAATATGAACAGACCAATCACAAGCACTGAAATTAAAACTGTGATTAAGGGATTCCCTGGTGGCGCAGTGGTTGAGAATCCGCCTGCCGATGCAGGAGACACGGGTTCGTGCCCTGGTCCGGGAAGATCCCACATGCCGCCCGTGAGCCATGGCCGCTAGGCCTGAGCGTCCTGAGCCTGTGCTCCGCAACGGGAGAGGCCACAACAGTGAGAGGCCCGCATACCGCAAAAAAAAAAAAAAAAAAACAAAAAACAAAAAACAAAAAAACTGTGATTAAAAATCTTCCAACAAACAAAAGCCCAGGACCAGATGGCTTCACAGGCGAATACTATCAAACATTTAGAGAAGAGCTAACACCTATCCTTCTCAAACTCTTCCAAAAGATAGCAGAGGGAGGAACACTCCCAAACTCATTCTATGAGGCCACCGTCACCCTGATACCAAAACCAGACAAAGATGTCACAAAGAA
The DNA here is from genome assembly GCF_026419965.1 of Kogia breviceps. Lineage (NCBI taxonomy): Eukaryota > Metazoa > Chordata > Mammalia > Artiodactyla > Physeteridae > Kogia > Kogia breviceps. The sequence goes on from NC_081321.1 coordinate 35,349,026, forward strand.
ATAAAACTACAGGCCAATATCACTGATGAACATAGATGCAAAAATCCTCAACAAAATACTAGCAAACAGAATCCAACAGTACATTAAAAGGATCATACACCATGATCAAGTGGGTTTATTCCAGGAATGCAGAGATTCTTCAATATACGCAAATCAATCAACGTGATACACCATATCAACAAACTGAAGGAGAAAAACCATATGATCATCTCAATAGATGCATAGAAAGCTCTTGACAAAATTCAACATCCATTTATGATAGAAACCCTGTACAAAGTAGGCATAGAGGGAACGTTCCTCAACATAATAAAGGCCATATATGACAAACCCACAGCCAGCATTGTTCTCAATGGTGAAAAACTGAAACCATTTCCACTAAGATCAGGAATAAGACAAGGTTGCCCACTCTCACCACTCTTATTCAACATAGTTTTGGAAGTTCTAGCCACAGCAATCAGAGAAAATAAAGAAATAAAAGGAATCCAAATAGGAAAAGAAGAAGTAAAGGTGTCACTGTTTGCAGATGAAATGATACTATACGTAGAGAACCCTAGGGATGCTACCAGAAAACTACTAGAGCTAATCAATGAATTTGGTAAAGTAGCAGGATACAAAATTAATGCTCAGAAATCTCTGGCATTCTTATACACTAATGATGTAAAATCTGAGAGTGAATTTAAGAAAACACTCCCATTTACCATTGCAACAAGAAGAATAAAATATCTAGGAATAAACCTACCTAAGGAGACAAAAGACCTGTACGCAGAAAACTTTAAGACACTGATGAAAGAAATTAAAGATGATACAAATAGGTGGAGAAATATACCATGTTCTTGGATTGGAAGAATCAACATTGTGAAAATGACTCTACTACCCAAAGCAATCTACAGATTCAATGCAATCCTTATCAAATTACCACTGGCATTTTTTACAGAACTAGAACAAAAAATCTTAAAATTTGTATGCACACACAAAAGATCATAAATAGCCAAAGCAGTCTTGAGGGAAAAAAACAGAGCTGGAGGAATCAGACTCCCTGACTTCAGACTATACTACAAAGCTACAGTAATCAAGACAATATGATACTGGCACAAATACAGAATCATAGATCAATGGAACAAGATAGAAAGCCCAGAGATAAACCCATGCACTTATGGTCAACTAATCTATGACAAAGGAGGCAAGGATATACAATGGAGAAAAGACAGTCTCTTCAGCATGTGGTGCTGGGAAAACTGGACAGCTACATGTAAAAGAATGAAATTAGAACACTCCCTAACACCACACACAAAAATAAACTCAAAATGGATTAGAGACCTAAATGTAAGACCGGACACTGTAAGACTCTTAGAGGAAAACATAGGAAGAACACTCTTTGACATAAATCACAGCAAGATCTTTTTTGATCCACTTCCTAGAGTAATGGAAATAAAAACAAAAATAAACAAATGGGACCTAATGAAACTTCAAAGCTTTTGCACAGCAAAGGAAACCCTAAACAAGACGAAAAGACAACCGTCAGAATGGGAGAAAATATTTGCAAATGAATAAATGGACAAAGGATTAATCTCCAAAATATACAAACAGCTCATGCAGCTCAATATTAAAAAAACAAACAACCCAATCGAAAAATGGGCAGAAGACCTAAATAGACATTTCTCCAAAGAAGACATAGAGATGGCCAAGAAGCAAAGCTGCAAAGCTGCTCAACATCACTAATTATTAGAGAAATGCAAATCAAAACTGCAATGAGGTATCACCTCACACCAGTTAGAATGGGCATCTTCAGAAAATCTACAAACAACAAATGCTGGAGAGGGTGTGGAGAAAATTGAACCCTCTTGCACTGTTGGTGGGAATGTAAACTGATACAGCCACTATGGAGAACAGTATGGAGGTTCCTTAAAAAACTAAAATTAGAATTACCTTATGATCCAGCAATCCCACTACTGGGCATATATTCAGAGAAAACCATAATTCAAAAAGACACATGCACCCCAATGTTCATTGCAGCATTATTTACAATAGCCAGGTCATGGAAGCAACCTCAATGCCCATCGACGGACGAATGGATAAAGAAGATGTGGTACATATATACAATGGAATATTATTCAGCCATAAAAGGCAATGAAATTGGGTCATTTGTTGAGACGTGGATGGATGTAGAGACTGTCATACAGAGTGAAGTAAGTCAAAAAGAGAACAAATATCGTATATTAATGCATGTATGTGGAACCTAGAATAATTGTACAGATGCACTGGTTTGCAGGGCAGAAGCTGAGACACAGATGTAGAGAACAAATGGACAAACAAATCGACACCAAGGGGGGATAGCTGCAGGGGGGTGGTGATGGTGGTATGATGAATTGGGCGATTGGGATTGAGACGTATACACTGATGTGTATAAAACTGATGACTAATAAAAGCCTGCTGTATAAAAAAATAAGTAAAATACATTTTTTTTTAAAAAAGGAAAGACTGATGATACAGAACACAGAATGGATAACTGAGCTTTAATCCCATTTCACTACTTCTGCATGCATGAAAAATAGCTCATAAAACAAATTATTTTATTCTTCTCTGATGTTCAAGATAGAAGGTAAGAAATGGATCTTTAGTAGATGGAAGTCATAGGTGGAATTTTTTTTTCTTCTGCTTCTGCTACCAGTAAAATCCTGAGTCCTGAATTTGAAGCAGAGAACATCGTTTTAAAGGTGTTTTATTATTTAAATATGCATAAATATACTAATACTAATCCTAGTAAGTCATCATTCATCTTCAATTTTGGGAAAGGGTGACCCTGCTTAACTTGAAGGGTGAGTCTAATTAAGTAGTCTAATCATATATAGCACTCAAGGATATGTTTCCAAATAATTACAAGATAAGAAAACCCATTAGCTGTTAAAAGTATGCTGACCTAACTCAGTCTTTCTTTACTGGTTTAGAAGGAACTTACAGTGCCCCATGGCCATCATTATAAACATCAGTTATCATTGAATATATAGAACTGTCATTTCTACTGATACTTTCTAGTAGAAATGGCCTTTTCTATTTTCAGACTTGCTAAATACATTGATAGGTTGGAAGAAATAAAAGGTATATGTCACAAATATTACAAATGTAGAAAACTGCCAGTTTGCTTCTGGTCCCTAAGATGCTATAATTATTTCCTGCTGAAAACTTCCTACCATGGTTATCAGTAATCCGATTTTAATAAATTTACTATAGGTCAAGAATAGAGCACATATTGCTGTATATTCCTAGGACAACTGTTTTGGGAAAAGTACATAAATGAGATGATAACACATTTCTGTGGTTTAATGAACTACTCTGTGATATCACATGATGGAACATTTCTGTTTTCATATTCATCCAGCTGGATCATTTCAGTAATAAAAGGATATGATACTTGCCTTACTAATTCCAACTAAAAATCATCCCTAAAGTTGTTAGTATGTTAAGAAATACTCAAGTCAGAAGGCGAATGTTATTAATATATAGGAGTGCGGTGCACCTGCAGAAGAAGTATTAGAAAGCAAAAATATATGTTTGTGGCAAAAGGGCAACAAAACAAGCTCTATTCAGGAAATTCTTTATTGATGATAAAGAACAGAGATATAATTTCCATTATCAAAGGAAAAGCTGAATGATCTAAATATTTTAACAGTTTTCGGGGCTGTTTCAGCTCCCAGTATTTACATAATGTTCTCAAGGAGTTGCCGCATTTTATTATGAAATCATGTGTGTGGAAGCACTTTGTTGGCTTGGGTCTCTACATATGCCAGGCACTGAGCTAGGCCTTGAGGGCATAAAGACAGCCTGTGCCCTATTAGACTCACACCCTAATAAACACATGTATATGTATATGAATACATATAAACATACATATGAAATGCATATATGCATATGTATATAAATTATCTGTGAGGACTGTCAGAAAAACACACAACTTATTAGTAATCTATTCATTATTTTAGATACAAGTGTAGGTCTTAAGCTGTATTATCTTGGTTTTCCGCAAAACTACACTGAGATATCTTTTCAGAGTATGCTCTCACCTTTTCTTTCATCAGATGCCACAGTCTGCAAATAATACTCCTGGGCATTGTCCAATGGATTTCAACAAAGGGACTATGGGGCACTATCAGTATTATCATCTATCTCAATCCATACTCATTCTGAAGTTCCATTCGAGAATGAGATACTAAAAACAGTTTTGCATCCCTTAAAGCAGTGGTTCTCAAAGTGTGGACCACTTGAGACAGAATCCTCTGAGGATACCAGTAAAAATGCAGATTTCTGATCTTTTCCCTAGACGTATGAAGTCAGAATCCCAGGTAATGGAGTCTGGTGATCCGAATTTTCCATTCAGTGCCCAGGTAATCTATGTATGCCTCAGAGTTAGAAATCCACCCACCCACGGAGCCCGGAATGTTCTCCCCTCCAGCATTCAGATCTGTGAAAGTACTCACTTCCTTTTGTTTTAGCCTTCAAGAGACTTAGTATCAAAATTGATCTTGAACTCTAAAAATAACCATATTTTCATCAACTCCATCTAATTCATTAATCAAAAGTTGCACATTATCTTACGTATCACTAAGAGAAAAATGCTGCCAATTAAACAATGATACCCCATCAGTTATAAGATGCCTCCTGATTTTGTAAATGTTAAAATAGGAAATATGTGCAACTAAGAATTGATGAAAGACTGTTATCCCTAAATAACACTGAGAGGGCTGTCAAAATTTAAAGTTTTGAGGGATGAGCATAAGTTTGCTAGGAAGCTCTGTGTTGGAGAAGTGTACTTTCAGACAATAGGAAGAGCAGGTGCACAGATACAGGCACACGACATTCACAAGCCTGGTGTAGAGAGGGTTCTCAAATCAGTCTGCTTAAGTTCCAGTATCTGCCTTGACATTTAGCCATTGAGTGATACTGGATCAACCTAATTTTAAACGTTTCATACTTCTGTTTTCTTATGTGTAAAAGAGAATTTTAATCTGCTTCATAGGGTTGTAAGGCTTAATTATAGAATACAAATGGAGTGTTGAACACATTGTCCAATACATAGAACACATTCTCGATTACAGTTTATTATTATTATTATTAATTATTGCTATAGGGGATGGTCTAGTGGGGCGGGAATGGGAAGTGAGAAGCTGAAGCCGACGTGGTAAGTGGGGATAATATTTTGATGACTGCATATTCCGAGGGAGTTTAGAATCCTGGAGTCACTGGAAGCAGGAGAGTGGCTGGGCTGATATGCATTTCAGAACAGTCACTCTGTCAGTCTGGACAATGCATTTCAACAGAAGAACCACAGAAACAGGGAGAGCACTTAGGAGGCTCTGGCCATAGCTCAGGCGAGAGCTGATTAGAGTGATGGCTATGGGCATGGAGGTTGGGAAAGACTTCCTAGACAGACTCAGAAGCTATTTAAAAGGTAAAATTACGTGACTTCTTGACTAATTTGATGTACTGAGTGAGTGATTAGTGAGGCTATTTCCCAGGTTTTTTTAGTTTACAGAATTATTTATTTATAGACAACAGATGTGTATTTTAGAGATTTACAACAGCCTTTGTCCTTAAGAAAATTAAAAATGCAAATGGAAAACCTTACATGTTAACATATAATTAGTATTCACAGATATCACTAAATAAAGAGAAGATAATGTCAGGGAAAAGAAATGGCATGGATGGTAGGTTAATATTATCAGGAATGGATGAAGTTGATTAGGAAAAGAAAACAACACATCAATCACAGAGTTCACATGCCCCTTTTGGCATGTAGCCTAGTAGAGACTTCATGTACACACACACAAAAATCTCATGAATAACAATAAGGACTATAATAACATGACATATATCCACAGCTGGGGCAGGGGGTGGCCTGTACCTGGAATCAGAAAATCTGAGTTCAAATCTAAGCATTGATCATTTAATATCTTGTGCTCTAAGGCAAATTAGATAATTTTGCTGATCCAGTTTCATAATCTGCTAAAACAGGGACAACTACACCTATTTTGTAGAATTTTTATAAAAGTTTTTTGAAAACTGTGAAGTGCTGTATTTACTATACTATATACATTTTGTCTGATAGGGAGTTTTATACTTCCAATGAGACATACAACTCTCTGTTTTAATGAGTCAGGTTAAAAAAATACTTAAATTATTTATAGTTTAAAAAACATTAACTCAATCTTCATTTCCCAATGCCATTTACTCTTTAGGAACTGTAATATCTTTCTACTCAGTTTTCAGATACATCAGCAAATGAGATGTAATGTTCATGGAATCCTTTTGTGAAAAAAATACAAGCTAATAGAAAGGGAATGCAAATACTTAACCTATTTTAGGGCAGATTCTGATTTTCAGTTGTCAGAATATAAAAAAAAAAATTCTTGAAATAAGAATCAGAGTTGAATGACCTCTGCACATATAGTTGATTCAGAATTTTTCTAAATAACCCTGGTGTAATGAGAAAGTGAAGAAGAGAGGAAACAGTATTAGAAGAAAGACCAAAATACGGGAGCAAGGAAATGATGATCTTGGCTAGTACCTGAACATAGCCTAGAAATATAAAAGAAAAGACAGGCATTTTTTAAAAAATTAAAGGCATTTTAAATGCCTTTTTAAAATTAAAAGGCATTTTAATTTACCTAAAGGCATTAAGTGCAGGCATTTTAATTATGTGACATTATTCATATTGCATTCATCCTTAGGTTTTCTTTTTCTTGATTTCCATATCATTACCTTAGGTACAGGAATATCTTTCCTGGGTCTAAATGGGCCTACCTAAGCTACACAGAGTGGCCCATTTGTTCTGATCTAAGCCCATCTCGATAGTGTATGAAATGTCTAGTGCCTGTTCCAGCCCCTTTTTCAAAGCAGGTAAAAATGTGTTTTTTAAGAGAGAAAAAAAAGTTATTTGGTGCCTGTTCTGTGCTCAGCCCTATACTGAGTATTGGAAATACAACTGTGAATTATGTAGACATGGTCCTAATGAAGTTTATCAGTTTAACAGAGTGAAGGGTGATCAAATAGGTACTGACAGTGGTGGGCATTATGTGCCATGGTGTAAGAATCTTAGGATATGTGGAGACACTTAAAAATCGTTCCCAGTTTGAACACTGGGGCCCCAGAAGGCTTCCTAGAGGAAGACATACCTAAGTTGAAATAAAAAATACAGAGGAGTTAAGACAGGAGAAGACAGATGGCAAAAGACAGAAACATATTAAGGCCCAGAAGCTAGATAAAAACCTGGCTTCTGTGAGGACCACTTGGCTGGTGTGTGTGTTTGTGCTGATGAGCACATGTATGTGTCTTGGGGGTAGAATGAGGGAAACAGCAAGACACAAGGCTGTAGAAGCAAGCAGAGGTCAGAGCGTGAAGGTGCTAAAAGGCCACATCAAACAGCATGATCTTTACTGTAACGTTATTCAGAAACCATTGAAAAAGTTTTAGGCCAGGATCCAACATCATCAATAATGCTTTAGAAAGAGCATTCTGACAGCAGTGTGGAAAAGAGACTGGAGGGGCAGCAGGGGGGCAGACAGGCACACGTGTGAATCAGGCACAGACACCAAGTAGCCACTGTCGCAATATTCCAGGAGAGAGTCTCACTTAATAAAGTAGTCACAGGAATGGGTGGGTGGGGGGGGAGAGAGTCAAGCAATACATCATCCTGAAGTGAAACCATATCAAGGCCCTTCAGGTGGCTAAAAGTGGACTAGATATCGGATGAATTAGAACATGGAGCAAGAAAGAAAAGGACAAGGGCCACAGAAATGAGAAGGATGCCTAAATATGCCTACTATGTGCTCAGCGCTATGCTCTGTGTATGATATCAGTTATCTAATTTAATTTTCACAATTATCTTGTAAGGTACCTGTCACTTTCCTTCACAGCTGAGGATTTTTCCACAATTTTACAGCCATTTAATAAGGAAAGTTGGCCAAACTAGCAAAATGCTTTTGAGAATTTTTAAATTTGAAAGGGACATCCAAGTACACACATAATGCACATAAGTAAACCTATAAAATCACACTCATCAAAAAATAAAGATTTGAATACTACATACTTACAGAAGTAAACAAGAAAAGTATTTATATCGGGCATAGTTGGCCTGAATGGCAAGACGGGAGTCATTAATAGCTTTATGGATGAAAGGAAGGTTGAAAAGGAAAGGGATATGATTTGATGTATGATTGTAAACTAAGTGATTTGGTGGCAGGAAATGTAGCTCAGTATGTGTACTGAGCTACATTTGCTTGATAAATGCTTGGTAAAAGTGAAAGGCTCAGATCTATTACGATTTCATGAAAGACTATGTAATCATATAATTAGGAACCAATCTTATATAATCTGATTCTACATTGTGGCTTACTTTATAACAAAAACTACATCTTAGTTTTCATGTAATTGTGTTATTCCCATATTTTCAATTCTTTAGTTCTTTTCAGACTGAATTTTGATTTGAGATTTGATATCATGGAAATGAAATACAATAGTGAGAGCATGGAAGCATAAAAGCCTTTGGATCCGATTCATCTAGAATAAGGTATTATATTCTATACTTCCACAGTTCATCATATCATTGCTGTAATCCTTAAAAGAGAATCAACTAGAAAGGAAATATAAATTGATTCTTAAAAGCTAGAACTTGAGGGATGTGTACATAATAATAGCAACATTACTAGAAATTAATGTAATTGTTTTTGACACATAAACCCTGATAGAATTCGCTATTACAAGGTTAGACTGCCACACGGTCATTTGTGATTCTGAACTATAGAGTGCACATGTGCGTGATTGTGTGTATGTGTGTGTGTACGTAGAGCACACTGTAATTATAGCTAGCCTGTTAATTAGAAAGCAGTATCTACAATATGCCTACCATGATGAACTCCTTTCTTTAGCTAAACTAATCACTGCCACATACACTGAAAATAATCTTAATTTGAATTTTAAAATGCCTCTGTTTTAGGCTGGCTAAAGATTTTTAACATTATGTTTAGATTTCAATTTGATATAATTTGAACATTATGTCCAAAGGCTTTTATGACTTGGGATCCAGAAATAATATGAAGCTACTGACATACTTATTAAGATACTAAAATTTTGATTTTTGAAAATGTTTATGAGAAGACATTCATTGTATTCAGAGAAGCCTTTGATTATCACTCTATTAGGTAGCACTATATAACTCAAAAACATTTTTCTCCTTAAAAAGAACAAGGACTAAGAAATGAGTCACTGTTTCAAGCCAGGGATTTAAAGACCAATTTCAAGGCACTACAACAGGTTGAGTTAACACAGCAGATAAGTTCTTGCCTATAAATTTCCCACTGATAAGTTTCATGATAGAACAAGCCTCATCCGCAAAGCAGGTAACATTTATTTTATTTGAGCAAAAGTGTGATTGTATTTTTTAAAAGTTCCCTGTCTATGGAAAACCAATTTAGCTCTATTAATGAAAAGGAAGCACAATGTGATTGAGAACGTAATATGGAATTATAGTTCATCAATTCTTCGAGTATGTAATTTTCCAGGCTCCTGATTCCCCAGTGATTTCTGCACACCCCCATAGGTCCCCCTAAATGTGAGCAAAAGGAAATTTAACTGTGTTGCTATATCACGCGTGGCAATGGTGATGCTCACAAATAAGTAGGAACATTGTGAAAGGGATTTTTTCCAGTGACTGCTCCGCCACATAGCCCTGTTAACATTCCTTTGCTGTCAAAAATTGATCAATCACAGGCCCACAGACAATTGGGATGGTAACAGTCTCCTATTAGGTGGCCAATACTATCAAAGGAGATGACACTTGTGACAATCGAAGCTGATAATTCAGAACACTTAATTAGGCATGAGAATTAGTTGTACGTTTCAATCTTTTTTTTAAAAAACTTGTATGCAATGTATTTTCCTACTGGTATCATTGCCATGAAGAATGTCAATGCCCATTAAAATTTAAACTAAACAAATATGTATACTGAATGATAGAACACAACTGTAATTTTGAGGGCTGGCCCCAAAAGTTACATCCTGATTCTCTATCTTTTATAAGGACTGTCTCTTTAAAATGGTAATGCTCTATTTATCTCCCTGCTAAATTGTCCTTGGAAGTTAAATTGCTTCATTTTCCCACATCTCAGACATTTCAAAATTGTCACCTGTAGCCCGTGAATATGGTGTCAATTAGTGAATGTCACTATATGCCATCGAAGAACTGGACAGAAATCTATTTTGTCCAAACCAAATGCCTTCTTGCCTTGTAAGGACAGCTAACATTTCAAGCTAGCTGTGGAAGCTGCACTCATAATCCCACTGGGGTTCTTCCCCCACAAGGAATCAAGGTCGCAACAGCCCTATTGTGCTTTATTAATAGGGTCGAAGCACAGCATATACTTTATATATTAAGAGAAAAAAGCCAGGTGGAATCTTACAAAGAGTATTCTGAAAACAGCTGTGTGAACAAAGGCAATTTTAGCAGCAAGAGGAAAATCCACCATGGAGGTCAGCCTTTAAATAGTCTTTACAATCATTTCCCCTTTTTAGATAGTAGAGTAGTAAATGGGGCAATCTTTAAAGAGTTTCAGCTATTCATTCTCCCCTCTTTATATATTTTTATGCATAGTGGTGCCTTTTTGGCTTAGCCCAGGGTATATAGGTCTGTCACTCAGAATATACAATTCAGGCACAAGCAAACAATTAGCCTGCACTGATATATTGATATACTGTCTCTGATCTCAGATCAACAATGGCTGAGTTTGAAGGGTAAATGGTTAAATTTGAGAATGCTTATTAAGAACACAATCAGGTAATTATTTTTTCACAGATTGTCCATTTCCTTCATTCTGAAGTAAAGCTATATAAGGGGAGGGATTTTATCTTGTTCATCAGAGGATCTCCAGTCTTCAGAAGAGTTCCTGCCACATGGTAAGCATTCAATAAATATTTACCAGATAAACGGATAAGTTAATTTTCCATATTTGGTAAATATCTTTATTAAGATACCAAAATGAGTTTTGAAGCATTTCAGCACAATACATGGAATATGAGTTCTTACCCTCAGATTTACAAATATTTTGGGGGGCCCCACGACTATAAGACAAATAAACTGCACAAAAAGTTGATTACACAATGTCTTTTCTCTTGGCTCAGGTCTGAAACAGCTTCCAAGTTTTCAACTGTATTTTAGTAGGAACTCATGGCTCAGTATCAACCATAAAAATTTCATAGTCGGAGTACGTATTACAGCCACCCACATGAACAATAAACATAACAAGTAAAAGAGAAAGATGGGACTTCCCTGGTTGGTGCAGTGGTTAAGTATTTGCCTGCCAATGCAGGGGACACAGGTTCGAGCCCTGGTCCGGGAAGATCCCACATGCCATGGGGCCCGTGCTCCACAGCTACTGAGCCTGTGCTCTAGAGCGCACGAGCTACGACTTCTGAGTCTGCATACCACAACTACTGAAGCCCGCATGCCTAGAGCCCGTGCTCTGCAGCAAGAGAAGCCACTGCAATGAGAAGCCTGTGCACTGCAACAAAGAGTAGTCCCTGGGCTTCCCTGGTGGCGCAGTGGTTGAGAATCCGCCTGCTGATGCAGGGGACATGGGTTCGTGCCCCGGTCTGGGAAGATCCCACGTGCCGCGGAGCGGCTGGGCCCGTGAGCCATGGCCGCTGAGCCTGCGCGTCCGGAGCCTATGCCCCGCAGCGGGAGAGGCCACAACGGTGAGAGGCCCGCGTACTGCAAAAAAAAAAAAAAACAGAGTAGTCCCTGCTCGCAGCAACTAGAGAAAGCCTGCACGCAGCAACGAAGACCCAACACAGCCACAAATAAATAAATAAATTTATTTTTAAAAAAGGGAGACCATAACAAAAGTGTTATGGACTTTTTAATATTACATAATTCAAAACAGAAATAACTCTGGATGGGTCATGATTGCCATTTCGTATTTTCTTCCCCTCTTTAAAGAAATTTTATTATTCCAAGCCCATCATTACATGTCTTATTTATATCTAATACTTTTAAGATCAAATGACTCAAATGTTTGTTATTTTTGATAATAATAATTTGATTTTCTTAAGAAATATAAGAAACACAAAGCTCAGCTAATTAGAAAACACTAGGAATTTTTTAAAGCAAATATAGAAAGCTTTAATATTCATCTGTTTTAAGATACCTTTTGGACAACTATGTTTCAGTGTTGTTTGGTTTTGAGTCTGTTTATATACAGGTAAATGAAAGAGCTAGAGTAATATAAGGGTGATGGGAGATTTACTGTTTAGATGGTAGAATGGACAACAGCACAGATTTTAGCAACAACCACAACAAAAATCACCATGAATAACTAACCAAGCAAAAGGGCACAGTGCAATGGCTTACCTAAAGAAACGTAAGTCTCTGCAGCCGACTGCAGCCATTGTGACATGACCAAATTCCTTTTCCCATCCCATTTCCGAGAAGCCATGTGGGAGAATAGACCAGATTCTGAGATTCTCCATAATACTCTCAGATCTGGCAAGAAGAAAAGTAAGTAGCTTCTCTCTTCTGTTTAGGGAGTGGGAGAAATAGCAGCAGGGGAAAACCAGGTTGACATAGATGTGCAGGACAGGACTGATTCTCGAAGAGGAAAGTACCAAAGTGACACACAGAATCAGGGGCTGACCCAAAGCCTGAGGGTGAATCTTTATAGAAATGGGACAGTTCTCTGACTTCATGGATTGAACTTTGACACCAAACATTTTATGAAATCCTAGAAGTGAAGGTGAAGCTCAGATATCACCCCCTGGGCTGAGCTCTCCCCTCAGCCTAACAGGCCCTCAAAGCCAGAGAAAATTATGGATAGAACACAAAATACTGAGTCCTTAAACTACAACTGAGGAAGGCGCAGCAAACAGTTCTCAGATGGCGTGGAAAGAAGTCAAATAGAAAATCTGGACCAAACTGTCCAAGTGTGAGTAAAATATGAGGAAAGGGAATTGAATCCAGTGCACAAAAACTATGGAAAACACTCAAAACCATATAGCACAGAAAGACAGAAAATATTCAGCCTAGGAAAAAGCATAACCCTAAAACAGAAGGAAATTTTCCACAGAACTTAATAGGAATATATTGATTTAAAAAAAGCTTTATAAAATGAGACAGTAGAAAAAAATAGAAAAGGAAAATTGTAAGCCTAAAGGAAATAAAATTGAAGACCAAAACAACATCTCTACCGAAGTAATGCATATTAGAAACAGAAAGAATGAAACATATATGGCTTAAAATAAAGTTTCCAACTTAAAAGAAAGCTTGTCATAATCAGAGAAAATATAGTTGGAAGGAAAAAGATTTAAGTCATTAGGATGAAGCTAATAGATATGGAAGACTGGCAAACATAATTCAGCTAAGGGTAACTGGGGTCTCTGAAATAGAGACCCTAATACATGCAAGAGGAAACCTGTTTAAAAATATTTAATATAGTTCTTCACAAAGAAGAAAGATTTTAATTATACACAGGAAGACCACACCATTTTCTAGTAAATATGATACAGAATGTTCACACAGACACACTATCCACTCAGATCTTTGCTTGGCCACCATCTTGGGAGCCTTCCAGTCTTGGTTCAAGCATTACCCACTAAGACAGTTCTCCCCTAAACATGCAATCCCTAGTACTTTACTTTTATGTAACCAGAGTTTTGTTTATTCATTTCCTCATACTTTCACCATCTGAAAAATCTGTGCAAGTTATGGTTACAAAAAAACTTAAATTTCACAAACTTTGAAAAGGTATAGGAGGACCTTCAAGATGACAGAGGAGTAAGATGTGGAGATCACCTTCCTCCCCACAAATACATCAAAAATACATCTACATGTAGAACAACTGCTACAGAACACCTACTGAACGCTGGCAGAAGACCTCAGATTTCCCAAAAGGCAAGAAACTCCCCACGTACCTGAGAAGGGCAAAAGAAAAAAGAAAATACAGAGACAAAAGAATAGGGACGGGACCTGTACCTCTGGGAGGGAGCTGTGAAGGAGGAAAAGTTTCTACACACTAGGAAGCCCTTTCACTGGTGGAGACGGGGGTGGGGGTGATGAAGCTTCAGAGCCGCGGAGGAGAGCACAGCAACAGGGTGCGGAGGGCAAAGTGGAGAGATTCCCGCACAGAGGATCGGTGCCGACCAGCACTCACCAGCCCAAGAGGCTTATCTGCTCTCCCGCCGGGACGGGCGAGGGCTGGGAGCTGAGGCTCGGGCTTCGGAGGTCAGACCCCAGGGAGAGGACTGGGGTAGGCTGCGTGAACACAGCCTGAAGGGGGCTAGTGGGCCACAGTTAGCCGGGAGGGAGTCTGGGAGAAGTCTGGACCTGCCTAAGAGGCAAGAGACCATTGTTTTGGGGTGTGTGAGGAGAGGATTCAGAGCACCACCAAAACGAGCTCCAGAGATGGGCACGAGCTGTGGCTATCAGCACAGACATTAGAGGACAGCATGAGATGCTAAGGTTGCTGCTGCCGCCACCAAGAAGCCTGTGTGCAAGCACAGGTCACTATCCACACCTCCCCTCCCGGGAGCCTGTGCAGCCCGCCACTGCCAGGGTCCCCAGATCCAGGGACAGCTTCCCCGGGAGAACACACAGCTGTTGCAATGTCACACCAGCCTCTGCCACCGCAGGCTCGCCCCGCATCCATACCCCTCTCTTACCCCGGCCTGAGTGAGCCAGAGCCCCCAAATCAGCTGCTCCTTTAACTCTGCCCTGTCTGAGTGGGGAACAGACACCCTCAGGCAACCTACATGCAGGGGCGGGGCCGAATCCAAAGCTAAACCCCAGGAGCTGTGCAAACAAACAGAAAGGGAAATCTCTCTCAGCAGTCTCAGAAGCAGCGGATTAAATCTCCACAATCAACTTGAGGTACCCTGCATCTGTAAAATACATGAATAGACAAAGAATCATCCCAAAATTGAGGTGGTAGACTTTGGGAGCAACTGTGGACTTGGGGCTTCCTTTCTGCATCTATTTTGTTTCTGGTTTTATGTTTATCTTAGTTTAGTACTTAGAGTTTATTATCATTGGTATATTTGTTTATTGATTTAGTGGTTCTCTTCCTTTTTAAAAAAATATACATTTTTTCCTTTTTCTCTTTTTGTGACTGTGTATATGTATGCTGCTTTGTGTGATTTTGTCTGTAAGCTTTGCTTTTCCATTTGTTCTAAGGTACTGCCAGGTTTTTTTGTATAGTTTTTAGTGCTTGTTAGCATTGGTGGATTTCTTTATTGGTTTGGTTGCTCTTCTATTACTTTCTTTCTTTTTATTTTATTATTTATTTATTTATTATTTTATTTTTTATTTTTTTTGCGGTACGTGGGCCTCTCACTGTTGTGGCCTCTCCCATTGTGGAGCACAGGCTCCAGATGTGCAGGCTCAGCGGCCATGGCTCACGGGCCCAGCCGCTCCGCGGCATGTGGGATCTTCCCAGATCGGGGCACGAGCCTGTGTCCCCTGCATCGGCAGGCAGACTCTCAACCACTGTGCCACCAGGGAAGCCCTATTATTTTATTTTTAATAATATATATTTTTATTTTTTATTTTAATTATTTTATTTTATTTTTTTATTCTTTTCTTTTTTTCCTCCCTTTTCTTCTGAGCTGTGTGGCAGACAGGGTCTTGGTGCTCCAGCTGGGTGTCAGGCCTGTGCCTCTGAAGTGGGAAAGCCAAGTTCAGGATATTAGTCCACTGGAGCCCTCCTGGCCCCACATAAAATCAAATGGCTAACGCTCTCCCAGAGATCTCCATACCAATGCTAAGACCCAGCTCCACTCAATGACCAGCAAGCTACAGTGCTGGACACCCTATGTCAAACAACTAGCAACACAGGAACACACCGCCACTCATTAGCAGAGAGCTTGCCTAAAATCATAATAAGTTCACAGACACCCCAAAACACACCACAGGACACAGTACTGCCCACCAGAAAGAGAAGATCCAGCCTCATCCACCAGAACACAGACACTAGTGCCCTCTACCAGGAAGCCTACACAACCCACTGAACCAACCTTACCCACTGGGGGCAGACAGGAAAAACAATGGGAACTACAAACCTGCAGCCTGCGAAAAGGAGACCCCAAACAAAGTAAGTTAAGGAAAATAAGACAGAGAAATACACAGGAGATGAAGAAGCAAAGCAAAAAACCACAAGACCAAACAAATGAAAAGGAAATAGGCAGTCTACCTGAAAAAGAATTCAGAGTAATAATAGCAAAGATGATACAAATTCTTAGAAATAGAATGGAGAAAATGAAAGAAACGTTTAACAAGGACCTAGAAGAACTAAAGAGCAAACAAACAATGATGAACAACACAATAAATGAAATTAAAAATTCTATAGAAGGAATGAATAGCAGAATAACTAAGGCAAAAGAATGGATAAGTTACCTGGAAGATAAAATAGCGGAAATAACTACCACAGAGCAGAGTAAGGAAAAGTGAATGAAAAGAATTGAGGACAGTTTCAGAGACCTCTGGGACAACATTAAACACACCAACATTCGAATTATAGGGGTTCCAGAAAAAGAAAGGGACTGAGAAAATATTTGAAGAGATTATAGTTGAAAATTTCCCTAATATGGGAAAGGAAATAGTCAATCAAGTCCAGGAAGTGCAGAGGGTCCCATACAGAATAAAACCAAGGAGAAACACACCAAGACACATAATGATCAAACTATCAAAAATTAAACACAAAGAAAAAATATTAGAAGCTGCAAGGGAAAAACAACAAATAACATACAAGGGAATCCCCATAAGGTTAACAGCTGATTTGGTGTGGTAGGACACATTTAAAGTGATGAAAGGGAAAAACCTACAGCCAAGATTACTCTACCAAGCAAGGATCTCATTCAAATTTGATGGAGAAATTAAAACCTTTATAGTAAAGCAAAAGCCAAGAGAATTCAGCACCACCAAACCAGCTTTATACAAATGATAAAGGAACTTCTCTAGGCAGGAAACACAAGAGTAGGAAAAGACCTACAATAACAACCCAAAACAAGAAAATGGCAATAGGAACATACATATCGATAACTACCTTAAGTGTAAGTGGATTAAATGCTCCCACCAAAAGATGCAGACTGGCTGAATAGATACAAAATGAAGACCTCTATGTGTGTTGTCTACTAGAGACCAACTTCAGACCTAGGGACACATACAGACTGAAAGTGAGGGGATGGAAAAAGATATTCCATGCAAATGGAAATCAAAAGAAAGCTGGAGTCGCAATTCTCATATCACACAAAATAAACTTTAAAATAAAGAATGTTACAAGAGACAAATAAGGACACAACATAATGATTACGGAGTATCAATCCACGAAGAAGATATAACAATTGTAAATATTTATGCACCCAACACAGGAGTACCTCAAAACATAAGACAAATTTTAACAGCCATAAAAGGGGAAATCAACAGTAACACAATAATAATAGGGGACTTTAACACCACACTTTCACCAATGGACAGATCATCTGAAATGAAAATAAATATGGAAATACAAGCTTTAAATGATGCATTAAACAAGATGGAGTTAATTGATATACATAGGACTTTCAATCCAAGAACAACAGAATATACTTTCTTCTCAAGTGCTCACAGAACATTCTCCAGAAAGACCATATATTGGGTCACAAATCAAGCTTTGGTAAATTTAAGAAAATTGAAATCATATCAAGTATCTTTTCTGACCACAACGCTATGAGAGTAGGTATCAATTACAGGAAATAAAATCTGTAAAAACTACAAACACATGGAGGCTAAACAATACACTACTAAATAACCAACAGATCACTGAAGAAATCAAACAGGAAATAAAAAATACCTAGAAACAAATGACAATGAAAACACGATGACCCCAAAACTACGGGATGCAGCAAAAGCAATTGTAAGAGGGAAGTTTGTAACAATACCATCCTACCTAAAGAAACAAGAAACATCTCAAATAAACAACCTAACCTTACACCTAAAGCAATTAGAGAAAGAAGAACAAAAAACCCCCAAAGTTAGCAGAAGGAAAGAAATTATAAAAATCAGATCAGAAATAAATGGAAAAGAATTGAAGGAAATGATAGCAAAGATGAAAAAATACTAAAAGTTGGTTTTTTGAGAAGATAAAGAAAACTGAAAAACCATTAGCCAGACTCATCAAGAAAAAAAGGGAGAAGACTCAAATGAATAGACTTAGAAATGAAAAAGAAGTAACAACTGACACTGCAGAAATACAAAGTATCCTAAGAGACTACTACAAGCAACTATATGCCAATAAAATAGACAACCTGGAATAAATGGACAAATCATTAGAAAAGCACAACCTTCTGAGAATGAACCAGAAAATATAAACAGACTAATCACAAGCACTGTAATTGAAACTGTGATTAAAAATCTTCCAGCAAACAAAAGCCCAGGACCAGATGGCTTCACAGGCGTATTCTATCAAACATTCAGAGAAGAGCTAACACCTAACCATCTCAAACTCTTCCAAAATAAAGCAGAAGGAGGAACACTCCCAAACTCATTCTACAAGGCCACCATCACCCGGGTGCCAAAACCCGACAAAGATGTCACAAAAAAAGAAAACTACAGGCCAATATCACTGATGAATACAGATGAAAAAATCCTCAATAAAATACTAGAAAACAGAATCCAACAGCACATTAAAAGGATCATACACTGTCCAAGTGGGATTATCCCAGGAATGCAAGGATTCTTCAATATATGCAAATCAATCAATGTGATATACAATATTAACAAGTTGAAGGAGAAAAACCATATGATCATCTCAATAGATGCAGAAAAAGCTTCTGACAAAATTCAACACACATTTATGATAAAAATCCTCCAGAAAGTAGGCATAGAGGGACTTACCTCAACTTAATAAAGGCTATATGTGACAAACCCACAGGCAACATTGTTCTCAATAGTGAAAAACTGAAACCGTTTCCACTAAGATCAGGAATAAAACAAGGTTGCCCACTCTCACCACTATTATTCAACATAGTTTTGGAAGTTTTAGCCACAGAAATCAGAGAAGAAAAAGAAATAAAAGGAATCCAAATAGGAAAAGAAGAAGTAAAACTGTCACTGTCTGCAGATGACATGATACTATACATAGAGAATCCTAAAGACGCCACCAGAAAACTACTAGATCTAAACAATGAAAATGGTAAAGTAGCAGGATACAAAATTAATGCACAGAAATCTCTTGAGTTCCTATACACTAATGATGAAAAATCTGAAAGAGAAATTAAGGAAACACTCCCATTTACCATTGCAACAAAAAGAATAAAATACCTAGGAATAAACCTACCTAGGGAGACAAAAGACCTGTATGCAAAATTATAAGACACTGATTAAAGAAATTAAAGATGATACAAACGGAGAGATATACCATGTTCTTGGATTGGAAGAATCAACATTGTGAAAATGACTACCCAAAGCAATCTACAGATTCAATGCAATCCCTATCAAACTACCAAAGGCATTTTTCATAGAACTAGAACAAGAAATTTCACAATTTGTATGGAAACACAAAAGACTCCGAATAGCCAAAGCAATCTTGAGAAAGAAAAACGGAGCTGGAGGAATCAGGCTCTTGAACTTCAGACTATACTACAAAGCTACAGTTATCAAGACAGTATGGTACTGGCACAAAATCAGAACTATAGATCAATGGAACAGGATAGAAAGCCCAGAGATAAACCCACGCACATATGGTCACCTTATCTTTGATAAAGGAGGCAAGAATATACCTTGGAGAAAAAACAGTCTCTTCAATAAGTGGTGCTGGGAAAACTGGACAGCTACATGTAAAAGTATGAAATTAGAACACTCCCTAACACCATACATAAAAGTAAACTCAAAATGGATTAAAGACCTAAATATAAGGCCAGACACTATCAAACTCTTAGGGCAAAACATAGGCAGAACACTCTATGACATAAATCACAGCAAGATCCTTTTTGACCCACCTCCTAGAGAAATGGAAATAAAAACAAAAATAAACAAATGGGATCTAATGAAACTTAAAAGCTTTTGCACAGCAAAGGAATCCATAATCAAGATGAAAAGACAACCCTCAGAATGGGAGAAAATATTTGCAAATGAAGCAACTGACAAAGGATTAATCTCCAAAACATACAAGCAACTCATACAGCTCAATATTAAAAAAACAAACAACCTAATCCAAAACCAGGCAGAAGACCTTAGTAGACATTTCTCCAGAGAAGATATACAGATTGCCAACAAACACATTAAAGGATGCTCAATATCACTAATCATTAGAGAAATGAAGATGAAAACCTCAATGAGGTATCACCTCATATTGGTCAGAATGGCCATCATCAAAAAATCTATAAACAATAAATGCTGGAGAAGGTGTGGAGGAAAGGGAACCCTCCTGCACTGTTGGTAGGAATGTAAATTGATACAGCCACTATGGAAAACAGTATGGAGGTTCTTTAAGAACTAAAAATAAAATTACCATATGACCCAGCAATCCCACTACTGGGATTTTCCTGAGAAAACCATAATTCACAAACAGTCATGTATGACAATGTTCATTGCAGCTCTATTTACAATAGCCAGGACATGGAAGCAACCTCAGTGTCCATCGACAGATGAATGGATAAAGATGTGGCACATATATACCATGGAATATTACTCCACCATAAAAAGAAATGAAACTGAGTTATTTGTAGTGAGGTGGATGGACCTAGAGACTGTCATACAGAGTGAAGTAAGTCAGAAAGAGAAAAACAAATACCATATGTTAACACATAGATATGGAATCTAAAAAGGAAAAAAATGGTTCAGAAGAACCTAGGGGCAGGACAGGAATAAAGACACAGATGTAGTGAATGGACTTGAGGACACGGGGAAGGGGTAGAGTACGCTGAGACAAAGTGAGAGAGTGGGATGGACATACATACACTACCAAATGTAAAATAAATAGCTAGTGGGAAGCAGCCACATAGCACAGGGAGATCAGCTCGGTGCTTTGTGACCACCTAGAGGGGTGGGATAGGGAGGGTGGGAGGGAGAGGCAAGAGGGAGGAGATATGGGGATATGTGCATACATATGGCTAATTCACTTTGTTATGCAGCAGAAACTAACACAACATTGTAAAGCAATTATACTCCAATAAAGATGTTAAAAATAAATAAATAAATAAATAAATATTCAAAGCTGCCGCTGAGATCACTTAGTAAATCTCCAATCTGTGGAATTATGCTAGTGAATTAAGTGGGCCTGTTATAACTGAGGCAAAGGTGAAGCCTGTTAACTGGCTTGAAGGAAAAAAATATGAAATCTTCACCAACTCCTCAAAACCTCAGAAAATGTGATTGCTTTATTCCACCCAGGAACCCGGACTTAGTCAAGTGTAGGACTAGTTCTATTCCCTTGGGATTATCATTTTAAGATTCTTCAGATGAACAGGTGTAAAGTCATTCATCCACCTTGGCTCGCTTCCAAATGGCAAAAGCCTCGTCTAGACTTTGAATATCTTCAGTGGCCATTTGCTGACCTTTCTGCTCATTTCCACACGAGCAAGGGTGGAATCCCAAGCCCACGTCCCAAGTTCACTCCTCACGTCGGTCACATGACTGATTGCCGCTACACTGGAAAGTCATCAACTTGTCATGGCTTGAGTGGCTCACAGAAGCTCCTGACACCCCAGATGTCACCCTCCCATACTCCCAAGACAACAGCTAGACTAGCAGAGTAATAGGATATCAGGTAAATTCTTTCTTTCCTGTTGCAGGGAAGTTTGTTGAGGCCCAGAGAAGGGGGAAAAGACATCATCACATCCAGCAGCAGGAGCCAGCCACCTCCCCACAGGGTTGATGGAGAAGCACCAATTCAAGACCCAGCAACTCTGCCCCCCAAACCACCCATGGAAGAGCCACATGAGAAATGGTGTTTGAAAGTGTTCTTTGGAAATCTCTATCATGTCATGGTCTAGTCAGCTTTTTAAATGGAATTATAAATCCCTAGCCACCTCCATGTCACCTGTGCCCCGAGAGTGACTCTGCAGAGGCCTGAAAAGGGACAGCTGAGTGTGCGGTAAGGTGAGCAGCTATGTGTGGAGTGAGGGCTAGAGGGCCTGGTTGCACTGAACCATAGCCAGGCAGAGCAGACGCCAGCAGGCCAGGCTGGCAGGAGAAGGAGGACTGACCTGAACTCAGTAATCTCAGTGCACAAGTTACTTTAGCATTTCAACCCTTTAGTGAGAAGCACACGGTTCCTTGTTAAGACAAATATATCTCCAGCAAAACACTTTTGGCAAAAGGAAGGCATTTATTCATTTAAAAAGTACACCCAGCCAATTATGCTGTGTGATTACATATGTAGAAGAAGCTGTGCAAATATATCTTGTCGTACCTTTTTAAAATTTTTAAAGATCTTTGTTGAAATATAGTTGATTTACAATGTTTCAAGTGTACAGCAAGTTGATTCAGTTATACATATATATATATCTATTCTTTTTCAGATTCTTTTCCATTTGCTGGTTGTTACAAGATATTGAATACAGTTCCTCTTGTCATAACTTTGTATGGTGACAGAGGGTAACGAGACTAATCGTGGTGATCATACGTAAAAATATTGAGTCACTATGCCGTACACCTAAAACGAATGTAATACTGTAAGTCTACAATACTTCAATTTTAAAAAAAGATTTTAATAAAGGAATGAAAATTAATACAAGTAAAGAAAAAAAGTGTATAAAATAAAAATAAACAAAAACCTGGAGGTGGGGTAATAAGTTTATCTTGAACATCAAGGACTCTATCAATATTGTTTTACATTGAAAAATACAGTTTAAATATCTACAACAAACACTTATTTTTATAATCTTCCTCTTTTTTAACCTTAGAGAAAACTTTTAAAACATAACGTATCTTGTAACAAAACCCAGTAAATATCTTGTATGCCACATTAAATGGAATTTGAAAAGATAAAGCAAAAAAGCCACTTAATCTTATTTGGTGACAATATAACTTTTTATGAAATATTACAAATTTGATTGTCAGCATTGGTAAATGGGTGGGAAAAGACCATTTGAATCAAGAGATGCTAATACTTCAGAGATTTTGCACTGATGTTCCTTCTGCCAAGAATATTCTTGCCCCATATATTTGCATGGCTGGCTCCCTCATCTCCTTTAGGTATTTATGATGATGCCACAGACTCAGTGAAGCCTTCCTCAGACATCTAAAATCGCAACCTCCAAATGGACCTATACTTGACACTCCTCCCAATCTGCTTAAATTTTCTCACTATGAAATATATATTATAGGACCCAAACTATATCATAGTATAAATATAGGATAAGTTATAAGGCATATCTTGTTTGCTACATGGTCTCATCTAACATGTTACATGCTTTATTTACGTATCCTGTTCATGGTTTGCATTCCCTCCCTACAAAGTAAGCTCCACGCGGGCAGGAATTGTCACCTATTTTTTTCGCTATTGTATCCTCAGTGTTGATACAGTGCCTTGTACATAGTAGTCACTGAAGCAAATCTTTAATAAACAAATAACTCAAGAAAATAAATAGAAATTAATGAGCACAACTGAGTATCATCTTATTAGCTAACCTTCTAAATAACGTTTTACCTTACTTAAAACTTAAGAGTCTTAAGTAAATAGGGATATCTGAATAATTGAAGTTTGAGGATTCACTTTCTTCTTCCTTTTTTTAAAAATAAATTTTATGTATTTATTTATTTTTGGCTGCATTGGGTCTTCGTTGCTGCGCACGGGCTTTTTCTAGTTGCGGTGAGCGGGGGCTACTCTTCACTGCGGTGCACGGGCTTCTCACTGCGGTGGCTTCTCTTGCTGCGGAGCATGGGCTCTAGTCACGTGGGCTTCAGTAGTTGTGGCTCTCGGGCTCTAGAGCGCAGGCTCAGTAGTTGTGGAGCACAAGCTTAGTGGCTCTGCGGCATGTGGGATCTTCCCAGACCAGGGCTCAAACCCATGTCCCCTGCATTGGCAGGTGTACTCTTAACCACTGCACCACCAGGGAAGCCCGAGGATTCACTTTCAGTCAGGTATTTACAGGCCGATAATTCTACAAACTCCTAGCAGCTTTGGTTCTTAGAGCCTTGGAAGCATCTGGACTTCTTGATTAGCTGTATCTTTGCTACAAAGCACTGACATCTGCCTACAAGTGGCAACAGAGAGATACGAAGTACGAGAGTAATTCATAAGGAAGTGTCACAAGATAAAGCCTCGGTCAGTGGTCCTGCCTTTTCGTCATCCCTTTGGCTCCAGTATCTTGGCTAACATCTTAGTAGAACTGCATTGTGCTTGCTTAATGCACTGGGGCTGAAGAGGAAATGGAAACATGCACTTACTTTGACCGAGCACCACAATTATCCAGGCAAGTTCTCGATAATGCACATAAGGCACTCAGCATAGTGCCTGCTACACAGTTAGAGCTCAATACATTTTCATTTTCTCCATTATTATCACATCTCTCTTGAGTAGCTGCCTAACTCTTCTTTGCACCCTTCCTTCCTTCCAATTTCTTCTCTGGGTGATTAAAACTCTGACCTCACTTAAAATATTGAATAGTTTTTCTTTGGTTGGAGGATAAAGACCAAAATATTAAGAACCCACAGCCCTCATAGTTTGGCCTCTTCCTTCCTCAAAAGCCTCGTGTCACAGCAGGCTCTCCCTGGCCTCTGTGCTCCAGGCACGTTGACCTCCTTTCCATTCTTCAAATATGCCTCATCGCCCTCATCACAGGCGCTTTGTACACGCTGTTTCCTCTGCAGGGAACACTCTTCTCCCCATTTCACTTACTGAACTTTTACCCTTTCTGTAGAGCTCAGTTCAGCCCACTCGCCTCAGTGAAGCATTTCTGGTATCCCTGAGTAAGTCATATCCTCCCGCCTCCCCCAGACACGATGTGGAAGCGGTCGCGGCAGCCTACACCCTCTCTAGGACTAAGTAGAGTCAGACCTCTGAAGTATCAGAGGGTTGTTTGGTTAGACCTCTGTGCTCCTTAAACCAAGCACTCCCTGAGGGCAGGCAGTGAGTCTTTTCCGTCATTACATCACAGTGCCTCTCAATAACAAGAGTGGGTTGAATGACTACATCCTCACTGTCTCTCTCTCCATCACTATCATCGTCATTTCTGGTAGATGCTTTTCTTCTGGTTACCCTGACAGCCTGCCTTCTCTTAAAACCAGCTCCAGATGAACGGGTGCACCTTTGATCATGGCATTTATATGAGTTACCCTATTTCCCTTGACCCTTAACATAGAAACTGACCTAATCTAACATGCAGTTTTGAATTCGGCCCAGATATCAACAACTGGAGGAAATTACTATTTCTTGAATCTTTTGATTTCTTCATGTGCTATAGTAATTTGTGTATTTTCAATTCCCTCTACTGAATTTTAAACTCCTTAGAGGCAAGAGCTGGGCTGCACTTATTTTGAATAACCTGCAGTACCAAATATTTTCCCTTAAGTATAGATGTGTGAATTAAAGTATTATTTTAAGCCATAATTCTCTTTGATTCTACTACTTTATACCGTTCTTAGTCCCTCTTCTCTAAACCTCTACTTTACCAGTATTTTTTTCTTTACTAACTTCCTTCAAGGAGCCACAACTTTCCTTTTATAAACACTGTAAACATAACATAGCAATCTAATTTTAAATATATAAAAAACTAATATCTATTTAAATATATAAAAACAACAACAACAAAAAACCCCCATCTTCTCATATAGTATTTCAGGTATAGGTAAAAGAAAACAATATAAAGTTTCAATTTTGAAAATAAATTTAAAGTAAAAAAATTGATCAAGATAGAAAAAGGCCTAAGGATATGAAAAGACCCATTAAGAGAAATAAGAAAATTCCTTAAAAGCAATGAGAGTATTAAAGAAGAAGGCTATTCTACTTTCTTCTAGATCTTGGTTTGATTCTATTCAAAATTTAGATACATGTGTCTATTTAATTAATATCTTGCTTACTTCCCAAAGGGTATATAACTAATTTAAAATGAAGGCAGCAAAAAACTCCCAAGAGAGAGTAAGAGGCACCAGGGCTAGGCAAGTGAGCCTCCTGGCAACAAAGTCGAAACTGGAAAGAGGGAGAGTTTTTAACATCCAGCAAAATGGTACATACAGGTTTTCCTAAAGAAACAAACTTTCCCCCTGGTTTGAATTCTAAGAGTAATTTATAAGTGAAATGTCTTAAGGGGATGGTCAATGTTTTATTATTGATTTGCAAAGAAACAGAAAAAGTTTTCAAATGCCTACTTTCTCTCTTTCCTAAGTTCAACTGTAACTTAGTAAAGCCCTTTCTCAGAGGCTTTGCTTTGTTTGTTTGTACAGAGATGGGGCTCCGAAAACCCAGAGGAATGGATTTTGAGATTTCATTATGATTATCATGCTCTAAAGATATCAGAGGTTTTAAACCAGCTTTTGTCAAGTGTTAGATCAAAATCACTCCCAATTTTAATTTTCTGATTCGTACCTGAAATGCTATTATTTTGTTTAGTGATTAAAGAGAGAACACATTGCTTTAGATTCAAGTAAATGGGTGACCAACTTGGCAAGTTTTAGTAAAAAATCAGAAGTTTGAATTAGCTCACAGAATTTACTTACTCTTGCAGGTGTACCATGGGGCTACTCACAGCTAAGACTTTTTTCTTTTCAAACATTAATTTTGAATCTGCTAAAGTGCATGGGAAAGTATTCACCAGAGACCCTCAGTTACTGTGCCAAAAGGCATAAAAGTAACCATTTTATTCTGAAACAAGTGTAATACTCAGCACCCTGTCCTCATACCTGTTCATCAAGCACTTTCAAACAGGTGAAGTAAACTTATTCTGAGTGGAACCATATTCTGTTAGGTCCTATAAGATGTTAACGTGAAAATTTATATCCCCAGCAATTTAGATGCCTAACTACATAATATGGAATTCTTTAGTACTGCCCCCTTTAAATATGAGTTTAGTTTTAACACTGTTTAGTTGAACACAGTTAAATTGTTCTTTCTCACAGTATTAAATTAACAGAGTAAGTTGTTTTTTAAGGCACATTCAGACTCAGAAGACAATACTTTAATTCTTGGTCCTGCCAATTTCTGGTTGTGGAAGACCAGAAAAAAAATCCATTAACTCTTTAAGCCTAAATTACTTCACCTCTAGAATGGGGAATCTCTGTCATAAAGATAGGGTTTTCTGAGAGAGTTAAAAGACATAATGTATTCCTTAGCTCTATGAAACTGTTAAGCCATATTCAAATATTTATAACAACTTCATTTTTATGGAGTAATTTTATAGGATTATTTAAGCTACCTGGAAGGCTTTCTGGAACCAAGAAATGAGTTCTTGGGATGGTTCTTGGAATGGTAACGATTGGTTTTAAAATGTGCTACAATGCTATGTGTTTAGAGAGGGAATCTGTCTAAAAGTCATTTTGAATGAATTTTGTACCCACTTCAAATTAAGGTTAAATTTGAATTAGACATAACCTTCTGACATAACCTTCTTAACTGCATAATGTCATCCTTCTATTATGGGTTCATCAGAATAGAGGATAGTTTTGTGAAGATCCACAATTGATTTAAGGGAAGAAAAGAGGAGGTATCTGTTGAGATTGAGTCGGGAGTAAGGGGCAGCCAACTCCCCTCACAGTCTTGCTTCACATATGGGCAACTCGGACAGAAATGCACCACACAGATGGCACGAAGTCCTCTAAAGGGACAGAGGTAGGACAGATGCCATTCCATGGACCTCAGATGCTCTCCTCTACATCTTCCTCTCCTCACATAACATGCACCTGTCCTTCAAAATAAAGTGACCTCTGGCGTACCTTCTGAAGTTCCACAGGAACTGGTTCATCTTGAGAATGCAAAGTACAGTCAACCTCATGGATTGTCTGCCAGTACTCACAAACCATTCCATGCTCAACTTTTAATATCTACAGTAATAAGATATGGATACTATGTATAATTAAAGCTATAAGTGATTTTTAAAAAAATCTATTGTCCAATTAGTGATACCATAGTGATCTCAGTACATGAATTTATTATTATTCTCCAGAAATCACAAGAAAAACCAATTCACTCTTGAGCCAAAAGCAAATTTACTTCTCTAGACCATTTTAGACCACTTCCCATTTTTAAGATATAAATTCTTATCTGGACATATCCGTATACTAATATTGGAAACAAAAATTAGAAAGCCTAGATTGGCTGAATTTCTGGAAAGTTGCTTTAAATTCCAAAAATCATTATAGGGAAGCCTCAGGATGTTTTACTATTTGTGACCTATATATTTCTTCTCATCTCATCTAACAAATGCCCTATAAGTAAAAAGAGTGTGAGTTTGAATTTTAAATTACTGCAATGTTTCTTAAGTCAGTATAGAAAACAGTATTATTGCAAAAATGGTCAATATGGTAAAACATTTATAGGTAAACCTCATTTTGAGACAAAATTTTTTTAAAGATTCAAACATTTGCATAGGACAATTTATATTTCAACTTCTGAGGGCTTTAGTCAATTATGTAAGTAATTCCATTTCTATTTTAGGTGATTTCCATATGCATATAATTTCAGGTTTCTCAGTGAATAAATAAAAATTTCTAGTAGCTCTAGACTAAAACCTATACTTAAAGCCACCAGTCTTTACTAACCAATGTATCACTAATGGACAACCACTCTTGTGTTCGTAGGTTTTAATTAGAAGAAAAGTAGTTAGAACTCTTCATCTCATGCCAATTTAATTTAAAAGCAAAACGGCATTTCCACTTTACAATCTACATCGCCCACCTGATATACTGAAGGCAGAATAAACTAATGAAGGGTTATAACTTGAGTCATAACTGAGAAGTCATCTGTTCATTAAAGATATTATTATAAGACACTCTTCTAACTATCTGGAACAATGTCTTTATAGTTGTTTAAACACTGACAATCAACCCACAGATTGAGGGAGATAATACCATGGAATGAGTCTTAGTTACAAAGTAACTTTTAATACTTAAAAAAAAGTATGTGTAAAACCTTTAATTGGTTCATTTTAACTACATGTTTTTTTATAGACTGGTTGAAAGAATAAAATACACATTAAAAAAAATTCAGAGTTCTTTTTGAAGTGAAAGTTAGGATTCCTAAATGCCTTGGAGCCATTTTCCCTGTGAGATTTTAACAAGGTAATAAAAGTCATTTGAAAAATATGATTGAAAATATGATTTAACTTGAACATAGAGATCTTAGAAATATGTTGGAAGTTTTGAATTTGGGTGAAAGAAGAAGCAAGGTCAAATGAGGCCCTAAACATGTAAATATTGAAAAGAAAAGTATCCAATTACGGCTGGAATTTTAAAAATTCAATTCAACAAAAAATTTTAAGCTCATGCTACATAAACACAATGCTAAAGCAGCCACTTTTGAGAAAGGGTGTGAAGAAAGAATTACAAAACAATTGTATGCGACCATTTTTTCCAAATCTTTTCAAGGCTAATTCCTTCTTTTCATTTTGGTATCAAGGAAGTTAGAGGTAAGGTCATCACTAGTAGGGGATAGGTGAAGGTTGATGAGACAGAAATGGGCATGAAGCAGTTATTCTGGAGGGTGGAAAACGAACATTCTAGGGAATGGTAGCGCTGCATTCCCTTTGGTCATTTGTGCTCATGAACGTAGAGTGGCCAGTCTGAACAGCTGTGTTTTTCTCCAGTACAGCTGTGCTTTTCTGAAGCAGAGTGCAGAAAGCCAGGGGCTGTATGTGACAAGGGCTGGGGTTTTGCTGGATAATACAATGCAGAGAGAAAGACCAAGAAAGTTAATGAGTATTCATAAAGGAGTGTTTAGACTGATGAACCACAGAATCAAGCTGAGTAGTAATAGAAAAGTATTCAGACAAAAGGATTAATGCATATACATGAATGTTCTCAATAAAGTTAAACAATTAAAGGAGTAAAGGTATTAGAGTATGTGAGATGGAAGGACAGGAGGTGGTGGCCTAAGAGAAAGATGCTTGAAAGTGAGATTTTGGGGAGGACGTAGTTATAAGTGAGGATAAGTTCAGGTTAGGGCCATGGGAGTGGGTGGCTGAGGAGATGAGACGATCAAAGAACTGAAAAGCCAGGGTTTTGGTTGGGTCATCCACATGCATACTGAGAGCCAAGGAAGGCATGCGGGAAGAATATAATCATCCAGATGTAGGAGTCTGCAATGCATGAGAGGAGGTGAACAATCGGGAAGCCTGGGGTAAGGGGAGGGGTTGTACAGTTTGATGGCATAAATTCAAAACTTAAATCCCCTTTCTTTAAAAAAGATTTTTCTAACCACTAATATTCATACTCTACCACGTTAGTCTATTTATTTTCTTTATAGTAGATCACATCACATATCATTTATTTATACATATGTTTGCCTGGATCCCCACCAAAATGGAAACCTTGGGAGAGCATGACCTTGTCATCTTGGTCACTACTATCTCCTGGGATCCTAGAATAGTAACGAGCACATCTTAGTCATTGCTCACTGAGTAAAACAAATGAATAAACGAATGAAACTACTGATTAGGCTTTTTCAATGTGTCGTGAACTATGCTAATTGTTAATGAAAAGACAAAGATTTACAATATTATTAGTTTTCTTTAGGAAGTTCATTCTACAGGAGGGTTTAGTTCTTGAAATGGATGAAAACAGTAGGAAATATATGACATGTACCCTGTGATACAAACTGTTATAAGTGTTCAAAGGTACAAGTAAGGTGGTTTCTCTGTTTTGGCTCAGATGTCACTTGAAGGATGCCTTCCGCACTCACCCCCTAGACTAGGTCAGGTGCCCTGTTATATCTTTTCATAGCACCTTCAACTCTTATCACAAAGATACTTAAATAACTATATCATTGACTTTTAAATGTGTTTTCCCCTCTGAAAATGTAAGCTCCATGAGGAGACGAAGTCTCTACTTCTTCTAACACTGTCACCTCAGAGCCTATTCCCAGATGACCAGTCAGAGTGACCGTCTTACAGGACAAATAGCCTAATGACAGAGCAACATGCGACGAACGTCATACAAATGACAGAGATTTCATTAAGATTTGCTGATAAAGCAGGCACGCAATTCCAGATCCCGTGTTACACAACACTCTTTCAGCCAACAAATCTATCATGCTCTATAACCAGCTCTTTCAGTTTCATATGAAAAGTAGTGGCTTGAGTATTATTCCTGTATTATATATCTGGGCCTTATTTAAACAGCTGTTTTGTTTGGGAAAGGTTAGGGGAAGAGATTATTTAATTCAGGTTTTACCTCTTCCACTTTTAGCCAACATCTCGTTCTTAGAATTCATTTATTCATGGTTCCTTTTCTAATGATCTCAGTGGATGACATCTTTTCTGCTTTATTTTTCCTCTGCCTTACTGAAAAGCTAAGTAGCTATAAGTCCTGTGGACAATTGCTGTTCCTCCCGCTACCAGGCAGTTAGTTAGGTGAAGGCAGATGACACAGTGGATCATATTAACAAGGCAGCCAGAATCCATTAGCTCTTTAGTAAATTTTCCAGCACAATGTGGACAGTGGACACACCTGCTATGGGCTTAGTCCTCTCACTGTTATTGCTTGTGTAACAGGGATTTCTGTGATCATCACTGTCTACTTTCTAATGGCCATTATTATGTCTTTGATACAGCTTATTGGGCTTTTGTGGCTTCATCTGTCCACACATTCTTGAAATCAAGCACAATTTTATTTGCTTATGTTATATTCCTTTTTAGTAAACACAGTTGCCAAGTTGAAAATATTCCTGTCATTCTCATAGACAATCTCATAGACTATAACTTGGGCACATCCTTTTTGGAGGGGTTGGTGATACCCACCAAATTTTTCTAATGTTCATACAATTTGACTTTGCAATCTTACTTCGAGGAAATAGTCCTAGAAAAATACTGTCATGTTTGTACAAAAATGTGCATATGAAGATGTTCACTGCAACCATTTGAAATAGCAAAAAAAAAAAAAAAAAAAAAAGAAAGAAAGAAAACAACGTAAATGTCTAAATGTCTATTCATATGAGAAGAGTTAATTAAGTTATGATACATTTACACATACATAGTAAATGCTATGCAGTCTTCCGGAATGAGACAGAACTAAATGTACTAACTGAAGGACCTCCAACTTGTAGTAAGTAGAAATAACAAATCACGGGATAATAAGTACAATATTATCCCATTTGCACACCACGAGAGTGTGTATGTTCAGGTTTGTATAAACACACCAAACAGCTAATAGTTGTTACCTCTAATGTAGGGTTTGTAACCTTAAGTCCAGTGCCACTCTGCTATGGGGCTCTGTCCTGTGCAGTGTAGCATGGTAGCAACATCCTTGGCCTTTAGTCACACGATACCAGTAGCGTCCCCACCTCCTCAATTATTACTATGAAAAATGTCTTCAGACATTGCCATACATTCTGTAGAGGACAAAACCACCTCTGATTGAAACCACTGCTGTAGTGAGTGGGGTAGAAACAATGGACTTCGAAGAGAGACTAGATAGATATACAGACATATTTATGTGTCATATACATAAACTTTCTCAAAATGAGGATTTATTTTATTGCTGTTAATTTTTATAATGAATTATCATTCTCATAGGCTCTGCTAAGAGTAGGATTACCTATGTACCCATCGAATTCTAAAATTTCTCCCCCGTTTTGCAAAGATATTTAAAGTAATTATATAGAATTTGCCAAATAGCCTGATAAGATACGCTACAGTTTAACTTGTCTTGCAAGTGTCTTAAGGCAATTTCTTCTCATCTAAAATTGGGATAATGAAAATTATTTCACAGGGTTTCTATGTCATGTACAATACCAGACACATTGAAGTAGCTAATTTCCCCCCATGTTGTTCTATAGCATATTAGCAACTAAATTATTTAGATACAAGGGTTATGTTTTGAGGAGGTTGAAATAGGCTTTATGAGAGCAAGGACGTTGCCCAGTTTCTTTCCCCACCATATTCCCAGTACCTAGACCAGTGCCCTGCACAAAGCAGGAGCGCAGTACATTTATGTTAAGGGACTAAAAGCATATCCACCTTACATGCAATACAAATAACAACTATCTCTAATCTAAAACACTAGTTGTTGAGGGATGTATGTACTTAAACATTTTAAAATTACATACACAGTTAGCCCTAATCAGAATGAAATGAAACTAAAATAATTATAATTATTACTGACAAACAATGGCAGCTTTAAAATAACAAGTTTAATAATCATTTAAACTCAGTAAGTGCATATTACATTACAAAATTATCACATGTATTATTTCACATAGCTTGGTAAAGGAAACGATTTGAAATAGCACTTTTCTTTTCATGACTAGTTATGCTGGGTGGGTACGATTCATAAAATCAGAGTCCAGAAGGACTTCTGACGTCATGTAATCTACCCCCATGTGTCAAGTAAGTATCAGATTTTATTTTTAAGTAATTTCAATGTAGCAAACGAGATGTGTTTAGGTAATAACACTAGATTCTCTAAAATCCATCAATTAGTTGGAAGAAATCTCAAGGAAAAATGTCCTGTCTGGGTCTAGTGTTTCTTGATTTTTATGGACCATATAATTAGCCCCCTTGGTGGTCACCCGTCTACTGCTAACTTAGTAAAACCTTCTGTTTCCGAAATGATGAACGATGTTTATGATTCTGTAAGAGTTGGTTTAAATTTGGAATCCATGTGTTTGATTGCTTGACCTAGATGAAGTGGAAGGGAAAATAGCTGGCACAACTGGTGGTGACTGATAAGCATCATAACCGAATTAGTCTCATCAAGCCTCGTCACTCCTCGTGAGGCATCAGGAAAAAGCTCCCAAACCATGCTCCACTGCTGAAGCTGTGGCGATCTGTTAGTGCAAGTGTTTCTCTCCTGACCCTGCGCCCTAGGGGCCCCAAGACTGCCGAGATGAGCTCCTAGCCCCCTTATGGGACCTCTTGGAGGGCACACTACCTTGGGGATCTTCCCTTTTATTTATTTTTTATTTTTATTTTTTTTTGTGGTACGCGGGCCTCTCACTGTTGTGGCCTCTCCCGTTGCGGAGCACAGGCTCTGGACGCGCAGGCGCAGCGGCCACGGCTCACGGGCCCAGCCGCTCCGCGGCACGTGGGATCTTCCCGGACCGGGGCACGAACCCGTGTCCCCTGCATTGGCAGGCGGACTCTCAACCACTGCGCCACCAG
The DNA here is from genome assembly GCF_026419965.1 of Kogia breviceps. Classification (NCBI taxonomy): domain Eukaryota; kingdom Metazoa; phylum Chordata; class Mammalia; order Artiodactyla; family Physeteridae; genus Kogia; species Kogia breviceps. Next base: position 35,383,286 of record NC_081321.1, read on the forward strand.
GGAAGCCCGATCTTCCCTTTTAGATCATAGAACGAGGGCTGTCAAGCGGCGGTGCAGTGCAGCATTTGCTGATGGGCTTTAGATTTAGGTCATCCTGTGTTTAACTCCAAGCTCTTCAATTGAATAGCTATGTCACCATGGGCAATTCACTTACTTCTCTATCTTTTCCCCCAAAATGTGAGTCACCATACCTACAACATAAGGTTGTAGGTGTTACAACAGTCTGGAGGTGTACAGCAGGTGTACGACAGTCTGGAGAAAATGTCATGTCAAGGAAACCAATAAAAGGGGTTGCCTGAAAGAACTGGTGCAGGAAGGTAAAGAAACTTGAGCTCGTTAGAGATAGTGATTAAGCAGTTATATTTGATTTCCAAAAGAGTCATTCCAGTAGTGGGGCAAAGTCTAAGGTAAATGAGCACAGCAAGTGTACAACAAATATCTCCCTTCTATTTGCCTTTAGGAATGTAAACTTGAAGGTAAAGATTTGATCTTAGACAATATGGTATTGAAATTTATTAATAATTTCAACAAATTCTGATAATTCTCCCCCTTCTGCTCCTACATAAGCTAAAATTAGTTGATTGACTCTAATTGATTTTAGACACTTACTAAGTATTACCTCTCATTCAGTGTGGGGTGCAAAATTATCTGTGTAACAGAGATTCAGCACCCTTTGGTTTGTAATTAAGTTTTGTGACTTATGGAAATCACTTCCCATCATTCACTGAGTAAAGGTTTTGACATCCTGTAATATGACACTTTTTTTTTCAACATCTTTATTGGAGCATAATTGCTTTACAATGGTGTGTTAGTTTCTGTTTTATAACAAAGTGAATCAGCTATACATATACATATATCCCCATATCTCTTCCCTCTTGTGTCTCCCTCCCTCCCACCCTCCCTATCCCACCCCTCTAGGTGGTCACAAAGCACCGAGCTGATCTCCTGGTGCTATGTGGCTGCTTCCCACTAGCTATCTATTTTACATTTGGTAGTGTATATATGTCCATGTGCTCTCTCACTTCATCCCAGCTTACCCTTCCCCCTCCCCGTGCCCTCAAGTCCACTCTCTACATCTGCATCTTTACTCCTGTCCTGCCCCTAGGTTCTTCAGAACCATTTTTTTCTTTTTTAGATTCCATATCTATGTGTTAGCATATGGTATTTGTATTTCTCTTTCTGACTTACTTCACTCTGTATGACAGTCTCTAGGTCCATCCACCTCACTACAAATAACTCAGTTTCGTTTCCTTTTATGGCTGTGTAATATTCCATTGTATATATGTGCCACATCTTCTTTATCCATTAGTCTGTCGATGGACACTTAGGTTGCTTCCATGTCCTGGCTATTGTAAATAGAGCTGCAATGAACACTGTGGTACATGAATCTTTTTGAATTATGGTTTTCTGAGGGTATATACCCAGTAATGGGATTGCTGGGTCATATGGTAAATTGATACAGTCACTATGGAGAACAGTGTGTAGGTTCCTTAAAAAACTAAAAATAGAACTACCATATGAAACTTACTTTTGATTCTTGGCTATTCAGGACTGTTTATAGGTCTCTGTGTTTTAATTAATTTCTTTTCGTTATAAATGGCTAAAACCAGGAAGATAGTAATGAATAAGTTGTCATGTTTACAGAATCCATCGGGCTGACTGACTTTCAAGCCAAAAGAAATACAGTTGCAGTTAACTGATTTTATTTTCCTTGAATTAAATGTTTTTAATAAGAATAATAAGTAGTAAAAATATTCTTGGCTCTACATAAAAAAAGAAAAAAGTAAGGTTCATTTTAAGACTGGGGTTGGGCCTTTTAAAATCTGAAGAAAAAAACCATACTTGAGTGAGTGATTTATATTTTGAAGGTTTCTCAAGGCAAATGAAAACACCTCATCTAAGAAGGAGTGGAAAGAGTTCCACATCTTAAAAGACTATCAGAGAATTCCTTTGACTTGTTTTGTTAAGGCTTTTGATTAAACAAGGGGTGGAAGTTCACTCTTATTCAGCCTTATAATTACCTTCAGACTGAATACTGAGAAAATTGGCAATAAAAAGCCTGTCTAACAGTTTAGATTACACTTTTCACACATTTAATCAGCTGTTTGCTTGCCTTCCAGGCCCCAACAGTAGGTGTTTATCATGAAGCTTTCCCCTGTAAATTACAACTGCCAGGTTACAGCTCCAGAATTCACTCTTCTTGAGAGCAATTTCTTCTGGGGTTACCATATCAGACAAGATTAGTAGTTAGCAATCACGTAAAAGGTATACTATTATTGTTGTTTCCACCTTTTCTTTCCCTGTCATTTAGGTAAAATGCTCCCCTGTGCATTAGACAGACATATAAACTCCCAAGGGGGAAAAAAAAAACCCTGCCTTTTACTTTCTGCATCTTCATATGCATGCCCAGGAACTTAATAAATGTTTAATTTAGATAATTTGGAACCTGTATTCCACACAGTTTGTTGCCATTATCAAAGGCATTTAATCATTTTTATGGTGTAGTAGAGGTCAAATATCAGAGCAGAAAGATCACAGATTATTTTAATTTGATCAGCTCTGGGCATGATTCCTTACTTCCCCACTTTACTGGCTATATAGCCCAGAAAAAAATTACTTAATCTTTCTGAATCTTACTTTCCTCATCTGGTAATATTAACTTCTCTAGAGGGTTACTATAGGGATTAGGGGTAAGGTCATAATAATAACTAACATGTACCAAGTCAATGCTGTAACTGTTTGTATGTATTAACTACTGTAGCCTTCTCAACAATACAATAAAATAAGGATTATTATTATCATTCAATTTTAAAACAAGGAAACAGAAACATATAAAAATTCAGTAACTTGCCCCAATCCACACAGTTAGTTAGTGGCAGAGCCTGGATTTGTACCCAGAGAGCTATCTTCCAAGCCCACTCTTAACTCTTAATCATCAGGCTACATTGCCTTTTTATTATTTCAGGAAGTACCCTGAGACATGCAGTTTGAAGTAACCATTGTTATGAAAAATTGTAACAAGAAGAGTCCTAGATCATTCCAATAAACCAAGGGCAACTAGACCCATGTGAAAATCCTCTAGGCCTTAAGTGCTTCTAACATTTGGTCATCTAGACTCAACCGGAACATGGAGGCTGGGCCATTCCACTTTCATATCATTCTTGAGATCAGCCTATTTCTTATTTGGAGCTCAAACATGTCTTCTGGTAAATTTACTAGTTTTTCACATTACAGCTACACATAAAATCCCAAATTCACATACTAGTTTAGCTCTCCATGTATTTAAGGATAGTTTGTATGCTATCTTTCAAGTTCCTTATTTTTTTCATCTCTTGGTTAAACACCTAGGGTTTATTCAACAATCCGCTTACATCTGCCAAGGCTTTCACTTCTCAGGTAACTTTTCCCTAATCACACTCCCATTTGCCAATAACTTCTTAAAATCTGTTGGCCAAAGTGAATATAATATTCTACCATGGAATAAGTAATACGGAATTCAGGGAGACTATTATTTATATTATTTTGTGTACTCTGTTTCTCTTAACACAGACTAAGTATATATTTTCTTTCAGAGCTAGCACACTATACTTTTGCTCATACTTAACTTGGATCAGCAGTCAAGTAAACCATGAAACTGTTAAAGTCAGTTTCCTCCATCCTGTGCAATTGTTTTTTCTAACCCAAATTCAAGAGTGTATTTATATTTTATTAACGTTCATTGAATGCCTACTATATGCAAAACATGATGCTGAGCCCTATGAGAAACACAAAATTGTAGGTTTCCTTTCTATTCTCAAGGAACCCATATACCAGTAGGAGGGAATAGGGGAAAGGGGGAGGAGAGAAAGGACAACTAAAGCAAAGAAGACAGTCAAAGGGTAGGGCAAAGGGCACAATGAATGTGGGCCCAAGATGTAAGAGCTCAGAATTAAGAATCTAAAAATGAAACTCTGGTAGAAGCAGTGTGTCCTTATATGAAAGCTGAAAGTAGGACAACTACAGGAAGTGTTTTTAAATGTTTGTTAAGTGTCATAGGGTAATTTCGATCCTCTTGTTCCTACAATCTGAATAAATTTGAATCTTGGTTCTGTTTTTTGCCATATTAGCTACCTTCCCCAATCTATGTCATTCGCAAACTGGATTCATCTTCTTTAACTTGAGTGTATACCCATATATTTGATATTAAACTGTCCCTATGCACCACATTTTAGTTTAAATCTAAAAAAAAATTATCTAGAATATATTTTATTCTCTCAAAAACCAGGAGAGTTCTTAAGGAAGATTCATTTACCAGCTGGATAAAGCTGACTGTTATGGGTTTGTTGTACCTAAGTGCCAGCGGCTTCTTCCAGAAAGCTTACATGAAGAAAGAAACAGAAACTAGCCATGGATATGAACCCTCCAAAAAGAAGTACAGACTCTCTTTGGGAGCATCAGGAATTGAGGGAAAAGAAAGAAGTAGCTGCATCCACAGCTCTGTTCCTAGTATATTCTATTAAGCTGTTCATATTACAACTGTTTATTCCTGTGTTCCACCCCATTTTCATTCTGCCACCATGAGTGTCACCTCACAGTCTGCAGATTTATTAGCAACCAGAGTTCAGAACTCGCAGGAGTCACTAAGCATCAATAAAATCACACTTATGTTTAAAATGAATGACTCTTTTTCCAATTTCAGTCATACTGAAAACTGCATCACCTCAAAACCTTCTTTCTACAAACACATGGCTTAAAAATAATTTTAAATTCATAAGTGAGCTCATTTTTAAAAATGGAAATTCTTATATGGCACAAGAAGAAGCTAAACACCAGATTTGGATTTTATGGCCCACAGGGTGACAGCAGGATCCTTGAAGGGCTGCCCTTCAGCTTAAGTGTAGGATAGAAACACAAACACACACATACACACAAATAAAACATTCACCAGCACAGGAGATTAGGAGAAGACACCATTTTGCCTGTACTTCAGTGGGGAGGAAGAAATGTTTGCTCTTACAGAGTTCTGAGCTTTAAAATTATAACATTTCTGTGGTATACCACTTGGCAAAGAAATTAACTCAAATATTGATTGCAATACTCCTGGTATACCTGCAGAAGCAAATGCAAAATTCCTCTGGAGAGAAAAGACCTCAGGTTTCACAGGTAAATCTTCAATGAAGATAAGATCAGACATTAAAAAGAAAAAACAAACACATAAGGCAACACTATCAGGGGCAAGAGTCAGCAAACACAACAAAAGGCAGATTTAGATCCCCTTAAACTTCAGATGATTTAGACCCCCCTGAACTTCAGACAATACAGCAACGTGATAAAGATTATAATGTAATATAAGTGTTTTAAAGACATAAAAGAAGGAATCAAAACCACAAGAAATGAAAAAGAACTAAGGGAAAAAACACAAAAGAACTAAATGATTTGAAAAAAATAACTCCTAGGAATAAAAGAGTTATTTAAAAAAAATTCAACAGATAAGCTAACAAAGGATTAGACAAAGCTGAGGAGAGGAGATAACTGATAGGCTGGGGGACAGATATGAAGAAATCACAAAGGTCACTCACAAGAGATAAAGAGATGGAAAATACTAAAGAAAGTTGAAGAAACAAAGAAAGATAATGGCCAACATACATCTAATAGGAAGTCCAAAAGGAAAGAATAGAGAATGAAAGAGAATATTCAAGGACATAAAATAAAGATGGAGTGTTTTCCAAAACAGATGAAAGAGATGACTCCTCAGATCCAATCATCTAAATGAGCCCCAAACAAGATAAATAAAAATACAGATATAATGCACTGAAACCACAAACCCCAAGGAAAGGAGGATCTTCAAAGAAAAGATGTATTTTCAAATGAATTATTGATACAATTGAACTGACAGCAGACTTCTAAACACAAATCTCA